>NC_090937.1:912588662-913212967 GCF_040938575.1 Ambystoma mexicanum | reverse complement strand
AGCATGCAACGATCCACACGGCACAAACTGCACAGACACCAATGCATGCATAATGCAAGTACTACCATCACTGATAGCCTGCCTCTCTTTGTCCCCCACAGGCACGGATGGAGACAGTGATGACCATGAAGCAGGTGCCCAGGCCGACACAACACCTGCCAAAAGTGCTAGGGCTAGGGACGATGGCGCCAGGCCATCGACGTCCAGGGGCAGTCAGATGGTCTGGGTGGCACGCAAGGGACACACCAGTGCATCACCATCTTCACAGCCACCAGCACAGGACCAGAAAACACCTGCCGCCACACTCCAGGAGTCAACCGTCACACAGGACATGGATACAACTGTATATTCAGAGCATGAGGGAACGCAGTCAGCTGCCACAAGTTCTGTGGGGAGGTAGCTGCATCTGCACACCATAGTGGCGATGAGGAAGAGGGCCATGTTGAGGAGCACACCCACGAGGGAGGCACCCTGTCTGAGGATGCCGTGCAAACCCCAAGCCACCAGGTCACCCCAAACGTCACCCCACAGGGCACCCCTAGGCCTGAGTCTGGAGGCGAGGGCACACATGTGGAGTGGTCCCCATCTGAGAACACCCCCGTATTGGCCACCTCAGCAGATGTACCATCCACCTCCACTGCGATCTGGGACATTGAGGGGTGCATGACACGGATGGAGGGCTGGCAACAGGCGATGCATGAACTTGTAGAACAATACATTGCAGATGGGGAGACAAGTAGGAGTGAAATGAGTGCCAACATCGTGGCCATCATCAAGGCGTAAACAGGAACAGCAAGTGGGTCCATGATGGTTTCACAGCAGTGGCCCAGATCCTGGCCAGAATAACGGACAACATGGAGCAGTGGCGTCCAGCGCCAACTGAGCCGCAACCATCCTCCTCATCATCTGCCACACCTGCCAGCTCTACGCAGACCAGCCCTGTGCGCAGGTCCCTGCGCAGCATGCGGTGCACTTGAATGCAACCCCCTTCTCCGGAGAGGGACCAGAAGTAGCAGGGCACTCTGCATGTGTTGACTGTAATTGCATCATGAGACATTTAGTGCACTTCATGTGAGGGGGTGTTGGGGGGAGGGGGTATGTGAGGGTGTTGGGGGGAGAGGGGAGGGGGTGTGCGGGGATGTTGGGGGGTGTGTTGGGGGGAAGGGGGCCGGGGGGAGGGTGTGTGTGAGAGGTGGAGGGTCTATGCACATTGTGAATATCACCTGTTTAATACACTCGTTGTGTACAAAAAAACACATGACTGGACATTGCTTATTGGGTGTGTGTGAATTTATTGCTTTACAGCGCACAGTGTACGTCTACCCCCACACCCAGTGCCCAGATTCCCACATCCATGGCACCCTCTGCATCCATGTGCATTAGAAAAATTGGTCTATTACAGACTGGCACACAGCACGTCCCCCATATGCATCGCCACCTGGCTGATGTGCTACCCCTTCTTCTTCATCATCTTCATCCTCACCCGGTGGTTGCTGGTCGATGTCAGGCGGCAGAGGTACGTTCCGTCGGATGCACATGTTATGCAGCATGGCACATACCATGATGATCTTTCCCACCTTCTCAGGCCCGTACAGGAGTGCCCCACCCGACCTGCTGAGGCAGCAAAACCGTCCCTTCAACAGGCCGAAGGTGCGCTCGATCACAACACGGGTACTTGTATGAGCCCGATTGTAGTCCTCATCGTGCCTGTTCTGCAGATTTCTGACAGGGGTGAGGAGCCACGGCTTCAGGGGATAGCCTGCATCACCTGCATGGGAGCACAATAAGGTATGTGTGAGGGTAATTCTTCAATTCCATCTGTGCTCAGCCTGTACATTGTTCATGTTCATATGCAGGATATTTCTGATGGCAGCCATTGACTACGCATATGTTCAACTAACTGCCTGTTCACAGCTTGCCAAACCATGGTGGTGGGCATGTGTGACATACAGGACTGTGGGGACTTGACATCAGTCTCACCACTCACCCAGATGGAGTGAGAGGGACACTGATGTACTCACATATGAGGGATATGTGGCAGGTGATGTGACCAAATTCATGTAAGCCAGTGTTTTATGATATAGGCTGACATACACCATGTCACATGTTTTTTTGGAGTATCATGCTTGCAGTAATTTCATGACACCTTGTACATGTCCCTACACGTCTGCACACATGTAATCATGCCACAATGTGTTTAGTGGTATGGTTCACAAGTGTAGCGATGCATTCTTTTGATGATGCAGGGTGTCCACTTGCATGCTGGTACTTATGTGCAGTGGATGTTTACCACTCCAATCGCACTCATATAGGTGATGTTGACTACTTAATGGGTTGGATTTCCAGCAGTCTTGTCACATGTAGATTATTGCGTTGGCATTCTTCTACACATTTCGTCATGGTGGTATGCGTTCTTCCTGTGGTGGTAGGCCAGTGACAGTGGATTACCAGAGCGGGATTTAATTGTACGCACTCGTGCATGCATGATCTAGGAGGTGCTTTGATGCAATCTTGTATGTTAAGCTTTGTGACTGCATGTTGGTGCACTGTGGTGTTGTGGGTACGGTCTGATGATGTTCAGTGGACATGATGAGGGTAGTGCGCTGCTTGACAGTGTGAAATTTTGACATTGGTGTGCGCCGAGAGTATGTCGGCATGCATTGTCAGTGTCATGTTTATGTTGGGTTGATTAGGGGCGCAGTGTTTTCCAGCATGGACAGTGTCCAGTCACCACCACATTCATGCCCATGGGCCAGAGGATGGACAGGTAGCATATGCATGTTTCCCACCCACCAAACACACCCATGTTGCATATGCATGTGTCACCCCCACCCAAACACTACCATGGGCCTGTGAGCAGACTTACCCAGCAACCAGGCACGTCATGCAGCATGTCGCTCCATGTAGAAGGGTAGCGTGGAGTTCCACAGCACCATTGCATCGTGCGTTGATCCGGGGAATTGGACACAGCAATGTGTGATCATCTTGTTAGTGTCACATACCATCTGCACATTGATGGAGTGGTATAGCTTGTAATCGCGGTACACCCCCTCCATGGCATGCGGGACCACCAACTCCACGTGGGTGCAGTCGAGGGCACCGATGCAATGTGGCATGCCTGCCAGTGCATGTAATCCTATTTTAATGCCACTCACTTCCTGGCCAGTCCGTGTTAGGGGTATGTATTTCCCTGCGTGCTTCAGGAGGGCATCCAGCACTTGGTTCAGCATGCGTGAGTAACATGGTTGTGATATGCCATGCAGCTGCCCCACTGTGTGCTGGTAGGTGCATGTGGCCAGAAAGTGGAGCACAGACACTACCTTCAGTAGAGGGGGGATGTCGGTACAGATATCAATCAGGCTGACTATGTAATTGTGTATTATATCCACAATGGCGGTGATGGTGTCCCTGTCCAGGCGGTAAATTGTGTGGATCTGTGCAGGAGTCAAGTTGAATGGAGTGACCCTTATGCACGGGATTGGTGGCTGCCTGCGTGGTACCACTTCTTGCAATGGTGGTACTTGCTGGGCCGTCTCACCCTCCTTCTCCTCCTGCGTCTCCTTTGTAGTACCTGATGTAGTGCCTGCTCATGGAGTAGCAGTGCAGGTATGTCCTCAGTTCCAAAATCGCAACAGCAAGTGGGATCATTCTGGTCTAGGAAGGGGTGTGGTGTCTGGGTGTGCTCCTTTTGTGCTGGGCCAGACTCCATTGCCTCCGCCTGTGCTGATTGTGTGCACCTGTGGCAGTTGGGGACACAGCAGATTACTATTAACGGGTGATCTGTGATGCCAGGGCTACCAGCATGGTGGTATCCCTTATTACCGTCATCTGGATGCCGGTAAGTGCATGTCCGTGTGATTTGTAATGTCCTCCTGTTTGCGGCATGCCGGTATTGGCGCCACAAAGGGTGCGTGGCCATGCACATGCCGGTACGGAGGTGCACGGTATCAACGCCTCCATGGGATTGCCTGTAATATCGGTATGGAGACTCGTAATGGGCCGGTACTGTAAACGATGGCGGTATTACCATTCCGGACTCATTTTCGCCATACCGCAAGACTCGTAATGAAGCCCATAGTCCAAATGACGGCATATCCCATATTTCACCTTACTCAGAAGGAGGAACGTGAACTTAAGGTGAAACTATAAACCTTTTCTCATCTCCAAAACCCTATGAATAAGGAAACTCTCATAGGGTGGCATTGGATGCATAGTGGCATGAATACAATGGTCACGCTGACTCATTCAGAGATGGCAGGAAGCGGTGTCCTGCCATTTGGCAGTGGAAATGTTAACTTTCTCCTTCTGCCTTCCCAACGTGTACCGTGGAAGAAGACACACTGAACAACTAATTAAAAGTCATGTGTGCTAGTGCTAGCAATGCATGGCGTTGGCATAGCTTACCATAACTGCCAAATTTCTTGGGTGTTTAGATTTGACTTGAAACCATAAAATCCCTTTACAACGTTTTTTCACTGAATTTCACAGGTTTTTATTACTGTATATTAACCATAATGCCCCTTTAGCAACGTTTTTTCAGTGAATTTCTTCATGATTTACGAGTGAAAATGTTTCATGATGTTACCTCATTGTATATAAGTTATTAATGATTCCTCTTTTAACATATACAAAAGAACTATAAACTTCCTTTAACAAACATATCTTTAGCAATGCATACTGGTTTATGTGTGTCGTTATCAGCAGCACATGCTGGGGCTGAAAGTCATGGTTAATTGCCTAGGGCATGAGGCTCCCCATGCCCCAGCCACACCATACGACCCCTGTTATCCACTGCACCTACCCTGCATCCTAGTTTAGTGTCCACTGTATCCTCATAATGTGACCAAATGCCAATGCTCATGGCTTGTAGCCATGGCCAGTCTCCACAATCCATGGGGCATGGGCGAGGTAAGCAATTTAGAGTAGACATTTTCCCTTGCTGGGGGAAAGGCCCACTGCCCAGGCAGTAAAGCTATATCACTATTTATTGTACTGACACTTTCAAAAAAGTAAAACACAGGAGAGATTTGCAAAAGCATGCTTTCAGGTCCGTACTAATGCTACTCACATATGTTTGCTGCAATCCCGTCCAGCATTTCGGGATGCAGTCGCAAGGAGAATTTGTTTACCCATTCAAACCTAGGGTTACAGCCATGCCGCATGCCCCAATAAGTAAATCAGAGTAGGTATTCGTCCTTGCTGAGGGCCAGGTCCACTATCCAGGCACCACAGCTATATCACTATTTTTGTACTTACATATTGACCCTTTGGAAAAATTAAAACACAGGACACATTTGCAAAAACATGCTTTCTGGTGCTTGCTGAATCTCCTTGTGCAAGTTTGTTGTAATCCAGTCCAGCACTTCAGGATGTACCCGCAAGCAGAATTTATTTTCCCATTCTTACCTAGGGCTTCGGCCATGCTGCATGCCCCAATAAGCAAATCAGAGTACACATTTGCCCTTGCTCAGGGCCATGCCCACTGCCCAGGCACCAATGTTATATCACTATTTTTTTACTTACATTTTGAGACTGGAAAAAAAAAAACATAGGACAAACTTGCAAAACCATGCTTTGAGGTCCTTGCTGCACACCCGTCCAGCACTTCGGGCTGTAGCCACAAGCAGAATGTTCTTTCCCATTCAAACCTATCCTGATTTTGAAAAACTTTACCATATAGCTGTTCCCTCGACGGCCATGCCAGCTTTAACCCCATTGCCGTTCTCTTGTGGTCATGGCCAGTGGCCAGCATGACAATCATGCCACAGGCTATACCTCCAGTCATGAAAGGTATATCGCTATTTTTGGTACCTAGATTATAAACTTTTTCAAAAAATAAAACACAGACACATTTGCAAAACCATGCTTTCGGGACTTTGCCAATGCTCGTTACACAAGTTTTCTGCAAATCCATGCATGTTTTATTTTTTGAGAAGTGTATACTTACAAAAAATAGTCATATAACTTAGCCCCCACTTGACAAGATCCATTCAAACTGTGCACAAACATTCAAGGTTGGTTCTATAATCTATTTGTCAAATGCCACACGATTTATAAGCCATTCAAATATTTGGGACCGCCCTCTAATTTTGCCGCCTCTTGGTGAAACAACACCAAACATTGCAGAACTATTTGGAGTCACGCCCAGAATGATATTGCAATTTGCCATGCAGTTTCATTGAGTGGTGCCAAAGTTATAAGCCATCCAAAAACAGATTTTCATTGAACCTTTAATGCAGAAATGTGTGTAGATGTCCTCGTAATATTGTCAGGTTCGTGAACATCCCAGCAATGTCCTCGAACATGAAGAGGAAGTGTCAAGTATCGCCCCCTCTCCAGTTGCCCCCCTCGTAGTGCCTAGTACTTTCACACCAAAATATGTGACATATGATGAACAGATAAACAGAGTACTTGGTCATGTATACCCAGTGTAAAATCTGTGGATCCTAAACGAGCTCCTTTTTTGTTAATCTTTCTAGTGCACTAAGAAATAGTGGAAGGTGGCACCGTGACGACCCTACAATCCTCTAAAATACAGAGAGGGGGTGAGTGAAACTGGTATTGACTGGATGTGTTCTTGTTCTGCAACTGTGGGGCACACTCGAAGAATAGAATGATTGGGGCCTTTCCTTATCTTGTCCCTGCTGTGGCAGTGGACGGGGTAGATGTTGTGTGAACCAAAAATCGAATTCAGAACAGTTCTACGGAGTGAGACGACCTAGGTGTCTGATATCAATAGAAGATACATGTAAGTGCTGAATTATTGTGGTAGATATATGTGGAGTAGTGAGACACGAGGATGTGATATTTATATATCCTTTCTGTTACAGTTCTAGGTGCATGTGATTTAATCTAGTGACCTGGAGGATTGATTTCCGCATCAACACCACCCTCAACCTGAGTTGGGTTAGAGGTGAGTGAGGATGAGTAGCATCAGCAAAGAGAGATACACACCAGTGAATTGTGGCGAAATAAAATGAAGAGGCTAGAGTCTAATAGGTTGTTTTATGAATTGATTTTTTAGAGACATACCCCAGAAGACATCACTCTTCCTGTTATATGGGGAACCCTGATGAGTGGTTCCTAGATCCTGAAGAAGGTCCGATAAATAGCGGACCCAGTGGGGTCCAAGATCGATCGAAACATATGTAGATCTAAGAGGAAGGAATTATAACTACTCTGGGAACATCTAAATGTGTATTAAGATACACCTTTGTGATGACTGAGGTCTCACTGTTTTTGAAAAAGAAAAGATATTGTATATTTTGAGTATGAGTGAAAATATGAAAGAAGAGAGGATGATGTCAAAGAATTTTTGTTATGTAAATATGTTCTGACTAATGAACTTGAAAATTATATGTGAAAATAAAAATATATGTTTCTATTGCAAGAACGGATTTGTAATTGTGTAAGTTGTGTCGCTAGCCTCATGTACGCCTAGGTGCATTATTTATTTTCCAAAATACAAAGCAGTAATTGAAACATGGATACTGAAGTGATGAATGATTGTAACATAATTGGTGGGGAGCTGGGGTGAAGGTGAGCTCCTCTGCAGCTGGATGTTCTTTCTGCGTGCTGCTAGACGTAGATGGAAAAGTATGAGTGGGGTTGATGCCAACCCAATCATAGTCGACCATGTAATTTAGGGTCCTATACTGAGTAGAGCCAATGGGACGTCAGACTTTTAGTGATGGTCATAGTGGCCATTTTGAAGGGAGGGCTTAGTTGCCCCACCTGACATTGATTATCCAATCCCCTTTCCAGGTTAACACATACAGATATAGCGCCTATGTTAAAGTTACTTTCCTATAACCAATCACGCTGCATGTTAGGTTTTTATGAATTGCCACGTAGAATGATGTCAGCA
Organism: Ambystoma mexicanum; assembly: GCF_040938575.1. Classification (NCBI taxonomy): domain Eukaryota; kingdom Metazoa; phylum Chordata; class Amphibia; order Caudata; family Ambystomatidae; genus Ambystoma; species Ambystoma mexicanum. The sequence continues at coordinate 913,205,100 of NC_090937.1, read as the reverse complement.
ATGATGAATTATTGCTATAAATACTGTGTTTTTTCTAAAAGTGAAGAGAGCGAGAAGATCTAGCGGTTGCTGATGTTCGTTGTACTCCCCATTTTATGAACTTGTCATTAAATGGATTTCCTTTGCCAAACTATTGAGTTGTCATAGTTATTTGACGCATGAGTATGAATCTGCATCCCCATCTATCTCGAGGGTACTGGTACTCATCTTAAAGGGCTGTTTGAAAGATCATCCAGTTCACTTGGTAACAGAGATTGATTAGATAAGATACCCATCGGTCGTCACCATAAGTAACTTCGGGTCCTCTGCAATATCACAAGTCCTTTGTCATCCGACTGATAGAACGAGAAGCTCCCCGTAGAGAGTGGTTAGATTAATTGAAAAGCCCTGCAGGTCATGTGCGATGGGACCTTTGCTTTCTCCCCCAAAAAAACCTCCCACATCTACGAGTAGCGGAATTCGACGAGCAGCACAGAGAGGCGGTAACGAAGGCGGTGATCCTGAGTGTCCGTAGATGAAAAACATGCGAACAGTGAGTAAAAAAGACTAAATGTTTTAGTAAAGCTTGCATGCCTTAAAAAACAAGTAAAGGGAAGGTAACAGACGGAGGCAGGACACAATATAACAACAGAGTAAGAGTGTAACGTAATATATATAAGGGAAAAATATTTACTCAAGTGTGGCCGAGCAATATAAAGAGCTATCGTGAGTGTGGCCGTGATAAGAGTATACACCCAGTGACTAGGTTTTAAAGAGCGCTAGCAGAAGCCTTCATCTAACGTCCCATAAATGACGTAGGAGACTGGAATGGATTAAAGACGATCTGAAAGAGATAGGCTTGAATTCCAATTTGGAATAAATATAGGGGCAAGATGCATCTGAGGAAGCAGGCGGCATAAAGTTTGTGTGGCCGGCCAGAGTCTGCCTGTTTGTTTTATGTATTTAAGTTAACTCGTGACATCATAATTAAAAACTTTTGTGGGGGAAAAAGGAGCATGAAAATGACACAATTGTAAAGGGAAAATGTTGCATGGCATGGATTGATGGTTGTTTTTTAGCAAGATTAATATAAAAATATTGTCGAAATAACGGGATTGGAGCTGGCAGAGATTGGTGCTCGCTCATACTATTGATTTTTTGAAACGCAAATATAATGAAGTGATATATAAAGAGGGGGTAAACAGGTTAAACATGGAAGACATTACTCCGGTGAGACACTTGTGCTAACAGCTGCCGAAACATGCACCAAAACTTAAACAGTACAGTGCGGAATGGGTTAAAGGGACCGCAGACAAAATGTTTATGCCATGGCCCCAAGGTGGATTGCTTTCTTTAACGGTCCTAAAGCACATGACGACATATTTACATGCCACGTATACTGGCAAAAAGTTAGACAAAGGCCTGGCTAGTTTAGAACTTTGGCAGATGTACCAAGAATAAAAAGAGGAGGAGCCGCCTTTAGATTGGATACTGAATATATGCAAAGAGGGGGGTGAAGTGCCTTCTGTACCACCCACCCCGTCTGAAACAAAAAGCAAGCAAAGCTAGTTAAGACAAAGGATTGACTCATTAAGGGAACTTAAAGCAGCAACAGGATATAGAAACCCGTCATATGAGTAACCTATGCAAAGTAGTGACGAAAGCCCAGAGAAGGACAAGGAAAGAAATATCACCTCCAAAGTCCCGAGGGACAAGGAGAGGCATGAAAAAGAAAAAGGTGACCAAGCGCAAGCAAATATATCTCTAGGTACAGGAAGAGAGGTAAAGAGATGGAAAGGAGATGAGGATAGATCTGATGAGAGGGCATTCACACAGAACTAATGGATGGGAAGTCAGATTTTATTGAAACCCAATGGTAAAGGCATTGAGGACATGAGACAAAGGGGAGAACAAGACAAATTAGAAGAAAAAGAAAAGGAAAAAGAAAGACGATTAAGAGATGAAGGGGCTGTAACGCTCACCTGATTCCCGTAGAGGCGCCGGTCTTGACTGGGCGTATACCGTATCTGCAAAGGTGATGTGTAACACACGGCTGGCTCTTTGGGCTGGACCTCTGTGCACTGTATGTCTGACTTGAAGGGTAAGATGTCTGCAGATAGAAAATATGGGATTAAGGAACTGGGTTACTGAATGTCTCTCTCTTCTTCCCTTTCTCTTCTCCTGTAGAACCCCAAAGGTTAACGCTCTCACCTTAGGTAAGTGAACGCCGTGCTCTCCATCTGCCTCGGGGCAGGGTGCTGTAACCAGTTTCTTCACTGGATAAGGGGAGCAGGCCTCTTGACTTCAGAGGACTGCTGTCCGTCGTTTACTGCACGAACGGTAAGTTTCGAGTAATTCTAATGTCTTTAAAGTCTTTAGTAATGATGTTTCTTGTTTTGCAGGGTTCCGGCGATGGCGGGTGACGGGCTGAAGTGAGTTGAAGATGGAGCCCGTGTGATGAATAGAAGCGCCTGGAAGCACGTAAGTAAGCGCTTGTTGCCTGCTTCACGATGCGCTCTAACTGTCTTTTTATTTTGCAGGTATAAGTTCAGAGTGGCTGCAGGGTGCCGGAATACCCACTGGGTTAGATGTGGAAAGGAGTAATGGCACGTGAGTATTAAAGTTCCCCAATGTCTTTTAACGCACCTTGTTTTGTCTTTCAGATGCGGGATGCAGCGCCGAAGGCCTCCGGAGCGTGCGAAGAGTTGGTAAGCTTTTGTCTTTCAGATGCCGGAATGCAGTGTGAAGACCTCCGGAGCGCACGAAGAGTAGGTAAGCCTTTGTCTTTCAGATGCCGGAATGCAGCGCGAGGCGTTGGTGACAGCCGATGGACCAGGTAAGTGAAGAGCTGTCACTGAAGACCGTAATGCTAACCTGTTCTTTCTTGTCTTTATAGGTGTTGCTGAAGACTGGATTCAGGATGGTAAGCCTTTTTCCTTAGGCCCAGGATCAGATGCAGATGACACGATGAACGTTCTGCTGCAGAGGATGCAGAATAACGCAAAGCAAGATTCATCCATCGGGTGTGGTTTAAATAGCCTCCTGTAGTGCTTAGGTGTCTCCTTCCACAGCCACGCCTAGGTAAGAAAAGAGTTCCTGCTTTCCAGAAGAGTTCCAGTGTTCTGAATCTAGGGAGTGGCTCCTGCCCCACCCAACAGGAAAAGTTGTTCCAAACAGAAGAGGATCAGAGGCTCAACTGGCAGGCAAGTAAGCAGCATGGTCTGCTGCAGGTAAGTCCACCCAAGCATTATGAGCCCGGCGCTTCCAGCGCTGGGACTGGGCATATTTATGAGCCTGGTGCCACTGGCGCCAGGACTGGGTCCAAAAGGTCCCAATAGGGACTGGTTGGCACTCGGAACCTGGGTTATGGATCTGCTTCCAAGGGAGTTGGGAAAACCCTGACCTTTTGGAAGCAGAGATCATGACAGTACCCCCCCTCAAGGCCCCTCCCAAACCGGGCTTCTCCGGGGGTTTTGGCTTGTCAGGAAATGTTCGGTGAAATCTTTTGATTAGGCGAGGAGCGTGGACATATTCAGCAGGTTCCCAGGATCTCTCTTGGGGGCCGTAGCCTTTCCAGTCTATTAGGTAAAATAGTTTAGATTTGGAGATCTTGGAGTCCAGAATGCTTTTGACTTCAAACTCGAGTTCTCCATCAACTAGGATAGGTTTTGGAGATTTAGTTAGTCGGGTTTGAGGTTGCACGGGTTTTAATAGAGAGACGTGGAAGACCGGATGTATCTTCATGTGCGGGGGCAAGTCCAACTTGACCGCTACTGGGTTTACTATAGTAGTGATGGAATAGGGACCAAGGTATCTTGGGTTGAATGTGCGTGGCCCTTTTAGAGGTAGATATTTGGTGGATAACCAGACTTGATCCCCTACTTGATATTGAGGGGCTTCCTTCCGATATTGATCTGCTCCTTTCTTGTATTGTTCTTTAGCCCTTTGAAGGTGAGAAACAGCTTCCTTAAAGGCTTGGGTGATTGTAGAATGCAGGTAGTCTACTGCTGGTGTTTCAAGATCTTGGAGGGGATCCAACTCCGAGGTTCGAGGGTGACTGCCGTACAAAAGAAAAAACGGGGTTTTCCCAGTTCCCGAATGGACAGAGTTATTGTAGGCATATTCGGCTATCCAAAGGATGTCTTTCCAAGTTTTTTCCGTTTGTTGCAGCATGCAGCGTAAATACTGTTCCAGAGTTTGATTGGTCCTTTCGGTTTGTCCGTCGGTCTGAGGGTGGTGACTGGTCGATAGTCTCACATCAATTTGAGCCGACCGACAGCAACTTCGCCAAAAATGAGAAATAAATTGACTACCTCGATCCGAAATTAGAACCGAAGGAAAACCGTGCAGTCGGACGATGTTTTCGAGAAATTCTCGGGCCAGAGTTGCTGCTGTTGGCAAGCCTTTGAGCGGAATGAAATGCGCCATCTTGGAGAATAAGTCCACGATTACTAGAATCGTATTGTATCCGGAGCATGGAGGTAGATCGGTGATGAAGTCCATAGAAAGCGTATGCCAAGTGCGAGGTGGGATGTCAATAGGGCGTAAGAGGCCTGCTGGTCTTTCCTTTTGACTCTTGTTTTGGGCGCATACTCCACAGGACATTATAAAGTCTCTGATATCTTTTTTCCAAGACGGCCACCAGAAGTAGCGCTTGATCTTTTCTGAGGTCTTGGCCATACCGGGATGTCCTTCCATTAAAGAATCGTGATAACAAGAGATTACTTTTTTCTGTAAATCTGTGCTGGGTAGGTATAATCGTTCTTGGAAATACAATAAGTTGTCCTTTACTGCAAAGTCCTTTCCCTGCAGATGCCAATTCTGTATGTCTGCTGGAGTTACAAGTTGCCTGGCCTTATCCTTAACTTCCTCTATGGATTCTGTGGCGATTACACCCAGAATTCTTTGTTCGGGAATGATTGGTACAGGTTTAGGGTTGATCAAGTGTTCTTCCACTCCCATCCGAGAAAGGGCATCAGCTTTGCCGTTCTTTGTACCAGGTCGATAGGTAATTATGAAGTCAAACTCGGCAAAGAATAATGCCCAACGGAGTTGTCTAGAGGATTGGGCTTTTGCGGTTTTCAAATATTGCAGGTTTCGGTGATCCGTAATCACAGTAACGGTGTGTCGGGCCCCCAGCAGATAATGCCGCCAAGCCTTAAAGGCAGACTTGATAGCCAGAAGTTCCTTGTCAGTAATCGTGTAATTGATTTCAGGAGGCGAGAATTTGCGGGACCAAAATGCCACGGGATGCAACTGATTGGTTACCGGGTCCTTTTGTGATAGAACTGCCCCCATGGCAAGGCTTGAAGCATCAGTTTCCACGATGTAGGGGAGTTCGGGGCGAGGGTGTTTTAAGATTGGTGCAGAGATAAATTTAGTCTTCAAATCCTGGAAAGCTTGTTCCGCCTCGGTAGACCATTCAAAACGTTTGTTTTTCTTTAACAAGGCAGTGATGGGCTGGACTATTCGAGAGAATTCGGGGATAAACCTGCGGTAAAAGTTAGCGAAGCCTAACATGCTTTGCACACCTTTTACGGAGGATGGTGATGGCCATTTGAGAACTGCATCGACCTTCTTTGAATCCATACGCACTCCGCCAGGTGATAATATGAATCCCAAGAATTCAACTTCAGTCACGTTGAAAACACATTTTTCCAACTTAGCGAAAAGTTTGTGTTGACGCAATCTTTCGAGGACCATTTTCACGTGTTTCCGATGTTCAGATTCCGATGAAGAATAAACGAGAATGTCGTCAATGTAAACAACAACACACACATCTATGAGCTCTCTGAGGACATCGTTCATAAAATATTGAAAGGCGGCCGGGGCATTGCAAAGTCCGAAGGGCATGACCTGATATTCAAATAGTCCATACTTGGTGCGGAAGGCCGTCTTCCATTCATCGCCCTCTTTTACTCGTACCAAGTGGTAAGCTCCTCTAAGATCCAGCTTTGTATATATGCATGCTTTTCTTACTTGGTCCAGGAGTTCAGGGATCAAAGGTAACGGATATCTATTCTTAACGGTGATCTGGTTCAGGGAGCGATAATCTATACAAGTTCTAAGGTCTCCTTCCTTTTTTGGAACGAAGAACAAAGCTGAAGAAGCAGGGGACATGGAAGGACGAATAAACCCATTTGCCAGGTATTGATCCAGGTATTGTCGAAGGTGAAGGTTCTCAGGCTCGGTGAGGGCATAAATTCTACTACAAGGAGGAGTAGATCCAGGTATCAGGTCTATCTGGCAGTCATAAGACCTATGAGGAGGTAGAGAGTTAGCCTGATCCTTCCGGAAAACATCTTGGTATTCTAGGTATTCGGGAGGTAACTGGGGAGTCTCTGAAGAAATTGCTGCCAGTGCAACACCAGGTGGAGGGTGACAAGTAGAGACACATTCTGGAAACTGGACCGTTCTTGCTCGCCAATCGATCAGAGGATTGTGTTTCTCTAACCAAGGTATTCCTAGAATAATCTGAAACTGAGGGGCCTTGATCACATCGAACACGATCTTCTCATGGTGTCCATCTTGACTTACTAGCGTCACCTCTTGAGTGGTATGCGTTACTGGCCCGGAGGCTATCTCCGTACCATCCACCGTAGTAATGACGTCCTTTACAGCCTTGGGACAAAGAGTTAGATTCATCCTCAAAACCATTTCATGATCCACATAATTGCCGATGGCACCGCTGTCGACGTAAGCTTCAATTGCATGTAATCGATCCGGATTATCAGGGCTAATGAGGACCATAGGTATCACGAAATGCGAGGTCACGGAACTGGTTTTCACGCTCGGCAAGAGGACCTCTATTCTTGTCGGGCGAGGTCGTTTCCCTGCTCAGAGTTTGTAACTTTGGTAACTGCAGCTCCTACTGCCTTCTTGGCAGGTTTCACCGGACAGTCTCGAAGAAAGTGCCCTGAGTTTCTGCAACAGAGGCATAATTGCAACTGTTTTCTCCTTTCCCGCTCCTTTTGTGTTAGAGGACCTTTCAGACCCCCTATTTGCATGGGTTCCCCGGGGTCTACTCCTTTGGAAGGAGTTGGCGGTTTGGAAAATACTCGAGCATCAAACTTGGAACGATCGGCCTTCCTGTTCTGCAGTCTGTGATCTATTTGAACAACTAAGTCTATATAGTCCGAACAATCTTGTGGGGGATTCACTACTTGGGCTAACACATCTTTGAGCTCTCCACGTAGACCTCTATAAAACAGCGTAATCCTTTTGTCCTCAGGCCATTGAGTTTCCACTATCAGTCTGTTGAAAGACGCAATATAAGCCAAAAGGTCTTGATTACCTTGTCGCAACGAAAGAAGCTCATTGTCCAAGGCCTGCCCCTGTGAATGTCTTGGCGAACAGTTTTTCCATACTGAGCTGAAAAGCTTGAAAATCATGGAGGACCGGATCATCTTGATTTAGTAGAGGGATCGACCAGTCTGCCGCATTGCCACTAAGGTACGAAAGCACGAAAGCTACTTTAGCTTGATCAGTTGGAAAGGCTGCTGGCCGGCATAAGAAATGCAACCGGCACTGATTGATAAATACTGCAAACCTCTTTGGGTCACCAGAAAATCGTTCGGGCGGAGCCAGAGGTACATTCCCAGGTAGGTTGATCTGCACTGGATTCATAGAGGATGTAGAAGGAAGATTTCCCCCAGATGCGGGTAACGGGGTCTGTCCGGCTTGTGACTGTAGCAATTGTCTAGCGAGATCATCTGTTCGCTCCTTGGAAATAATCAGTTCTCTTCTTAGAGCGTTCGTTTCCTGACAGGCTGCATGCACTTCTGCCCTTAGTTCCCCAAGTAACTGGGCTAGCTGGTCGGTACCGAGGTTTCCAAAGCGCCTGGACGGGAGTTTTGTGGTAGGCTTTGCGTTCTGTAACGCTCACCTGATTCCCGTAGAGGCGCCGGTCTTGACTGGGCGTATACCGTATCTGCAAAGGTGATGTGTAACACACGGCTGGCTCTTTGGGCTGGGCCTCTGTGCACTGTATGTCTGACTTGAAGGGTAAGATGTCTGCAGATAGAAAATATGGGATTAAGGAACTGGGTTATTGAATGTCTCTCTCTTCTTCCCTTTCTCTTCTCCTGTAGAACCCCAAAGGTTAACGCTCTCACCTTAGGTAAGTGAACGCCGTGCTCTCCATCTGCCTCGGGGCAGGGTGCTGTAACCAGTTTCTTCACTGGATAAGGGGAGCAGGCCTCTTGACTTCAGAGGACTGCTGTCCTTCGTTTACTGCACGAACGGTAAGTTTCGAGTAATTCTAATGTCTTTAAAGTCTTTAGTAATGATGTTTCTTGTTTTGCAGGGTTCCGGCGATGGCGGATGACGGGCTGAAGTGAGTTGAAGATGGAGCCCGTGTGATGAATAGAAGCACCTGGAAGCACGTAAGTAAGCGCTTGTTGCCTGCTTCACGATGCGCTCTAACTGTCTTTTTATTTTGCAGGTATAAGTTCGGAGCGGCTGCAGGGTGCCGGAATACCCACTGGGTTAGATGTGGAAAGGAGTAATGGCACGTGAGTATTAAAGTTCCCCAATGTCTTTTAACGCACCTTGTTTTGTCTTTCAGATGCGGGATGCAGCGCCGAAGGCCTCCGGAGCGTGCGAAGAGTTGGTAAGCTTTTGTCTTTCAGATGCCGGAATGCAGTGTGAAGACCTCCGGAGCGCACGAAGAGTAGGTAAGCCTTTGTCTTTCAGATGCCGGAATGCAGCGCGAGGCGTTGGTGACAGCCGATGGACCAGGTAAGTGAAGAGCTGTCACTGAAGACCGTAATGCTAACCTGTTCTTTCTTGTCTTTATAGGTGTTGCTGAAGACTGGATTCAGGATGGTAAGCCTTTTTCCTTAGGCCCAGGATCAGATGCAGAAGACACGATGAACGTTCTGCTGCAGAGGATGCAGAATAACGCAAAGCAAGATTCATCCATCGGGTGTGGTTTAAATAGCCTCCTGTAGTGCTTAGGTGTCTCCTTCCACAGCCACGCCTAGGTAAGAAAAGAGTTCCTGCTTTCCAGAAGAGTTCCAGTGTTCTGAATCTAGGGAGTGGCTCCTGCCCCACCCAACAGGAAAAGTAGTTCCAAACAGAAGAGGATCAGAGGCTCAACTGGCAGGCAAGTAAGCAGCATGGTCTGCTGCAGGTAAGTCCACCCAAGCATTATGAGCCCGGCGCTTCCAGCGCTGGGACTGGGCATATTTATGAGCCTGGTGCCACTGGCGCCAGGACTGGGTCCAAAAGGTCCCAATTGGGACTGGTTGGCACTCGGAACCTGGGTTATGGATCTGCTTCCAAGGGAGTTGGGAAAACCCTGACCTTTTGGAAGCAGAGATCATGACAGGGGCAAGGAAAAAAGATAGGCAGAAACGAGAGCAGTTCTATCAAGATGAGCAAGTTCGAAAACAGGAAAAGGCAGAAGAACAAAGAAAATGCGATAATAAGCAGAGAACAGCTGATGATCAGGATGGAATAGAACAAAGGAGAATAGAAGAAGAAGAACAAAAGATACAAGAGAAGAGAATAAAAAGACGTAGAGATGAGGAAATGAGAAGAGCAAATGAATGAAGAGATGCAAGGAAAAAAGAGGAAGATAGGGTTAGAGAGGAAGCGAGGAAGCATAGAGAATTTGAACATAGAACGTAAGCAAAGACAAAGAGCGCAGGATCTCGAATATCTGGAAAGAGAGGTTAAAAAACCTGATCCAGTAGTAGAATGGGAAGATATAGAAGAGTTTTTTCCTGAGTATGATTCAGTACCAGGCACGTCTAGAGTAAATCTAGAAGATGACTTCGACACCAGAATTATCAGAGAGACAGTCGATAGACTATATAAAATGAGATGGGAATGGAAAGAAACCCCAAGGGAAAGGAGAGGATGAGCATCTTGAAAGCACTAAGTTGTACGATACTGAGGAAGCTTCCCAAAGCAGCAGACATAGAGAGTTGACCTTAGATAGGCTGATTCTAAATAGAAATGAGGAGGATGGGAAAAGCTGCACGAGTTGGGCACAGACAATATCAGATGCAGAGAGAGAAGAAGGTGAAGAAAGAGAAGAAGAGAGAAGTCACGAGAGACGTTTCTCTAGTGGGAAGGGAATAAGATGGTTGGATTCTATTAGGTCCGCACCTAAAGCACGGGAGTCACTAATACAATCAGATCGGCATGAAGGATTGTCACATGGTCAGAGGGGGGTGTCTCCACCACCACATGTAAGCAGGTTAAGGACATTGCCAGGTAGACAGCAATGTGGGAATATTACCCCTGCGGTAGACAGAAAAATGATGAGAGGAGAAAAAGAGTTTAGTTTGTCACAGTTCTCCTTATTAGAGAAAGGAGGAACGAGGCCACAATATATACCTTGGCCACAGATGGATAGAGAAAACCTAAAGAAGAAGCTCTCAATGTTGACATCTGGAGCCGCAAAATGGATACACAAGTAAGAAACAATGATGGGACGAAACACGTTGGCTATAGGGAATATTAAGGCTCTTTTGATCACCATATTTGGTGATAGAGCTGACGATGTTTGACACGTGCATGTTACCCTGGTATGACTACAGTTAATACTGCGCATGACGAAGTGCTGTTTAACAATTGCAGAACCGCAGTACGGAAAGCGCTTTGAGTGCTATACCCAGACACTTCTGATATGTGAGCTATAATGGCACGCAAGATGAAGGCGGGAGATGATCCATTGCTTTACATTCAGAATTTCCAAGAAGCATGGCTGCTGGAAACGCGTGAATCTTGGGGGAAATCCATATCAGTGTTTTACCATACATTATGTCAACGGCTGGCAGAACAGGTGCAGAAGCAGCTCAAGAAACTGGCAGGAATCGAAGCTAAACCCTGGTCAGAAATACAACTGACAATTGTGCATTATTGCAGACTGCTGCAAGAGAAAAATCACAAAAAGGGTGCTGTAAGAAAGGACGAAAAGGCTAAATTAGTGCAGAACAAATTATCGAAATATGCCCTTGAAGGGGCAATGATAACTAGCACAGACAGATCAAATGCGCAGCAGGTCAATAATCAAATACAGTTTGATCAAAGCAATAATGTGTTTAACCCAAGAGGAAGAGGCTTCTGAGGAAGGGGATGGCAAAATAATCAGGGAGGTTTTCAAAATATGCAAGGCGGAAATCAGAATATGCAAATAATCAGACCACCGCCAAAGTGTTGGACGCATGGGGTGACAGGGCATATAGCAAATATGTGCAGAAGTCAAGAGAAGTGCAGAACGACCAATTCACAAGAGGGGGGATGATGCATCCACCTATGTTCTCGCAGCAGGGTGGAAATGGAGTTGCGCTGAATCACTCTGTGCAGCAGCAAGCGCCAAGAGTACAGCAAAGCTTGCAGTTGCAGCAGAATGTGACCAATTTTCCGCAAGGACAGTCTCAACAGTCTCCAATGCAACTTCTACAAACAACAGGCACAGGACAGGTACTGAATTCTGGAATAGGAAATACCACTGATGATGGAGAAAATCCATTCACTAATTGTGGGACGAGATTATATATGGATTAGGACAGCTCAGTGGGAGACCTGATGTGTTCCATCCTATCAGTGACACCAAACCCTCACGAGGAACCAAGGGTAGATGTCTCTATAGGGGGTAAAGAATATTTGTTCTTAGCTGACACGGGTGCAACACTCTGTTGTATACATGAAGGCAAGTTTTCTTTGTCCGGCGACGCTATGACTACTCAGGGCTTTACAGAAGCAACAAGCCATGTTCCTTTCACAAAAGAACTTCAAGTTTTTATAGGAGAATGTTACATGAAAGTGCCACTGCTGTATTCGAGACAGACTCCTGTATAAATATTGGGACAAGACTTGATGACAGAGTTAAATATGACAATCTCATTCATGGAGAAGGGCGTAATATGTTCAACTGCAGGAATGCATTATTTAAACGTATGCGGAATAATTAGAGCATATGCAGGATGAATAACTATGAGAACTTTTCCATTGGAACCTGAGATATTCGCATATGGAGTGTGCATATTCATAATATTAATATCAGGGCTACCAGGCCTTGCAGACAGAATAATGAGAACACCCGATGAAACTCTGTTCAGACTAAGAATACCTATGCATGAGGAAAAGGAGAGAGTGTTTCACTTAGCAATCATAGTGCGAGGTGAAATGGCTTTGCTTGACGGATGTGATGATGAAGGCAGACAATGGTGTGCAATAATCGGCATTGGGGAAGGTTACAGATTGACTGACATCACTGAGGACGATCTATTTGAAGAACAAATAGGTGAGGATGAGATTACATTTGAGGTAAATCTCATTAATTGGGTGGAAATAATTAAAAGAAAGGTGCCTCAGAGAATGATGCTGGCACAAAAACATCCCGAGTATTTTGATGACGACATGGCAAAGGTGCGTGTTTCAGTATGGACTACAGGCCCGTATGACGTAGGCTTAGTGAAAGGAGTCAGAGAAGTGAAGATTAAATTGAAACCAGGAGCAATTTTACCAAAGGCACGACAGTATCCCATGTCGAGGGAGGCAGATGAAGGGATTTTGAAGACAATTTCTACCATGATGGATCAGGGCATCTTAGTGACGTCAGAATCGTCATGTAATGCTGTGGTTTATCCAATTAAAAAATTAAAGGGAGGGTCTTGGCATTGAATATAAGATTTAAGGCTGATAAACCGAGGCCGAGTTCCCTCTAGCCCCTAACCCGTCTAAAATTCTATGTAACATATATGTTGAGGCACGGTATTTCACAGTGATTGATTTTAAAAAATTGTTTTTCTCAATCCCATTGCACAAAGACTTGCAGGATTTGACATCATTAACATTGAGACAAGTTTGTTTGAAAAGTACAAGACTGCCTCAAGGGTATTGTTAGTCCCCTTCAATTTTCAATAGGGTCCTGCAGATGAACTTGAGCAACATTGCATTAGAGAGTGTTATCTTGCAATATGTGGATGACATTCTGATTTGAAGCACAACAGAGGAAGAGTGTAGACACGATTCCATTCAGCTATTTATGATACTTGCTGAGAAAGGATATCATGTTGACGAGGAGAAGTTACAGTATTGTCAACAAGAAGTAAGAAGTGTTGTACATAGGCCAGTTGATTTCACATGAAGGGAAAAAGGTCACCCCCTGAAAGAACTGAATCTATTTCAAAAACAGCTAAGCCACGCACGTTAAAACAAATGCAGAGTTTTCTAGGATTATGTAATTATGTCAGGGCATTGGTATTTGACTTCAGCTTTTACACCAGGCCCTTATTGCAAGCCTTAAAGAAAGCACAGGCAACGAAAGAGAAAATCGTGTGGACTAAGGACATGGAGGAAGGGTTTGATGAACTAAAAAAAGCGATTTGCACGGCACCAGTCTTAGGGATTCCCAATTATGCAGAGGAATTCTACCTGTTTTCACACAAGGATGGCACTGTTATGACAGCAGTCCTCACACAAAAAACTGTGTTAAGGTACAAGACCCTGGCATATTACAGTGGGATTTTAGATCCAATGATAAGAGGTCATTTCCTGTGCAAACAAAGTTTGGCTGCTGTAATGTGGTGCCCAATGACGTTATTCGCCGAGCATGCATTATTTGCTATTCTAGAGAAGCCAAAAGGCACATTGACATCACAAAGAGCTTCTGCTTCTGAGGTGGTCATATCAAACCCAATGATTAAAATAGTTTGATGCAGAATAGCAAACCCAGCTATGTTTATAGCAGACCCAGTCACTGAAGGAGAGCCAATACATGATTGCGCAAACTATGAAGAATTCTATGATGAGATCCCCAGAGTAAAAGAAAATGCATTGGCAGAAGGTGAAATCGTCTTCATTGATGGTTCCTCTAGAATCAATCAAAATAATAGAAAAAGATACACAAGTGCCGCTGTAACGAAACACACGGACAATGGGGAATTTCCAGTACTTATCAGTGCATGTATACCCTCTCATTATTCAGCACAGGCTGCAGAATTATTGGTGCTGATACTCGTGCTTGAGAATCACACAGACCAGGAAGTAACGGTGTACAGTGACTCTGACTATGGAACATCAACAGTATGCACAGGCTTAGCATGCTGGAAAAGGAGGGGCTCCCTCTGAGCGGACAGCATGCCAGTGCAGCACGCTGCCTTATTGGACAGGCTCATTAAGGCACTACAACCCCCAGTGAGCAGTCATGAAGTGCACAGCCCACACAAAAGGGACAGATTTTATCTCATGCAGAAATCAAGCAGCAGAGGCTGAAGCCAAGCGTGTGGCAACTGAAGACGAAATTATGATGGATGTGGAAGTGCCTGATGTGTATGAGAAAATTATTGTTGTAAGAAGTTAGCCGGAAGGCTACAGCAATATGACAAACACTCAGTTAATGGAGCTCCAAGGAGAGGCACCACATGAAGAAAATAACCTCTGGATGTGAAGAGGGTGTTCTTTAAACCCCTCTCAGGTTTTTTGGTGACAAGACAGAACTGGTAAACCAGTGATGCCTATAGCCTTATTGAAGATAGCAATGGAACAGTTACACTATCCAGCGCACACAGCAAGAGAGAATCTAGCAGCAACAATTGCTGAAGACTGGTTTATACCAAACTTGGCAGAACATGTTGCATTTTTTATGATAAATTGCATAATCTGTCAGAAATTCACGCCTCGGCATACACTACGTATTATCAGGGGAGTCATCCCAAGGCCTAATGGGCCTTTTCAGCACTTGCATATCGATTATGTCGATATGATTCAAGCATGTAAGGGGTACATGTACTTAATTGTTGTGGTGTGTCCATTCTCTAGATGGATAGAAGGAGGTCCATGTACACACCCAGACTCTACCTGTGCAGCCAAATTCCTGGTGAGGGAGGTGTTTCCCAGATGGGGAGTGTGTGAAGTGATGAGATCAGATAAGGGTCCTCATTTTGTTAATGCAGTATTTGAACCGATCAGCGTGTTGCTTGGTACAAAGCACAAGTTTTCATTGGCATATCATCCGCAAGGGAATGGGATATGCGAGAAGTTCAACGTCTTGTTAAAGGAAAGGATAGCCAAGTTGAATCTTACTCTGAAGAAGGGATGGTTACACTGTCTTCCACTGGCATTGTATGCACTCAGAAACCAGCCTGGTTCTGATCACCATCTTACATCACACGTAATCATGACAGGCAGAAGAATACGGACGCCTTTAACACCTCGAACTAAAGCTATATGTGATGCTCAGCCAACAGGAGAAGTGTTAGGATTGGAAATGCAAAACTATCTAAACTGTATGACTTCCAGTTTTTCTGTAATTTCAGGACAGCTGCAGCGACAACAAGAAGGGTGTAGGGCAGTACAGAACACAGAAGGAAATGCTACAACAGATAAAGTTAAAAAATTACATATACCTCAACTATTCCCTGGGGACACTGTCCTAGTTCGGAATCATACAAGGAAAAAGTGGGACGAGCCAAGGTTCCACGGCCCGTTTATAGTGGAGGATATCACACAATCTGCAGTCAAGTTACAGGGAAGAAGAGCTTGGATCTTCCTTGGAGATATCAAGCCATATATCGGAGAGACCCCTCTGCCTGCACCCCACCATGAAGAGACTACAGACAATGGGGAAGAACCACAGCATGTGCAGACAATATCTATGATGAGGAAGAAGGACGCATGACCAGTCAAGTGAAAAGAAAGGAACCTTTGTGTTAAGTTGTGGCTTAGTTATGGATATTTCCTTTGAGCAAAATAAGGGAAAAGGGACTCAAATACGAACACTTTGTGCATCCTAGTTGCAGGCTGAAATAAAGAAAATTACATGCATAAGCCACAAATAGCTGTTGACTTTGGACTAGGGCACATTGAAGCCTTGATAAGAAAAGCTATGCCAAATTTTTATCGAGTATATATAAACTGGAAAAGAATACAGTATCCTGAGTCCTTCGAAACAGAATCGTTGTTTGTACTTACTTATGGTGTCACGCAATAGTGATCTCACCAAAGACATACTGATCTATTTCGAATTGGTATTGAGGTCCTACCCATCGTTGGTGGGAAGACTTACAAGCATAACAAATTTTCTTCAAGATCCTGAGAACGAAAAGAAGATAAAGAGGTTGTTCACAGTGATCACAGAACAATTTCTTTTACTTCCGGAGTACAGCGAGGACAAGACAAATGTCCCTATCGCAAGCGAATCATAGACTAGCAAATGCAGTGTTCTTTCGCTTACTCAAAGACTTTCCAGAGCTTGTGGGGAGACATGCCAATGTTGACGTCCTCACTTTCATCCGAGACCCAGCTAACACTACGCATCTGAGTATGCTTTTGCACAGTATCTTGATACAGGTTGCACTTTCTGATCACCATCAAAATCACAGAAGAGTGTAGAAACTTTCATTCGGGGGACAGATCGTGAAGGTGTGACAAAGACTTCACTTTTGTTCATGCTGGCAAGGAAGCAACATGTCATCTGGACTGAAGCAGATTCCAGGCATTGACTGGGAATTAGTCTACATGGAGTATGCAGTATAAGACTTAATGAACCTTTGCCTCTTTTGGAACTTTCATTTGTGAAAAATGAACTGTTTCCAGAAACAAGAGACAGTCTATTATTCAGATCAAGAGGACAATTGGTCCAGCACTATTCTCCCCCATGAGGAGAGACATTCATATTGTCCCTGGAATAAATGCTGTAAACTCACCCACCAGTGTATAATTTATACCTGAATTGTATTCATTATCATACTGTTGTCATTAACGATTAGAACTGCATTTTCTATAGGTGCACAAAGTGTTCAGGCCCCCGTGCATCCACTTAAGGATATCAGCATAAAACCTACAAAGGTGCCCAGACCTTACATAGTCATTCCTGTTCCTAGAAAGAATGATAAAGTGACTGAGCTTGAGATGGATGTGATAAGCAAGAATATAAATACAACATTTGTGTTAACAAACGAATTGAAACGCCGGAGACAGGATCGACTAAGCACATCAGTTAAGAGATCGATGAGAGTTACACCTACACAGATAATGAGTACAATCACACCTGGTTTAGTGTCAATGAGTTCAGAATCACATTCCAGAGAATGGGAGAAGCTTGGACAAACAACAATGGGAAGCTTCACACCAAGAGAAGTTGAGAGACAAATGGAGAAAGCTGAACTTTTAAGGAGACAAAAGGCTTTAAAGAATAAGCAGAGACAATATTTGCAAGCAGACCTGATCCGATGACAAAAAGCCCAAGTACAAGTCCCACAAGACAATCACGTGCAGAGACAAAAGAAGAATCAATATGGCCATTTAATAACATAGTCAGAAAGAGGCAGAGGGATAAATAAAGACTTACTGAACTTTCTCCTACTCAAATAATACAGATGAACATACCCAGATCAGTGATGGAGATGCCTGAGAATCCTCCAGTAAAAAGAAGCTATGCAGAAGTATTCCATGATATGCTGGTGAAAGCTCATTTTAAAAAGATGAGAGCCAGAAGGAATGCACAAGAAGACAATAACAAACTGAATGATTACCTGGATAGCACAGCACATTTGAGAAACAACATAACAAATAATGTTTCTTTTGTGCACTCCTACCGTACAGCATGGGGAAGTCAAAAATCTTCGTAGCTGTTGAAATAGATCTTAAAACAGCACACTGTCTGTCACAAATAGCAATGTGCATGACCAGAGGTCAGTTTATGGGAAGTGATGCTTCGTTCAAATGGGCAACAGAAGCAACTGATCCAAATGAAGATGATCATGTCCAAGACATGAAAATGAGAAATAATGGCAAACCTAAGAATTCTGTGATCAGATACGAGACATCTGGAGTAAAAGGAGCAGAGATCAGAAGAGAAGCACACAAACAAACTGCACATCAAAGGAAAAACTACAGAAGACGCTAGCAGATGGAAGAACAGATGACAAATGCAAATCTGGGGAACAGTATTGTCGCCAGATGGTTGGGAGAAAGGAATGGTGATCGGCAGAGCATGGATGATCTTTGGATACCAAAAAGAAACAATATGAAGCTTGCAAGACTGCTAACATGGGTTGAAGACAGAGTAGGACCCTTGCAGATAGTGCCATTGGATAATTCCAAGCTATGCTTCAGAAACAATGGTACAAGAAAAATGGGAGGAATCAGAACCGTGGACGAATATTCGATGCAACAGGAATGATGCATGGAACTGCAGTTATCATGGATCACTATTGGGCATGTGGAGCCAAAGCATATATCAGATTGCCAAATAAATGGGGAGGCATATGTACAGTGGTTTACATCCATGTACCAGCGTTGGTGATTCCAAAGAGTGATCTGAATATTGACAACTTCCTGAAAGCAGATGCTCACCTGAGAAAGAAGAGATCTGTGGAACTGATAAGCCAAATGAAGAGAAAAAATTACTTCTCTGCCAAATCGATAGAAGCCTTTGATGCAATCCCATATGAATACAGGTTGTTCAGCCTGACCTCATCAGTGTTCACGACAATCCTGATGCCAAGGATTCAGGTTGGAGCAAATACTAAATGGTTGCAGATAACCAGATGGGAGTTACTGCAGACCATCAACACGACCATAAAAGGATTCAATGCATTCAGAGAAGAGTTGAGAGCAATCTGACTGATGACACTCCAGAACAGATATGTCTTAGACATGATCCCAGCTATGGATGCAGGTGTTTGTGCAAAAATCGGAGAATCATGTTGCACATTTATACCTTCACAAGACAACAAGAAAGAAACCTTAACAGAAGCCATAGGCATGCAGACAAAATTACAGAATCAGATGATAGTTGGTTTGGAGCACTGTTTTCATGGGTTCATGGGTTCCACAATGGATGGCAGATGCATTTAAGTTTTTTGGGAGCCCTGTTGGTGATGATACTACATTGATTCTGTGTGATCAAGTTAATAATCCCACAATGCCAGAAGACTGCAAAGAAAGCCATAGGGATGAAGATTATGATTGATGTTGAGTCAGGATGGAAGCCCAACGACCTGACTGATGAAGAAATAAGAGACTTTGTGAAGGCCAGCATTTATGCACCAGAAGGAACAACGTTCCTGTATCCTAAAAATCATAGAAAATATATGGGAAGATGGATCTATTGCAGCCCAAGTGGAGAATGTCAGCTGATTACATAGAACAAGGATTAGCACGTAAGAACAGCAGGATGCTTGAAAGGAGTCATAAAGATATGGACCCCAAAGAAGCATTTCTTCAGACCAAAATGTCTGCATCCACAGGATGAAGTGAAAGTAGGTACAAAGAAAGAAGTGAGAGTGGTTGATGAATCACCCAGAGGGGGGATTGAAGAGGAAGTGTCAAGTATCGTCCCCACTCCAGTTGCCCCCCTCGAAGTGTCCGGTACTTTCACACCAAATTATGTGACGTATAATGAACAGATAAACCAGCAGAGAGCAGCACTTGGGCTCTGCCCAGTACCTTTCAGAATAACAGCACCTATTGAAGTACAGACACCTAAGAAAACATGGACAGTACGGTATCCATTGAGAAAGCCATGTTCATAGTCGAGACAATATACGGTATGGGTGCAGTCCATGAATCCAACATGGCGTCCATTTCAAAGGTTTTGATGCACTTCTTGTTTTTAATTGACCTATCAGTGGGTGCATTTGATGTCTGTGAATGTTACGTGGCTCTCTGATTGGTCCAGAGGTGTCCACAGACACTGAATCAGGAAATGAGTCACGGACAGATGAAGACATCGCACTTTTCTGGACCTATATTTTGGCCTTTTCTTTAAAAACTACTGAATGGATTTACACTAAATTTGCAAAAGTGTGCTTTTGGGACCAAGCTGCTGCTCCTCAAGCAGGTTTGCTGCAAATCCATCCAGCAGTTTGGGCTGTAGGCATAAGCAATATTTTCTTCCATTATGTCTACGAGGATTTCAAATGTTTTGGTACCCCCACTATAACTTTGCACCCCCTTTGACGAAACTGCACCAAACTTTGCATAATCATTCCAAGGTGGCCATACACTTTATTTGCAAAGATTTGTCAAGATTTGTCAACGTTGTAATAAACCACCCAAAAAGGAGGTATAACTGTCAGGCTTTGTCTGTTTTACCTTTATGATTGGGATCTGAAGTGGATGACACAGAGCCATGGTGGCCGTGATACAGGAAATATTTATTAAGTTCATTGGCAAGAAAGCTGGAGCAGGCATCCTCATCCATCCATTCCAAGTGTCCTCTCTCCTGCTCCCTTACATCCAAGAACTCATCCACATCCATACATTCCACCCATGCCTCATGCAGACCAAGCACACTACACACCTCCCTCCCTCAAACACACCAACAATTTTCCCCACATACACTCCACTCATCCCTCATGCACACCAAGCACACTACACGTAAATGTTTTTTCGTAATCGTTATCTTTGTGGGGTGGGCATACCCAACTTTCTGCACTACAATCTCTGAACTTCCTGGGACTCACTTTTTTTCTTAACAACCTCCTTTCCAACTCCCTTCCTTTTTCCGATTTGTCCTCACCCATCACTCCAGGAACACACTGCTCCTCAACCTTAACCACTCTACTCATATTCCATGTCCTCCCATCTTCAGTCATCACTGCATTGTGAAAAACCTTCACAACTCCACACGGTTTGGACCACTTCAATGGTCCATCTCTCAATGGTGTCGGTAATTTCACTCTGAGCACATCACCGCTGTTCCAAATGCCTCTCTCTGACAGTTTTCCTTATATCATAGTTGTTCTTCTTAGACAATTTTCTCTCCCTAACACTCAACTTTGCTTTCTGAGCATTGTTCCATGTCTACCCTGCTCTTTTCATCCATGGGGGAAACAACTTGCAATTACCTCCCCCAGCTTAGTTCAAAGGGTGACACCCCTGTCACACAATGTGGCGAGAAAGGATGCGCCTCAATCCTTCTCATGACCATATTCTCTCAGTCCTCAACATTCACCCATGCCCATCTTATGCAGTCCTTGATAACTTTATTGAATCTTTCAGCTATCCTATTGGCTTGTGGGTGATAGATTGAAGTCAATGTATGCTCAAAACCGTTCTCCATCAAATACTGACACATCTCTTTGGATTTAAATTGGACTTCATTATCAATGATGAGGGTGCAGGGATACCCTTCCTGCCTAAACACATACTCCATAAATCCAATGACTTCTTTAGTCACAATACTCAGTGTAATTTTTACTTCCACCCATTTCAATAGTATGTCATCCAGAGCTATGCAGTATTTCTGTACTCCTTTACTCCAAATGGTACCGGTAACATCCATCCCTACCTTTTCCCATGGCATGCTGGGGACAGCAACTATAGCCATTGGGCTCTCCCTACCTACTAAACTTTTCTCACTCAACGAATATGATACACAATTTCTCACCACTCGTTCATCTTCCAAATCACATCCTAGCCTGAACTGTTTGTTTAGTTTTAGTTATTCCTTGAAGTCATTCATGGGCGATTTTCACAATCCTCTTCCTCACACCCCTGGGAGGGAATAATTCTTTCCCTCTCATTACAAACTCACCACTCATGTGCAATAAATCCATCACCATTCATAATTCTTCCAATTTCGAACCATTCACTGAACCCTTTGTAATCTTCCACTTTTCAATAAGCTCTGTTTTCACTCTTCTCAAATTCTCATTATTCTCCATACACTCCTCCCATTCACCCTTATCAATCATTTACTGTTCCACTACCAATACACAGTACGGTTCATCTTCACCTTCTTCCATATCCTCCTTGACTGTTAGTCGAGACAAACAGTCAGCCGAAATAGTCCTCTTTCCTGGAAAATATCCAATCTCAAAATGATAATCTTGAAGTGCCATCCCCCATTTTCTTATTCTTGAAGACACTCTATCCAACTCTTTATTTTTGTAGTGTTTCTTTCAATGGTTTACGATCTGTTCTGATTGTGAAAGTTGAACCCCACAGGAATGTTCGAAATTTTCCAATGGCCCATTTTATCACCAGCATCTCTTTTTCTATTGTCAAATAGTTTAATTCTTCCCCCTTCAACTGGCGCGATGCGAATGCAATCGCAAACTCTACATTTTCTTCTATTTGTGTAAAAACAGTCACTAAGCCAGCATTGCTTGCATCAGTAGAAATAAAAGTCTTTCTCCCCATTTTAAAGTTTTGTAGGGAGGGTGTGTCTTCCAGTGCTATCTTTATATTTTCAAATTCCGCTGGGTGTTCTACAGACCACTTAAACGGCTCTTTCTTCTTCAGCAGTGATCTCATATGAATTGTTTTATCCCCAACGTTTTGTATACATTTTGCATAGAATTCTGCCACACCAAGAAATAAGTGTAATTTCTACTTACTGCTTGGCTCTGCTACATTTCTCATGTTAGCATTCACTCCACTAGCTAATACCATGTGCCCAGCGTATTCAATCGTTTCTTGTTTGAACTTACAATTCTCCTGACTCAACATGAACCCTCTTTCAAACAACATGGCCATTACTCTCGTCAACCTGTAACATGTGTGTTTTAATCAGGACCAAAAACTAGCACATCATCTTGGAAACAAATTACTCCTGCTTCATCTCAAAATATTTGATGTATAATCCTCTGGAATACCAACGCTGCCAACACCAGACCAAATGGCATCCTTACAAATTGAAAAAGACATTCCAGAGTGATGAAAGCAGTTAGTTGTTTGGAGTCATTGTGCAATTTTATATGGTGGTACGCAGATGTGAGGTCTATGGAAGAAAACACACATGCTTCTCCCAAAGTGTAGAGTGTTTCTGATATGTTCCGGAGGGGATGGCAGTCTGTTATTACACACTTATTAAGAGACCTCAGGTCCACACGGAGTCTTAATTTACCATTATGTTTTACCACTACTACCAATGGCGATACACACTCTGAAAAGTCAATTGGTTCAATTATTCCTTCATGCTCAAGTTTCATTAGATCTATTTGTAATTGTTCTCTCAGACCCATGGGGATGGTCCTCACTCTATGAACTGCTGGTTTTGAGCCTTGTGATAACCATATCTTATGCATAAAGCCCTTTCAGCACTCAATTTCATTACTAAAGAGATGTGGGTATAATTTTTCAGCATCACAGAGTAGAACAGATTCTTCATAATTTGGATTTAACTGGATGATGAGACGTTTTTGCTGTAACTAGCTCAATAATGGGATGCTTCCTTTTTCGGGGACAGGCCTCCCTTTAAATTGAAATTGTGCCATGAACCATGCTAAAACATTTATGTTGGCAATACCATATGCTTGTGGTTTTATGTCAACATATTTTATTGCACATTTGGGAAATTCTCTCTCCAATACATTTTTTGGCATCAGTGTATATTTTTCTCCCAAATCTATCATCATCCTTACTTGTTGAACATTAATGCATACAAAGTCCTTAGGAGCTTCTGGGTCCTCTTCACCTTCATCCTCCACAGCTGATACAGCTTCTTCAGCTTGATCATACCATTCTTCTATCATGTTGATGGTGTTTGACCTGTAACATTTTGTGAGATGACCCTTGCACTTCATCTCCCTCGCTGGACACAGCCTATTGTTTGCAAGATGTCCTACTCTGTCGCATCTGTAGCAGCATCTCTGAGGGAGTCCTTTTGACTCTTTAGTTACTTTGATGATGGTCTTCAGTTTTACTGTGGGTTTGGCGTTTGTTACTGATGCAACATTTTCACTAGAGTTTTCAACCACCTTAGTTTGCTGAGCTTTTTTCTCAAGGGCTATTTACACACTTGGTAGTGTGCTCTACTTCTGTGGCCACTGTGAGAACTTCATCTAATGCGGGGTCACTTTTTTCCCATAAACATTCTCTTATTTTTTCCATTCCAACACTCCAACATGAATTGGTTTCTTAAGCGCAAATCTGCCTGTTGACCAAAATTACATGTTCGTGCCAACCCCCTTAGACTTGTGATGTAAGCTTCCACAGTCACTTCTTCTTTTTGAGATCTTTTCATGAATTTGTAATGTTCCAGAATTATGCTTATTTTTGATTCATAATGGTTGCTTATTTTTATTATGCATTTTTCATACTCATTCAGGCCATCAGCTTCCTCATCACTCAAATGTTTCCTCTCCTGGAGTCCCAAGACAATGCATTAAAAGAAACTTCTTTCTCTTTGCACTGAAGTTTGTTCCACACACAGCCACAGCATAATGCTCACATGATTTTTTCCATCTTCTCCAGGGCACAGGAGGACCCTCAGGATTTGGGAGGAATGTTAAACGAGGAACTATAGTTTGCATTATCCCTGTGTCACTGGCATAGTCACCTGCTACAATTCTGATGGTTATGTGGTCCAACATGTGTTAATATTATTTCTTTTTTTTAACACGCTACTTAATATCTGTGATTTGTGGGGGAAAAAATATTTTTTTTAATTATACATTTTTTTCTTTTTCATTGTCGGTGTAGTCCGTGGCAGAATTTTATATGTAGGGGAGTTTGAAGTATCCCTCTTTCTATTGTGATGCGAGATAAAAAGTGGGCTATGAAGTGAATTGCAGAAGTTCTTTATTGTTAGAGTGGGGAGGGCCCGGGGCGACTAAGTGTGGGGCATCGCTAGGTCCTTTTTTCTAATGCAACACAATTGTACTTGCTCGCGCTCGTTTATCGAAACTATAGAGAAAAAATGCTTGGCTTATTAATGATAAAATGGATTCCGTATTTCAGCTTTTCTTTTTTTTAAGAACTTAGGGAGGGCACGTCCCTTATCTCTTACCGGCTTGTGAGGATTACTTGAAGTCGCAATTTCGTAGTAACTCAGGCTAAAGTACTCTAGCCCAAGAGTTATACGCTACGTGGGTTGCTGCTAATGGGAACTCGTCCTCGTCGCCAAAATGAAGTGTATGACACGGAGCCAGGGTGACCGTGCTACAGGAAGTATTTATTAAATTCATCTCATTAAGCCCATTGGCAAAACAGTTGGAGCGGGCATCCTCATCCATCAAATCCAACCGTCCTCTCTCCTGCTTCCTTCCATTCCAGAACTCATCCACACCCATACATTCCACTCATGCCTCATGCACACCAAGCACACTACAGGATCACTGCTGGTTTTGTAATAGTGTGGGGCTGAGTAGGCAGTTTGGCCACTACTCATCTCTGTTCTCCTGCAAAGCACTAATCATTTTGTCACATGCCTTTGTTGCACTGCTTTTAAAAGAACTGTGCAAAATCCACGGGACTTTGCAAATGTGTTACCCTCTGCATGTTAAATTTGTTGCATCGTCCAATGACGTATTGGAGAAGAAACATCTCACATAATGCTTCAACAGTAGGGACACTATACATGTATCAGTTGGTAAATCAGTCTAATACTGCATTACCTCTCCAGAATTGCTGGGGCCAGATTAACAAAGCTTTGCACTTGTACAAGAAAGATGAGCAAACGTACATAGCAACTATTTTTCTGCTTAGATAATACAGAATGGAACAAACAGGTTTAGCTCCAATCAGTATTATCAAAAAATGTTGTCACCAGGTCAAAGTTTAAGCTGTTTGTTTTATTAACTTTGTGTTCTGCATAACATGAAAATAAAAATGTAGTTAGCACCTTTTGTTTTCTTTTATGCAACAGACCTAATACAAAGAAACAGATTCATGTTTGCCCTCATGCAAACGTTTATTTTAGATAAAATGGATCGTGACAACTTGTGTTTGCTCTATTTTTCATTATCAAAGCATTTACTCACGTTTCAGCACCAGTGCAAATGTTAGATGGTCTGTCTGGCCCCTTTTGTCTACATAAAGAAATAAAGAAAAGATGGAAGGAATGAAACATATAACTCTGTAGATCCGATACATTGCTTAGAAATAAATGAAAAATCCTGAAAATCTGAATAGGACGAGACTATCCATTTAACATACTTCAAGTGGCTGTTCATGTACTGCTTTTTTTAACTCCTATGATCCCATGCTTCTACATTCTGGCCGTCGTCCCTCATTTAATACCAAATATTCGGGAGGAAAACCACAAAACAGCAAACATTGGTTATTTTATTTCAGACTTCCCATTGGAACTGCAAGGGCCCGATTTATTGCTTGCTTTCCCTTCGGCAGACTGCAGGCTCCCTGCGGTAATTTACAAATGTCGACGGTCTCGCTCACTCACTCCGTCACCGCTCTCGCTGCTGCAAGTGATTACGAGATCGTACTTTCTAGAGGCCGGCACGAATGAGGGATGTTATTGCCGGCAATACCTTCATTCAGAATAGCTTGGCTGTGGGAAAACAAGCGTCGCCCGTCAGCCCGAATCAACCGAATACATAATTTGGACTGCCCCCCGCCTGAAGAACGAGGGGGAGGAAATTACCTATCTTGAAAACGGCAGCATTTCCATATCAAAGTAATAGCATATTTGGGAAAAAATCTCCCCGTATTTCATGAGGGGGAGGGCACTTTAAAAAAGGATGTTATTGGTAATCGTTTGAAAGCTCCATTTATAATAATTGCAGCCTTATGTAGTAAGAATATTTGCAACAGAGGTTGAAGTGGGCAGGAACAAATCGGTATGACATTCCGCCACGTTTTGTTAACGCAAACACCAGTGCCTTACTTGTTGTCACCTGGAGCACCATTCCTGGACAGTAGGTGAAGGACACATTTATTTTTTTCATGCCCATTAATGGGGATTGCAAGTTATGTCCTGCTGAGAACACTCTAGTGTCCCATCTTGCAGACACTGATGTTTATTTATTTAAATAGCCTGCTTGGGACATATGGGCCTCATTACGAGTTTGGAGGTAGCCATGGCGTTTTTACCGGCATGGCTACCCCCAGACTCGGGTCCGGGTCCCGAAAAATGGGAATTACCGGGGCATTCCGACATTTGCAGGCCCAGTAATTCCCATTCGCGGGACCCAGACCCGGTACCTCCCCATTCCCATTTGAGCCCCCATAGGGAATGGGGGAGGATGGTAACAACGGTCGCGTTGATAACAGGACTGTTGCTACCATCGTGTTCTGCTAGCGGGTGGCGCTCTGCACGTCTAGTCTGACCAGGCGTCCAGAGCTGCACCCGCAAGCAAACTCGTAATGTTGCGGCCATGTAACAACGGCACCGGTAGCACTACCGGTATCGTTGTTACCTTACCGCAACACTCATAATGAGGCCCATACAAGACCCATTCCTGAGCCTGCACATAGCATGTCCCTTAAGAGGTGAGAATGGTGGGTGATTGGAAAGGGGCCGGTGCATGAAGCTTCATGCTGTGGGGGCAATGATTGAAAGTAATGGTGGTCCATTAAAATGCTTGTACTGTTGTAAAACACGTTGTTGGGTGGTGGAGTGGAGGAAAGGAAGGACCCAAGGTTGGGGGTTGAATCGGGGAGCTTAGGTGGAGTGGGTATTGGGTCAGTAGAGCACAGGGCGGGCGAGGGTGCATGGGGCAGATGAGAAAATAGTCTCAATACTTTATTTTGGTCACTTTCAGCCCTGCTTTTCAAAGATAAAAGCTACCACAGCAACTCTATGGATAATGTGCGCATTACATACATTAAAACTTTGAATTTCATTTTTAAAATGCCTAGCTCTAAGCAGGTTAAAATATGGACAGTCCAAGACGAAGTGACGTAGGGTTTCACAAGCATCAGTGACTGTGTAAAAGCAGCAAATAGGAAAGTACTCAGTGCATGATTTGGCTTCCTATATTTAGTATGATCCTGAGTGGGAAACTGATTGAGCCTGAATCTCATGTACAAAGCCTGCGCTTTGTTACATGGAAAGCGAGTGAGGGGTAACGGGATCGAATCCTGTCTATGAGGAAAATTGTTATATTCCGTCTATGAGGAATAGGAACCATTTAAATCAATAGTATTAGCTCCATCGTATTTAAATAATTTCCTCTTCACTCCTTCTGGTCTATTCACCAACCTCAGTTGACCCTATGGTCAGAAGAAGATCTTGCATTTTGTTTTTGAAAACATTAATCGAACCGACAGAGGACTACTGAAGCATCAGACCAATGTCAATATACAATGAATTGTCTGGAGATTGAACAAACTTTGCATAATTAATCAATAAACTCCACTCATATCTTGCTTGTAAAGATTGGAGACCAAGTTTATCATGAATAATTGAATTGGGGATAGCAAGAGAGAGTCCCAGTGTTACTTTACAGAGCTTCTCCTGGATAACATTTACTTTCCTATCTCAACCAGGCACATGCCCAATCCATAAAGCAAGACAGGTACTATTTTCATGGTATAGAATCTGAGAACAGGCATAATGGTAAATTTGCGGAGTCTATACATCAGACATTTCATTTGAGAGGTTAATGGTTTCAGCTTTTCATCTAATGTGGACTTCCACTGTAAGTAAGACATAGCATCAAAGTAAGACAGACATAAGTGATCACAGTTCTATGGTGTTTATTAAACTGTAAAATGGGTGAGATAAACACCGAATCTAAACCTAAATCTAAGATGGGAGCAAGCTACGACCATAAAATAATAATAATACAGCCCTAGTGGAGTCTAATCAAATACAAAGGGCCTATACTAAAAAACCTATTGCCAATCCTTACCGCTATATAGTGTGGGATAAAGTTCACAAGAAAAGAAAGAAGTGTTCACAAAATGAAAAGTCAGAATGTATAGTCAGGGACTCCCTTCCCCATGTTTTTAGCTCAGGACAAGGCAGGACTCTCGAGCACAACACACTCCTGGGCTTTCTCCAGCACTAGGTGAAAGTTCCTTTTCCAAGTATCTGGGCCTTCTGTGCTCAAGTTTCTTCTGCAAAGTCTCTTGCTTCAGAAGGCTTGATAGGCCAAAACAACAAAACAAAAGCTCCTTTACACAATCTTTACTTAGGGTGTTTTAACACTATGCAGATTCACTTCCCTGGGTTTTCCAGCCACCAGTCAGGCTTTCTTTAAAGCCCCCAGTCATGCTCTCTCTAGCCCCCAGTCAGGCTTCACACAGTACTTTAGTTACTATGTTTTCTTTGGCATCCCTCGGTCAGGTTCACATTTGCCCCATTAACACAGTTCATATAGCGTTCTCAGCCGGATGCCAACGCAGATTTTATAACCCTGTGCAATGTGTCAAGGACTTTCGATTGTACAACGGATTTGACTTAACCCCTGTATGACCACCTTGACACCTTATACCGGCCTTCCCTATGGCCTCTTGTTACTCAGAGACCTTCGACTGAGTGCTCACGTGGTGCTGGACCACTCTGACTCTGGTACCCAGTTTGTTTACAAAACCCTTTTGTCACTTTATCTTCTTACTTTTGCTACTTGCATCCTTGAGCCTAACACAAGCCAGTTAACTATCAGGTGCCTTTGACTCACCGGCTGTGTTGAACTCGCACTGTTCCTTTTCTGCTGGAGTCAGGGATCGTACCTCAATGGCCACCATGCCTCCCTGCACTTCAATCAGTGCGGGAGGGTGCCACATACTGCTAACATCCGTCGCACCACCTGTCAGCTGCGATTCCATGTCTTACGTATCTTTCAACAGAGGCTTCGTAGGTCTGGGTTGAAAAGGGCAAGGACATCTCCCTCCTTGATGTCCTTTCAGATCTCGCCGTCTTTCTCCTCTGTTTGAATTGCCATCCTGGAAGGGCTGCTTCCTCGTGCGTTTGGCCTTGCTTTGAGTGTGCTCTTGTGCTCCACCTTTTATCCCTACAGGGAAGGGAAAGGGTAGTCAGGTGTGTGTAGTTGTCGGTAATTACCTGACTCTGCCTGACCCTTGTGTTGGGACATTTCACATAAACGGCTTGGGTATTAGTCTGTTGTCATTCACGCTGTGGGAAAGTGTGTGTGTCAGAAAGGGGGAGGGAGGTTAGAGTTTCTAAGTATCCCACTGGGCAGGATGGAACAAGGTATTATCAGGAAGGGGATACCATGTCTCACCTTTTGGTGTCCCACTTCCACTCCCCTACAACCCACATCCAGGTGATCCTCCTCCACTGGAACACCCCCAGGAACTGGATCCAATAGTGATGGCCGTGTCCTGGCCACCTGGGTGACAGATCTCCGGGTACTAACTGGTGAGACACCTTCAGGTTTCTCACACCACATAGTGAAAAATCAGTATTCAATAAACAGTAACCTAAATATCTCATACTATAAACTCTTTCCAGTTTTACGTCCCCAGAGTCCAACACATTGGGCCTCATTACGAGTATGGAGGCAGCCATGTCCTTAATAAGGGCATGGCTGCCTCCATACCGGGTTCCAGTACCGGGTTCTGTCAGAAATAAAGGATTGTGGAGTAAACGAAAGCAGGTACGGAGAAACTACACTTCCCAGTAGGCATTGTAGTTTCAGGGGGCCGTTAGGTCACAGCTGCTAGTGATCTGCAATTAGTGCGGGTCTTCATAACGGCCGCTCGCCCATGCTTCAGTGCTGTTGATTAATGAATGGAGAGCACGGGCGGCGGCGGCGACGGCAGCAGGCAGGAGCAAAGCAGAAGGCTGAGAAGGCGTGAAGGAATCACGCTTGCTATGCCGTGTGAAATCTTGATTCCTGGGCTACGGCGATGAAGACTTGATTACTGCCTTATTCTCTGCAGGTCCGGGTCTGTCACGGATGACTCCCCGGGCCATAAAGCTAAGTGGTGCCTATGTTTATTTTACTTGCTGGGCTGCGGCGGTGAAAACTTGTTTATTGCCTCATTCTCTTCAGGTCCGGGTCAGTCACGGATGACTCCCCGGGCCATAAAGTTAAGTTGTGTTAAGTTTAGTGACTTGCAGAGATACGGCGGGGATTTTGGGAATCTCTGACTTTCAATGCAGTTATGTTTACGCTGGTCTGTGACAGTGATTTGTAAAATACAAATGATGCCCCCATCTTTGTGAAGCTAATTTTGCTGAATGCAAGAGAGATATTTTGTTAGTAAGCCTGTTACATGGATACTAGGTGCCTTCCCAGTGCATTGTTTCATGAATTATGAAGTATCTGGGTGGGACAAGGTTATGCACACAATATTGACAAGGCATGTTCTCTAATGCAAATGGTTTTCTTTGTATACGCACAAGGTTTTGTAAGGTTACGTGAATTCAGGAGTCAGGTCAGGTTGCAGGAGTAATAATTGAAGAATTCCTTCAATTAAACTAGGTGTTCTTATTTTGTATATGTCTTGTTCTCCCTTCCTTTCCTTTATTTATCCATCCCCTTTCCCTAACTCCGTCTTCCCCCCATTGGCTGCCACGTGGCTACCTGTAATTCTAAAGTCAGGCGCCCGTGCCAACCACGGTGGGAGGGGTCGATCCATTCGGCTTCTGTGGTTCGGGAGAGAGGATTGAAACCCACTCTCCCTTAAGTTCAGAGATCTTGACAGAATCAACAGCCCCCGAATTCGGGAGTACTGAACCACCCAGGCCAAATGGATAACCCTCCTTCTTTAGCAGAAGTGTTAAAGGTACTACAAGATATTCAGGTGGAATTGATACATGTAAGGCAGGAATCTAGTACGTTGAAGAATCAAGTGCAAGGATTAGTAGCACAAGGGACACCATTGGAGGAAGCAGGGTCGTCTACAAGTAGAACGCCCACTGTGGTGGTTCAAGCACCCAGTAGTGTGCCGTTAGCACCACCGGAAAGATTTTCTGGGGATCCAAAAAAATACATGACGTTCTTGACCCAGTGTAGATTACATTTTTTGTGTAAACCATCAGCCTTTGAGACTACTCAAGCAAGAACTGCCTTTGTGATTTCATACCTAACAGGAGATGCAGCTGCTTGGGCGATGCCTTTGGTACAAAAAGATGATCAATTATTGTATAATTGGGATAATTTCCAGGCTGAATTCGGTAGATTATTTGATCGAAGGGAAGTGTCATTGGCGCAAGACAAGGAGTTATTGGCTTTAAAACAGGGTACCAGAGATCTAGTTTCGTATGTGACCCACTTTAATAGACTGATAATCGAAACAGATTGGCCAGAGAATAAACGAACTGTTCTATTCTATCAAGGATTGAAGGAAGAACTAAAGGACGCCATGGCACAGGTGGAGCCTCAACCCAACACATGTACAGCTATGATTGATTTAGCATTAAGGTTGGATCATAGAATGAATGAGCGAAAGGGAGATAGGAAAAAATCCGAGGTGGTACCTTTTGTACGATTGGATAGAGGTAGGGTGAACAGAAACAGTGAAGGGGAACCTATGCAGATTGGAGGAGTTAGGGGACCATTATCGACCACAGAAAAGGAACAGAGAAAGGCTAATAATTTATGCTTGTATTGTGGCCAGCCAGGACACTATATCCGTACTTGTCCAAATACTCCTAAGAAGGTAGGGAATGGAGATAAGAGCAAGGTCGAGTCGGGAAAAGGAGTGGGCCGGCCTTAGGGGGAACAAAGGTGTCAGGCTCAGTGGTAGAAAAGTTCCCCACGTGGGTAGCAAATACTTCAAGAAAAGGTAATTCTCACTTGTATATACTAGTAACTTTGATTTTTGCCTGTAATAAACAGATGGTGTCAGCCATGATAGATTCAGGGGCTACTGGAAATTTTATTGACATTGATTTGGCCAAAAGACTAGGGTTGCCTTTGAGAGAAAAGACTCAAGTGGAAGGGGTACAGTCGGTGGATGGGTCACCTTTAATTTCGGGACCCATTTGTCAGCAAACTCAAACCCTAGAAATGAGGTGTCAGTCTGGCCATGTGGAGGATATCATACTAGATCTCATAGCAGCTCCCCAGTTCGGTCTTATTTTAGGAATTCCTTGGTTAACTCAGCATAATCCAAGAATTGATTGGGTAGCTAGAGAGATATTTTTTGAAAGTACGGAATGTATGGGTCACATTGAAGAAGAAGTGAGCCCTGCATTGTTTTTGGCAGATCAACCACCAGCAGCACAAGTAGTGGGGGCGGTGGGAGCACAGGTTCCAGGGCAATATCAAGAGTATGTGAATGTGTTTGATAAAGGAGGAGCGGAACAACTACCCCCCCCATAGACCATACGACTGTGTCATAGAGTTGGAACCTGGGGCTAAGCTACCATGTAGTAGAATATATGCATTAACGGAAACTGAAAATCAACATTTGAGAGAGTATCTGGATGATATGTTAAAGAAAGGGTTTATTAGACATTCTACATCACCCGTTTCATCCCCATTGTTTTTTGTGCCTAAAAAAGAGGGTACCTTGAGAACATGCATTGATTATCGTGCATTAAATAAGATGACAGTTAAAAACAGATACCCACTCCCTTTAATTTCTGGATTGTTGGACCAAGTGAAGACAGCGGTGATTTACACCAAGCTTGATTTACGTGGGGCATATCATTTGATTCGGGTCAAAGCAGGGGATGAGTGGAAAACTGCATTTCGAACTAAGTTTGGATTGTTTGAGTATTTGGTGATGCCTTTTGGTTTGTGTAACGCTCCTGCAGCATTTCAATTTTTTATGCAGGAAGTTTTGAGTGAGTTTTTGGACATTTTTGTTATTGTATACATTGATGACATTCTAATTTACTCAAATTCACAAGAGCAACATGTGAGTCATGTACGGGCAGTGTTAAAGAAATTACAAGAACATCAGTTATATGTGAAATTGGAAAAATGTGCCTTTCATGTGAAAAGAGTGGAGTTTTTGGGCTTCATATTGACCCCAGAGGGTATAATTATGGACAAAAACAAAGTACAGGCAGTTTTGGATTGGCCCAAACCCCAGTGTGTCAAAGATATTCAGTCTTTTTTGGGTTTCGCCAATTTTTACAGACGATTCATTTCTAATTTCTCTCAGGTCGTAGCCCCTATAACACGACTATTAAGAAAGGCAACCAGTTTTTGTTGGAATGAGGATGCAGAAAAGGCTTTTCAGGAATTAAAGACGGCATTTACATCAGCTCCAGTGTTGCGACACCCAGACACGGATAAGATGTTTCAAGTGGAAACCGATGCGTCCAATGTGGCTATAGGGGCGGTGTTATCGCAGAAAGATTCAGAAGGAAGTTGGCACCCAGTAGCGTATTATTCACGAAAACTTACTCCATGCGAACAAAATTATTCCATTACAGATAAAGAACTATTAGCTATCAGAGCTGCTTTCCTGGAATGGAGACATTATCTACTGGGAGCTAAACATCAGGTGTTGGTTGTGACAGATCATAAGAATCTACAGTACTTTAAAACTGCCCACACATTGAGCCCAAGACAATTACGGTGGTCTCAATTTTTCAATGAGTTTGATTTCGTGGTGACTTTTCGGCCAGGAAAAAGAAATGGTAAGGCAGATGCCTTATCCCGTCAACAAAACCTGGACAACCCGGTATCGGAAACAAAGTCCATAATCCCTGCAGAGAAAGTGGTAGGGGCAGTAATTTCTAAATTGATGACACAAGTGAAACAAGCAATGCAGAATCAAAAGAATCTAAGTTGGGGAATGAGTAACCCTTTGGAAACATTTAAAGGGAATCTTCCTTACTATGATGGAAGATTGTATTTGCCCACTTTGGAACTCCAAAAGAAGGCTTTGCATTGGTGCCACAACTCCCCTTTGGCTGGTCATTCAGGGAGTAAAAAGACACAGACTCTAGTGGAAAAATACTTTTGGTGGCCGAATTTGAGACAACAGGTGATCAAATATGTGCAGGAATGTGAAACATGTGTACGAAGTAAATCTGATCATACAAAAAAGGCAGGGTTACTTAAACCATTGCCCACTCCCACTAAAATCTGGACACACATATCAATGGACTTTATTACAGACTTACCACCAGATGATCAGTACGACACAATATGGGTGATAGTGGATTATTTGTCTAAACAAGCTCACTTTGTGCCCTGTAAAGGAATTCCAGGAGCAGGGAAATTGGCGGAATTGTTCTTACAGCATGTGGTCCGCCTGCATGGGCTACCACGTACTATTGTTTCTGATAGAGGACCACAATTCACATCCAAGTTTTGGCGCGCTTTCTGTCAGATGTTGGGAATTGATTGTGCTTTGTCCAC
Organism: Ambystoma mexicanum; assembly: GCF_040938575.1. NCBI lineage: Eukaryota > Metazoa > Chordata > Amphibia > Caudata > Ambystomatidae > Ambystoma > Ambystoma mexicanum. The sequence goes on along the minus strand of NC_090937.1, from coordinate 913,170,232 downwards.
TAGTTATCATCCTCAGACGGATGGACAAACTGAAAGAGTTAATCAGACGCTTGAACAATACCTGCGTTGTTATTTACATGATGGTATGGAGTCGTGGGTTCGGGCATTATGGTTAGCTGAATTCACATATAACAATGCTGAACATGCATCCTTGGGAATGTCCCCCAATGAGTGCTTATATGGGCAGATACAGGAAATGTTGCCAGAACAGTTACCAGAGATTGAAAACCTTCCAGTACTGCAAGACAGAAGGCAATTAATTCTAAACATCAGACAAAAGACGCAGGATAATCTTGAATATGCAAAACATCAATATAAAATGTATGCAGACAAAAAGAGAAGGGGGGCTCCTCAGTACAAGGTGGGAAATAAGGTGTGGCTATCCACACGCAACTTGTCGCTGGTAGGATCTCGAAAATTTGCTCCTAAATACATTGGACCTTATGAAATAGTAAAGATTGTGTCTGAGGTTGCAGTGAAATTAGACTTACCTAAGTCTCTGAAAATTCACCCGGTATTCCATGTGTGTCTCCTTAAACCTGCAGCACCTGGAACACGCATGAGGAGGCCACCTGCCATTCACAAAAAGGATCATGTTGAATATGAAGTAAAGAAGATTTTGGATTCAAAAAGAAGAAGTCAAGTGTTATGGTACCTCATCCAGTGGACTGGATATGGATTGGAAGATTGTTCCTGGGAACCTGCTAGTGCAGTACATGCACCTCGTCTGGTAAGAATGTTTCATGCAAAGTATCCAGAAAAGGCAGGTCCTGGGAAGAGCCCTGGAAGGGGAGGTAATGTCAGAAATAAAGGATTGTGGAGTAAACGAAAGCAGGTACGGAGAAACTACACTTCCCAGTAGGCATTGTAGTTTCAGGGGGCCGTTAGGTCACAGCTGCTAGTGATCTGCAATTAGTGCGGGTCTTCATAACGGCCGCTCGCCCATGCTTCAGTGCTGTTGATTAATGAATGGAGAGCACGGGCGGCGGCGGCGACGGCAGCAGGCAGGAGCAAAGCAGAAGGCTGAGAAGGCGTGAAGGAATCACGCTTGCTATGCCGTGTGAAATCTTGATTCCTGGGCTACGGCGATGAAGACTTGATTACTGCCTTATTCTCTGCAGGTCCGGGTCTGTCACGGATGACTCCCCGGGCCATAAAGCTAAGTGGTGCCTATGTTTATTTTACTTGCTGGGCTGCGGCGGTGAAAACTTGTTTATTGCCTCATTCTCTTCAGGTCCGGGTCAGTCACGGATGACTCCCCGGGCCATAAAGTTAAGTTGTGTTAAGTTTAGTGACTTGCAGAGATACGGCGGGGATTTTGGGAATCTCTGACTTTCAATGCAGTTATGTTTACGCTGGTCTGTGACAGTGATTTGTAAAATACAAATGATGCCCCCATCCTTGTGAAGCTAATTTTGCTGAATGCAAGAGAGATATTTTGTTAGTAAGCCTGTTACATGGATACTAGGTGCCTTCCCAGTGCATTGTTTCATGAATTATGAAGTATCTGGGTGGGACAAGGTTATGCACACAATATTGACAAGGCATGTTCTCTAATGCAAATGGTTTTCTTTGTATACGCACAAGGTTTTGTAAGGTTACGTGAATTCAGGAGTCAGGTCAGGTTGCAGGAGTAATAATTGAAGAATTCCTTCAATTAAACTAGGTGTTCTTATTTTGTATATGTCTTGTTCTCCCTTCCTTTCCTTTATTTATCCATCCCCTTTCCCTAACTCCGTCTTCCCCCCATTGGCTGCCACGTGGCTACCTGTAATTCTAAAGTCAGGCGCCCGTGCCAACCACGGTGGGAGGGGTCGATCCATTCGGCTTCTGTGGTTCGGGAGAGAGGATTGAAACCCACTCTCCCTTAAGTTCAGAGATCTTGACAGGTTCCTCCAATGAGGACTTACTGGGCTATTCCAACCATGGTGGACCCGGTAAATCCTCATTGGAAAAACCCTTCACCATTCCCATTTGAGCCCCCATAGGGCTCAATGGGAATGTGGATGGAGCTAATAACGGGCCTGTTAATAACGGGTCCGTTATTAGCTCCTTGGTCCCCTCGCAGGACCCGGAAAGGACGTCTGGTTTTACCAGACGTCTGTTCCGGGTCCCACAAGGGAACCTCATAATTGCGCATCCCGTAATGAATGGTGCCAGTCCCGTACCGGCACCCTTCATTATGGGAGCACAAGCCTTGTAATGAGGCCCATAATCTTAGGTTTAAGAGCCTTAGAGAAGATAGCAATCTTTGTTTTATCCCCATTAGCTTCCATATTGTTCCTGCGTGCATAACTAGAAAACTGTTGAAATTTGTGAAGGAGACCAATTGCTGTCTATCAAACAATACAAAGTCATCAGCAAAGGCCAACCAGTGGAGTTTTAATGTACCTAATCTGGCCGGATTAGTGTTAGATCACTGCCATAAAGTCTCCATATCACTGACATACATATTAAAAAGAGCTGGAATGAATATACACCCTTGCTTAAGACCCAAATCAGTTGCAACAGAGGCAGTAACAGACCCTTCCCCTGTCAGGCGAACCTTCAGTGATGTATTTTTATGAAATAATGCCAACAGTTGTACAATCTTAAAAGGAACCCGCCATTTGATTAACTTGATCCACAAGTTATTCCACAGAACACAGTCAAAAGCATTAGTCATATCAAGAGAGGTCATATAAAATGTTCCAGTGCCATTACTTTTAACATCAACAAGAGATAATAATAATAATAATAATAATAATAATAATAATAATAATAATAATAATAATAATAATAATAATAATAATAATAGTATTGTCGCATTCAAAGCTGTACCCATGCTTTTTCGAAATCCTACTTGAGGTCTTGACAATATATAATTTTTAGATATGTTTGTCTCTCTAAGGTTTTTATTTAAATCTGCACAAACATCCATACATGGACAAACAGATACATATGACATTTCTAGAAAATGTGCCCAGGTATTTTTATAACACAGTTCACCCCTAAACGACTGTGGAAATCCCCTCACCTTTATATAAAACTAGTAGTACTACCTAGCATTGCAAAGGACTGTAGTTGGCATGCACGTGGGGGTCTGCTAAAGCCTTGTGTATGTTCTATTGAGGCAATATGCCCTGAGATAGCGGGCTGACCCGGTAGGTAACGGCCCACCACCCAAGTTAAGGGCCCGAGCACAGCAAAGGTCCTTTAACGAGTGCAGCAGTGCCATTACTGAAGAGGTCGGCCTGTCGCTGAGGGGCATATTGCCATTAGCACCCGTGTAGTTTTCTACACGGGGGCTAAAGTATTTTTATTTTTTAAAATAATGGAAAAAAAAGAAACGTACCTTTCCTGTGGCCCCGACCAGGCCGCAGAGTGCTACTGAAAGCTGCAGTCCGTTTTCATTGTTAATGACTGTAACGTCATCAACATGAAAACGGACTGTGTAACAACAACATGGCAGGGTGCCGCGAAGGAAAGGTATGTTTCTTTTTTTTGTTTGAGGGAAAAACAAGACACCATTAGCACCCGTGTAGGAAACTACACGGGTGCTAAGGTGAGTGGAAATGGGGTGCGTGGAAGGGAAGTGCACGACATGTAATGAAAGTGCTCAGAATGCAGGCTTACCTTTGTGAATATATCCCACCTTCCATACATTTTCAATGGGACTGGGTGCCTCCCAGGGTACTTATGTGTCATAAGTCCCTATTTTTGAAAAATCACGAAATCGGCAAAATCATGAAATCGCTTATACTGATAGCACAGAGATGGACCCCGCACCACGGCTGTGCAGAGCAAATGGGTGTGGTTGGTCAAATGTCACTGTCACCAGTACACCGCAGACTGGTATGCCAATCTTGTGTCCCTAACGTTCTATTTTTGGAAAAGTCACAAAATCAGCAATCTCCCGAAATTGTCTATACTGATATCACAGTGCCGGAACCCGCCCTGTGCAGGGCAAATGGGTGGGGTTGGCCAGATTTCACCATTGCCAGTACACCCCAGACTGGTATGCAGACCTCGAGCCAAAGTTTCCGCCCACCAAGTGTTGTGGGGCTGGAGGCAACAATCGCAAACTCGTCAATCTCCCGAAATTGCCTATACTGATAGCACAGCGCTGGACCACGCTCTGTGCAGGGCAAATGGGTGGGGTTGGTCAAATATAACTATTGCCAGTACACCCCAGACTGTTATGTCAACCTTGGGCCAAAACTTCAGTCCACCAACTGTTATGGGGCTGGTGACAACCCCGAACATACAAACACACCTTCACAAATGACAGGGCCTGCGGTAGTGGCCCTGTAGTTATGGTTATGTTGCTCAACCCATAGGAAGAACTTTTTTTGGGTGGCTTATAACTTTACCCTACCCTGTACGAATCCTTACATAACATGCAAAGTATATGGCCTTGTCAGATTGATTCTGCGAAGTTTGGTGAGGGTTTGCCAAGGGAGGGCAAAGTTATGAGGGGTCTCAAAAAGTGTGTTTTTTCCAAGAGAAACAATGGGAAAAAAAATGTGCCTACGCCTACAGCCCAAACCGCTGGACAGATGTTGACCAAATTTGTGGCACGGGCAGTGTTTGGTCCCGAAAGCGTGTTTTTGTGAATTTGGTGTAAATCCGTTCAGTAGTTTTTTTAAAATGACCAAAAAGTAGGTAAATCAAAAGTGATATCTGGGTTCGGTCTTTGGACTCACTTCCCTGTTTGCTCCACGGACAGGCCTTCGTTTGGTCCAGAGGCCGACGTAAGGTACGTGGACATCTGACATGCCCGCTGATTTAATGGTGAAAAGCGTGAGGTGCGTCATATTTTTGGAAACGCCCACCATGTCGGATCCGTGGACAGTGCCCCGTTGTCCACAAACATCACAGTAAAAACACATTAAAAACACAACATTGCACTTCTCATACTAATTAAAAAATCTCTGGAGAGGTGAGGGGTGAGGAGGATGGGATGGGATATGGCCTTACAAAGCCCAAAAAACAGGTGTCTTGTGATGTACGCGAACATCTGAGATGCTCAGGGACATCTATGCCTATTTCTGCATTGCAGGGTTGATGAAAATAAGTTTTTGGATGGCTTATAAACTTGGCACCACTCAATGAAACTGCATGAAATTGTGGAATTCTATTCTAGGCCTGAGTCTGAATGGTTTTGTAAATTGTGGTGTTGTTTTATCAAGAGGGAACAAGATTTTAGAACGAGATATTAATGTTTTTGCTGTTTGGTTGGATTTTGTCAAGTGGGGGCAAAATTAGAGGGGGTCTCATCTTTTTTAGATGACTTATAACTTTGTTGCCATTTGACGAATGTGGACAAACGTTTTCAGAAAGATTATAGACCCAGCCTTGAATGTTTGTGCAAAGTTTGAATGGATTTGTCAAGTGGGGGCTAAGTTATATGACTGTTGTATGTATGTACATGTTGACACTTTTGAAAAATTAAAACATGGGCGGATTTGCAGCAAACTTGTTTAAGGAACATTGACAAGGAGCTGAAAGCATGGTTTTGCAATTGTGTCCGTGTTTTATTTTTTGAAAAGGGTCATAATATAGGTACACAAAATAGAGATATTCCTTTGGTGAGTGAGGTGAAGCCTGTGGCCCTGGGCAGTGGCCAGATTGTCTGGGTCATGGCTGTCCCAGTCAAGGACAATCTGGCTACTGGCCTGACCAGGAGGGAGCAGCAATGGGGTTAAAGTAAAGTGGGCATGGCCACCAGGGACCAGCTATGTGGTAAAGATTTTCGAAATTGGGATAGGTTTGAATGTGAAAAAAAAATCTACTGGTGGGTACAGGTTGAAGTGCTGCATGGGATTGCAGCAATATGCACAAGTAGGGTCAGCAAGAACTTGAAAGCATGTTCTTTTCAAATATGTCCGGTGTTTTATTTTTTTCAAAAGTGTAAAATTTGAGTATACAACACAGTGATATAACATTGGTGTCTGGGCAAAGGACCTGACCATCAGCGAGGAGAAATGTGTACTGTAATCTGCTTATTGGGGCATGCTTCATGGCCGAAGCGGTAGGTTTGAATTGGAGAAAATATTCTGCTTGCGGTTACAGCCTGAAGTGGAGGACTAAATTACAACAAACGTGCGCGACGAGCATGAGCAAGGACCTGAAAGCATGTTTTTGGAAATATGTCTTGTGTTTTATTTTTTAAAAGTGTAAGAATGTAAGTAGAAAAACTAGTGATATACATTTGGTGTGTGGGTAGTGGTCCTGACCCTCGGCAAACACAATGTGTACTCTGATTTGCATATTGGGGAATGCGGCATGGCGGAAGCCTATGCTCCATGGATTTTGAGAATGGCCATGGCTGCAAGAGATGAGCACTGGCCATTGGTTACATTATTAGGTTGTAGTGGACACTGAACTAGAATGCAGGGTAGGTGCAATGAATAATAGGAGTGGTTTGGTTTGGCTGGGGTCATGGTAGAGCCTTACGCCATACGCAATGGAACGATGATTTCCATCCCCAGCATGCGCTGCTGATAACAACAGAGATAAGTATGTGCTGCAAAAAATATGTCTCTTAAAGTAAGTTTATAGTTCTTTCATATATATGAAAAGAGGAATTATTAATAACTTATATACAGTGATGTAACACAATGAAACATTTGGATTTATAAAAACCTATTAAATTGACAAAAAAGGTTGTTAAAGGGTTGTTACGGTTAAGATGCATCCCACCCTTGGAACTCCTCTGCTCCAGTAGTTAGGCTGTGGCATCCCACCTTGCCATCCCTTGCATTTCCCTCCTGGGTTCTCATGAGCACTTGTCCATTTGTACTGCCCCTTCTATTTATGCACTTCTCTCACTGCACAATGCATATGTGCTTGTATAGGAGAATTGTGTACAATTGTTTTGAATAAGAATTGGAAATGCAGATGCAAAAGATTTGTAGAAGATTGTTAAGTGGAAGTTGTTGTGTGGAAGCTTAGTATGGTCATAGGGTTCTATGCACAGTTTTTGGAAGTAATTGGCGAATGGATGTGTGATTTTTTGAAAGCAGGCATTGAGGGAGTGTTACAAATATGTAAAAAAGGGTAGAAGGGCTGCCCTGTGCGATGGTGTGCACGTGCCATCAGGGTCTTTTAATGATCCATGGCTTGGAAAGGGGACTGTGGAGACTGTGGATAGTTATAAAGGTTCATCGATTATGGTCCTTATTGTATGCTAGAAAAACGTTTTTGGGACAGAAAATTGTTTCTGTCCTTTTATATTTTATTATTGGATACAATTGTCCATTAGCACCCTGGGTGGGGGAGCCAGCTAATCAGGTGGCTAGGAACGCGGGCTTGAACTGCCAGTATAAGCCTGTGTTCCAAGCCACCTGATGGCCGGCTCTTCCCGCCGCCATCTTCCCCCGATGCTCCGTCCCATTTCTTATTTTTTGATTTCACCCCCACCTCCCTACTTACCTTATTTCAGCAGCAAAGGGTGCTGCTGCCGCATTCGCTCTTTCTCTTTGCCTCCTGCAGGCTTCCATGGAAAGCGAAGGTGGGCTCCATAGGGAGCCCTCCTCCCTTTCCATGGTGGCCATCTTGGAAAAGGATGTTCCTTCCTATAGCAGGACGCACAAAGTCGGGGTGTTAACAGCCTTCATCCCGCGTTGCAGGGGCTAGAACGGGGGATAACGGCCTGGAGCCCTTGTTATCTGCCCTCGCTTCACTTGGGCCAATAACTTGGGCTGCCGGGTTGTTATCCCCGATTCCAGCACCCTGGAACAGGGGATGAACACCACATTATTTCCATTATCATAAAACAAAATGGAAATGTAGGAGAATCTTTTGAGCCTATCTATTTTATTGAGAAATTTAAAAGTAGATGGAGTCTGTTAGAAATATTTTTAGTTATATTTTTTAACTGTGAAAGGTGGTTCCTAAAGGAACCTTTTTATATTTATATATTTTTTGCTGTTTCAGGAGAGGTCAGAGAGTAAGGTGGGGGAAATGAGGGAAGAAGCACCAACTACTAATATGGAGGGGCAGGTGGACAGGGGAAGATGTTGCGTGTGTGTTACATCCAAAGTAGGGGGCAGTGTTTCTCATGCTCCTTGATTGCAGAGTGGTGTGTTGCAGTATATGCAGAGCACTGTTGTCTTTGAAAGATATGGATCAACTGCCTCTTTTATCGCATGCAAGGTAGCTGATGGGATTTTCGGTCCCACAGAAGTAGGCTGTGTGGTTACAGTATTAGTTGATGACGATGAGGTGGAGGAAGACAGCCTACTTGCTAAGAAAGGAACAACCTTTCTGAAGGCATTGCAGTGATTGTTTTTGGGGTGGCGGCATTTGGAGGTGGTCCGTAGGAGTACTGTCCAGGTAGTCCGCGACTGAGTACAACGTTGTTCTCAGTGCCTTTTACTTTGATAACTTTAGCCTTTGGTACATTCCCAACAATGGTAAAGAACTGCCACACCCATGATTCTCTCTGGGTGCTAGAGGAAGGCACTTTCTCTACCTCATCTTCTTGATCCTCTTCATTGTCTTTGGAAGTACTGTGCTTTTTTTGTTGTGTAAGTTCTCCAGCTGGTGGTGGTGGTGGCTCTTGGGGAGGAGAGATGGTAATAACTGATGCCATTTTTAAGATAAACTAGCTGCGGTACCCGGCATTGCCCGTGTCGTGATCGAGAGGTGTCTCATCTTCCCTGGAGAAAGTTGCTCTTATCCTCTTGTCGGCAAGTCTTGCTTCAGTCAACTCTGGCATCTCACATGCCCTGGAGAAAGATGCTCTTGTCCTCTGGTCGGCAAGTTGTGCTGCTGTTTGTTGTTGTTGAAGGACTTGATATTGATTTTTGCTTTGCATCAGATCAAGGTTTTCCAAGATGTTCGTTTTTTGTGCGGCATGTTTCAGTCACTCAATGGCTTCAGCACATTTGAGAAAATGTAACCTTGCCATTTCTCATATTTTGAGTGGCTGATAAAAACAAAATAGATTTTCTTTTTAATTCCCTTTAAAATCTTTAATAAACACTTTCAAACTGTTTTCCTGTTCGACTATTGCCATGTCACTGATGCCACCACCAATCAGTCAGAGAAAACACAACATACAGGTAAGGTGAATCTACATGTATTCTCCCCTGCACGCATAGCACATAACCTTTTTGGAATCTACTGATTGCGTGAATCTGAACCAATCTTTTTGATCATGAAAACTATGCCTGGACACCTTAGCACACATCTAGATTGAATCATTATAGTAGGCACACATCTTTATTGTTAATGACACTGTAGCCCACATACCTGCACACCATCTGGTCTCATTCACTCTCATTTTCCTGCATACCTGACTCATAGCAATATAGACTTATTCCTTTGTATGTGCACACCACAACTGTCTAGATCATAATATATGTCCCAACTAGCAGGACATTATATTGGATCATTAAGTTAGCCTAGACAACTACTTTTAATTTGTATCACTTGTCAAACTGCTGACCGATAACACTATCTAGATTTACTCTTTGTTTTGCAGTAAATTCCAGCTAAACATCTTGATCGACTCAATGTGCTTGACTGCATGACTAGCAATTATCTAGAATGAATCTTCAGCCATGTTCAGCCTTCACTACCTCTATATTACCACCTTCATACCGAACACAAAGAAGACTGCAAGGCAGGAAGGGTAAGACCTTGCACTAGCAGAGCACCCGGCCCGTCCAGCCTCCTTCCTCATCTTATTTCCATTTTCCAATAGTCACAAGCTATTTGAAAATGTACAATCCACGCTGTTAACCACTTACCTCTGCCCACCTACCAACCACCACTGCACCCCCCTCCACTTCCCCTGTTGACCTTGGATCGGCTGCTTCACAGGGCCACAAGACCCAGAACAGCCCTCTTAAACAAGACCCCCATGGCATCCCTGTTCTGGCAGTTGGCTAAAGGCAGAGGCTAAGGGTGCCCTTGTGTTTTCTGTTCATCTGGCTCTGTGGCCCTGCACTGAGCCCTGGCTACAGCTGGATTGAGGTAAGGGACATCTTTTGATGATACTCTACCATTATGATAGATTTTTGACCAAAAGAATATGTTTGCAAGACTAGTAGTCTGCCACACTGCTAGACCTTGCCACTAAGATTGCTTTCATTTGAGACTGCAACTATCATCATCATCATTATGTTTATTTATTTCGGATCTAAAATTCATAAAACGTACAACACATATATTGAAAGCAGTATCACATAAAATACTACTATAGATATAATATTACACAGCCACGGTAGTGGCTTTGTAGTTATGGTAAAGTTGCTAATCCCATAGGAAGAGCACTTTTTGGGCGGCTTATAACTTTTCTCCACCTGGACGAATCCTCAACAAATTTCGCAAAAAAAAAGTATATGGCCCACTCTGAATTTTTTTGCAAAGTTTGGTGAGGTTTGGTCCGGGGGGGCAAAGTTATAAGGGGGGAGGTCTTTTTTCCCATAGACTGAATGGGGAAAAAACCTTTCTCACACCTACAACCCAAACCGCTGGACGGATTTTCATCAAATTTGCGGCAGGAGCAGTGGCTTAGTCCCAAATGCGTGCTTTTGTACATTTGGTGAAAATCCGCCCAGTAGTTTTTTTTAAAACGACCAAAAAGTAGGTCACAAAAAAATAGTGATATCTATGTCTGCTCCACGGACACACTTTCCTGTTCGCTCCGCGGACAGGACACCCATTGCCTAAACGGCTTGCACCGTGTCTACGGACACGCGACATGTTCGCTGATTGGCTGGAATTAACCGTGAGGTGTGTCACATTGTGTTGATGCGACTGCCATCTTGGATCCGCGGACAGCGCAGCGACGAATGGGGAAGACATACACATTTGGCAAGTGTGTTGGTGTGTAAGAGTGCTTTGGGAGGACGGGGGAGTAAGAGATGGGTCAAATGCTGTATTTGTTTAGATGGCAGGCACCCCTGATGTGTTCTTCATGTCCGCGGTCACTGCGGCTGTCCGCGGACATAAAAAATGTGATGCAGCCTATATAGCCAGTTAAAATGTTTCACTCTATGGGTGTGAGTTTAAGAGTAAGAAATCCAAGTTTCCCAACCCCTTTAACTGTGTATTTCAAATGTTTGCAAACTCAAAAATTATCTATTTCCCTTTTTTGTTTCTCCTGAGATTTGGTTGTGTGTTTGTTCTATTAGGCTTTGTATAACTTCATCCATGTGCTTCCCTTACTTTTCCTTTGCATTCCCAATTTTCAAAATGTGAAGCGCAAAAAAGGATTTCCACTCTTCTCTTTCTTTTTCAGTCTGTTGTGTTTGTGGAGGTCGATCATAGTACCATGTGTCCACACCCATAGCTGGTGTCAAGTGAGGTGTATGATTGTTGGAAGGAAGTGGATAGAAGATCAGAATAACATAAGAGGGTTTCCATATCATCAGGCGAGAAATAGAGAGATGATGTAGAGGATGAAGTGGAGGAGGCTAGGCTATTGTTGGGGATTGCCAGGGCATGGAGTCCTTGTTCCAAAGCAAGTGGAAACTTATGTCAAATTTACTAGGAGGCCATTGGCATAATGTCATCAGGGGAGAATTTTGTGGAAGCAGGATGCACTACAGGGTTTCCTGGATGATTTATGAATAGATCAGACTCCAATTTAGAAAGAGTTAAAAGCAAATCCTAAGGAACAGGAGTGACAGATAAATATAAGTAATGGGGCACCCTGGATGAAGATTAGTAGGGCATGAATGTGGTAGTCCTACGGGAGGCTGAAGAAAAACAGGTGAATAAGTAAGTTCTGGTACCTCAGCAGATGTCTAAGAAGAATGAGATTGACCTTCTGATAAAGCCCATGTACCTCTGCTCTTTGTGCATGGAAATGCTCATTTTGCACAAGTGGACCATCCGCCAGCAGTATTACCATCACCATCTGCACATCGGCTTTTTAGTTATGGTGAGAATAGCTGTTTTTTGGTCACAAAGGGGCTGACGGATGGGACATGCAGGTGCATACATTCTGTGTTGCCAAAAGACCATAAATCTGCAGGAGCTAAACACACAGCAGTGAATGATGCAGAGAAGTGATGCATGATCCAGCACCATCTGACTTTCTTGTAGTCTGTCCACGGACATAAATAATGCAATGCAGTAGCCCATATAGCCAGTTAAAATGTTTGATTCTATGGGTGTGATGTGCTGCGGTGGTTGTGGCCAGGGCCTAGGGTCTTGGGTGCATGGCCTACGTCCTACGGCCTTCGGCCATACACCCAAGACTCTAGGCCCTGGCCACAACCACCGCAGCATATTACACCCATAGATCACATCCATAGAATCAAACATCTATCAAATATTTGCAAATCTACAGTTCGTATACTGTTTGATTTGTATAGTTTGTATGTGAAGTTTTGGCTATGTCATGTCGTTAAGATTGTAGAGTTTGGTAACAAGCACTGCAGTATAACATATCCATGAAAGTAAACATTTTGTAATGTGGTGTATGGTTAGATGTTTGCTTCAATGGTTATGTTACGGAGCAGTATTTATGAGTTCTATTATAATATACTTACTGTTTGATTTTTTGTGATTGGATATATTTTTTTCATGACTTGGGTAACTGGAGCAGATATTCTTTTTCAATTTCTGTGATAAAAGAAAAGATCATGTTATTGTAGGTAGTTTATAAAGACTTATTACATTGCATAATAGACATTTCTGCTTTATTTTGACCCTCATATTTAGTAGTTTACAAACCAGTGCACTGTGCAATTTGCTCAGTTTCTGTGTTTGTTGCTTAAATCAATGGGTCTGTGGGGGAAAAAATCTATGTTAGATTAAAAAAAAATCTTTTTTTGTTATGATACAGTACATTTCTTTCTTTGTTTTCAGTGTTTACTTGTTGTTTTTGGCTAGTGTTCTATCTGTTGGCTTGTTGCAGATCGTTAGATACCTGTTGTTTAATTGTAACTGGTTATAGTGTTTTATTTATATTCTCAAGTTGCTAATCTATCTGTTGGGTTGTTGCAGATTCTTGGGGCAGTTAGATAAATGTTGGCGTATTCTAACTGTTTATTTCTTGTTATATTTTAGTGGTAATGATTTATTTGTTTGGTTGTTGTAATATCTTGTGGCAGTTAGATACCTGTTGGCATATTCTAACTGTTTATGTCTTCTTATAATTTAATGGTATTGATTTATCTCTTTGGTTGTTGCAGACCTTTAGGGCAGTTAGATACCTGTTGGCGTATTGTACCTGTTTATATTTTTCTAATTGAGGTTTTATTAATGTTTATGCACAGATTAGTTATTAGTGGTATTGATTTATTTGTTTGGTTGTTGCAAAATCTTGGGACAGTTAGATACCTGTTGGTGTATTCTAACTGTTTATTTCTTCTTATAATTTAGTGGTATTGATTTATTTGTTTGGTTGTTGCAGAATCTTGGGGCAGTTAGATACCTGTTGGCGAATTCTAACTGTTTGTAGTTTTCTAATTGAAGTTTTGTTAATGTTTATGTACAGATTAGTTATTAAATTTTGGTTTTAAGAAGATTAAATAAGCGTTTATAAGATTTGCTGGTAATCTCTGCTTTAGATGCTACTATCGTTACATTTGAACCATCCACAATTCTTTTTAACATATGCAGTGTAGTGACCTACATTGGTTGTGGTTCCTGTGTGGGAGATTATAACTATTGTTGTGAAGGTTTTCTTACCAAGTGATACTTGACCATGTGTGAATCCAGTCAGCTTGCAGTTGTTTTTGGTACCATCTGCATTGTAACGTAGAAGCATTAATATTACGTATTTACTATGTGTTTGTATTTGTAAGGTGGAGCGATTATCTGAATTGCAGGTAGTACATAATCTGTCATGGTTTGCATTTTGTACAAGTTGTTGAAATGGAACGGATTCACAGTTAGGTATGGATACATACACAAATCGTTCATTAGGGATTTGTTCCTGTGCCATATTGTTGCACAGAGTGCATGTATGTTTCCACATGTATGAAATCTGGAAGATTTCATTTATAGGTATGTTTTTGTTTTCCAGTACTTGTAGTAAGTACATTAGAAATTCTTGTGGATCTTCTTGTGAGTGTATAGTGAATTTCACTATTCCAGCAGAGTAGTCCAATTCTTGGCTTATTCCATGAACACTGTATGTGTTGTCAGGATTGTTCCATGCATTTCTATGAAGAACTAACATTTGCAAACACAATTGGTCTGTATTGTGTAAGTAAATGTTGTCAACAATTGGTGGCAATTGAAATAGAATATTTATTGCTACATTTGTGTATCGGAGTGTATGTTACTTCTTTGAAGAAGTACCTGAATTGCTTTGAGTAGTAGATTCTTCTTTGGTTATAGTAATTGATGAAGTATTAGCTTCTTTTACTCTCTTTGGAGGATTTGCAGTGAGATACTGTTGCATTTCTGTTTGAAGTAGTTTTCTTTTACAACGTTTTGCTTTTTGTGGAACAGGATAGGTTTTTAGCTGGGGGTGTATAGTGAACATAGTCTATTGTATTGTAAAATGCAAGGAATATCAGCATTTTCTTTTCTTGCATCAAAGTTGTTTAGAAATAGACCATCAAGTGTACGTAAGCGTGATAGTGCTACGTAGCTCATGCCTTCTTTAAAGACTGCGTTCCCAATATCTATTAATGCTTTATCTAGGGTAAGACCTTGTGATTTTTGAATGGTGACTGCGTATGCTAGAGTTAGAGAAAATTGTTCTCTACGTACATACATTTCTCTGAAAAGAAGGAATCGAGCTGTTGAGCGTCCTATCCTTTTTATTTCTGATAGTTTGTCAAAGAGAATATTGACAAACTGAATGTTGTTGTCACGTGGGTATGTTTCAAAGCCAACAACTGTATCAAGTTCTCCATTAACTAGTCCTTGCTCCACGTCAAGGTTACGTTTAAGCATTACTCTACAGTTTAAAGATAATTGTAAATTTTTTCCAAACCAGCTTTGTTGGAGATAGAGTTTTCTAAGGTATTTAGTCTTGTTGTGGCTTGTTGACACATGGGTAGTGTCATAACATGTACGTCCAGTTTGTCTGTGGAGCAAATTTCAATTATTGGTTGCATTTCTTTTTTCAACAATGTTTCATTAAATTTGGAACAGCTTGCAAGAGTTGGCATCAAGGACATACAATTGACATTTTCGTGTGCTAATTGTTCCATGATATGATATGATATGATAGTTTATTTTTTCACGCCTATACACAATGTGTTTCAAAGCGCTTCAAGGCAAGGGAGGGAACAAGGGAAAATACAATGACATTCATACAGGCCATGAACAGTAAGGATGTGAAATTAACTATGGTACTCAGCCTGACAGCATTTCAGATAGTGCAAGAGCTAAGACATAGATAAGGAAGGGAGGGGGAGAGTGGGAAGGAAATGGAAACAGACAGGCGACTACCGTAGTAGGCCTGACGACATTTCTGGTAGAGCCGGAGAAAAACAAAAGGTGACAGAGAGGGGTGCAGAAAGGTAGGGGAGGAACAAAACAAGTGACTATCATACTAGGCCTGACGTCATTTGAGATAGTGCTGGAGGGGCGGTGGGGAGGAAAAAACCTGTAAGGGGAGGAGACAGACGAGGTTGCTATCATACTAGGCCCAGGGACAATACTGGTAGAGTAAGTGCATAGAAGAAAGTAAGGGGAGAAGATAGGAAAAGGGAGAAGGGAAAGGAGGAGAGAACAGAGAGTTAGCAGTCAAAAGAGTGGAGAAGCAAGAGGGAGGAGTGAATACAATTGCAGAGGTCAGTAGTAACACATATTGTTGCAAGCCAGGATACAAGATGAAGATGGGAACAGCATGATTCAGGGCCACCAGTATAAGATGCAAAAGAAGTTCAGCATGGGAGTTGAGAAAGTGTGATGCACCGTGAATGAATGAAGTCCATAAAATTCAAATCCAGCATTGGCCAGAAGACGGTGATGGTGAAACCAATATTTATCAGGACAGACTCCTACAGAATTAGGCTTGAGGGGGATGAGGGAGCGTGAGGGGGGAACATGGTAGAAGAATTAAGCAAAACAGGCAACATCTGTGTGCAAGGAAGGTGGGGCACAAGGGAAAATCATGGGGACCAGAGAGGGTTTGGATGGCCTGTGGGGACAGAGGGAGTAACACATGTTGGTGCATGCTTACCAGCTGTCAGAGCAGGGGGTCGGGCCCTGGGTCCTCCTGGTCTGAACAGGTCCAAACAGGAATTGCCCTTTTCTTCGTCTGCCCGGGTCCAAACAGGAATTGCCCTTTTCTTCGTCTGCCCATGTTCAAACAGGAATTGCCCTTTTCTTCGTCTGCCCAGGTCCAAACAGGAATTGCCCTTTTCTTCATCTGCCCTTCGCTTAGGACGTCTGGGCGAGAGACGCCCTTGATATAATAGTTAAGAGCAGGAAAGAAGAGGCAGGGCTAAGAATGTGGGTGATGCTTAGGCCAGGTGACCTAGATCCACAAGCAGGAAGGCACCAGGTGGGCAGGGCTCGCTAAGTGGTGAAAAAGAATGGCAAGCAGGAAGGCACCAGGTGGGCGGGGCTTGCTAAGTGGTGAAAAAGAGCAGCAGGCAGGAAGGCACCAGGTGGGCGGGGCTTAGGCCAGGTGACCTAGATCCACTAGCACCTGCTCCCCATCTGCAAAGTAAAAGAGGCTGGAGGGCTCCTTAAGTAGGGAAAAAGAGCAGCAAGCAGGAAGGTACCAGATGGGCGGGGCTAAGTGGTGAAAAAGAGCAGCAGGCAGGAAGGCACCAGGTGGGTTGGGGCCTGCTATGTGGTGAACGAGAGCAGCAGGCAGGAAGGCACCAGGTGGGCGGTGCTTAGGCCATGTGACCTAGATCCACTTGCACCTGCTCCCCATCTGCAAAGGAAAAGAGGCTGGAGGGCTCCTTAATTAGGGAAAAAGAGCAGCAAGCAGGAAGGCACCAGGTGGGCGTGGCTTCCTTAGTGGTGAAAAAGAGCGGCAGGCAGGAAGGCACCAGGTGTGTTGGGGCTTAGGCCAGGTGACCTAGATCCACTTGCACCTGCTCCCCATCTGCAAAGGAAAAGAGGCTGTAGGGCTCCTTAAGTAGGGAAAAAGCGTGGCAAGGATGAAGGCACCAGGTGGGCGGGCTTGCTAAGTGGTGAAAAAGAGCAGCAGGCAGGAAGGCACCAGATGGGTTGGGGCTTAAGCCAGGTGACCTAGATCCACTTGGATCTGCTCCCCATCTGCAAAGGAAAAGAGGCTGTATGGCTCCTTAAGTAGGGATAAAGAGCGGCAAGCAGGAAGGTACCGGCTGGGGGGGGCTTGCTAAGTGGTGAAAAAGAGCTGCAGGCAGGAAGGCATCAGGTGGGCAGGACTTAGGCCAGGTGACCTAGATCCACTTGCACCTGCTCCCCATCTGCAATGGAAAAGAGGTTGGAGGGCTCCTTAAGTAGGGAAAAAGAGTGGCAGGCAGGAAGGCACCGGGGGGGTGGGGCTTGCTAAGTGGAGAAAAAGTGTGGCCAGTAGGAAGGCACAAGGTAGGCGGTCTTGCTAAGTGGTGAAAAAGAGCATCAGGCACGAAGGCACCAGGTGGGCGGGGCTTGCTAAGTAGTGAAAAAGAGCAGCAGGCAGGAAGGCACCAGGTGGGTGGAGCTTAGGCCAGGTGACCTAGATCCACTTGCACCTGCTCCCCATCTGCAAAGGAAAAGAGGCTGGAGGGCTCCTTAAGTAGAGAAAAAGAGCAGCAGGCAGGAAGGCACTGGGCGGGTGGGGCTTGCTAAGTGGTGAAAAGAGCGGCAAGCAGGAAGGCACTAGGTGGGCGGGGCTTGCTATGTGGTGAAAAAGAGCGGCAGGCAGGAAGGCAACAAGTGGGCGGGGCTTAGGCCAGGTGACCTAAATCCACTTGCACCTGCTCCCCATCAGCAAAGGAAAAGAGGTTGGAGGGCTCCTTAAGTAGGGAAAAAGAGCAGCAAGCAGGAAGGCACAAGGTGGGCGGGGCTTGTTAAGTGATGAAAAAGAGCGGCAGGCAGGAAGGCACCAAGTGGGCGGGGCTTAGGCCAAGTGACCTAGATCCACTTGCACCTGCTCCTCATCTGCCCATGTTCCATGACATCAGTAGCACATGAGTTATGGCCATAAAGTGCATGGATGTGCCGCATTTATAATATTGCTTGTGCTTCTTGAGATAGTACACCAACTCTAATACTTTTTAAAATGTTGGTGTAGGTGAGGTCTGCAGACTGGCACATGTTTTCTGTTAATTCTCTTTATTGGAAATGTGCACCAAAGGTTAACATTTCTTATGCTGCCAACAGTTTTACGGCAGAGTTTGTGTCCTAAGATTTTAAAAATACGGTCACCTTTCACTGGTGTCAATTGAAGAAGATCTCTGAAAACAATAATTTGTTTTCCTTCAAAGAGCACTTCATAGTTTGCTTTGAGTACTTCTTGTAATCTGAGGTGAATCAAAGCCAACTTTAGGTTGGAGACCATGCTTACTTCATCTATTAGTAGCTTTTTCATTTGTTTTAACACTCTGCGTAGTTCCATTGCAGCTTCTGTAAAAAGTTTGTAATATTCTAATTTGTTTTGGTGTTCTACTGGAAGGAATAGTAATCGGTGTAAAGTGACACTGCCTATGTTGTAGGCAGCTAAACCTGTGGGGGCAGTTACAACATCTGACAGTTTGTTCAATTGTTGAAGGAACTTGCTGATGATTTTGATTAAGAATGTTTTGCCTGAACCAGCTTGACCACTGACGTATAGTAGTATAGGTTTGTACTTTTGGCAGGTACATTCTTTATTTTCATGTTGTACACCATGTGCAATTTCTTTTGTTACTTCTTGAAAAATGCTACGCTGCTCATTCTTCAGTTTTGATTGCAGTACAGTTAAGTCTTCTGTATCTTCGTCATAGTGACACATGGTGTTTTCTACTTCTGTCATAGCTAATTCTGCCTCATTTTCTATTAGTGGTTGTCCCAGTGGTTCTTGGCTTCCTGTTACAGAATGTTGACTACTGTGGGAGTGTCCTTATCTAGTTGGGCTTGGAGATCTTCTTCATGTTGCTGTTCATTGTGCAACATTGTTTCGTACTGTGTAAAGTTTACATCGGTTATAGTGCTTTCATTTGCTTTGAAAGCGTCTTCATAGGAGTCATAGATATCCAGTAATTATTCTTCTTTTCTCCATGATTTAAAAAGTTGTAGCAGGGACATGTAATATAGTTCTTTATGTTGAAGAGTTTTTAATGACAATTTGATATGATTAATTAAGCTTCATTTGGTAAGTTTCACTAAGCTGCCTTCACAATGTGTCACTCTGCATCTACCTTTATTTTCATTGGGTTTTATATAATTTTTGTGTGTGAAATTTTGGGCTATGTGGTATAGACACATGGTTTCCAAAGTGGTACTCCTGTTTGGGTAGTATGTGTCTAGTAAATTGTTTTTCAAAATGTCTTGACTTTTGGGATCATTTTTGGCTATTGTTTCTATGTCGTCGTATGATTTGAGAACTCTTTTTCTAGATTTAGCAGGACCAAGACTTAGCCATACTATATTTTCAGATTTTCATATAAAGCAGTACCGGTTAAACAATCTGCAGCTTCATAGGATCCAAATTCTCTATGAGAGGGCATAAAAACTGTACAATTTTTGATACAGTGTTTTGTCCAATGATAGGTCATTCCAGAGGTCTTGAAGCTCTGTTTTTTCTGCTTTTGGTTAAGTAGGCTGTAACATATCGTGCAACTGCAGTGGAATTGTCTGCAATGTACTACACACCTATGTTTGCATTCCATAAGAGGGCAATGATTGCATTGTAATCATTGATATATTTTGCTTCTTCTGTTCTTTTTATGTGTTCTTAGGTGATTTACCTTTAGCACTATGTCTAACTGAAGACATGAAGATGTTCACTTCACCTGGTTCTGTAACTGGTCTAGGGAAACCAAAGCAGCGTTTGGTGTAGTATTTCCCTTTGTTTTTGTATTTGCAACGACAACATTTGCCACATTTGTGTCTTTGATATTGTACAATTTGTGCATGAAGATCACTATTTGTTGCTTCTGATGGAATTTCACAAGTGACATATTTTTCGATAAACTGTAAAACAGTGGCATCACTGTCTTGACCAAATTTAGAAGCATCTTTAATCCATAAAAGCATGTGGATATGTGGTGCTCCTCTGGCTTGGTATTCTTTCTACAAAAGAAGTGTTTCACTTCTCCGAGGGGAGGAACAGTTTTATTACAAATAAAGTGTAGCATAGCAATGAAGCGATGATGAAAATATCTTGAAACATTAACAGGATCTAGAGAGCAAAGTTCTGCAGGTGTTAGTATATCTATGTTTGTTTTGTTTTTGTTTGATATGAGTAGGAAATCATGTAAATCTTCCCATGCATATTCTGCACAACTTAATGTAACAAACCAAGTGAGCTGGCCAAGGTTTCTTATCATACAACGTACATCTCTGTGACGTTTGTAATGCTTGATTGTAGAACCTCATCTTTTTCTTGCACTTTTGTAGTAATTGCATAGCTGACATATTTTGAAAGTGGGTACCTGATTTCAATGTGTGTGCAACTCCGTAGCATAGAGTTGCTAGTTCACTTTCAAAGAGAAGGTGGAATATGTATTCCACATTTTATCTAAATCTGGGATCTTCAGAATACATTCGTAATGAGCGGTATTCTGATGCTGTTATCTGAATGGGTCTATCATCGTACCTCCTCCTTTCCCAGTAGGAAAGAGTAGATGAAAAGCATGTGCTTCTATACTTTTGGCCCATATGCTGATTGGTGATCCTTTGGTTTGTCGCATTTGGTACGTTTCTAGTGCATCATCTATGGTGTCATCAGAGTGTAATGGATGAATTGTATAATTGTCAAAAATATTGGATACTGTAGCAGGATCTAGAAGTTCAAATTGACCACTTTCTGGTGACTCTTGAATTATTTCAGTGGTTTCCCTCAGGTTTTCTTCAATATTAATTTCTTTGTAGTATTCATTATTGCCTTTTAGATATTGCAAGGCTTGTCTAACTTTATGTAAGTCTACGAGTTGTTGGCAATTTATTTTTGTCTTTTGGAGGTACACCATTTACTAAGACTATTAAAGATTGCTCTATTGGACGTTGCACTCCCAGACTGTGAACATTTTCTTTTAGATCTAATGGTAAATAAACTACTTTGCCATGAATGCCTTTCACTAATTCAGAGGGAGGTAATTTTGCTGTTTTTAGTTGAAGGTGTATTATTGCTTGAAATAGGTGCACTGTTTGAATTATGATGCTCTCATATAAATTGAGTTGTTGCAGGGGTTTTGGTAGTGGGAATAATTCAAAGTTATTGGTGATAGCACGTGAAGGAGTTTGGTTGTTATCAAGTTTTGTAGTGCAGTAAGTGCAAAGTATTAAGGAGTCAGTTATTTCATATTTGTTTTCTGCTATTTATTTATTTATTTATTTATTTATTTATTGCATTTATTACTCGCCCAAACCCTTGGGTACCACGGCGATGTTACAGACAGCTTGGTTAAAACATTATTTAGAAATTGCCAATCGGGCGCAGTGCATGTGAATACAAAATAATCATACACGAAGACATTTAATGCAGGGCTTCAGTACAGTGATATTTCCTGAAGCATGGAAGGGGATTTTAGTCTTGGTTAAATAGCCACGTTTTCAGGGATTTCTTGAAGCCTGAGAACGTTTGCTCATTTTTGATGGGGAGGGGAAGAGTGTTCCAATATGTGGGTGCGAGGTATTGGAAACTACTGCCTCCTGCCTTGGTTGTCTTGTAGCGGGGGATGGCTAGGAGTAGTTGACTGTTAGATCTGAGGGGCCTCTTTGATACTTTTTTGGTGATGGCGTGGTTGAGGTAGATGGGGACACAAGAGTGGATGCATTTGAATGTGACGCACAGTGCTTTGAATGTGACCCTGGCTTTGATGGGGAGCCAGTGATGGTTTCTTCTAATATTTGAGATGTGATCTGACTTCCTTAATCCAAGGGCCGCCCGAAGGGCTTTATTTTGAATAAGCTGTAGTTTGTTTAGATTGGCTTTTGAGGTACCCAGGTAGAGTATGTTGCAGTAGTCGAGCCTGGATAAGATTAAAGCTCTTGCCAGCGTGATACAGTTGGTGGGTGTCAAGAATTGGCGACTGAGAGCAATAAGTTTTGCGGTGTAGGAGGTAGAGGAAGAGAGGGCGTTAATGTGCTTGGTCATGGTGATGTTGGCATCTAGGTAGACACCTAGTGTTTTTACTTGTTTGAGTACTGATATGTATGTTTGTGCCATCGATGTTGATGGATGAGTAATCAGCATGTAATGCTTCTATTTTGGATTGGGAGCCCACAATGAGAACCTCAGTCTTCTCATCATTGAGACAGAGGCTATTTAGTGCCATCCAATTTTGGATTATGGCATATATTTTGTTGATAGTGTCGGTGTCTTGAGTGTAGTCTCCCGATAAAGGGATGAGGATCTGGGTGTCGTCTGCAAAGTTGGTGTAGATGACACCCATGTCGTCTAGCGCTGAGAAGAGGAGTTTAGTGTATGCATTGTATAATGTTGGTGCGAGACAGGAACCTTGGGGGACACTAATGGGTACTATGATGGGGTTGGCGGCTTCTTTACCTATGGCGACCCTGGAGGTGCGGTCAGCAAGAAAAGATTTGATCCAGGTAGTAGCTTCGGTGGAGAAGTTGAAGTCTTTCGCTAGTGTGGCGCACAGTTTATTATGGTCTACTAAATCAAACGCTGCGGAGAGATCGAGTAAGAGGAAGATGCAGAGTTTTCCTGAGTCTCTGATGGTATCCATCTGGATTTTTAAGTCAAGGAGTGCCGTTTCTGTGCTATGGTTGGGGCGGAAGCCTGATTGCCTCGTGCCAAGGAGGTGGTTTGTTCAAGGAGAGTTTGGACTTGGTTGTATGCTAATTTATCCAATATTTTGAGGAGAAATGGGACAGTTGTTATTGGCCTGTAATTAGTGGGCACCGTAGGGTCTAGGGTAGGTTTTTTCAGGAGACCCAGGCTTCTTTGATGCTAGCTGGTACTAGGTTAGTATTGAAGGATGCGTTCACGAAGTTGGTGATAATGGGGGTGAGGGTGTGGGTGCAGGATTTGACTACAGATGCGGGGACAGAATCTCCTTTGCAGTTGGAGGCTTTAAGTTTGGCGATGGTGTCAAACACTACATTTTGGGATACTGGTGTGAAGTGGAATGGGGAGCTGGTGAATTCCTGATGTGGTCGATTTAGATTAAGGAGGGCAGGTTTGTTGGCTAGTGATTGTTTTTTGGATGTGATTTTTATTTGGCTGTTAGTGCGTCTTGAATAGTGGTGAACCATTCCTTGCTGGGGATGGTTGGGTTTATGGCTGGGGTAGGGTTTTCCAATTCTTTTAGAATGGCAAATAGTTCCTTGGTATCTGAGGTCGCATTGCTGATCCTATTATTATACGCATTAGATTTGTAGGTAATAGTAGCTGTTTTATAAGTTTTGTTTATTTCTTGGTAGGCTTTTTCTGTCTCTGCAGTAGGATGCTTTCTGTAGGCATGTTCACATGCGCGTTTGGTTCTTCTGAGGGCGATAAGATCATCATTGAACCAGAAGCTAGATCGCTTGTCTGAGCGTTTTGCCTTGGTGGTGAGCGGTGCTATAGCATTAATGGTTGCAGTGAGGCAGTTGTGATATATGTCTGCTAGGAGACAGGGGTTGTCACTAGTGATCGAGGTAGATTCTAGGATTTTTGAAAGAGGAGGCGTGAGGTTTTCTGGCGTGAGTTTGCGGGCGTTTCTAGTTTCATAGGTAATCATGCTTTTAGGTTTCTTTTGTGTGGGTTTGGAGGGATTGATTGTAAATACAATGTTATGGTGATCGGTCCAAGTAAGAGGGGAGATGGCCTCAATGGTTATGGGGGTATTAAGGGAGAGGATCCAGTCAAGAGTCCTGCCTTTGATATGTGTGGGTGCATTAACTAGCTGGCTGAAGCCCATGTCCTTCAGGGCGGAGTGAAGTGATTCTGCTTTGGCATCTTGGCTGTCATTGAAACCTAGGTTAAGGTCACCCAGGATGATGTATTTTGAGCTAGGTTTTATTAGTGGAGCTAATAGCAACGGAATTTCAGTCTCTGGGTGGTTGTTGGGGCTAGGTGCTCTATAAATTACTATTAAATTAATCGTAGTTTTAGCATTTATGGGAAATTTTACGAGTAATGTTTCATACCCTTCAATACTTTCGATGGGACAAGATCTAAGCTGTAATTTAGTCTTGACTATTATAGCAACACCGCCTCCTTGTGAGTGGGTCCTATCTGTTCTAAATATGGGGTAGTCGGATGGGATTGCCAGAGTTAGTAGTGGACCTGATGCTTGATGGAGCCAGGACTCTGTGACTACTAGTATGTCGAGCTGTGATTCCATAATGAGGTCGTGAACTTCTACAGCATGCGCCCCTAAGGAGCGGGCATTGATAAGCGCTCCTTTAAAGGTGGATAGTAATTTATTGGGGGTGTCTGGGGCTGGTTTGGAAGTGGTGTTGGGTTTCTGGCTAGGGGTATGGTTTTGATGAGGGGGAAGTACTCTGGGCCTAATTTGTTTGGGAGGTGTGTGTTCATATTTGACTGGGTTGGGGTGGTTGAAAGTACGAGACCTTAATCGGAAGTGTCTTGCTACACCTGTCACGGGGTTAGAGAATTTTTCAATATGGCTGTGGTGAGGTGACTCTGCAGTGGGCAATACGTGTGAGATTGGATCAGGGCTGATAGCATGATGCTTGATGGTATTCAGATAGGTCCTAGGGG
The DNA here is from genome assembly GCF_040938575.1 of Ambystoma mexicanum. NCBI lineage: Eukaryota > Metazoa > Chordata > Amphibia > Caudata > Ambystomatidae > Ambystoma > Ambystoma mexicanum. Next base: position 913,145,523 of record NC_090937.1, on the reverse strand, counting down.
TAAGACTTGCGCTGTTTGGGAATGGGGGAGTAGGGGGAAGGAACGGTGTAGGACATGGGATAGGGTGATCCCGGGGGCATGCCGGCTTGCTGAGACCGTTGTTATGTGGCCAGTAGTAGTGGCCCAAGCAGGGTGTGTGGTTGGGGAGAATGCAGAACGGGAACATGATGAGGGGCAAACAGGTTTGCATATTGGATTAGTGTCAGGGCGAGCTGCGACCATAAGGCACAGCGCTAGCTCCTCAAAGTGGTCTGTAGGTGACCCTGGGGCACAATACGGCAGTCTAATGTGGTCTGTAGGTGACCAAAGGGCACAATACAGCAGTCTAATGTGGTCTGTAAGCGACCAAAGGGCACAATACAGCAGTCTAATGTGGTCTGTAGGCGACCAGTATTTGAGACCGGGAGCACATTTCAGTAAAGCGGTTAAGATTACAAACATACAGTAGTGTCTCCGGTGCTGGCATGTACTTACAGTACGTTTTCATTGTCCGAGTGGTAGTCTATCGGTTGGAGAGTAGTAAAATTGTGCAGGGGGGGTGGCCACGCCGCGCTTCCATGCGCGTAACAGGCGCAGGAACAGGCCTTTGTATGGCCTTCGTGTGCGCTGCAGTCGGATCCGCCTGCCGGCGGGAAAGCAGATTCAAATGCGAGGCTCAGCCTCGTTCTCACGCCGCGAAGCGCCTGGCATGTGGGGGTCAGGCAGGGAAGCGAGACAAAGTCAGGCAGGCCTTGTTGCGTGCATCGGGTGATGCCGCACAGCTTAACAGCTGTTTTCCTGGTTGCTGCAGTGAGGAGGGGGCTCCTGCCCTCTTCCCTTGGCAAAGGGGACGGAGGGAGGGGTCCAGGGCGCAGGAACAGGCCTTTGTATGGCCTTCGTGTGCGCCGCCGTCAGATCCGCCTGCCGGCGGGAAAGCAGATTCAAATGCGAGGCTCAGCCTCGTTCTCGCGCCGCGAAGCGCCCGGCATGTGGGGGTCAGGCAGGGAAGCGAGACAAAGTCAGGTAGGCCTTGTTGCGTGCATCGGGTGATGCCGCACAGCTTAACAGCTGTTTTCCTGGTTGCTGCAGTGAGGAGGGGGCTCTATAAGGTAGAGAGTTAATTCAAACCATTTGGAATCTTCATTGTCTTCTATTATGTATGTTACGTCTACAGTTTTTGTGTTACTTTTATAAAAATGTCTGCGTCAACACACACACACATGGTTTGGTACTTCAGCAGATGTACTTTTAAATGTTAGTATTTCTTTTTTGTATGTGTGTAGTAGAAGGTTTCCATCTGTACATTTGTTGCTAGTCTGTTGTAAAGCTATTGCATTTTGTAAGTGGCTTTCACTTCCAAAATATTTTCTCTGGATATGCTCTATTTCTTCGAGTATGTCTTTGGCTGTACCATGCAGAAGATTGTTATTTAAATTGACGAGTGCTAAAGCAGGACTTTTAGCATAGTACAGTTCATAGACTAGATTTCTTATAGTTGAATGATGTGTTGATATCATTTTGATATGATGGAAGGTGCTTTTGCGAATAGGTCCTGAAATACAGGCTAATGAATGTCCTTGTAGTCCTGTGTGTTTGCGCACTGGACAGGTATCCATATTTTGTAATAGTTTCATTTTGATATTGTCTTTGCCTTTCACATACTTATTGAGGAACTGGTGTAAAGATTTGAAAGATGTTTTGGCAATCTTACACGTTGGGCCTCATTACACGGTAGGCGGTAAGGGTTTACCGGTACCGGTATTTTACCGGTACCGGTAAATCCTTACCGCCTTACTACGAGGTCCCTTTGCGGGTTGGGGAATTTAACGCCTGCTTTTTGCAGGCATTAAAAACCAACCCGCAAAGGGGACCAGTGGAGCTAATTACGGTATCGCAATTTGCGGTGCCGTAATTAGCGCCTTCCTCATTCCCATTATGCCCTATGGGGCAAAAATGGGAATGGGGAAGGGCAATGGAGGAAGGAGGAATTACCGCCCCGCCAACCTTGGAATAGGGCGGTAATTCCCCTTTCCTCCAAGGTGGTACCGGTAAATTACCGGCATGAACCATGGCGCTAATAGCTCCATGGTTTACCGCCTACCGTGTAATGAGGCCCATTGACATGCACGGCCATTTGTATACTGGACGTTCTGGTTCAGTTGAATGGAGAGGTGATAGTGAGTTTTCTGGGGACATTTTTGTAAGCAGCATTTCTTGTTGCATTATGGTATTATTAAGTTTTTCATACCTTCGTCCACTGCTATGTTTGGCAATTGTGTTTGTTTGCTTTTGTTTGGATGCTTCTTCATTGAAATATGGTTCTGTGCTAGTGGTGTGAATCCATTCACCTCCACAGATATTTAAGAAGTTATTTTTGTTGACATTCCATTTATTGAGAAGTTTTATTTATAATTTAGTAGTTAGTTTTGTTAGTGGTTTCATTCTGATTAACACTAAAATAAATAACTTTCTTTTGAGAAGGATTGCACTGTCTATCAAAGCTTCTAAGATTAATTTTCTACAGTAGGTTTTAAGGGTTGTGCATGATTTCTCTCCTGTTTTTATAAGATTCTGAAGGACTCTGTGGCGGAGCATTTTTTCTAAAATACTTTTTTTGGTATGCTTACTTGCCACTACATCAAGATTTATAGGAGCAGTGTTAGCAGTAGTGGTAGCTGAATTTCTGTTAATCAATTTCTGTTTCATTTTACTTTTTGAAAGAGGAGAGAAAGTTTTTGTATTGGAAGCTTGTTTTATTTCGCTTAATGACTCTATTAGATCTTTTGTTTGAACTTGTTGTCCAAATTCTGCTAGAGATGGTTGCTTATTTTGGACACTTTTATTTTCATTTGCTCTACTTCTGCATTGCTTTCTACGGACTTGCTTCTTGGTAGGCATTCTTTGGGCTGTTCTGCAATGTATGTGTGCTGTGTGCATGAGTGTCTGAGTATGATGGTAAGTATGTATGTCGTGGTGTGTGATTGTGCATTGGGCACATACAACTAGTTGGGAAGGTTATTCTTGTATTTGTGTGTTACTATACTGGGGTTCAGATGACAGTACAAAGTAAGCACTAATACTAAATCTAATGGTATAGAATTAAAACAGTTCTTTGTTCTGTAATACTAACATTCTAGGAGCTGAGTTATGTCATTTGTGTGCCGAAAAACGGGGATCTGTGTGCCATTCTTCCTGCTAATCCCTGTTTAACAAATGGAGATTTGTGGGCAGAATGATGCACAAATATCTGTTTTTCAGCACGCAAATTCCATGAATCAACCCCACAGTGTATTTGAGTAACAGTAAGAATAATATGGTAGTATTATACTTACTTCTTTTGTTTGGAATGAGCAGGTTTCTTCTGAGTTGTTGTTTGTACTTCAAATGCTGCTGCTTTTCAGGAGAGTGGTCTTCACTGCAATTGTAAAAGAAAGAAGTTAGTAATTTTGTGTGTTTATAGCACTGATGTTAATTTAGACGTTGATTTTTATGTTTTTGTAGTAGTAGTCTTGTTTGATAACTGAACATAGTGTGTGAATGCAGTTTACTTTGACTATGTGCAGGCTTTATATTTTACTTTATATTTTATATTTTACTTACAATATGTTAGTTCAACATGCTTTGCAAATGTGTAGAATACTAACTGTATGAAACTCAATTGGTTTCTTAAGGCTGTGTTATTGAATGTTAGGAGATAGAAGAAATAATGATATACTTATTTTGCAATTTTTATAAGGTAAATGGCAGAAACTGCACAGAAAAGCATGGAATGTATGCATTTGTGAAGGTATGGATAATAAAGCAGAAGGATGTGATTTACAGGCAGTGGTGTTATTTCAGCTGGGAGCTTTTCAATGATAGTGTCTATCTGTGTGAGTGTATGCAGATGCATGACCTTATCCTGGCTGTGTGTAATTTTATACTACACTACTAACTGTTTTTCTACAATTATACTGTTATTTCTCCCATCTTTTAATATCATAATCTTTTAGATAGCTGTGTGTGTAAAAGAAAATAGATAGCAGACAGGTTTGGAAGTGACAGTTGTTTATATCAGATGGGAAAAATGACAGTAAGTCATTTTATAGATCATACAGGTTAAGTGGCAGTTACTCTGTGTATATGCATTCATAAGAGTTGTACATGTACTGTGCAGAAAATATGTATACCTGTAGTTTGTATTCATCCATGTGGATATGCATGCAGCTGCAAGTAGAAATCTTGGAGACTTGTACAGCAGTTTTTGTAGTAGGTGCTTTCCAGTGATCAACAGTACATTTGAAGTGCTGAACTCCGATGATGGAGTTATATGTTTAGGTCTTGGATGTGATTGGTGGATGGTTGTGTGACTGCTTATCTGTATCCAATGAGGGAATGGCACAGAAAGTGAAGTGGAAAGGGTAGATGGGCCGTCCAAGAGTTACGCGGTCCGCAGACACCGCGGCTGTCCGTGGACAGGGCGTGCCACATCCAGGGTTTTCCAGCAAATCCAGCATGGAAAGGGGACTGTAGGGATTACCCAATCAGATGTTGAGGTTGTGGATTTGTGTTGAAAGAGGCTGTGTGTAGTGAAGATGGCAGAGGTGAAGAAAGTCAGGTTGTTGGTGCTTGGAGTTATGCTTGTTCATGGTTTACAGCAGTATGCTCAATGCAGGAATGTGACAAACAATTTTGATGTTAAAGGAGTGGAGGTGGTGTGGAGCACTGTGTCTGATTGCAATGTGCAGGGAATTGTACATGTTTGGGAAGATATGGGCATGATGAACAGTCCCCATGTGGTAGTTTTGCACTATGGTGCTTTCCATTTGGGCTATGACAGTTCCCCTACTTTTTTGGCAGATTTGGAATAATTGGTTGAAGCAGTAATGAACATCCTTCCAAATGGCAAAGTAATTTTTTCTGGATTAGTACCTAGGGCAATATGGGACAATAGTTCTGTTTTTTGTCCTCAGCAAAACATTGCTAGGTGTGCAATCAACCGAGGCATGTGTGCTTTCATGCTTATAGCTGGTATGTTCTTCTGTAATAATGAGAATATTGATTCCAGTAATGCTGTTTATTTTAAAGAAAATGGCATTTCTTTATCTTTAATGGGAAATGCCATTCTATTTTGTAATGTAAGAGTTTTTTTGGAGAAGATTATGTGAAGATTTTAGGATTAAGTACGAAAAAACAAAATACAAAACAATAGGTGTCTGTCAAGCATCAGCAACCCCCCCCCCAAAAAAAATAGGCTCTTTTCAGAGCCAACCTCAGAGGGGGAATGGGGCACACTATTTAAATGTACATTTACCACGCTCAGATTTCCAATATGTCAGCGGACATAGCGGTAGTCCGCGGACACCGCATATTACATCTGGGGATTTTGGGGTGGAGAGGCATGCAAATGAGAATGAGCAGAGCAAGGGATTGGTCAGTAAAGTTTACTGGGTATGTTCTGTAAAGAGAGAGTCTGTCAGAAAGTATTTTTCTTGAGAGAAGAACAGATAGCTATGGATGTGTCTTATGGATTTTGGGAGACTCATGGATATATTGGTTGGAGGTCCATGAAGAACGCTGTGGAGTAGCTGCAGATCTTGGATTCCCTCATGTGGAAGTTCACTGGCATGGAGTGCGTGGAATGAAGTGGCTGGACTTGGTACATCTCTGTGCTAGTTTGGAGACAGAACATCATCCAGATATAATTATAATTAATTGTGGAGGGAACAGTTTAGTACATGTGTCTGGAATGTCATTGCAATTTGCAAGGAAAGAAGGATTTGGTAAGGTTATGGATATTTTACCAAATTCCCAAGTATTTGTTTTTCGTATTGCACAGAGACAAATGTGGCTGCATTCTTCTTCATTTGGTCCACAAATGGAGAAAGCGAGGCACAATGTCAATAAGGCTGTTTGTGCGTTTCTAAGAGATGTTGGTATGTTCTCTTTTCACAATGAAAATATTATGTTTCGTAGCACATATGTTTTTCACAGAGATGGAGTCCATCTTATGCTGGCAATCAGATATTTCTGAGAAATGTACAAAATGCATTACAACCTTTTTTGGAATTACACCCATCCATTTTGCAGTAGGTGTTGACCATTTGAAGTTTTTCAAACACAAACAAACACCACCAAAAGGCTCTTTTCAGAGCCACCACTTCCTCCCAGAGAAAAGTGCAATGGTTTTGATAGGGCAGAACCCCAAAACTTTAGATTTTAAGATGTCCACGGACTTCTAAAAATGCACAGGGCCCTGCTCCATTTATTTGCCACTTCTATTTTTAAACTGTGAAAGGCGGCTCTGAAAAGAGCCTTTTTTTGAGGGGGGTTGTTATTTTATATTTTTTTGGTTTTTTACACATGACACACTAGGAGAGGAGAGGAAAGGAGGGTAAGGAAGGGACACCAACCACAGGGATAAGAAAGGGCAGGTGGAGAGAGGAAGATGTAGGGTGGGCCTTCTTTAGGTAGGTAGCAGACCTTCTGGTGCTCCTTGACTGCAGTCTCGAAAGCACTTAGAAGATTCTCCCCCCTGCAGAGTACTGCGTCGCAGTACATACACAATATTGTGACCCTCGAAAGGTAAGGGTCAACAGCATCGTGAATGGCCTGTGAGGCAGCTGGAGGGATGCACTGTCCCACAGGAGTGTCTCTTGTGGTGACAGGAGCTGAAACGGAGGATGTGGTAGAGGAACTCAACCTACTACATTGATCACAAGGTACAACCTTGCGAATGGCTGCACCGTGGGACGACCTTAGGTGTCGCTTCATGGATGTCATACCAAAGCTGTAAAAACCAGGCCTCCCACGACTCAGCACCATTTTGCACTGGTTGCAGGTGACCTTGTTCGCACATGCTTTTGGTACGTCACCATGAATGGTAAACAACCGCCACACCCAAGACTCACAGCGAGTGCTGGTCGTAGGGACTTCTACTACCTCATCCTCTTCATCCTCTTCATCCTCCTCCTCTAGATCCTCATGCCTGTTCCCCTCTGCAGGCCCTTGGGGAGGTGGTGGTGGTGGAGGGGTTGGGGGTGGTGCTGAGGCAGATGTAGCACCAGCTGGAGAAGCAGCAGCTATGGATGCCATCAGGGTTGGTGAGATAATCTCAGGAAGAGCAGCAAAGGCATCAAAAGTCAATCTGCAGTAGCCAGAAGCACAATGAAGATGAGCTCTGGGGTGTGGCCTTTTATAGGGGTACAGGTGCCTGCTCCGCGGACAGCCGTGCTGTCCACGGATAGATCGAACATTCCAAAAAGGCTCAAAAAGTTCCAGAAAGTATGTAGAAAGCCAGGGTCATTGTCTGGGACATGTGCAATGGTGAATTATTACGGTAAAATACTTTGGATTGTCTGAAAAAGTACTTTTAAAATGTTCAGGGACCCGGACAATGTCCGCAAATCAGGACACACACTCAGCGTGGGTGCGGTCACATGATGACGTCACGAACACGTCCGCGAAGGAAACGGGTGTCCGCAGGACACCAAATTCACAGGAACAGTCGTGCGCATGCGCACGGGTGTTCTACGGACAGTGTTCAGGTCCTCAAACTAATTAAAAGTGCGACACAAGTGAGATGGACAGTTACGGACAGGCGCAATGCTCGCAGGACTTATGGGTGTGGTGTGCATGTGCGTAGATGTTCTACAGACAGTACGGACAGGTATAGTGTCCTTAGAACACTTCCATTTGGGTTAATTGCGAATATTCCTGACACCGGGTGTGTTCTAAGAACAGTTCTATGTTGCATGCAAACAGTACAGATGGATATAGTGTCCTTAGGACACCTACATTTTGGTTAATTGTGAACATTCCGGACATCGGGTGTGTTCTAAGAACAGTTCCATCTTGTTTGCAAACAGTACGGACGGATATAGTGTCCTTAGTAGGCCTCCATTTAAGTTAATTACATACATCCCGTACACCGCGCATGTTCTAAGAACAGTTCCATCTGTCTTGTGGCTAGTATGGACAGGTATAGTGTCCTTAGGACACCTCCATTTTGGTTAATTACGGACATCCCCGGACACCACGCATGCTCTAAGAACAGTTCCATTTTGCTTGCGGACAGTACGGACAGGTATAGTGTCCTTAGGACACCCCCATTTCGCTAATAATGACATCCCGGACAGGCACACTGTCAGCGGACATCTTAACTTCCTTTTTTAAATTAAGACACAAAGGACTGAATTAAAACATACATAATATTTTTTTTGTTTGTTATATAGAGATATAAAATTTATGAAAGATAGGGGAAGCAGAAACTGATACAAACACAGGGGAATTACGGGTTTGGAGAGGATGGATCGGAGGGGAGGAAGGGATGGAAGTCTCATCAAAACATTATTCTTGGTGTTGAGGGTTTGGGGATAGTTGACTGGGACATGTAGAGGGCGAACAGGTGCATGTGGGACAATAAATTTATTTTTTCTTTTATGTGGTCCTCCACAAAATGTTTCAAAAGATTGACATTTTCAATAAGCATGTCCATTTTTTGTTCCATGAGCTGCATAGTATTTTCTAATATCTCTTTTGGTGTATTATTTTCAATGTTTGTATGGTCTGTTAAAAATATATATATATATATATTAAGTACACAGAAAGTAATGATTATTAATTTGCTTATATAGAGAAGTGCCTACCCTTACTACCAGTACTGGACATTTCTGTGTAAAACTAAAATATATTACTTTTGTGTACCAAATACAGAAAGTTTAGAAATATATAAGAAAAATGAAGTTTACTTACTGGTTTCTGGTAGGTTGTGTTCTTACTGTTGTGTAGGTCTGCTGTTGCTCCTAGCTGTGTAGTTTCTGTGAGGTAATTATGTTGGAAGCATATCTTTTTTGTTTTGGTATATTCCAATTTAGTACACATGGTATTTAAATGGATGGTTGATGTGTTTCATATATAGGTTCCACTTCTTATTTATTATTACATATAATGTGTTTATATGTTGCTTTTTGAACTTGTTCAATATATATATAGCATGATAGAACAATCTAAGATACCCCCTGAGTTTTTGCATAGTGTTGATGTTGTCCGCGTCCGTCCGCAGACATTTGCACAGTCTGCGGACATCAAAATCACTAGCAGGGTGTTCAGCATGTTCTATGTTATATGTATATAAAGTAAGGGAATCCTAGTAAACATCTATCAAATTCACACTACGTATATATATATTCAGTAAAAAAACATTGATAAAGGGATGTTATGGTTAAGTTGCGTTACTAAAAACCTATGAAATTCAGTAAAAAACTTTGTTAAAGGGACATTATGGTTCCAAATAAAACCGAAAACCCCCTGAAATTCACAAGTTATGGTAAGCTAAGCAACCATAACTCACGCCACCACCATGCATTGCTAAGACTTACACCCAGGACATCAAAGATGACATCACAAATGTCAATGATGACATCACTGATGACATCACATGTCTGGCTCCCTCTTTTTCTTTAGTGATATATCTTGGCCAGTAATACCTAGGAACAAAAATATCAAAAAGTACTATATTTGTAGACTTATCAATATGTTCTTAGAGTAATTCATTTGGGGTTCACTCACAGCATATGAAACATATACATAGGGAGAATACACACTTAAAAGATAGCAATGCTTTCTGTTTATGAAGACAATCAGTAAGGTTATCAACACTTTCTTATTGTTCTGCTATTTTTTTATTACTGTACTTTCTCTGGATGTGCTCATATTTGTATTTGCATTACTTTCTTTAGGGTGCAGTCACATCATGTTTTATTTGTACATATAGAAGTAGTAGGTTTGAAGCAGAGCAATCCTTTCTGTGCATAAAGATAATCAGTTAGGTTGTGAACATTTGTGTTTTGTATGTAATAATGAAATTATGTAGTAAGTGGTTTTATTAGCTACTTGTTACATGTTGCACAGTACACAAAACTGTAATAAGAAAGCATTTATCATTTATCATTTCACTATTCAACATGGAAAGATTATGAATATTGCATCTCCATCATGTATGCTGCACACAATGCTTATATTTATACATGAGTAGCTTAGTATACTGTACAGAACTTCATAATAGAATGCTATTTATATCAATGCATTGCCTAATGCACTACATAGTTCAAGACATCTGTTCCAATGATCCTTGACACTTTTCTGTCAACATTATAATAAGAATCCCTTTTACAGAATTTTAATGAAAAGTTAATGCACATGTGATGTCATCAGTGATGTCATCAATGACATTTGTGATGTCATCTTTGATGTCTTGGGTGTTAGTCTTAGCAATGCACGGTGGTGGCGCGAGTTATGGTTGCTTAGCTTACCATAACTGGCAAATTTCAGGGGTTTTTTGGTTTTACTTGGAACCATAAAGTCCCTTTAACAAAGTATTTTTACTGAATATATATAATAATACATTGGCTTATAATAGGGCAGACCTTATACACATAGACTATACAAACATAGAGTTCAATGTCCTAATATACATCAGGATAGTTAAAACATTCTCCAATGCAATACAAGCTCAGACACATTGCACAATATAAAAATAAGCAACATGGCAATGTTTAAAATTCGACCATCTTAAAAAGGGTATAAAAAAGCGTTCATGTGGCAATTCATAAAATCTACAAAAGAATAACGGGCATTTTAGATTCTATCGATGTGTTGTCACATGTGCAAACATTTGCTTTTAACTTATTCTAAGCCTGTGTATTGGCAGAAAGGGAAAGCTTGTGAGTTTATGATTAATTTTGTAGCATAACTATTATATACAAGTGACAAATAGTTATTTAATTTAAGCATGTATCTGTATTGATGTGGGAGAGAAGCTTTAACCGTTGATTTGTGATTCTTCAAACACATACAAATCAGATGTTTCCTTTTTTAAATATGGCCTTGCCTAGCACATGCTTTGAGCTTTTGCAGATTAAACGCAGTCCTAAAAACAAAGGGGCCAGTCCAATATCTGTCAAAGTGCTTTGTACATAGCACAGACAAGGAATGTTCTGAGCATTTCTAAACTCGGGACATCCCTTAAAATCAACTTGTTATGTCTTTGTTACTCCATATTGAAACCCATTAACATGCTTGCATAAAAGAAAGTTTAAAGAAAATAGGGGTTAAATTAGTTTCATAGTACAATAATTCCTCCGCAGTTGCTGAGGAAACATCCCAAAATTGATTTAAGAAATGTTCTCTCAGTACTGAGGTGAGACCTTTTCACTTTCATTTTTGCCACTATCCGTTTTCTTAGATTTTTTTAATGTGAGATTGTGCTAATGTGAGACTTTGTCACTATCAGTTTTGGCCATTGTGTGAGTTCATCTCTTAAATTGTGATCATATGAGATTATACTGAGTGAGACTTTGCTGCTATCAGTTTTGCCACTGTCAGTTTTCAGCACTAATTTTACTTGCGAGATTGTGCCAATATGAGATTATTCTGCTACTAGTTTTGACTAATATCAGTTTTGCCACTATCGATTTTGTCACTATCACTTTTGCTACTACCAGTTTTGGCACTATCAGTTACTTCCATTATCATATTTTACCACTAAGGTTGTTTTCATGTGAGACTTCATCACTACCCGTTTTTACCACTATCAGTTTTGCTACTATCAGATTCGCTACTACACAGTTATTGCCATTGTCTCACGTTGCCACCAAGAATGTGATAATATGCGATTGAAATGATGTGAGACATTGCCACTGTTAGTTTTGCCACTGCCGGTGTTGCTGCTGTCAGTTTTGCCACTGTAATGTTTTGCCATTACCAGATTTAATCATTGCGAATGTGCTAATGGAAGGTTTTAGCACTGTAAGCTTTTTCACTCTAGGCTCTCCCCACTGGTCTGTCTAACCACTGTCAATATTAACCAGGGTGAAACCTTCTTAGCCAAAGGACTTAGCACAGAAAATTTTCCGCTGTGAGTTTTGTCTGCCAGCACCAGGTTTTTGCCACTGTAAAATGACCGACATTCAGTTTCTGTGACTGTATAGGTTTGCCACTGTAGAGTTCTGTCATTGTGAAACTGTCAATTTGAAAAATCTCTGTCATGGTGGAAAGTCTTTCACTTTAGAATCTGGCATAATGTAGCATTTGTCACTATAGAGAGTTGCCATTGCAGAGCTCTGCCACTGTGAGTGTTTGCCATTGTGAGTCTTTCCTATTTGAGTCTTATGCCAATGTGAACCTTTGCCATTGTGAGCCTTCTCCCATTGCGAATCCCTGCCATAGTGAATCGTTGACACTGTGAGTCACTGCCATTAACAATCCATCCTATTGGGAGTTGTTTGCCATTTTGAGCATTTGCCAGTGAGAGTCTTTGATATTGTGAGTCTCCTCTGCTGTGAGTCTTTGCAACTGGGTAATCCAACATCAAGAGGTTTTCTTTAGGTATTGCCATCAGATGGCTGTACCAATAAGAGACTGTGCCACTGTGAGCCCATACCACTATACCATACCACCATACCACAATAGGTATATGACCATGTGAGCATGAGCCCAAATAATGTACCACACATATGAGGCTTCACCACTTTCAGAATCTGCTATTGTGAGCTTTCCGTTGCACATCTGCTGCTGTGAGGCTTGGCCACTTTGAGATCATACCATGCTAATACTCAAATACTGTGAGACCATACCGTTCTGAAATCTTGCGAGTGTGAAGGTTTGCAGCACCGTTAGATTTATAGTCTGATCTCTTACCCAGGTGACACCACTACCAACCAATGTTGCACTCACCTGGCCCTCCTGTGCCTGCAACACTATGCCATGAGACCCTGACACTGTGCCACTCTGTTCCCTTGCCATACTGCACCCCGGCATACTGCACGCAGAGTTACCCCTCCCTGTGATATCCTCCCCATGTTATCCCACCCTTGCTGCAGATTGCTACTCTGATATCCAGCCACTGCTGCATCCAGGCCCTGGTATATCCGTCTCCTGCAAAATCCAGCCACTGCAGTATGCCAATCATACAACATCCAAACCGCACAATACAGCGCCCCTATGGTACCCTTCCTTGCTGTATTTTCTTTCCCTACAATAATCTGCCCGGCGGTGCTGAACCTATCCCTGATTAGAAACTCAGTGACTAAACAACACAACATTAAATCTGTTGAGATCCAGACAACCACATGTGGAACATTGATCCAATCAATGTACAACAAATCCAAAGAAGAAACAGACAACGGAGCAGCAAACCCTCTAATCAACAACAAAAAACATTAATATGCCATAAAAGAAAAAAAACAGACTGAAGGAGACATCATCTCAACCCACCACACTAAGGAACCAACCAAAAAACAAGAAATACTTAATTGAACTGTTCCAGGAAGAAATCTCTTTTTAAAGAATACAACCAAAATCACTTAATCTGTCATGCTGGCTTTCAACATATAACACGCCTCAACAACCAGCCATCCATAATCACTACAATGACACAAGGAAGGATGATGGAAACACAAGGGACAGACCTGAGAAGGACAGACGAAATACAACTGAACTGAGTGATTTCAACACACAGTTCATCACTAAAAACTGGTGAGATAACAATTTTGACTGACACAAACATATAGACAACGCTGGAAAACACATCAGCGCAAACCTCTTGAACTACTCAATGAAGAAATGGAACCAGCAAAAATCTCCCATAAATCTCACAGACCAAAACCTAACACATAATCACAAGGAAAGATGAACCATGCCAAACCAAATTACTAACACCACCCCCAAAGAACAAACTAAAATCAGTTAACAAAAAGATTCACTGCAACCTAGTCAATGCAAGATCAATCTCAACACACAGCTCAGAAATATACGACCTGCACAGCGATGGTTGAATGGGCAATCTTTTCCTGACCGAAACCTGGCTAACCAAAGAATTCAAGGTAGTTACACAAGAATCGCTACCCAACAACTTCAAACTAAAACAAGCAAACAGAGAAGGAAAACGAGGGGAGGTCTTACCATTGCACACAAAGATCACCTAAATATCATACCTAACATCACTAAACATGTACAGTTTACAGTAAACTGTAGAGTTTGTCATTGTGAAAAAATGCCAATTTGAAAAAAGCTTTGGCACAGTGGAAATTCTGCCATAACGAACATCGCTAAAATATATGACCACCTGATCGTATTAGGAGACTTCAATACATGGTGAGAAGAAGAAAAAATCAACTCAACTAAATCAACATCTAGCACTGATCCAACTACAGCAAATGCTGAAGGGATCAGCTCAAGCAGAAGAGCACACCATAAATGCAATTCTCTGAAAAAGAAACCTCGTCACAACTATACCCCCGATGCACATTCTCTGGAGTGACCACCTAATAATACCCTTTGTGATCCATTCACCAACACAAATACAATCCAACCCTATGAAAATCCCTACTCAGAAAAGAAACTGGAAATCCCTCAACACCATGGACTTCAAAACCAGACTAACATATCCAAAACCACTGAGCGCCATCCTAGAAACACTTCATGTGTCATGGAAACACTAGATGCTATTGTACCAGAAAAGCCATTCACCCTTTCACAAAAGAAAATGACAAGATGGTTCTCACTATATCTAAGTGCCCTGAAGAAAACAAACAGAAAGCTGGAACAAGCATGGAGGAAAATCTACAACCAACAGAAAAAGCTTAAATACCAGACACAGATATGACTATTTAAAATGGAAACCCTCAAAGCAAGAAACTATAGTACAAAAAATGTGTCGCAAAAGCAGGCAATACGCACTGTGCTAAGAAACCAGACTGCCTGCAACAACACACATACTCCCTCCCAGAAACTGTTTGACAAAAACAAAATACTAAACATCCAGCAAGTCATCAAGAGTATGCCCAAGAATACAAACAACAATTGCACCAACCACCCAACTCCAGAAATAAATGCAAGACTAAACTATTTCTCAGTGATCTCGAAATAACTCTGGACCCTCATGAACCATTCTCTGGCAACAGGATTGTACTGTGAAGCTTCAAAGTGGCATACATTAAAACAAGATCCCTGAGGAAACATAGTATACCTAACCAACTACTGGCCTATCTCAAACATCCCTCACCAGGAGAAAATCCTAGGAACCTACTCATATGATCAAATCCTGGAACATGTAGAAAGCAATCCGTTACTTGACCAGGCACAATTAGGTTTTATACCCACAAGAGGAATAGAAACAGCACTACTATCCATCTGGGACAATCTAAAAACTAACACTGACTCAATATCACCTCAGTGCTAATACTACTAGACCTTTCAGCAGCCTTTACCACAGTTCACCATGAAACTCTCATCAAACACATCCAAGAAATAGGGATTAACGAGACGGCCGTGCTCTGGTTAAACGCCTTCCTAATATAAAGAATGGAAACAACCTGGCTAAGTCCCTTCAAGTCAGTATCAGCAACACCAACCTATGTGGTCCCACAAGGCACATCCCACTTGCTGCTAGACTCCAGTCATAAACCTATCAAAAGGCATGGACTCACATTGTATTGTATTGTATTTAGTTATTTATATAGCGCTCTTTCCCCACTTGTGTGGCCTCAATGCGCTTTTTCCTGGTTGGAACGCCCTTGGTGACCATAGGCAATATGGTAGAAAGTTCTAAGGCGTTTAGTTTAAGAGATGCATGTGTGCATATTGCCGTTCTAAGGCTTCGGTGGCTGGTAAGGCTTGACTAAGCAGCCCCAAGGGAGGTCAGACATGTGGGTAGGTGTTGTTGAGGGCTTGAGATAGATTGCTATTGTTGAGAGAGTCTATGTGAGGCCAGCTATACCGGGTTCCTTTTGGGTGGTAGTCGCTGTATGCTAGTGGCAGAGGTGTTGAGGTACGTCAGAGCTGGATGTGCTTAGCCATAGTCGTATTCTATCGTGCACAGAGGCCTGGCCATGCATGGTGCAGATGACACCCATATCCTCTATACAATCAACACTACTGGAGAACAAGAACACACCCTCACCAACTGCCTTACACAAATAAATGAATGGATGGATGGATGAGAACCAGCTGCATTAAACTCAACCTATACAAAACAGAAATCATGATCACGCCCAACAATCCTTCGGACGAGCAAAATCATATGCCATGGCCTAACAAAATGGAAACCCAACTGGAGCCTTCAAAAGTAGTTAAAAATCTCTGAATATTAATGGACAATAACCTAACTTTGGAAGAACAAGTAAATGCAGTTGTAAAGAAATGCTTCTTTCACCTATGCACAATCAAACAGATTCTACCTTTCCTCACTTTCCCACATGGAGCACACACTGTCATCTACGTCATCATCTGAACAATAGACTACAACAACAGCATCTACCTTGACATGTCGGATTACCTCACCAAAGAACTACAGCGAATACACAACACAGCAGCAACAGTGCTACTCAGGCTCACCAAAAGAAAACACATCAACCAGCACTGAGAATCCTGCACTGGCTACCAGTCATAAAAGGATTAACTTCAAAACCCTTTGCCTAGCACACAGATCAATTCACACGCAGGTAGCGGAATTCACACCGGACCAAATCTTCATTTACAGACAAAAAAGAACGCTCGGATGCAGCAATGATACTCCTCGAACCAAAGCAATGTCCGACTTTGGAGCTCACTCCCCAAGAAACTATGAACAACAGAAGAACACCTACAATTCAGAATATTACTACAAACCTGGCTCTTTGACACACCCACCTAAACAGGGAGCATTACTGAGAAAACAAACTACCGCAAAAATAGAAAAAGCACCACAAACCATTGTAAAGCCAAACCGGAGCAAAATAAATAAGGAATTCAGCTTAATCGAAACAACTCCCTCAGGGTTAGTCGTTTTGCAAAGAAACGTCCTGGGAGTAGATCTCTGTCTTCACTGGTGCCTCCCTTGGAACAGCTTCCCAGCCACCTTGAAACTTGAGGAAGACCATCTCCGGTTCCGGAAGCACCTTAAGACCTTCCTCTTTGCCTCTGACATTGCCCCCATTCTCCCCTGTTGATCTGTTTCTTCTCCTGGCATCATGCACCTGGCCACCCTCTGTCATTCGGGCCCAGGTACCTGCTTACTCTGCCACCCTCCCGCACTGCCTCCATGCCACCCACTGCACTAGGGCTCTGTGTCTGTATCCATACAGCCCCCCTCCCACTTTTCTTCAGCACTTATAAGATATACCATATCTGATTAACTTTCACCTGCCACTTGCTGGCTGCACTACCATGGTTTATCGCCCCTATTTATTTATTTAATTTAATATGTATTCTATTTCTCTCCTCTGCTGCGCACTTTCCACTCTCCCCCTTCCATGCACTTCCCCCTTTTCCATGCACTTGGGCTTTCTGAAATGTCACTGGGCCTAGTAAGATCGCTGTTTTCTTTTTTTTTCTTTTCCCTTGTTCCCCTCCCTTTTTGCCTGGTTGCGCTCTGAAACAACTGTGTACGAACGCGATATAAATAAAATATCATTTAATTTCAATGCAACTTACAAGAATGCACAGATCGCCTTCATCACTAACCCTACTAAAACGTATAACTTTCCTATTTACTCAAATACATCACAGACATATACCCCTACCACAGCACACACCATAAAACACACAGCAAATGGCACACCCCTCTGTATGCTAACTCAACCCAACACAGCAACTCTCCAGCACTACACCACAGACACACAAAAGAATCCCATATAGACTAATACACCAAAACAATGCCTCACCCATACCATCGAGAGGAAAACCCAACACACAGTGACAGTTCTTTCTGAACTGAGGCTACCAACAGCACAGCAAAATGCTCTACTGCATGTTACCTCTCTGTCCCACTGACTAACTCTCCCCAACCCTGCTTCCTTTTCAGATCCGCCAAAGTGCCTGCAGACCATGAAAATGAAAGTGTGCACCACATAAATCTCAATAAAATAGCATTACACTCTCCAGTGACACATGAAACCCACTTCTATGGTGCAACCTCTATTTTATGCTTGAGCGACTTCAAAAACGTGTTCCCTTGTTCTTTGGTGTCTTGTGTTTGGGAGATCTCATTTTAATTCCAGAAGTGATTGGCCCCATAGTGCGTGGCCATTTTGCTTGAAGTACTGTCCAACTGGTGTTTCCATTTTGTGATTATATGTTTGTTTAATTTAATTCTCTTAGTTCATAGCAAATGTCACCTATGTACTATTTTTGCAGGAATCCATTCCTTTGTAGGAGATTCACAATGTTGGACGATTTGCAGTTGCAGGCCTCTTGAATCTGTATTGGTCAGTTCTTTTGAACTGTTATAACAGTCTTGGTGCAGATGTGTTGTCAGGCCTTGCATCTTCTGAGAGTGCATAAAGTATATTCCAGGTTTAATTATTTTTTTTTGATCCAATTGAAATGCATTTCTGGTGAGGGACTGTGCTAGATGTTTTGGGGGCTTGTATTGAATCAATGTGAAAGCTCATTGAAGTTTCTTTCAGTTCATTCTTCCTGCTGTTAACACTCAATTGGGTTCAGTTGTGTTAACGCTGGGTGATAGATGACAACTTACAGTGTTCATTCTTTAGTTCTTCTTTCCATCTCTTGTAGTATGTTCTCTCTTGAAATTGTGAATACACAATCAGATTCCTGGGAAGTGTGTCTGTCTGAGTGTCCCTTTTGTAGAAAGGAAGTCAGAGTGTGCATATTATTTGTCCCATATTCTTGTGTTGGAGAATATGCTTGGGTACCAGATTGCCTGGCAGTAGGTAGTTTTTGGCAGGACCACAATCGCACATAAACAAATGATCCTGTTGGAGAGCGAAGATGAACACCTGATGCCCCCAGATTTAAGGCTGAAGTCCAACAAGGTACATTTTATGAGGTGATGAAAGAGAAACTAAGCCTTGGTACAAAAGATAGTGATAAAAATCTGTTCATGAATAATTAGATATATTAATTAAAGAAGAAGATGACAGGCAGAAATGGGGCCACTAATTTAGATATTGCAATATAGTATAAGAGCAAGGCCACCGACACACCCATTTGCACTGCGTCAATCCAAATAGATGCAATGTGAATTGCACAGCCAGCTAATTGAGGGACAGATGAGCATGCCATGAACACGGACCATGTGCAGCCCATGTCAAAGGAGCCCACTGCATTAGTTGAAGTGATGATTTTCTACACACCAAGAGTGAGGCTCACCTTGAAACAACTTTGCTCGCTGCATTAATTGAAACCCCACAAACTCTGTATATTCGCATCTCCACCATCGCTGCTCTCCCCTTGCCCTGAAGAAGGCCAATTGTGACCCACACAGGCACGAATGTGAAGGCCGAAACTCAAGTTGGCTACAATCAATTGGTTTCACCACTGCCTGATTTGGGTAGAGTATGAACATTGTTCTAACTAATTTTGAGACGTAGACTCTGGATCCATCTATCAGCCACATACTATAGAGGAATGGGGCAGAATATTTTTGATCAATAGCGCATACTGCAATTAAAAACTCGGAGCTGCCTTGATTTGCACAGTCTCCTATCAAACTAAAATAATTTCTCTTTGATAGCGTGTTGGTTATATCAAGTATCACTGTCATTTCCTTTTTTAGTTCATGTGCATGAATTTGAGTATGGATGGGTGACTGTTGGTTTGATGTTGTGTAAATATATGTAGCTAACTTTCACTCAAGTTAACCCGGTTTGGATTTTACATTTCACTATGTGCTACACACATCCACATTGGTTTAAATTTGTGCTTTAGACATCAGTTGTCAGACTATGTACCATATTAAATTATTTAAGTTATACACATGGTCTCCCTTCTTTTTGTGTTGTATCTTTCTGTATTTCATTCTATGCCCACTGTTATCCCCTGTTTGACCCTGCGTGCCACAAACATTACACAAACACTGCACTCAAACAACATTCAAATTAAACTCCATCACTCAGACCCACTACAAATGTTTACATGTACATGCATTCTGCTTACCTGCCACTCAGTGCAAATGCACACTCATGAAATCAGCATACTCATCACCACGAACACCCCACACAAATTCTTCCTCAGGTAGACATGGCTCAAACCTCACCAAACATCTATCATTTCTATAATTTCCCCCACATCCACCACAGAGACCACTCACACAAAAAAGATGGCAGCATTTCCATAATTTAAAAAAACTCATGTCGTCTCAGCAACCCTCTACACCCACCATATACATCCTTTGAAGCCCTCTTTCTGAGTTGCTCCCCGTCATTCACCCCACATGCCACATTCATCAACCTCATTTACCACCTCCATTCCAGCCTACATTTGCACACTGAGTGGTCTGACTTCACTATCAACAACCAGAGCTCTCCCTGCACCATCACCTACCTTAACAATTTCAAGCCAGGTTTCCCACCCAGACATCATCGTCATACTGGAAGTATCTTTGTTGCATTCCTCCACTTCAACCTCACCCAACATATCACCTACTCCACACACATAGTTGGTAAACTCCTGCCCTTTTGATTTCTCACCAATAATGTGGTCTATGTGCAAAGATGGAGTATGGCAGATAAAACACTGTGACATCCCTTTTACATTCACTCTCCCACACAGCATCTCTCCACCAATCACATATCCCATGCTCCTCAGACAGGCAAATCAAATGTATTGCAAACTCAGCATAGTTCTTACAGCACTCATACAATCCTCTTCCTGTCTCACAGCCACCATACCTCCTCCTCAACAATTACAACAACACAATTTCAGTGTCAATCAACCAAATAGCCCCCACCCATTTAAAGACAGAAATCGCACAACAAACACCAAAATGCATGGTCTAACAATTATCTTCTCAACATCATTCAGGAAACCAGACAACAACAAGGACGCCGGCAAAATAACCAATGTCCCTTCACCAGGTCACCCTTCAAAGACTACTGCTCCAAATACAAGATGGTAAAATGCAGCACAAAAGTTACCCAATAACTCCAAGAGCTCCAATATGCCTCAATCATGCAAGGACATGTTTTAGCATCACCAAGTCCCTTTCCAAACCACCATCCACCCATAGCACACTGTCATCCAGCTTAGTCTGAAACTCCCTCATGAACTTCTTCAACTCCAAAATGCACAAGATCAGCCAGGCCCTCAACTCCAAAGTCCCACTTCCATATCCCACTCCAAAACCCTCCAACACATTGGACACATTCCACCCCACCAACCAAAACACCCTCATTCCCCCTTTTTTTTTATTTGTGTTTGGTTAATAAAACATTTACAAAAAACGTACTTTCATTGTTAAATCCATTGTCTATTTACAATATTAAAAATGATTCATATCTTTTTCATCACATTAAAAAAAAAACAATCATTATCTTAGCTTTCGTATCAAAACTCTTAAAAATATCCAATTCTTCTTTTGAGCATAGTCAGACTTCAAGCATATAGGGCCAACTCCTTTTCGATTGTACTTAAGAGATGGCCTAATGCAAATATTATCGGATAGTAATTACAGTTCATCAACCTTTTCCACAAGTTCTCTTTGGAGTCATCGGAATCAACAGTTAAAAATGTCATTAAAAACATAGGACATGCTAGCTTAAAATGCTGACATTCCAAAATAAAGTGTTTCAATGTCTTCAAGGGCTCAAGATAACCGGGAAATCGACATTTCATATCTTGCATTACAAATAGTTTGTTAGCCCATTTGCCACACCGTTCTTTTGTGTGGTACTGATTCAGTTTACATCACATATATTGAGCTCTTAAAGTCGCAATGGAAAAATACAAAGGTACCTGCTGCAGGGAACACGCTTCAGGGAAAATTTGGCATATTTCATATAAGTTGAGTATTGCTTTATCTGATCAATAGTACATGCCCATTCTTTCCCAAACTGTTTTTTTTGACGTATGCTGGTCTGAGGTATAAATCCTCCAGAGTTACCGTTAAAATGTCAAGTACATTCTCCATCCGTTTTTTGTACTGATTGATCGACAGGACCGTGTGAGCATTAAGCAATAATTGCAGATCAGCACATAAAATATGCTTCAGTGGATTTAACATTTTTGCATAATTGCATAAGACCCGCCATAGTACACTGCATGATAATGATATTAATTCCAATTCGTGCCTAATGACACAATTTGGGCTAGGTAATGCCAAATGCATTGCTCCCTTGATCAATCGGCCCTGTAGTGTGTCAAGGAACACGGTTAAATCAAACATGCACATATCTAAGATATAAGCCAGGACAGTCTGTGCGTTCATTATTAGGAAGTCTCTCATCGGTATAAGGGAGAATTGACAATATTTAACAAAGATAATTTTCATCTGACTTCCTAAGGGTTGAGCTTTTTGATTCAACCTTTCTTTCCAAAGGATGACAGAAGAGTTACAACTATATTGGTAGCCAAGATAACATATCTCCTCTGGCTGGTTCACAATCACATCACCCAGTTTCCATTTCATTTATTTAACTTATTTCCAGCATGAAGGACCATAATGCTTGTTTTAGCAGCATTAGGTGCCAGATTTATCTCATAGTCATAATTCTCAAAGACATGCACCTTTGCTTGTAGGGCCGCTGGAGTGGAATCCATAATGATTAAATTGTCAGCAAAAGCCAACCAGTGGATTCTCAAATCACCCATTCTTACAGGATACATACCAGAGGCATTCCAGATCTTCTCCACATCACAGAGGTATACATTAAAAAAGAGTTGCCGCTAGGTTACACCTTTGTTTTAAACCTAGTGTTGTTTTAATCGTTTCGGTCATGGCTCCTGCCTTATTAATTCACACCCTGTATGCTGTTGAAGAGTATAGTCTCATGATCCAGAATATTAAGCCTCCTGGTATGCCAAGGTTCGACATTTTTTTCCAGAGAAGCTCCCTTACGACATTGTCAAAAGCTGCCGTCAAGTCCACACTTGCTATGTAGACAGGAGTGCCTCCCTTTTTTTTAGTATTTGCCAAGATGTGGGACATGAGAGTTGCATTCAACGGAGTCCCCATATTTTTTCTGAATCCAATTTGTGCTTTAGATAATAAATTCCATTGCGATATAAAATTCTCTAATTCAAAAAATACAAGTGACGCAAATATTTTTGCACATGTGTCTATTAATGATATCGGCCGATAATTCCTGGGATCTCTACGTTTTCCTTTTTTGAATATAGGGATAATTATTGATGTTCCCCATTGCTCTGGGTGATCATAGTCTTTCGTATTGTGTCGGATTTCATCTTCCAAATGCGGGCCCATGATACTGGATCTGCTTTGTATACGCACGGGGCAATCCTGTCAGGACCCAGAGATTTAGAATGAGAGAGCTTTTTTATTGCCCAAATAATATCAATTTCGGTGCAGGCAAAATATTTGAGCTCTAAATCAGTTATTATACACTGATCCGCTTTTACAAAATGCTGTGGAGAGAAAATTTTTCGGAAATACATTTTTCCCATGTTTGTGCAGATATAGTGCTTTCACTGTTAATTGATATAGTATCAGATGTACTCCGTATTATGGTCCATACTGACTTCCTATAATGTTTTTAAATCCTTTGTATGAGATCGCAGTTCAAATTGTTCGCTTTGGTAATTCGCAAGAATACCAATTTATTTTTGTAACTCTGAAGGACACGTTTTTTTGATTGAATATACTGCTCCATATAGCAGCTATGTTTTTTATTATAGCGAAGATCTTTATTTTTCTTACATTTGAGCATATAGATCTCTTGGTTGTGGTAAAGAGGTGGAGCCGTTGGTTTATTAATCCATCTCTCACGGATTGTTTTTATCCCATTGGCAACAATCTCATCTATCATATATTCATTTCCATGTGTACGGCCATTTTAAACATTTTACTTAAGTCATTTTTACTAACTCCATTATTTTAGAGCACAGAAATGGGTTCCATCTCAGCGAGATAAGTGGTCGATCCATTTCGATCAGAGGGAGTAATGAATTAACTTTATGACAGTCGAAGGAAATTCCTATTTTAAACTGTATAGGAGCATGATCGCCTATCGTTCTCGGATGAATCAAAACCGGGTTCAGTACTTTCATCAAAGTGTTAGACACTCCAAAGAAATCAATCAATGATCTCGAGTCACCACGACTCCATGTAAATTTAGGTGCATCTTTATCATATTGAATGAAAGAGATATCCCAGCTTTCGAAGTATACAATCCACTTTTTACCTCTATTCAGTTCTATTTTCCTATTTCCTTCAAAATTGGAACTTGTTTCTCCATATCCTGGTAAACACATTGCATTAAAGTCACCTCTGATTAAAATTTTACACTTAGGCATAGATATTTTTCGATTGAATATACTGCTACATATCGCAGCTATGTTTTTTATTATAGCGAAGATCTTTATTTTTCTTACATTTGAGCATATGGATCTCTTGGTTGTGGTAAAGAGGTGGAGCCGTTGGTTTATTAATCCATCTCTCACGGATTGTTTTTATCCCATTGGCAACAATCTCATCTATCATATATTCATTTCCATGTGTATGGCCATTTTAAACATTTTACTTAAGTCATTTTTACTAACTCCATTATTTTAGAGCACAGAAATGGGTTCCATCTCAACGAGATAAGTGGTCGATCCATTTCGATCAGAGGGAGTAATGAATTAACTTTATGACAGTCGAAGGACATTCCTATTTTAAACTGTATAGGAGCATGATCGCCTATCGTTCTCGGATTAATCAAAACCGGGTTCAGTACTTTCATCAAAGTGTTAGACACTCCAAAGAAATCAATCAATGATCTCGAGTCACCACGACTCCATGTAAATTTAGGTGCAGCTTTATCATATTGAATGAAAGAGATATCCCAGCTTTCGAAGTATACAATCCACTTTTTACCTCTATTCAGTTCTATTTTCCTATTTCCTTCAAAATTGGAACTTGTTTCTCCATATCCTGGTAAACACATTGCATTAAAGTCACCTCTGATTAAAACTTTACACTTAGGCATAGATATTGAGATATTCTCTAAACAATTGTCTAAATCATCAAACATGTCCTCTATGAGAACTTTCAATGGATTCCAGTAAATTGTAATAACAGTTATCATTTCCGTCATGTTCAGACCCATCATCATTGAAACTGCAAGCACATTTGGTGGTCTATGTAAAATTTCTGATTTACACTTGACATGATTCCAAATAGCAATCACAAGTCCACCCATTGGCCATCCTTGTAGGCCCCTAGTTGCAGGACTACAATGGGTCTCAAAGCCTTCCCGGTTTACCGGCTGTACACTCATAGTTTCTAGTAAAAGCATGATATCACAATTCAGATTGGTGGAGTTCGCCGCCCACCACCTTTGTGACAGCAAATGCCCACATGAGTTCCATGATACCACATTCAAACCTAACTTAATCTCATGCTAGGCCGAGGGTTTAGCTGATGTCATATTTGAGATTGAACGCAATAATGGTTCCACCCAAGCTTGTTCTTGGTTGCCTGCTGCAAGAGTTAATAGGTCAGACATACATTTTTGTTGGGCTTCTCCTGACTTATTTGTTTCAGATTCGTTCTTTTTTATCGGTTTATATAGAAACTCATGTGCTTCTGTTTCAAATTGAAATGTGTGTAAAATGAAGCCCATCTTTAAATCAGTTCTGAAGCTCCCTATGTGTTTTAGAACATTCACATTCGATACATAGCATAACATGCAATAGTTATTTTCTTGAGCTAAGGCGATCCTGTCAAAATCATTACTCTTTAGAATTCGGAGGGTAGGGATATTAGCCGTTAGATTCATAATGTATGTCCGATTAATTCTTTGACCATGCAGCACCTCAGGGGCGCCCTCCAGACCAATTATGTTAAATTCCTTTGCAGTATTCAGTGGTTCGCCTTGAGTATTAGATACCTCTGCTGTCTGTGAACTTATTATATTAACGGGTGTGGAAGGGGCCCTCTTATCTCTAGGTGAGGACCCTGCAAGATCTTCAGAACGGTCAGACCTTTCAACTTTCAAGGTCGGCAATTCTACGAATTTAGCCATCCCATTATTTTTTATTGTAGGATGACAATAACTATTTATTGATAGAGTACCATTAGCTTCTAAAGTGCACCATTTACCGGCCTGAGCAATCACTAAATTTCCAGATTGCGGGACAAGCGAGGCAGCGTTTCTACTCATATTATTAGTGGGGATCACTGTGCTCACCTGATCATTTTTCAGAGTTAACCCTGATTTGGAATTTATGATCGGGCCTGAGGAAGTGTTTGGCAGTTCCCGCTCATGTGCGGACTGAAATTGGGCTAATGCCTTTCCAGAGTGGAATCGATGCACATCAATTAGGCTGGGGTCAGATGACTGGCTCCTTGCTTCATCAGAGGTGTTGTGTTTCTCTGGTATAGGTAAATGTCTACATTTACCAGATCCACTAATTATAAGATGGTTGAAAGGGAGGATGAATTATGAGTTTCTTTTCCTGTGGGCGAGAGCATATTTCAGCATAAGAGACACTATTATTTAAATTCACGCTTGACTGGGAATTTATGTCCATTTCTAATGCCGGAGGCTTCACTTTAGTACCCTCCACAGTTATCTTGTTAACTATTGGATTCCCAATGGTGTTGAGTGAGCTCTTAATCTGCCTAACCCCCTACTTAGGAAAGTAGTTCAGCATATTATTTCGTGGTTTATCATCCTCATTTATATGTGTGACAACACATCCTATCAGTGCCTTTTAAGTTCTCACATTTCCCATGGAGTCTGAATTACTAGGCGATTTTGTCATCTCAGTTTGTTTACTTCTCTTCATTTTGATGATGGGGCAGGTAGGCTCGGATACACAAGCCTTGCAGGGTAGAAGTATCTCATGGCTTTCTTCCGTTAATTGATCTACATCAATAATATCATCATCAGGTGGGGACATTCGCTGTTCCCTCTGCTTTGTAGTTAAGGCCGTCGACGGCTCTTCCCCTTCCTTGACTTAGAGCTCCCTTCCCCGGGACTTAGCATCTTCCCTGCATTTTTTGGCACGTTTGATAGCTTTATGATGTAATTTTTTTAACCTGCATGATAGGAAGCCTTTTTCCCTTTAGGTTCGGATCATGGATTCTCCTCTAGATTAGATTCTTCCATGATTTTTATCAGCACAGAGGGGCTATCAGGAGAGGATTCATCCAGATATTGTGTACAATCAATAGAAGCAGATAATCCTGGAGTCATGCTGATTCTTATTTCCCTGATATCATTTTTTATAGCCTCAATATCCTTTTGCAGGCTTTCTAATGGTGAGATTGTGGTTGTTGGAATGTTGTCCACCAGCCCATCTTCTGTCATCAGGGTTTGAGTTTGTTTCGTCATTTTTTTGCTATCAAATTCTCTTTCTTTCATTCTCCCATCTACATACTTCATGCATTTCTGATGGCAGAAAGCTGCATTTGGAGTTTCTTTTGCCATCACAAAGCCTTCCAATCTGTTGAGTTTCAAAAGTAGGCTATTCGACATTGCTTTTAATTCCCTTAGTTCTAAGTGTGTAAGGTCATGACCCTTGTCCAATAGATCCAGGATTCTAATTATCACTGGGAAGGAGTAGGGACTAGGTGGCGTGAATTTTTGATCTAAGATCTCTTCCCTTTGTTCAGTCTTTGGGTCGATGATTTGAGTCATAGAGAGATTACTCTCATTCCCTCCAATAGGTATTTGAGGGATATCCCACTTGAAGTCATGAATCCTGTTTTCCAAATGTGTTGGGTTGGGGACCATCTCTTTAAAAAGGTTCAAGTCCCCACCTCTTATGGGTGTGAGTGATGTTTATGCATATTTGACATTGCGCTGAACCAAAGGTGTTAATGCATTAATAGAATTGCTTATACGCTTGTTCAACTCCATAATAGATTCTACATCTATTTCAGATAGGGAGATTTTCACCCGCATTTGAGCTTCTATCTGAAATAGGTGCAGAGTGAATTCCTACAGATGGGATTACCACCGTTCCAGAGTAATTAGGAATCACAGGAATTTCCTGGTCAGGTCGTTTTTCAATGTTCACCGGGGAAAATCTTTCAGAAATACAAGATTCATTGTGTAAATTAGGTGGTGTAGTATAATCCGTTATAGGGCCATTACACGAATCACTGTTTGATTCAGAAGTATAAACCCTAAAATTGGTCTCTGGATAAGCAGCTTTTCCCGGACATATCAAAGCATAAAAATTGATTACATTAGGAGTAGCCAGATCATTTAAACGGCCGCTAAGCAATCCTGATGCCATGCCTCTGTGGGTATGCACACTTTTCAATATCAGAAGCGTTGATACATTTTCTACTGAATTCCCCCTGACAAATGCTCAAGTTTAAATTGACATAGTACACACAATACCGTTAGAATTAAGACTCCACTCACCGCTCGCCCCTCAGCCTAACAGCCCAACAGCCCGTACACTTTTGATGACACTTTGCGATGCGTGTGCGATGCGCCTTCACAGGTTATTTCAAGCTAGTTCCGGGAAGCAGGTGGGTGCGGCTGAGCGGGGGAGCAAGTGATTGACATTCTTAGGGGCCAATACAATCAATGAGACTAAGGAGGAGAAGAGAGAACAGAAAAAGGTCAGTCTCTCTTGATCCTCAACCCATCCAAAGACAGTTACATCAATTAGAGCAAAGTCAGTATGCCACCATTAGCATACATTTGTTATCTTCTCCCCTGGAACCTCTCAGCACAAATCACATTAAGTAATGCGGGGGCAGCCCTCCCCTGCTCTCTAAATGTCATGATTGATTGGTCATTTTACAGTTTTATGACCAGGGATCTTGGGCTGGTCAGTGTACTCTAATGTTGTGTCTAGGGATTCAGTCTCATGCCACAATAACTTATAGATCTGGACAGTGAAGGCCCAATGCCCTCATCCCCCTTTCTTGTGGGACAACTCTGACCCATGCCAGCCCTCTCTTAGCCTTGCAGGGCACCTTCTTTCTAGATTGCATGCACTACTGATGAGACACAAAAAGAACTGTGTGTGTGTTTAAGAAATTAACCTTCTGCAAAGCTACCAGGGCTGTGAGCAAAGAATGCATGGTCACCCTTCTAACCCTCATGACTGAATGTAAGAGTACTAGCATATCCATGGCACTAGCCTTCAATTTCAAGATGGCATCTAACTTCTAAGATGGAGTTTCAATGCACATGTGATGCTAATGTCGAAATCCACTATAATTCCACTACATTACAGCTTCTATAGGTGATACCCCTCCCTCCTCCATTCTTTGAGATACCCCATGGCATCTCCTCATACAATCGCCTCATCCTGAATTGCTGAGGGGCCTGAGACTTTTGCCCCTGCTTCCCAACATTCCCCTCTTTTGTTAATTCTATATGAACAAATTCCCTTGCCATTTTCTCAGCCACCTCATACCTCAAGGTTCCTTTCTTGTGCAGCCACACTCTACATACTGAACGCAAACTTTCTCCTGCTTGGGCATACTGCTCCAGGGTGCACTTAAGATATATACAGCCCCATCTCCTTCTAAGTCAACCCAGTGTTCTCAGGAGGATAGCTCAGGGGCAATGTGCTTGCCTTGGAATCAAGACGACATGGAGCAACACAGGGTCGATCCCCGGTTCCGTGTGCTTAGATACCTCTGGGTATTAAGCATGTTATAAATAACCAATCATATCATATAGTTTTCAGGATCTGGTCTGACAGTGGTAACTGTTCCAGGGAGGTCAATACTTTGCTCTTTCCTCACCATGTGGAGCTTATTTGGGTCTTCTGTTTGTACCTTCCCATCTTTTGTACCGCAAGCTGCACTGCTTACCACAATGGCAAGCATTATCATTGCACTATAAGGGGTCGCTGTAGCACAGCATCGAGGTCTTTACTGGCAAGTGCAGAAGATCACCAGCATGAACACCACCACTGGCACTAGCATCTTCATGACTGCTCTGATTAATTGATGGTTCCCACGAGAAGAGACATCGAACCAGTCACTTTTTTAAATCCCAGCTTCTGCAGCATATGTTCTCCGAGGGTGTGCACGGCTTCTATTATCTGCATGAGAGACCCGTTTGCAGTATCATTTATGGGTACGTAAGTGCAGCAGGATTCTCCTAGCATGGCTTTATGCAGATTGAGCACATATCGGTTCTGCAACATCATTAACCAGATTCCTTACAGTTCAAACTTGATCGCATTGAAGCCTTGTTCAGTATCATTTGCCAGTTGTATCAGCTTCCACCTAACTATTTGCATCCATTTGGCATTAACCACTGCTTGTATCCCTGGAAGTAACAGAGAAGTGAAAAATGTCTCTTCCTTATTGTACAGTCTATATTCATCAGGTATTTCGTGGAGCAATTGAGCTGAGTTTTGTGATAGATTTTTAGATCTCCTTTTTCTTTTCAAAGGTATATTCTCCTTTTTTCCTGGCAAGATCCGTAAAATGGGGAGCTGTAGTGGCTATGCAGAGGCATTAGGCCCTGGTGGAGGCGTGGGGGTAACTAAGCTCCCTGGTCTCATGATTGGGCTTGCTTCAGTGATCACGAAAAGAGCCGAGTGCAGCGTGGTCAGCGGGCATATGCCCCTCCATGATGGTGGGAGGTGCAGAAATGCCTGCTGGTCACAGACCCAGTACATATCCATCACTGCTGCTGTCCCTTTTTTGAGATCTGGTCACATTGCATTTGTCATTGGCACCCACAGAGACATTGCCTGTGTTATAGAAGCACAGCTGATAAACCTCTTCTTTCCGCACCTTCACCGGTTTCTGCTTTGCTTCAATCCCTGTTAACTTAGCCACATGCTTCCCCCAGTACATGGTTACTGGCATGGCATGCTTAGTGTACTCTCTGAATTACTTATTTTCTTTGGCCTATAAGTCCTCCTGCAATGCAGCCTATCACAGTCTCTTCCTACCGATTGGCTGCAAACCTCACTCCTTCTAGCTGCATGCATGATTTTAGTAAGCACTGTGGGATTCTGGAATTATGGGTCCCCCGTTTTTTGTCTGGATCCATCATCACAAGGCGTATGCTGTGCACTTGGTACATGCATCGCAACCCACATAGTGCTAGATGTACAAGACATTGAGTGTCTAATAGCGAAATCTCTATCAGTTCCTTGGGGACTCCCGATGCGTGTATTAAGGAACAAATATAACAACTCCCATTTATCCTCTGTTTCCCCACTGAGCTCATGTCCGTGCACCAATTGTTACTCATATGTGGGCAGTGCACATCCTCTATCATATCAAAACCTAAACCTCTATATTTGTGATATTCTTTTCCTAGTTTGTCTTTTTAAACACTTTAGTATTTTTACATAGGGCATCTGATAATACATTTATATTTATTTGTGTGCCATCACATTCCCATTTAGTGGTGTATTAGTGTGAATCCACAATATTGTATTATTATCCCCATTCTGATATGTACACCCGCCCCTGATACACCTCCCTCGGGTATCCCCCCTTTTATATGATCTAATGATATAAAATTACATAAAAGCTATAATGCTAACCCAAACATCAAAATACAGAATACTTTCAGTGTTATATGCATCACACACATATACATGGACAAAAACATGGCAGTATGAGATCTTTTTTCGCTACATATTGCACATTCTGAGATAAAAAGAAAAAGAAAAAAAATAAGTAAATAAAACGAAATAAAAAATAACAATTTTACTCAAAATAGTAAAAATATACCAAAACATTACTCAAAACATTCTGTAACCCTTTATGAAATTATATGTGTAATTTAGAAACATAAATACAGGCTGTTAATCACTCAGCAAATATAAGTCCAGTCTTAATAGACACCACTCATGTACTATTGTTGTGCTCGCTAGTGGGGGGGATGGCATCAGGAGCCCTTCAGACATTAGAAAAGGTGTACCCAATATCACAGCACTCAGACCTTCACCTCAAACGGAGTGGCATAGACAATGGAAAAAAGGCCCATTGTATCTAGGTTCACTCAACCTGTGCACAAAGTACTTTACGAATACCGGCTCCTCCAGTGACAATTGAAGAAGCTGTGCAGACATTGAAGTAGGTGCAGAGCTGATTGATTCTTCAGACCGCCATGGTGCTATCTGTTGAGGGATCAATTTAATGGATCTAGTCAAAAAAGTCAGGTAGTCATTAAATTCCTCACCCAAAACAGGCAATGCCCTCTGAGAATCAGAGGCCTTTCTTACAGGAAATAGAGGCGTATGCATTCTCCTGCCAGTTACCACTTCATGGGGTGATAAATGGGTATCAGGTAATAAAATCGCTGCAAAAATGTCGCGGTAAAAAGAAAATCACGGTAAAAATGCTGTGGTTTGACCCGGTAAAGGTGTGCCCATTATACCATTTAAGGGGAGTGGGGGTTGCGGGGGTGTCCTCCGCTCCCCTTAAATGGTATAATGGGTTCAGGGGTTGTAGGGTGTCCACCGCATCCTTTACATGCATTGTGGTGAAAAAACCACAGCATTTTTGCCGCAATATTTTGTAACCACTGCATTTTTTGCCGCGATTTTATCACATGGAACCGATAAATGATGATCCTTGCAGGGCTGCATGAGAAAACTGAATAAAGAAAGGGGGAGACAGTGCAGCCAGTTTCTCTGAAGTGTGACCCATACCTTAAAAAGTTTTGCTTTAAGCAATCATTGATCCTTTCTACAACCGTGTTGGCCTAGGGGTGGTAAATTGTGCACATCTGATGCGAGATGCCTAGCAATGCGGTCAATTCATTAAAGAGTTAATTACAGAAATGTGGGCCATTATCTGACCACAGCACATCCCAGACACCCAGCTCTGAGTGGGCGGACCTCTCCTCCTCACTCCTGGCCCCAACCACTCAACTCCTCCTTCTTGCAGACATCAACATCCATCTTGAGGCCTCCTGTCCCCCCTCTGGACTCTTTCGCGACCTCTGTGACTCTCTCTCACTCACCATTTTCCCCTCTGGCCCAACTCATTCTGCATGGCACACTCTCGATGTTCTGATCTCTTCATACCTTCCCCTCTCTGTCCCTCTCTCCACTCCTCTCTCTTGGAGTGATCACTTTCTCCTATCCTCCAACCTCACCCTCCCTACCCCGCAGGCCAAGCCACCTCCGTCACTGCTACCTACCTTCTCAGTCATCCGACCCAAGAAGCGTGTGTCAGTTGAGGCGTTTACCGCGACCTTCTCACCCCCTCTTCTCCCTCTGGCTGACTCTCACCCTGGCACAGCCCTCTCCACGCTCCACTCTTCTATATCTGAAACTCTTGATATCCTTGCCCCTGTCATGAGAATCCACCTGAAGCCCAAAGCCAAGTGTAACTCCTGGTATGACTAAGACCTTGTCACCCTAAAACGCAAGTGTAGGGTGGCCTAGAGGAAATGACGTGCTTCAAGTTCATCCTCTGACCAACTGGCCTGCCGCCTGCTGCAAAGGCAATACCGGCTCTCCGTCCTCACCAAGAAGAGAGCTCATATCCAAGCCTGCGTCTCTGCGGCATCTAACAACTCGACTGAACTCTTTAAATCTGCAAGGAACTGGCCAATCCTGCCGCAGTCTCTACCTCTCCTGTCCCTTCCCAGGCCCTTTGCACAGCACTGGCTTCTCACTTCATTTCTAAAACTCAGGACATCCTGTCCTCACTCTCCTCCTTTTGCCTCCCTCCCGCTATTCCCTGCTCTTCCTCTGGCCCTTCTTCAGCAAACCCCTCCTCCCTTCTTCTCTGCCTTTCCCCTTTTCTCTGCAGACAAGGTTTCTAGACAAGACCGATCTATGAATGTCTCATCAAAACAGGTTCACCCCTGTTCCTCCAAAACTATCAAGGACCACATCGACTCCCTGGCCCCTTCCCTTGCTGATTTCTGCAATCACTCCTTCACCACTGGAGTCTTCCCTTTGCCCATGAATAACTCCCTTGTGCACCCTCTTCTTAAGAAACCCTCTGCAGACCCCTCCTGCCCGGCTAACTATCGCCCAATCCCCATCACTCCCTTCCTGGGCAAGCTCCTAGAGAAACTGGCCATCTCCCAACTCAATCTCCACACTGATTCTGTTGGTTGTCTTCATGGCCATCAGTCTGGCTTCAGAGCTGCCAGAAGCACGGAAACTGTTCTCCTGAACATCTGTGAAGACCTGCTCACCAACCTTGACTCTAACATCCAGTGCGTTCTCATATTGCTTGATCTCTCTTTTGCCTTTGACACTGTCCACCATGCCATCCTGCTCAACTGTCTCCGTGATAACCTGGGTATCACTGGTCAGGCTCTAGCATAGCTGACTTCTTTTCTCTCCAACCGACCTTCCCAGGTTCAACTTGGGTCCTTTCTCTCTGACATCTTTTTCTCTACCTGTGGTGTCCCCCAGGGATCTAACCTCTCTCCCTGGCTGTTCAACCAATACCTGGCACTCCTTGCCCACTGCATCACCGCTCTCTATCCTAACTTTCAGTGCTTTGCGGATGATACCCAGCACATTTTCAGGCTACCCTCACCCTCCTCCTCTCCTTCCCTCATCTCTGACTGTCTGTCTGCCATCCAGGAATGATGTGCCGCCAACGACCTCTGCCTTAATGCCAGTAAGAATGAGATTCTACTCATTGGCACACCCACTCCTTCCTTCCCTGCAGCTCTCTGGCTGGCCTCTCTTGCCCCTCTTCCTACTCCCACCTGCAAGGCTAAAAACCTTGGGGTCATCTTCGACTCTGCACTCTCCTTCTCCCCTCACATCTCTGACATCTCTAAGAAGTCACACTACCAGCTGCACCTCCTTAGAGGTATTCTTCCTTTCCTCTCCTTCCCCCAGAAGCTCACTGTCTCCAGAGCCATGGTCCTCTCTAGGCTGGACTATTGTAACAGCCTCTATCTAAATCTGCCTGCTTCTACTCTCTGCAACTTATCCAGAACAGGACTGCAAGACTTGTCCTTTGCCTCAAGCCCAGGGATCGTATCTCTCCAGGACTGAAATCTCTGCACTGGCTCTCAGTGGCTGCAAGGATTAAGCTCAAAACCCTCTGCATTGTACACAAGGCCTTCTGGGGTCTGGGGCCGCAATACCTTCAACTCTCTCTTCCTAAATATCTTCCTTCTCGAGCTCTTCGCTCATCCGCCTCCAACTCCCTCAGAGTCAGTCGCTTCTCCAAGCAACGAGTTGGTGGCAGATCACTCTCTTCGGCAGGGGCCTCTCTCTGGAACAGCCTTCCTGCTACCCTGAAACTCAAGGAAAGCCATCTCTGGTTCCAGAAGCACCTCAAAACCTTCCTCTTTGCTTCTGCTTTCTCTCCCCCTCTCCCCTGCTGGTTTTCCTGACTGAAACTGCTCTGGTTACCTGGCCACCCTTCTGATCTCTGGCCTAGGCCCCATCAATTGCCCACCTGCACTGCCTCCCTGGCAACCCCCTGCACCTGGGGACCGTTTTCTGTATCCCTACAGTCCCCTACCAGCACTTACGTCTGTACTTCCTTGCACTTGCCACCAGCTGGCCGTTTATTTATTTATCTTATTTATTCCACTTTCCCATGTACTGAACTTTCCCCTCTCCCTTCCCCAGCGCACTTTTCCTTTTTCCCCCATTCCCATGCACTTGCGCGATCTGAATGACACCTGGCCTAGTAGGATTGTTGTCTGTCCTCCCTTTGTTCACTCCCTTGCCTCGTCTCGCCTTGAAACACTTGTGTATAGGCGCGTTATAAATGCCATATCATAAAATATCATAATGAGGAAAGGCCTCTCTCACCAGAAATGTGCAACCGCATTTAGCATCTGGATGTGCACAAGTACCTGCCTCAACCAACCGGGAAAAGCGACATACCACAATGATCAAATACCTACACCCATTACACCGCTCTCCCATATCTGCGTAATCAATGTGGAGCTCCCAAAATGGCCCAGTAGGGTGAGGTAACATACCTCGTATTGTTCTCAGGGTGTGACCAGTACTGTAGGTTTGGCATGTGATGCACTTTAATACCGTATCAGTAAGAACTTCCTGGAGATTGGGAACAAACAAGGCATCCTTTATATCTGCACCAGTATGTTGTTTTGACAAATGAGATGGATGATGCAACTGGTGGAATGCAATCAGCAGCAGTTCACGCGGCATAACAACTTTACCTGTGCTATTTTGCCACCATATCAAATCTGTAAGAGACTGTGTACACCCTCTCTCCTGCCACAACTCTTTTTACTCCTGTGGGGCTCATCCTAGTAGATCAATAATCTGCGCTATCGGAAGGAAGTGTACGGGGGCCAGCAACTGTTCCTGTCTCTGTGCTACTGGATACTCTGAAATGACAGGCACGGGAAGATCTGTGGCCTGCGTGGCTGCTGCTTTTGCAGCGGCATTGCCTGGTGAAGCTGTGTCTGTGTCATTGGTATAGGCAGTGCATTTGACCACAGCCATCAGGGAGGGCTCGGAAGTGGCACTGATAAATTTATCCAATGATGTTCTATGTTCTACTGGGGACTGTGAGAACCCTGAAGGTGTCCCAACCGCTAGTCCTCAGGGATCTGTCATCCAGGTGGCTAGGACACGCCATCGCTTTTGAATCCTGTTTCTGGGGGTAGACCAGTGCGGGAGGATCACCTGGGTGAGGGGTCTTCAGGGAGTCAGAGTGGGACACCGAATGGTGAGACGCAGTATCCCCTTCCCTGTAAAACCTTTACACCATCCTACCAGATAGGATACTTAGGAACTCAACCAACCCCCTTTCACATCACAAACACTTTCTCACGGACAGCTTGCTATGAGAGAAAATGGACTAACACCTGACCTGTATACCTGACATGTCCCAATACAAGGGTCAGGCACGGTCAGGAAATTTTTGACCATTATGCACACCTGACTTCCATTACACGTCCCCACATGGATAAAAGGCGGAGCACAACAGCACACTCTGAGCAAGGTAAAGCGCATGAACAAACAGCAGTTCCAGCCATTACTTTCAAGAAATCTCAAGAATAGAAAGCATAAGACCAGGAATCCAGGCTGAAGAATCCTGCATTGTGTGTCCGAGGCACCAGGCACTCTCCTGCGTTGTTACTAAAGACAGGGAGTATTGCCTGCTGCCGTGGTACTGTCCTTGGCTCCTACAACAAAGAAGAACCAGTGAAATCAACACAGCCGGTGAGTTGGGGAGGCCGAAACCAGACCGCTCTGTGTTGAAGTCAAGGTTGCAAACAGCAACATTATATGGTGAACGCTGAAGCAAACAGTGTATGAAGCGCATGTGATAACCAACGTGAGTACAATTCGACAATGGATGAGTGATTGAACTTTGAAACCAAGATACAATACCTTAGACAGAGTGGTCTGGCTAGCGTGCATGTTCATTTGAAAGTCTCTGTAAGGTATCCAACTGAGAGGTGCAAAAATGAAAGAGTGACAAAGGATTGTGAATCGAAGTGGTCCTTGCAACGTGTCAAGCAAAATCCTGTGCACAATCTAAAGTCTTTGATGTTAATAGAGCAAAGAAAGTTGATAACAAAGTAGAAGACGTTGGTCCGAGTCCGAACAAGTGAGATCAGCTGACAACTTTTGGTTAAAGCAAGTTTTATGTTAAAGTAAATTAGAATTGGTCTGATACTGATTGATCATTATGTTGAAACGGATCTGCGCACTGTGGAGGGGTATCTGGGATGAAATGTGAATCACCCGAGAAATTGGATTCATAAATTGGATACATGAAAATTCTATGAGGATCTGAGCCTGGCTGAGGGGGATCTGAGGTGAATAGTGAATCACCTGAGAAATGGTGTGAGTGTGAAATCCTTAGTGGAAAAGAACTTATTGTTTGTTTGTTGCATCAGGCCCTCTGAAAGAAGAGACTTTTAAAGACAAAGGGACTTGGGCACAGAAGGCCCTAATGCTAATGTTTGAACTGCACCCTTGTTCCAGAGAAGCCAGAGACTGTGATAAACTTGAGTGTCCTGCCTTGTCCCGTGCTGAAAATGTGGGGAAGGGAGGCCAATGGCCTGAATATCTTGACATATCATTTCTTGAACACTTTTCTTTTGCATAATATTGTTTCCCACACTGTTTGTATTTAGAAGTAAGGATTGGCAATAGGTTTATTTGTATAAAAATTGTGGGTTGTGTAGCTAAACAGCGCAGTTGACTCAATGTTCTGATTATCCTTTCAATAGGATTAATATAAAGTCCTAAAGTGTTGAATAAACAAAAGCAGCCATCCAATTAGTCAATGGTGATTTATTCTTCTCACAGCCGACACGTGTTTCGACCATATGGTCGTCCTGAAAGCTGTTATCAATATTTGTGAATTCATTATTATGACCATTGATAGCAATATTCACATTTGTGAAATCATAAGTTAAAAAACACAAATGTTGGCAGAAAAACAGAAGCAAACACATTTGTACATGACATATATGAACATGATGTGAAAAAAGAAAAGATATTTTCCAAATTCACCAAAACAAAACAGTCAAAGGAAATGAAAGGATATAACATCAAAAGGGTGTTCATACCCAAAGTAATTTTGAATCAGAGACAGTCAGGGAGGACAGGAGTAGATGTGGAGGGACAAGAAAAATTGTTTAGCATCAAAGTAGTAACATAAGTGGTTACCACAAAATCTGTCATAGCTTGTCATCCTTCGTGCTATGCTCACCCCCATTGGGAACAAAATTAGTTATATTTGAATAACTGCTAGATACGTACATACAAATAAGGAGTGCATTGGTGAGACCCGTTTGTCAGAATCGCCAGTGGACTATGAATATGTACTAGCGTTCATCAAATACGCCGTTAGTGGGAAGTGATAGCTACTATCTCTCCTATTCAGTGATTAGTTTAGCGTAAAATGCTAGTATAGTGTGTTTGGCACCCTGTGGATGTTAGGATTCACGATTTAGCTTATCTGTGAACTCACCAGTCCAATCTTAGAACAATTCCTAAGGAGGTTAAATGAGAAATGGAATCAGTAAAGAAAAACCGAGGGAAAAATTTATTGAAGCACAGTTGCATTAAATTGGAAAGTGGCATAGATAGGCGATGGGTTCTTAACCTGCCAAGTAACATTGTTGCTGTTCTTGTGAGTTAGAGCTCCAAATCAAATTCTGGAGGTAAGATGCCGTCTATTGATGAAGACGTGCAAGCACAATGTTGATGAGGGATCTAAAAAATATAATAAAATGAGGAGAGGTATACCAGAGCTCTAATGAGGCAATTGCGTGATGTTTGTAAATGCTAAAACATAATTAAAAGAGAACTAGAGTCTCACCTTGTATATGGTCACAGTCAGTGTGTGGATTCATCTCAGCGTATCTAACTTTGTCCAATGAAAGGTCCCAATACCTAAGAAGGCAAAGAAGTGAATTATCACTAAAATGATGACAGTATTAATCACAGGGCAGCAGAGCCTACCCCCATTCCCCTTAATTATTTACCTGTATTTCTTTAGAAAGGGATAGATCCCGTGGGTCCAAAGCATTCCAAAATGTGCCGCGCCATCTTAATGTGACACATAAGGACATGTAAATGCGTCCGATGTCATGCATGACCGCATGACATCACACGCATGAGCACTATTAATAACTGATGTCACATGCATGCGTTGTAGCGGGCCGTGATGTCAGTAGTGACAGTTGTCATTGACCCTGAGGTCAGAACGGCCCTTAGAGAATAGGCACATTAGTTAATAATGAGATCCCTTAATGGCTACGCAGCCACATCCCGTGTGGGTATTAATGAAAAATTGTAAGAAGTAATCAGAAGAGATATAGTGCAAAAAATTCCTCTTATATATGGGACAAGATTCCCATAGCATGTGACCCAATATTGAGTGAGATTAGTCATTAGTTAGTAGGGGCCAACCATGCCCTTAGGTTAAAGGATCCTGTGTATGAAAGATGGAATCATGTGCAGAAAAAGATATGCATGTGACGTCATGCTCACAATCCAAATGGAAGAAGGTATCAATATTAAAACTTGATTAATATTAAATACAATTGCACGCAATAGTCATATGGTATTTAAGGCCATGCGCACCTGTCAGCGGTAGGGACTGGCAGCAAAAATATTATGTTGTTGCATTAGGCCCTCTGAAAGAAGAGACTTTGAAAGACAAAGGGACTCGGGCACAGAAGGCCCTGATGCTAATGTTTGAACTGCACCCTTTTGCCAGAGAAGCCAGAGACTATGCTAAGCGTTAGTGTCCCGCCTTGTCCCGTGCTGAAAACGTGGGGAAGGGAGGCCAACGGCCTGAATATTCTGGCATATCATTTCTTGAACACTTTTCTTTTGCATAACATTGTTTCCTACACTGTTTGTATTTAGAAGTAAGGATTGGCAATATGTTTATTAGTATAGGCCCTTTTATATTGACAACACACCCCTAGAACTGCTGTATTATTATTTGATAGTCATAGCTTGCTCCCATCTTTAGATTTAGGATTAGATAGGCGTTGTTCAAACCCCTTTTAAAGTTCAATGAACACCCTTGAACTGTGGTCCCTTGTGTCTGTCTTACTGTTGATACGATGCCTTCCTTACTGGACCCATCAGCCCTTCTGAACCCTCTTTTTTTTCACCTTGCAAGCCCTGAGTGTACCGTTGTTGTGACGCAGGTCAAGTCAGAATAAATAGTCACCCGGCATCACTGGGTCACTAGAAGCGCTTCAATAAGCGCTATGAGCTCCGCTGCTTCTGCTGAGTAATGCATGGGTAGCCATTTTTGCACCGCTACCTCATACTCAGTGTCCAATAGGCAGACAACTGACGCACCAGTATGTCTCAAGCATGTCGCCTGGTCAATAGTTACTGACTCATCAAAGAAAAGCACCATCCCCACTCGAGTGGACTGTCTTTAGCTTTGGTATGTCTTCCTCCTTCCCTTCAAACGCTTCACAGTCATATCTAGTGATGTCTTCCTCCATACACAGTTCTGCCAGGAAAGTAGCAGGGTTTAATGTTTTGCATCACACTATGTG
Source organism: Ambystoma mexicanum (assembly GCF_040938575.1). Classification (NCBI taxonomy): domain Eukaryota; kingdom Metazoa; phylum Chordata; class Amphibia; order Caudata; family Ambystomatidae; genus Ambystoma; species Ambystoma mexicanum. Next base: position 913,104,712 of record NC_090937.1, on the reverse strand, counting down.
GATGTTTGGGCTGGTTAGAGTAACTTAATTTTTGATTTATTTGTATTTGTATAGCACACTAGCAGCCCAGAGGCATTGAGGCGCTGTTACAGGAAGTTGTAAGTAAGCTTGATTAAATGGTTACATATGACATAAGAGGTCTCTTGGTTGAGGATACATTGGTGAAAAGAAAACAGACGTGAAAAGAAGAATTTCATGGTTAGCATACATTACAATAATGAGTGAGAGCGTTCTAAGAAGGTGCTAGCAACCACAATACGGCGAGTTGCACAGAGTGAAAGGTCAAACAAAAAGCTTTGCTTTGATAGCTTTACAGAATGGTAGGTGAGAGTCAATCATCCGTAGATGAGTGGGAAGAGCATTCCAGTGTGAGGCGGCCATAGTCGGGAAGCTAGTGCCCCCAGCGCAGAATTTTTGTGTCCTGGAAGTGGTGATCATGTTGGTGTAGTCCTTTTGGACCAAGTAGGGAGGTTCCGTATCATGGAGGCATTTATGCGTGAGGGATAGGGTTTTAAAGACAATTCTCTCTTTGACGGGGAGCCAGTGAGCCTGCCTCCTCACTTCGGAGATGTGGTCTTTACTTGAGGTTCCTGTGGTGCCCTAAGGGTGTTTTTCCGGACAAGTTGGAGTTTAGGCAGGTTTTTACAGGAGGTCCCTACAAAGAGGGCATTGCAGTAGTCTAGTCTTGATCCGATTATTGCCCTAGCAATGGTGAGGCAATTCTGTCGAGATAAGAAGGGTCTGGCTGCATTGAGTACTTTGGAGTAATAGGCCGATGAGGAGACAATGGCATTGACCTGTCTATCCATAGTCAGATTAGAGTCAAGGTAGATGCCCAGTGCCTTGAAATTTTGGGATACCGTGATAGGTATATTATCAATGGTGAAAGACATGTATTGTTTGTCCAAATTGCCCAAGGTGGTGGGTGATCCAATTAACAGAAGTTCGGTTTTCTCGCTGTTAAGGCATAACCAGTTATCTGCCATCCATGACTGGATAGTGGAGTAAATAGTCATGAGGGTGTTCATGTCGGCATCATAATCACCTGTAAGTGGGATAAGCACCTGTGTGTCATCAGCGTCATTGGCATATGAGATACACAGGGTGTCAAGAATGCTGAACAGGGGCCTCGTGAACAGGTTATAGCGAGTGGGCGCTATACATGAGCCCTGTGGAACTCCGCATTTGATGTGGCCTGGTGTGGCACATGCTGAGTCAGAGAACACTTTCATGGCCCTTTCTTGTAGAAAGGATGTGATCCAGGCACATGCCTTACGGGAGAAGCCACAGTAGGGAGATGGTGGCATAGTGTGTTGTGATCCACCAGGTTGAATTCTGCGGATAAATCAAGGAGCAAGAGCAGCACTGGTTTGCCTGCATCTCTGAGGTCGTCTATTTGGTTTTTAAGGTCTAAGAGAGCCGTTTCTGTGCCATGTTGCGGGTGGAAACCAGACTGCGGAAGGCCGAGGAGACAGTTGTCTTCAAGGAATTTTTGGGCTTGCAGGTAGACTGCTTTGTTCAAAATTATTAGTAAAAAGGGTCCAGTGGTAATGGGCCTGTAGTTCCCCGGAACCGTTGGGTCGAGGGAAGGTTTTATAAGGATCGGGCGTACCCAGGCTTCCTTAAGTCCAGTTGGGACATGGCCAGACTGGAAGGATGAATTAATTAATGCTTTTAGGAAGGGGCAAGGATGGGGGCAGAATCTTTGATAAGTTAGGCCGGACCGGCATTGCCTTTGCATTTGGAAGGTTTGATTGATTTGAGCAGGGTGATGACTTCCGTCTCAGTCATATCTTTAAAGTTGAAAGGTGTGGAGGGATTCGACACGGTGGCGGTAGGCGAGCTGCTGTGCAGTTTGGCTATGAGGTGCGTCAGCGCCTTTTGATGGCTTAGGATTTTAGTTTGGAGGGAATTAAGCTTATCTAGCAAGGCAGACTGAATGCTATTGCACCACTTTTCGTCCTTCAGTAGAGTGGGGGTGGAGTGGACGGTATTTCCAACTCCCTGAAGATAGTGAAGATTTATTTCGACCCTGATTTATCATTGTCAATCCTGGAATTGAATGAGGTGGCTTTACCTTGGATTATATTAGCTCTGTACTCTTTGGAGATATCCTTAAAGGACCTCCTGGTGGCGTCAGTGGGGTTAATTTTCCAGACTGAGAGTGCAAGCCTTTTCTTGGAGCGTAGTTCCAACAGCTCCTAGGAGAACCAGGCGTTGGAATGTTTAACTTTCTTAGCTTTCTTTAAGGGGAGCGATAGCGTCTACAGTTTCGGTGATGGTAAGTTTAAAGGCACTAGCGAGGGCATCAGGGTCTTTGGAGAACGGAGGCTGGAGTGCCGGCACTATGAGGAAAGATGTAATCTTTTCTGAGGTAAGTTGATGTGAGCTTCTGGTGAGTGCTGCTGGACATGGGATCATAGGCTGAAGGGGCACTTTATTGGTATTGAGGTCAAATTGAATATAGTGGTGGTCAGACCATGGAATAGGAGTGATTGCAGTGATTCAAACCGCACAGTTAGGGTGACTGATTCAATCTAGACTGCGTCCTTTGATGTGAGTAGGCTCAAAGATGATTTGAGAAAACCCTGAGGTGGATAGGGCTTTATTTAGGGTAGTGGCATGGTAATCTTTAGGGTCATTAAGGCCTAGATTTAGATCACTCAGGAGCAAGACTTGAGAGGTCTTTTTCAGGTTGTCAGACAGGGAGAGGATGAGGTTCTCATGGAATTCAGCGATGGGACCCGGAGGTCGATAGACAATATGCATGGTAATGGTGCAGTTATGGGAGAAGTTGATTTTGAGTAGGAGGTATTCACAGTTGTGACCATGCTCACCTTCAACCTCTCTAATAGCAAAGGTTTCTCTGGCTATAAGGGCCACTTCACCACCTCTCTGGTGGATGCGGTCTTGTCTAAAGATTATGTACCCAGCTGGGATGACGAGTGAGAGGGCAGGGCATAAGGCTTCATTCAACCACGTTTCCATAATTATCAGGAGGTCAATGTTGTCCTTGATAATGAGGTCATGGACATCTAGGGCATGGGCTAGTAGCGAATGGGTGTTCACCAATGCACAGTTGAGAGTGGCAGTAGGTCGGGGTGTATCCCCGAGGGTCTCAGGTGGCGAGCGCATCTCTGGGCTATTGGCAACCGAAGTTTGCCGCTGTGACGCAGACTCTGGCATAGTTGTGTTGTCATGAGCGGTTAAGGGGATGAACCCACAAAGGACACAGGTGCAGGCACAGCGTGCATAAAATCAACATCACAAGCAGGTAGTGGCATAGGCGCACCAATGGGCACAGGCATAATAGGTATAGTATCCCCATCACAGGCAAGTAGGGGCATGGGCGCACATATGGGCACAAGAGCATGCACAATAGGCATAATATCATCACCATAGGCATGTAGTGGCATAGGCCCCCTAATGGGCACAGGCCCAGTGGGCATAATATCAACATCACAGGCAGGTAGTGGCTAGGCACCCCAACGGGTATAAACACAGTAGGCGTAATATCAACATCAGAGGCAGGTAGTGGCATAGGCACACCAATGGGTACAGGCACAGTGGGCATATTATAAACATCACAGGCAGGTAGTGGCATAGGCACCCCAATGGCATAAGCACAGTAGGCATAATATCAACATCACAGGCAAGTAGTGGCATAGGCACACCAATGGGCATAAGCTCAGTAGGCGTAATATCAACATCAAAGGCAGGTAGTGGCATAGGCACACCAATGGGCATAAGCTCAGTAGGCGTAATATCAACATCAAAGGCAGGTAGTGGGGGGCGTGGCCAGCAGCCATCCGATGAGGACGTGAGCCCGCGCTGCTCCCGCGCCACTGGCCTTATCCTGCTAAAATCCTGTTAAAATATACATCCGTGCTGAACCCCGAAATACTCCAGCGGTGTGTGAGACTCTCCTGCACCGAATCGCGGTGCTCCGACGCAAATCCGTAAAAGGAATCGCTGTCCAGATCGAGTGGAAGTTGCAGGAAGCGTGACAAGTGCGGAGCCCAAGATGGCCGCCATAACTGCGAGCGCGCACTAACTGTCGGCCGGCGGCACCGGGCTCTGCAGTCAACATCCTGACCGCGGTGGCAGGGCGGTGCAGCGATCGCAGGTCCAGCTCGCCTGGCGAGAACCCCTTCGAACCGGGGGACTGAAGAGGGTCTGGAGCGGGAAACTTGGTGTGTCAGTGTTGGCGCGGAAGAAGACGCACGGTGCACCGGCTGGTGATCCGACTAGCGCGTCCCCTACAACCGGAGACGTGGACCCGCTACTCGAGGCCTGGAACATCCGGCGATGTGGTAAGGAGTGGGGAAGGTGGGATAGAGAGCGCTAGCGAACCGCCTTCCCTCCCACCACGGGCGAAGGACCTCTAGACGGAGCTGCGATCCCTACCGGCGCCTGCTGACAACATGGGCTGTGAACACCCTCTCATTTCTGGGACACAACAGGCGCCCCCACAGCGACGTGCAGCCCAGTGCGTGGCCGCTACCCGGGGATAGAACCACAGGGCCCCGGTGGGTGCTATAAAGCGTTGACCGACTCGCATATCACGCACCACACCGTCTTGGCCCACAGAGCTGCTGAAAGTGTAGCTAACCGACATTGTTTGGACAAGGGAACTGTAAAGCTAGCACAAGCATAAATACCCGCCGGTTGCAACGGGCCCGGCACCACCAATAGTGCCTACCCCCAGCACCTGCCGGACCCCCCACCCCCGGGACCAGACATCAGCACACTGCAACAGTACCACAACAAGCAGAGAATGGGTAAGGAGAAGACCAGGAAAACATCCACACAGAGCAGGATCGAGCAGTATGCAGCTATGCCAGCACCCCGCTCACCAGAGAGGCCACCGTCGGTCGACCCGGATCATGTGGACAATATTTCTCTAAGAGATATCATGAGCGCCATCACCAACTCCAGGACCTCGATGGAAAAAAAGATGGACCGTATTGGTGCAGACGTGTCCCTGCTACGCCATGATCTGCAAAAGCTGACCTCCCGTACGGGAGAGGCAGAGGCACGAATCTCTGAAACCGAGGATGGCCTGCGAGGTGTAAATCGGCAAGTGGCGAGTATGCTAGCACGGATAAAGACCCTGGAAGCAAGAGTGGACGATATCGAGGGTAGATCCCGGCGCAACAATATCCGCATAATCGGCCTGCCGGAAAAAGCCGAAGGGGAATGCATGGAACTCTTCCTTGAGGACTGGTTGACGAATATCTATGACGGAGAGGCATTCTCTAAATTCTTCTCTATCGAGCGGGCCCACCGCATTCCAGCTGGCAAAGTGACACCAGGAGCTCCACCACGCACAGTAATTGCCAAATTTTTGAACTATAGAGATAGGGACACGGTACTCCAACTGGCAAGATCGAAGGGCACGGTCACATTCAACGGATCCAAAATAGCCTTCTTCCCCGATTTCACCAGGGAGGTACAGAAAGCACGACAGTCATTTGACCCGCTCAAGAAACGTCTACAATCAATGGGTGTCAAACATGGACTGCTCTTCCCTGCCCAACTCAAGATATTCCATGGGGGCACGACCGTGCATTTCACCGACCCCAGAGAGGCGTGGAACTGGGCCGAACGGCACATAGAAGGGGACTGGAACACGGAGGGAAGAAGGAGAGATAGACGCAATAGTCCTCGCCCAGAACGTCCACCAGAGCAGGGCCAACAGCAGCGGCCACAACCAGGAAATCCGCTGCGGGAAGAAATATGAACTGGGAGCAGTTTTGGGCAGAATGCCAAGCTACTAAGCCTAGGAGCACAACAAATCTCTCACCCCCCACGCCGATCTGCGCACGGAATACAACCAGGCCAGTGGCCGAACAGCCACCCGCCCCACGAGCTAAGACTAAAACCAAAGAAGTCCGCAACAGCACCACGGATAGGTGCTGTGAAATCTACGAAGTTCATGTGCCACTGAGGGTGGCTTAGTTAAGGTTTATTTGTTGTGTTCAAATTTCGGCGACAGATACTCCAGGTTGGGTCGGAGTATAGGGAGGGAGGGTTAGGTAACACTACCGGGGCAGTAGATGCCTCCAGGGGAACGAGGGATGGAGTTGGGGGGAGGGGGAGTTCTTCTTCTTCTTCTGGGTTTTGTCTTTTTTTTTGTTCATGTATGGTTCGACAACACTAAATATTCACTCCTACGAACCCGCATCACACGGCGAAACAACAGACGTGCATCTTCCCGGAATCCTACATATACTGCCCAACAGTAACCCGCCCCCCAACCAGATGACGAATACTAGATCTGATACAAAATCATTACGTCTCCTGACATGGAATGTCAAGGGGCTGGGTAGTGGGATAAAATGCAGACTGGTCACCCAAGCGTTAAAACAGGCAAGCGCCGGATGTGGCGTTGCTCACAGAAACACACCTGGCGGGCACCACATGCAACCTATTTAAACGTGGTAACTATCGCACTGCACTGCATTCGGGTTTTACTTCCGGCTCCAGAGGGGTCCTCATACTGATCCATAAGAAGCTGCCGCTCACACTTTCCAGTGTGTCACAGGACACAGGAGGCAGATTCGTGCATATGACAGGAACCCTATGGAATCAAACCATAACAATACTAGCTGTTTATGCACCACCCGCGCTGTTGCCAAATCTCATAGAAGAGATAACTCCCCTGATAGTACAGGACTCCTCAGACACACTAATCCTTGGTGGCGATTTTAATGATGTTATGAACCTGGGTATGGACCGTACACACCTAAGGGGCAGGAATCCCGACACGCACACAAGGCTAGCCACCTTCACATCAGCACTGGGACTGAGGGATGTATGGCGTGACCTTCACCCCGAGGGGCGAGAATACTCTTTCCACTCGGGCGCCCATGCATCCCTCTCTAGACTGGACTATTTTTTCGTTCCAACCACAGAGGTGCATAGAGTACTTAATGCCACCCTACTTCCACGCGGCATCTCTGACCACTCGCCCCTACTAATAGAACTATCAACGTCAAGGCCAATCCCTCCACCTTCATAGCGCCTTAACAACTATTACTTAGGCTTCCCGGAGCTTGTAGAGCGTATTCAAGAAACCACAACCAATTACTTTGAACTAAACGCAGGGTCAATTGATAACCCAGGATTGTTGTGGGAAGCGTATAAACCGGTATTGCGGGGAGAGATTATCTCCTGGACAATGGCGCACAAAAAGGCTCAAATGCAAAAAGTAAAAGAGGCTGAAGAACAGGTGGAACATGCAGAGCGCGCACATCTGGCGCGAGACCTGCCTGAAACGAACCGAGCACTGGTCCTTGCCCAAAAAAAAATGCACAATGTAGCCCTAGACAACGCTAAACAGGCGCACACCACGAAGCGCGCCAGACTATATGAGACTGGAGATAAGGCGGGTAAATTGTTAGCCTGGCTGGAGCGCAGGGATGAAGGGCACAAACAGGTCAGGATGATCAAACCCGACAATTCGGAACCGCTGTGGACAGATCAGGCTATTGCAGAAGGCTTTGCAGCTTACTATGCAACGCTCTATGGGTCACCGGAAGCCCCCACTAACCTCTCTGTGTTAAACGGGATCACCCTTCCTAGCCTAATGGGCACACAGAGAGATCTACTGGAGGCAACCATCACTGAAGAGGAACTAGGGTTGGCCATGTTACAATTACATCCCGGGAAAACACCGGGGCCGAACGGCTTCCCGGTGGAGACATGGAAAAGGATAGAACCAAGTGCGATACTCCCATATCTCCTGCAGATGTACACACACTCGAGGGAGCAAGGACAGCTCCCCCCAGACCTAAGGAGGGCAACTATAATAGTGATCCCCAAACCAGATAGGCCTCCAGAGAAATGTAGTTCGTACAGGCCGATTTCGCTAATCAACACTGAAACCAAAATCCTGGCGAAAGCATTAGCAAATCGACTGCAGAAAGTTATCCTGTCACTTATACACCCAGACCAGTGCGGCTTTATGCCCCAGAGGTCTACGCGTATGAACATACACAGACTGCACACTGCACTCGAAAAATCCTCCCTCCTGCGGGGTCCCTTGGCGCTTTTAGCAATAGACTTTGAGAAAGCCTTCGACTCGGTGCACTGGCCAGCACTGTGGGAAATAATGCATCGAATGGGTTTCGGTGACCAATTCCTGGGATGGGTGCAGTTGCTATACAAGTCCCCAGAGGCCATGACCAGAGTAAATGGGTGGCTCTCGCAGCCATTTAAATTGGGCAAGGGGACACGACAGGGCTGCCCCTTGTCTGCAATGCTTTTTGCGCTTGCCATAGAGCTGTTGGCGATTCTGCTAAGAGAATCACAAATGTGGAAGGGCTTCCGGTGGACAGATGATTGGGAGGATAAGGTCTCACTGTATGCGGACGACCTGCTCCTGTATCTATCAGACCCCATAACCTCTTGTCCTGCAGTGATACGCTTACTGAAGGAATACGAATCCTTTAGTGGCTTGAAGGTAAACTGGTCAAAATCCACACTGTTTCCACTGAGAGAGATGGGTAGCGTAGGGATACAGAATTACCCCTTTCGTATAGAAGTTGACCAGTTTCGCTACCTGGGGGTTCAGATAACAACGAACTTAAACGATTACGTAGAAAAAAACCTCCACCCAATCATAAACCGCTTTGCAGAGGACGTCAAACACTGGAACGCCCTGCCACTGACCCTACTGGGGAGAGCAGCACTATTTAAGATGATGGCACTACCTAGATTTCTGTACATACTCCAAAATGCCCCGTTACACATCCCCAGACGGGAGTTTCACAAAATCGACAGAAACCTCCGGAAACTCCTGTGGAACAATGGACACCCGAGAATAGCGCTCCACATCCTGCAGCGCTCCATTTGGGAGGGAGGCATAGGATTGCCGCGTATACAGACGTACTATTGGGCGAGTCAGATGGCAGTAATAAACGACCTATTACACGGCAACCTCTCGCTACCTCACATTAAATCTGATACCCTGGATGGAGCGAGCATAACCCCACTAGAGTCCCTATACCAGAAAACTAATATCAACACCACCAAAACAATGGCTGCTCACCGGGCATTAATCTGGGAAGAGGCGCATAAACACATAAACTGGGAAGGGAAAACCACACCGGTACAGCCACTGTGGGAAAATAAACACATCCCTGAGCTGGACAGGCTCCCAAAATGGCGGAACTGGATAACTGCAGGAATAACAAAAGTGGGGGATGTGATTCGGGACGGGGAATTGTGCCATTTGAGAGGTTGGTGGAGGAGTTCAACCTCCCTGTCACTGACCGATACCGGCATATGCAATTAAGTCATGCCCTACAGCGGTACTTGCCTGACCTGCGGGACATGGCAGACTGTACCCCCATAGAGAGGAACCTGGTCCTAGATAGCATAGACGCCAAAATCACCTCGGTGATGTATAATGTTCTCACCTCGTTTGCCACACTGGAGCTATCGAGTCTAAAATCTAAATGGGAAAGGGATGTGGGAGAAATACTGCCTGAAGACTGGATAACAATCCTAATGTACCCGAGGGAAACCGCCATTTCGGCCAGACTACGCCTTGTCCAGCTCAAAATCCTGCATAGAGTCTACTCTCCAACAGTCACACTGTACCGATGGGGTAAAACCACAGACCCGAATTGCCTGCGCTGCCACCAGGAAGAGGGCACCTTTTTCCACATTATATGGGGCTGTCCGCACATCACGCTATACTGGCAACGCTGCTGCAACACACTTAGTAAGGTACTGGGTCGGACTGTGCCCAGAGATCCGAAATTGATGTTGCTGGGTGTCGAGGACGAGGGTGAGATGTCTCGCACTGATAAGCTACTGTTTGCAACCACCACGGGCCTGATCAAGCGCAACATTGCCAAGCTATGGGGTTCAGATGTAACCCCTGAGCATGCACAATAGATAGATGATGTAGATGCATGCATTGCGATGGAGCGAAGAGTATATGCGGCCAGAGGATGTCCTGGGAAAGCGGGGAAAATATGGGAAAAGTGGGAGAACGCACAATAAGACTATTGTATGACACAGGCCGGTGGCCAGAATGTAATTGCAATGCAAGAGTGTACAAGTAATTGTTAACATATCCTTAAGTTGTTGAAAGACGGACCTTATTTTCTTTTGTGATGTTATTGGTTGTTGGACCCCTTCAGGGTCATTGTTCCTTTTTGTGTATTATGCAATAAAATCAATAAAAGTGTTTAATCAAAAAAAAAAAAAAGGCAGGTAATGGCATAGGCGCATAAATGGGCATAAGCTCAGTAGGCGTAATATCAACATCAAAGTCAGGTAGTGGCATAGGCGCACAAATGGGCATAGGCGCAGGCATAATACTAGCTTTGTAGGCATAGGCGAGCGTGCAAGCAACAGGTGAGGCAGGCAATGGTATACATGTAGTAGTGGTCAATGGTATACAATGAATGTCAATGGTCAGAGTGCCGGCACCCTTGTTGCAGACAGTATGCAGGTGAGTGTTATTGATAATGGGCAAGGTCATAGTAAGAGATCTCTCCAGTGAATAGGCTGATGTGCCACATGGGGCATCCAACTTAAGTGGGTTGGAGCGAACACGCTGTGTGAGCTATTACAGAGCAGCCGTTCGTGTAGCAGGTGGCAGAGAGACAGTCAGATGAGTACGGCCAGCTTGGGTGAAAGAAGCAGGTGCTGCAGAGGTAAGGGGGAGAGGGGCTGATGACACAGAGAAGATGGGGTAGCATTGGTGATGGGTGCACCCGCGCCATAGTTATCCTGGGGGTGGTGAGCGCTTTGCGTACCTCTAACTCCTAATTGCTTGGTTCGGTAGTAGGAGTTAGGTGAGTAAGAGAGGGGCGGGGGTGGCCGAGTAAGCAAACAGAGTTGCAAGTTCCTAATACAGCATGGTGGGGGTAGACAGCTGTAGTGTCAGCAACATGATTCCCCAGTAGGGTGATGGCATAGTTAGAGGTGGGAGCCTTACCTTTTGAGGCCAAGCGGGGGGCACCATCCTGCACTGTTGAGCAGCGGAGAGCTTCATATGTAGATTTAGATCATTCAAGAATAGCAAATACTGCATGCTACACATACAATGTCACGGATCACCCAATGGTGATTGGGGAGCATTTTTCAATAGAAAATGTAGCAGCAGCAAGTGCCTGCTCACAAGGGATCTGTCCTTGCATTATAAGTTTATCATCCCCTTTTAATAGGTCAAGGGCTTTTGGACCATAGTGCTTTTTTGGGCCAGTACTGCCGTCATCATCTGACCATTAGAATGGGAGAACAAGTAAAACTTTTGTGTGGTCAGGTGTTGCTAACACTGGGGCTCTGGAAATGACCCATTTCAGTTTGTTAAACTTTCGTAAGCATGTCCTCTGTCCTTGTTATCTTATTGTCTGTTTTCTGTGCTTCTTTAAGGCCTTGCAACAAGGGCCTAGTGTATGCATCGAAATCTAGGATCCACGCCCTGCAGTAATTACATAGTCCAAGAAACTTCTGCATATCTTTGACAGTTTTTGGATGGGGAGCACTGAGCACTGATGCAGGGCATTCTGGTATTATTTTCTTTCCATCAACAGATATTATTTGTCCCAAGTAAAGAACTTCTTGGAGTCAGTATTGTAACTTTGCTTTGTCTATCTTGTACCCTTTATATGCTAACAGCTGCAAATGCTTGACAGAGTCCTTGCGGCATTGTTGTTCGTTATCACTGCATACTAGCACGTCATCCACATATTGCATCATAATGCTGGCTACATGTATGTTTCCTAAATGTGCACGTAGTATTCTGTTAAAGATACTATGGCAGATTTGTGTGCTTTTACCGGTTTCTGCACTGCGTAAATGCAGTGAGGTATTTAGAGTCTGGCTGCAAGGGGCACCCGTGTCAACCATAAAGATGAATTGTTTAATTCCTATCTCAGTGCCCACCAAGGGTTCCTCGTCTGGGTAGGTAGTCATGGACAGGACTGGGCATTCAAGAACTTTTTGTGGGCTGTCCTAGTCAGGATATGTATTTGTACCTGGGAATGAGAAAGGGTTGCTTCCCAGGACACTCACTCCCCGATAATGCATCACTGTCCCATTAGGAATGGCATTATCTCCGGGCATTGGGGTGCCGTATGATTGACTTGGTGGGGCAGGTTGTGTTGGCGGTGATGGGTGGGGCCGGCAACTGTGTCTCAGGGCGTCATGGAGGCAGTTGTTTATATGCTTGGTGTATTTCATATGGTATTGATGTGGGCATCAGGGGCACAGGAAAGTGGTGCTGCTGTGGTATGGTGCCCACAGGAGTTTATGGATTGTATCCCGCTCCCATCCTACTTCTGCACTCTATTGCAAAATGACCCATTGTTCTGCATCCCAAACACTGGTCCCACTCCACCTCTCTGCCCCATCCCTCTGAATACAACTCTACCCAATTCCTCCTTGAAACGCACTTTTCCACACTTCTGACCTCCTTGGTACTACTCAGGGAACTGCGACTGAGATCCACCATTTCACTGTCCCACGCCTGGCCCAAATGGTGCTATTCTTATGTCCATTTGCTATGCTGTCTGCTCTACTGCATCCATTTGTGTAACTGCCACTACCACCCCTTCAATTGCCATTTTTGTTACATTTCTTCTGATCCAGTTTCATTTCCTCAGGTGCAACCTATGTGCCGTTCCATTTTCTCTTTCTTTGATCCACCTACAATGATGTGTAAAAATAGTCTGTATTTTGGCCCACCCTTTCGCCTTTATACCCACAATATTATCGAGAGTCTTTTGTACTTCCTTGAGCAAACCCTTTTTGATAACAAAATAGATAAGAGGAAATGATCGGTCCCACTGTTCCCCCGTCTCTTCCCTCCACATCTCTTGTACTTTCAAAATGTATAGAGCAGGGACTTCATCATCCCCCATTGTATACTGCACTATAGACTGAAAATCCGGTGTATCAGGATAAGTCTGCCGAAGACAGCCCACGCCTGTGCTATTATGTCATTGAAGTGCACTCCATCATGCACATAATTATCTATTGTAACTCCTGGGTATCCAGCCTTAACCCAAACATCCCCGGCCTGATACCCCAAAATTGCTATGAGAAAACTTTGTATATCTTCTACTGCTAAAGGGATCCTGGCTATTTGTTTTTCAAAAGCATATATCAATTTCCCAGCACCTGCAGTGAGGCACAAGAGTGCTTTAATCAAGTTGTTTTGGTCCAATTGGGCCCAAGGTACATACTGCACCCTCCCACGGCCTTTATGCAATAATGGTAACTGTGTACCCATTGTCCTCCTTGCCTTCTTGCAGTCACTGGATGTTTTCCTTGCCACTCCTGCCCGCCCAAATCTGTTCCTCAGCTGTGGACCCCAAAGCTCTCTACACATGGAATAACTACCGGTACTGCCTCTTCATCTTCCAATTCATCCTCTCGCAACTCACTATTGGTGTTTCCATCTGATCTCACTGTCCCATAATCTATGCTCCCTACCCCTTTTTCATCACTCTTCCCCTTCTCCTTATCAATATGAACCTCCTTGATCGCGGTGCTATCTAATCTAAACAAAATGACCTTGGCCCTCCATTCATCTAGTCCGCACCCCGATTAGCTCCTTCCTTCTCTGAGGGTTCTCAACCATGCCAACTCCATTTGTGCTGCCTTTGAAGCCTCTTCTAACTCTTTCTGTGGTTTGCTGTCTGTTGGTACAGCAGTGTTTGTATTAGTTTGGTATGGGGGTGGTAAAACAGATGCGGGTGGTGCTGTGGCGGACATGGGCACATACATTGCATTGGTATATCCAGTGGCGAGAAGGGTTGGATAGCATCCTAATGGGGGCAGAGGCAATGGGTTTTCCTCAGATACTACTGCTTTAACTACACTCAGAGTTGGCCCGTTGTCACACTGGAATTTACTGTCGTCATTGCCTTCTATGTCCTCCAGCATTTTCCATAATTCTAAAATTCCATTCCCCCTTTGATGTTTTTTACCTTTATATTTAGCGGCAAAAATGTATACATATGTTCCAGTATCCCTCTATTGTTCGCTCCTTGCTCTGGCCATGGACGGAACATTCCCCCTTGCGTCCCCGCCACCCACTGCTTATGATATTTTTCAATGTTGTCTTTATAAAACTGCAATGCACTTCACATATACTCTAACAGTGTAACTTTCCCGATATTCAGAAACTTAATATACAAAAATGTTACACAATGAATGATAAATCCAGTTCATTTTAAGCATTCCTATCAGTCCTTTGGTTCCGCTCCCCAGTTGCCCCCTATCCACACCCCCTTCTTTCTCCCTCACTCCATGCCCACCCACACATTCTCCCCACACAGAACACCGATACCACTTTTTCAACAGACCCTCTCTTGGCCCCCTCTGCACTACAGAATATGAGTTAAAACATTAAAGCAACCAGCTAAAACAACAAACTAAAATAACAACCACTACTTCATCTTATTCCCTGACCCGGGATATATTGGGGACAGGAATTCGAGTCCACTAATTATAAGGGGTTCCTACTTCTGTATTCTCTTATCTTATTTCTGACGCCCTTTTATTCACTACCCTGGGAAAGGATCCCAGTTCTCTGTTTCTCTTTTTGAATATTGAATAATTATGATAATATATATATATATATATATATATATATATATATATATATATATCTGCCATGTGGTCTTTACACACTACTCAACTCAGTCACACACCATTCCAGCATACACACTCACCTCCTCCTCTTCAACCCAGGCCTCCCTATTGCTGATACTCACATCAGTGCTTCCTCCAGACAGACTCTCACTGACATCCTCTTTGTCGTTCCCTCTCTTGACCCCTCATGTGGTCTCTGTTCTCTCTACTATCTCCTCCTCTCCCATTAATGGTGGCACCTGGTGTTAGGCCCTCTTGGCCTCCATTCATTCCTCCAAATCCATAATTCATGTCTATCTGAACAGGACCGTTTTGGTCCAGAGCCCTCAGCCCAATCTCCTCCTTTTCGATAGGCGCTTCCTGCATCTTATCAACTTCCTCTCTTCTCCTGCTACTCCTTCAAACACCTTTCTGGCTCCCTTGCCACCTCCTTCCTCGCTTGCCTCTCTGGAACCTCCTTCCGTCTCCTCTCAGATCCCACCCACCTCCGTCTATTGCTTCTGCCTACTCTAGGGGCCCTCTGCAACCTCTGCTAGGTGTACCTCCCTCTTGTACCCCATCCCAGAAGTTTTTCAAATGTGGCAACCTGCTCCACATCACTACTCTCAGCTCTTGCTCTGCTATCAAACTCTCCTCTGACATCTGCTGCCTCCTTGAAGACCTTGACCTGGATGTCCTCACTCTCACCAAGATATCATTTACTGCCAGCTCTGTCACAAGTTTTAACACCCTTATTCCGGAGGGCTACAAGATCGTCTCTAAGCCCAGAACCCGCCAGCCCAGAGGTAGAGTGGCGCTGATCTTTCCGGAGTGGGTCCCTGCTTCTATCATTCCTACGCAGACCTACTCCTCCTTTGAATGCCTGTTCTGCAGGCTCTCTATCTCTCCAGACCTCTCTCTGACTGTGGCCACCATCTACAGGCCACCTGGTCATGCCTTCCTTCTCCTCTCTGAATGGGATGATCACTCCTCTTCTCTCTTTGTCTCTACCTCTCAGCTTCTCCTCCTCAGAGACCTTCACCTAGATGCTTCTAATCCCTCCTCTGGGCTCTTCTGCAACCTTTGCGACTCTCTCTCTCTTTCCATTCTTCCCTCTGTTCGGACACACTCTGCCGGCCACACCATGGATGTTCTCATCTTCTCAGACATCCCCCACTCTAACCCTCTCACCGCTCCTGTCTCATGGACTGATGACTTTCTGCTCTCCTCCAACATGACACTGTATATCTAGTTATATAACATTGTTATATAACACTGTATAACAGTATATATATATATATATATATATATATATATATATATTACATGGACGCGGTAGCATCCATGTAGTTATGGTTAAGTTGGTGTTTTCATAGGAAGAGCACTTTTTGGGCGGCTTATAACATCGCTCCCGCTGGACGAATCCTCACCAAACTTTGCAAAGTATATGGCCCACTCTGAATTTTTTTGCAAAGTTTGGTGAGGATTCGTCCAGGGGGGGCAAAGTTATAGGGGGGTCCCAAAACATTTGTTTTTTCCCATAGACATAATGGGAAAAAACTTTGCACACGCCTACAGCCCAAACCGCTGGACGGATTTACACCAAATTGGCGGCAGGAGCGGGGGCTTGGTCCCAAAAGCGTGCTTTTGCAAATTTGGTGTAAATCTTTCCAGTAGTTTTTTTTTTAAATGACCAAAATGTAAGGCAAACAAATTTGTGATATCTCTGTTCGCTCCGCGGACGGACTTCCCGGTTCGCTCTGCGGACAGTGCCCTGATTGGCCGAGCGGCTTGCGTGATGTCCGCGGACATGCAACGTGCTTGCTGATTGGAGGGCGTGGTGCGTGAAGCGCGTCCGATTTTCTGTTGCGCCCGCCATCTTGCATTCGCGGACGACCGCGGACAGCACGGATAAACTTGGATTAAAAATTGTATTTAGTGGAGTGTGTTGGTGTGTAAGAGTGTTTGGGGAGGGTGAGGGAGTATGAGATAGGTTCAATGTTCTGTTTTTTTTATATGCTAGACACTTTTGTTGTGTTTGATTTGTCTGCGGACAACGCGGCTGTTCTGAAATGTTCTATATAAACTAAATGGTGGGGTGTTCTGAGGACGGAGTATGTGTCCGTTTTGTCCGCAAGCAAGCTAAAATTGAGCTAAGAACACTCGCGGTGTCCTTAAATGTTCGTACATAAACAAAATGGGGGTGTCCTGAGGACGCTGTCCGTATTGTACTCTGGCAAGTTGAATGTGTTCTAAGAACACTCGCTGTGTCCTGAAATGCTCTGATTACTTACCGGTAATCTTCATTACTCCTAGTCCTACTCTTCCTCGTCACAGTACTGACGACCCTCCTCTCCCTCCCTGCGGGGGAGGTCCCATGCTGCGGCTTGGTAATATGAAACTGAGTGATGTGGATGTGGGGGAGGAGTTATAGGAATTTAAAGAAATAGAAGAAGGTCCTGTGTCAGAGGCAGGGGCCTCATGAAGTAAGTACTGGGACGAGGAAGAGTGGACGTGGAGGTAATGTTTGCAATTAAACAAAATGGGGGTGTTCTGAGAACGCTGTTTGTATTGTTCGTTGTCAGGTTGAAAGTGTTCTAAGAACCCTCCTTATGTCCATTGACATTACAATTTCCTATTGCCCTTACCCGACTTTTTGTCCACTAAACACACGATAAATCAGGCTGCTGTGCGTCGACGTTATGTGATAATCCTATCACTTGCCCCATCAACCTGGCTGACCTGCTTTTGCGACACTAAATCCTATCTCCCACCCATAAACCTGACATTATCAAAGCATTCATATTCCCCATCTCTCTCCGTGACGGTACAGGGTCCGTAGCCAAACGCGCCCAGTTGTCTCCAGTCCTACGCGACTTTACACAGAACCCGGAAAACAACACAGATCATCTCACAACACAGCGCGCAACAATTCAGAATATGAAACTGTGATTTAAAAGCAAACAGCAAGATTGTACATTTCGTAAACTACTTTTATTTGACATCAAATGTTTAGAGAATATTCAGCGATTTGCATTTGTCTTTGCTGTCGATCCGCAAAAGTTCATCTTGAGTCACGCGCTGTTCCTTTGCGGTAGACAGGGTGTTGGTTTATGATAAAAGAAGCACTATGGTCATACTAATAATCGGAAGGCTGTTCCAACAACGAGGCATTAGACCACCATAATGGTTGGTATGTTGCTTCTAGCTGCTAGTACCGCGTAAGGCCCAGTCGTCTCCAGTCCTACGAGACTTTACACAGAACCCGGAAAACAACACAGATCATCTCACAACACAGCGCACCACAATTCGGAATATAAAACTGTGATTTAAAAGCAAACAGCAAGATTGTACATTTCGTAAAGTACTTTTATTTGACATCAAATGTTTAGAGAATATTCAGCGATTTGCATTTGTCTTTGCTGTCGATCCGCAAAAGTTCAACTTGAGTCACGCGCTGTTCCTTTGCGGTACACAGGGTGTTGGTTTATGATAAAAGAAGCACTATGGTCGCACTGATAATCGGAAGGCTGTTCCAACAACGAGGCATTAGACCACTATAATGGTTGGTATGTTGCTTCTAGCCGCTAGTACCGCGAAAGGGCATATTGATCCTTGGTGATTGTCCCATAAAATGGTGAGGGTCATGAAGTTGTTTAGAAGTAGCTGCACCTGGCAGTTAAAAAATCTGTCGGCCGGGGTCTGAAAATCGTGGCATTGACAGTACGGAAGGACATACCTGTTTTAAAAAACATAAATTAGTCTCACCAGCCGATCTTCATTAAAAATATTAATTTTATTTATTAGGGCGTGAAACTATTTGCTAGCGAGGATAGTGCAACGGAGTATGTTAACTTATTCCCATTAACCCACCCTCTGTCCTCTGCCTTTTTCAGAGCCCTCTAAGCGACAGGGGACCAATTTGGCAGTGATAGTGCGCGGTAGAAAACACTATGCCACATTGAACGAACAAGTACAACTTAACCGGGCTTTAACGCCACGCTATTGTTATTATATTTCGGTATAAAATAATCTAAAGGATTACTTACATTTTATTGGCATTTTCCGTTGTCTAAGCGTAGTGCAGTCCCAAAATATGACTCCGTCTGTGCCAACGCTCTTTCTCATAGTGATATAATATATAAAAGTGGTTTCGTTTCAGAAATTTCATCCTTATCGTGTCTTACGTTTTTGCAAAAGAAGTCTTTTAGCACGATCCCTGTCTGTAAATGTAAAAAAACAATAGAACCTTATAGTGCGAGTCGTGGGCCTCTCCGGCACGCGAGCAAAAAATGGAAGCAGCTGACCTTCACTGTAAACGACCATAAATTCTTAGTTTGCAACATTCTGTGTACAGCCATCTCTGAGAAATTGCTTTTTACACTCCATCTTTGTATATTGTTTGCATGCTAATGAAAAAGCTATGTTAAAGGGACGTTATGGTTCCAAGTAAAACCGAAAAAACCCTGAAATTCGCCAGTTATGGTAAGCTAAGCAACCATAACTCACGCCACCACTGCGTACTGCTAAGACTAACACCCAGGACATCAAAGATGACATCACAAATATCATTGATGACATCACTGATGACATCACATGAGTATGTACTTTTCATGAAATATGTGTACAAGGGATTCTTATTATAATATTGCGAAAAAAGTGTCAAGGATCATTGCAATAAATATCATACCCTAATTAGTGCTTTGAACGATGCATTGATATAAATAGCATTCTATTATGGGGTTCTATCTAGTATACTAAACTACTAATGCAGAAACATAGCATTGTGTGCAGCGTACACGATGAAGGTATAATATTCGTAATGTTAATATGTTGAATAATGAAATGATAATTGTTTTCTTAATAGATTTTTGTGTACTGTGAAATATGTAATAAGTAGCTAATAAAACCCATGTACTACATAATTGCATTACTATAGAGAAAACAGAAAGAGACAAGAACACATACCAATATACATATACATAGGGTAAATAGCAGCTTTGAAACAGAGAAATCATCATTTATTTGCTTGAAAATAATGCTGTCTTTAAAGCTTGTGTCTTCGCCTATGTATATGTTTCATATGATGTGACTGGACTCTAAGGGAATTACTATAAGAACCTACTTGTAGGATACATCTACAAATGAAATACAATTTTTAGTTTCTGACTGTTACTGAAGAAAACCATGCGGCCTAGATATGTCAGCAAAAGAAAAAAGAGTGAGCCAGAAGAACACTCGCGGTGTCCTGAAATGTTCCTACATAAAGAAAATGGGGATGTTCTGAGGACGTTGTCCGTATTGTTCGCTGGCAAGTTGCATGTGTTATAAGAACACTCGCGGTGTCCTGAAATGTTCAAAAATAAACAAAATGGGGGTGTTCTGAGGACGTTCTCCGTATTGTGTGACTGCTTAGCTGTATGCAATGAGGGAATGGCACAGAGAGTGAAGTGGAAATGGTAGAAGGGCTGTCCAAGAGTTACGTGGTCTGCGGACACCGCGGCTGTCTATGGACGGGGCATGCTACATCCGGGGTTTTCCAGCAAATCCAGCATGGAAAGAAGACTGTAGGGATCAGCCAATCAGATGTTGAGGTTGTGGATTTGTGTTGAAAGAGACTGTGTGTAGTGAAGATGGCAGAAGTGGAGAAAGTCAGGGTGTTGGTGCTCGGAGATATGTTTGTGCATGGTTTGCAACAGTATGCTCAATGCAGGCATGTTGCAAAGAATTTTGATGTTAAAGGAGTGGAGGTCATGTGGAGCACTGTGCCTGATTGCAATGTACAGGGAATTGTTCATGTTTGTGAAGATATGGGCAGGATCAACAGTCCCCATGTGGTAGTTTTGCAGTATGGTGCTTTCCGTTTGGGCTATGTCAGTGCCCCTACTTTGTTGGCAGATTTGGAACACTTGGTTCAAGCAGTAATGAACATCCTTCCAAATGCCTAAGTATTTTTTTCTGGATTACTACCTAGGGCAATATGGGACAATAGTTCAGTTTTTTGTCCTCAGCAAAACAATGCTAGGTGTGTAATCAACCGAGGCATGTGTGCCTTCATGCTTAGAGCTGGCATGTTCTTCTGTAATAATGATAATATTGATTCCAGTAATGCTGTTTATTTTAAAGAAGATGGCATTTCCTTATCTTTTATGGGAAATGCCATGCTGTTTTGGAATGTAAGGGTTGCTTTGGAGAAGGTTATGTGAAGATTTTAGGAGTAAAGTAAGAAAAAAAGAAGAAAACAAATACAAAATAACAGGTGTCTGTCAAGCATCTGCAAAAAAACCAAAAAAAACGTCTCTTTTCAGAGCCAACCTCAAAGGAGAAATGGGGCACACTATTTAAATTTACATTCACCACGCTCAGATTTTCGATATGTCCGCGGACATCGAAATCACTAGCTAGGGGGTCAGAATGTTCTATGTTACATGTATTTAAAGTCAGGGATATTATGGTTAAGTTGTGCTACTAAAAACCTATGAAATTCAGTAAAAAAACTTTGTTAAAGGGACGTTACGGTTAAGTTTCGCTTCTAAAAACCTATGAAATTCAGTAAAGAAACTTTGTTAAAGGGATGTTATGGTTCAAAGTAAAACCGAAAAACCCCTGAAATTCGGCAGTTATGGTAAGATAAGCAACCATAACTCGTGCCACCGTGCACTGCTAACACTAACACCCAGGACATCAAAGATGACATCACAAATGTCATTGATGACATCACTGATGACATCACATGTGCATTTACTTTTCATAAAAACTCTGTACAAGGGATTCTTATAATGCTGACCAAAAACTGTCAAGGATCATTGGGATAAATATCATGAGCTAATTAGTGCATTAAGCAATGCATTGATATAAATAGCATTCTATTATGAAGTTCTATCCAGTATACTAAGCTACTCATGCAGAAACATAGGCGTGTGTGCCGCATACATGATGAAGGTGCCATATTCATAATCTTGCCATGTTGAATACTGAAATGATAACTGCTTTCTTATTAGAGTTTTGCGTACTGTGAAACATGTAAAAAGTAGATAATAAAACCCACTTAATACATACTTATTACAGACAAAACACAAAGAGACAACTACACATACAAATATGAGTATATACAGGGACAGTGAAGTAAACAAAAAAGCAGAAGTAGTAGCAGAAAGAATTCATAACCTAACTGATTGTCTTTATGCAGAGAAACTATTGCTCTGTTTCAAAGCTGCTACTTACCATATGTATGTGTATCTCATGATGTGACTGCATCCAAAGGAAAGGAGAGTGAGTATAATGTATACAAATATGAGCATATACAGGGAAGGTAGAGTAATAAAAATAAAACTATGAGAAAGTGCTGATAGACCCAATGATTATCTTCCTGCACAGAAAGGATTGCTCTCTTTCAAGCCTGTGTCTTCCGCTATGTATATGTTTCATATGATGTGACTTGACCCTAAGTCTACAAATATAGTACCTTTTCAATTTTTACTTCCTGGCTGTTACTGAAGCAAACTATGTGGCCTAGATATGTCAGTAAAGGGGAAAAAGGGAGAGCCAGACATGTGATGTCATCAGTGATGTCATCAATGATATTTGTGATGTCATCTTTGATGTCCTGGGTGTTAGTGTTAGCAGTGCACGGTGGCGTGAGTTATGGTTGCTTATCTTACCATAACTGCCGCGAATTTCAGGGGTTTTTTGGTTTTACTTTGAACCATAACGTCCCTTTAACAAAGTTTTTTCACTGATATATATATATATATATATATATATATATATATATATACCACCACCAGCTCTGCACTGCAAACACACACAGCACACATGAGCAGGCCACTGCGCACACACACACACACACAACACAACACCTTATGTATGCAGTCCACAGCACCAGAAACATAAGGGTACATGGGATCTTGCCTCAAAGTGGAATCTGGGTGCACTATAAAGTGGTCAAACTGTGCAGCTTGGTTCCCATAAGGTTACATGGCTTCACTGTGATTAATATGAATACTGGTATACAGCCTAAGTATGCCAAGTGGGCTTAACTGGGCATGATATAATCTGTCCTCACTGTTCTAAATGGGAATAATATAACTCAAGATTGCTGTCCTAACCTGGTGTAATGACATTTTGACCTTCTATTCTAGCCTGGCATAATTGATGTTGCTAATTATTTGCAAAATGGACACACTAGAGTCTGTCCCTGCTTTTCTTACTTTGCATAGATAATGAGTATAGTGGAACCCATTGCTTCTATTCTAACTGTGCATAGCCTTGAAAGTGATTTCAGTACCTTGGCATTTCAATTGTTACAGTGCACATACATTAGTTTTTGATTGATTTATTAATTGATTAGACAATGCTTTGTTGACAAAACAACCAAGCAAACATATCTGCAAGTGGGTGCACAGGTGTGATAATGCTAAGTCAAAAAGATAAGACTTAAGTTGTCTTTGGAACAATGTGAACCCTCAAGGTCGGGAACTTAATTGAGAAGCTCCTATCTCTCATAGTCTTACATTCAGCCAAGGGCACCTGTATAAGAGAAACTTCAATGGACCTTAAGGTCCTTCCCGGGCAAAATGGGACAAATTGTATTTGACAGATATCCTAAAGGAAGGTCATGCAGGAATTTCAATACTATGCACCAATTCTTGAACTCTCTCTTCCTGGGGCCCGGCTAACAATTTAGACCCCTATGTTTAACTTTTCTTAGATTGAAGACAAGCCGCACTGCAGCATTTTGAACTGTCTGCTTTTGATCTAGATGTGTATGAAGAAGACGTGAATGGATGGAATTGTCATAATTGAGAACGCTCGCTTTGACATCTGTGCAGAGCCTGCTGATGCAGGTTCGAATCCCGGCAGGGCCAAACTCAGCCTTTCATCCTTCCGAGGTCGATAAATGAGCACCACACACTGTGGGTAATAATAAGCAGCGCTCAGATGCCTGAGGGTTTGTAGCGCTATATAAATGCCAATTATTATTATTATTATTATAATGCATGCAGTAATTGATCAAGGCACAAACCAACATGCCATGACTGTCTATAGAGAGGAATTGTAAGGTATTCCTAAGCTGCTAAATGAAAAAAAGAGGACTTCACCACAGCACCGACTTGTGTACTAAAGCTCATGCAAGTTTCCCAGAAGAATTTTTAAAAGTCACCTAGTGACCCAGCAATATCAGTGAAGGGAGAGAAAAAGAATGTTTCAGAAAGTGACAGGAGACAGAAATAGTCTTTGGGGAATTGAACTTTAGCCCATTGTCCCACATTTAGCCCATGCCCCAATCAAGACTTTGGGCCAATTCTGAAAAACCCTCCAAAGACTCTCCACTCTAAACATGATCTGAATATCATTGCATACGTGTGGTGTTGACGTCCTAAGCCCTTAAGAAGTTTAAGGAAGAGTATCGTAAAAATGTCAAAAAGAAGTGGTTATAAGGGAGAACCCTGTGGTACACGTTAGGACAAAACCAAGAAAATTGTTTGAAAAGGGAACAAGCTGGACCCAATGTTCCTGACCCAGTCTAAAGTAGAACCACTGAAACTAGCTGTTTAAGAAAGCTTGGTCACAATCTATGATTCACAGTATGAAAAGCCACAGACAGATCTAAAAGTTCAAATAAGGAGCGGTGGCCTCTTTCGGAATGTGTGGAAAAATCATCTTACCCCAACACGAGGGTAGTTTCAGTGCCATGCAAAAGCCAGAATAAAGATGGAAAAGAGTCCATTCCTTTCGTAATATCAAACTGGGCATAACGTTGTTTCACTACAACCTTCTCCAAAACCTTAGACATCCACAGATGCCCCACAATGGGTGAACAATTATTAAAAGCCATGGCATATAAGCTAGTGGGGTCAGATATCTGGTGCTGCAAAAGCAGTAAATTCATCTTAAGCATTTTCGAGGTAGGTCAGAGCTTAACGTGTAACATCTCCATATCTTCCTGGGTAATGTAAGAAAACAGAAATGGTCTGATTGAGCTTTGAGTGGGGTCAGAAGACAACCATCACTAGACAGGTCCTTCTCTGTCTCCTCTATTGAGTAAGTGTGATTTTAGTACATACAAAAGAATTCAGGGCTGCACAATTGTTCATTGAGGGTTTAAGGTCCTCCTTAATTCAGGATGGGCCAAAAAATGGTGAACTACGTAACACAATTTATAATGGCAATACCTGCAGAAAGTGTGGGCCCCTTGCATTTTAAACTGGAAGGTTTGCGAGGATTTTGATGATATTACCCATTATATGACAGACATGCCTGGCATATGATGGAAGCAGCAAAACACATCATGCCAACACATGACAAATGATGTTACTTCCTGAGTATGATGGCAATACCTGGCAAATGGTCTGAGTACCTGGGGTTATGATGCCAGTGTCAATTAAATGCTCACAGATCAGCCAAAGCTATTGGCTTTCTCAATGCATGTTTCGGTGGTGGCTGCTGGCATGTTCAGTATTTGAGACATCTTGGCATGGCCTTATGCTCTCGTGCAACATCGGTGCCACGAAGCTTCTCAATCTCATATGGAAGGAATGCAATTATGTGTTGTGGCATTTAGAACAAAGAAATAATGCAATGTGGGCCCGGGTTGAATATTAACACAAACGGAAAAAAAAACGTTCATAAAAGTTAAGCACAGACACACAATCTATTTTGATAGTTTTATTATGGGTGAAATGACTCTATTTTGTGGACGTTCTGATTTATTCGATGCCAATCATTGTTTTTAGCTTGTGTGCTCAGCTCAATTCATGTACTTTACACATACACTCATATTTTTGTATAAAACACATTTTGCTTATGTACGAGCTATGCAAATACGCATACTGGTCTGAGAAGAGATACAAGTCTGGAGTTTAGAGCGGGCAAGAGGCGTGTGCAGGCGCACTGCTGGGCCAGTCTGCACTTTCCACTGACTCAATATTCTGAGGAATGCGCCAGGAGTATGTCTTTATTTAGCGTATCAGAAGCAGAGGCTGCTGCGGCACACACCCAGCACAAGGGAGCCTGCAGCGTCCCACCGATACTCGAAATACAGTTTCATGTATTTCCAAAACATTATCAGGACAGCTGCCGGCTTTGCTGTGGCATTACTTTAATTGGTGGCGGCATCTTTTCCATTGGCACGCAATCTGGTCAAGAAGATCATGCCTTTGTTATATATAAAAAAAATAAAAATAATCCTAATAATCAAAAGATGTCATTTGACAGTAACTGCTACAGCATTGCTGCTTTTGCGGTTTCATGTTAACTAGGCAAACGAACACGAATCCACATGTCTGGTCACAGCCCCTGATCATTGGACTACATGTATCAGCAATCGTGGCATGTATGTACAGTTTAAGAAGTACATTTGTACACATAAACCCAAATCAAGGATTGATTTAATGGATCTCAAATTATCGCGGGACAAGAACAGGCAGCTTGTCCAAATCAGGTTATCCCTTTGCATTCTGGGACTTGAATTCCTGTTTTCTTTCATGGGCATAGCACAACTTCAGCCGAGCAAATTTCAAATAAGAGAAAGAAATGCGTGAAACCAGGGGTTCAAGATATGCTCGCTAATTCTCCAAAGAGATTAGAATGCTTTTCATTTTTATCAGTCCACTTTTTTAAATACTAAAATCTCTGTCTTGTTTGCAATTTTGAACAACACGTTCCTTACCTCCTTTTTAAAGCTCTGTTAATGTTTAGTTTTTAATCACAATGCTACTTCAGGCTGAAGAAAACCTCCATTTGAAACAAAGAAGATATTTGAGGCATAAGATCATTCTTGTGTTGTCACAATAGTCAGCCACCCCCGCTAATTTCTGTGTGTAATGACGTGGACCCGGTGCCCCCATCGCTGCAGCGTTGCGCAGACTGGTAGTAGATTACAGGAGGGAGAGGTGCCAGTGTTATCAGTGTTGCTGCCCCAGAGGTCACGCTACACTAACAAGGCCGCCCCATCCAAGAATGAGCTAGTCCAGCTGCTGGAGCCGCCAGCAAAGGCAGAAGGATCCACTTATTGCAGAGGGTGTCTCCGGAGATTAGAGACTCCAATAAGTTTCTTTCCACCTCTGGGAACCAGACGGCTCATCGTTATTTTCCTTATTTTCAAGAGGGGCGTCCATGTGAAAACGTTTACCTGTGTGACCTCGCTACCTTAAAGAAACATGTTAAATTGATTCTTAATCACAAAAATAAGACATTTCTTTCACTGTGTTGTGATAACTAATGCGATAATAAGCAATCAAAGATTTAGGGAATTCTTCGCCGAATACCCAATATCGTGCAATACGTTCACTGCACGTTCAGGAAGGTGATTGGTGAAATTGAAAAAAAGAAATGCAAAATGCAGTAATGCATTCTGCGACCGTCTCTGCTTATATATAAGGCCTGTAGGTAAAAGTATAGGCAAATGTTTGAAAAATGTAACTCTCTATTTTGTTCTAGGAAAGATCATTTGATAATTATGACCCTGGAATGCATGTTAGAAATGTTCAATGGTTCCTTTACTTTTCCAAGCGTACACAGACAGCATTCAATAAAAAGATCACTTCCGTGAGGCAAAGTTGCAGGACTTCTTCACCTTTGCACAGTTTATGAAGTTAACTGCCAAAAGTAACAAACATAGCTGGCAAGTTTTTTTCACGCATACCACCTGGCATTTGCCATGGCTGGCTGCAAAATGGTGTTCTGGAGGTGCTCGTTACCCTCTGCCAACAGAGAACACATTTTTCTAATGTATTACCTCCTGAACCAAGGAAGCAGGTGTGCAAATGTTCTGGCAAATCACTGTTTGCTGGCTGAAATTATTTCTCACAAATCAATTATTTCCAGGTTAAAAATATTATTGAGGCAAGAATTCTATTCATTGCATGCAGCAAGCAAACTAGACACTTCTTGTTCTTTTTAGAATCTATGTTATCAATGCGCTGCCCATAACTGCGCTGACGAAAATGTTGATGCCAATTACGGTGCGGCTTAGTGATCAAATAAATCATTTTACCCACCTCCCCCATCCCGCATACCCCTACCGGCCCCACCACCCCACTTACCTTCACGGCGGCACACTTTTGTGGTAAGCGGGGCACACCCCAGCAACCCTGACTCGCGTTACTGCCCCCAAGGAGAGAGGAGGACACTCACACAACCCCTGCTCTGCTTGGGGCAGTAATGGGAGTCAGTATTTCGTGCGCCCCCAAAGTCGCGGTGACTGCAGGGTTGCACAAATGCAGGCGATATTATGGTATGATTCCCTTTTTTTATGTATTAATTCAATTTATTTTAACAAATTAGCTCGTTAATGATGGACTTCTATTACTTTTTTGCGAGGGATGAGGTTACAAAGATGTTGTTTTAAATGTATGTTATCCTTCCAGTGTATGATTTGCCGATGGGTGCACATGCAGCACAGAAGAAGCAGAGGTAGAACAGCTATAGTAGGCTGGGCCAAGTGTTAGTGGGGGGGGGGTAGAAGATTCACTGGCAAAAGCTGCGGGAACTGGAAGCCATTTTGTTCATTCAGCAAATGCCTTTGTTTAGTGAGCTGGCTGGCAGGCTAGATACAACCAGGTCCGTTGTTTTATATTTGGTGGGGAAAGGAGTAGGGAGGCATGAAAGGATTTAAATTACAGTTACATTTAGTTAAATCCTCAGTAGGTGTATGACAATAACTCATATTATATTGCATTTGTTTTTCAGTTTTAGATTATTTGAAGTATGCAAAGGAAAAACAAATGTTTTACCAATTGCTTAATTATTTGTGCAAGTATCTGCAAATGAGTACTCTATGCATGAATATGTATGTTACATCTCATGTTTTACACCTCACAATGATTTCTTTATATATTGTGTTCTTCATCTATTATTTACTATCGATAATGGTTTCCTTTTTTAAAACGCATTATGAAAAATGTTACTTTTATCTTTATATTAGTAACTTTTTAATTGTTGATATATTGTTTCTTTTTAAATTTGTGATTTTTAGTACTTCACTATTTACTGTATTTCTTGACATTGGGGTTCATTTTCAAGTTATAAGACTTTTACGCATTAGATTTCTATCACGGCTCATTTTCATTTATTTGCATGGCTGGGAGAAGGGGAAGATCATAAGTTACCACCCCCCCCCGCATCTCCACCATCAAAATACTCCAAGCATTTGCACCAGCATGCATGCTCATGCTGATGCAAATGCTGTGGGTTCCTATTGAGTTTGCCTGCATTTTACTCCAGCCAAAATGCAGGAGCAATCCAAAGTAATCCATTGTAAACTCATACAAAACAGGGAGTATTCACTCAGAGTGGAAAAGGGTGGTATACAAGAATGTACACTGCCTTTTTAAACTCCACTTTGTGCACATGAGCAACATTTCGGGGCCCTGTTTACACAAAAGTGTAAATGTAACAGCCGCATCTTAGTTACAATTATTTCTGATGAGTATTTTGTCATTCTTGCATTTTTCAAGAGTGAGTACTTGCTTTTAAGAATCCTGATTATCATTCCTGATCAATAGTCATGTATGTCATGTTCTTTATGAATTCCACATGTTCATTAATGTTGATTATTATTATTATTAGTAATCAGTGTAAATTATTTTGCCACTGTTGTATATCTTTCAGTGTCATTAAATTTGAAAAGTTATGTTGATTATTATTATATGAGATAATTGTTCACTTTTTGCCACAAATATATTTTTATGAATTTAAGCCATTCTATCAAAGCCTGATAGACACTGAGTTGTCTTGAGCATGTTATGTAAGACAAAGGTGAAGCAGGTAATCCATGTCTTTGACTCCTAGGCAACGTGGACTCGTGAAATGGCCTTTTTATTTTGAAAAACACTACTTTCAGTGATTTCGGCCATTTGACTCAAAGACCAGTTCAGGGCCATTGGGAAGGAGGGGATTCTAGTGCTCTGGACTTGTCCAATGGCATACAGCAGTATTTAGAAAAAAATACCAGGAGCCTATTGTTTGCCTCGTTTGGAGGGTGGTATTGCAAAATACAGAACATGGATCCTGACTGAATTGTGGCAAATGAAAGAAAGAGGTCACACTCTTACAATTTGCCAGGAAGGGAACTGGAGAAATACCCACTCCTTTCACCTTCACACAGAGTCAGTCCAATGGCACCACTACCACTTCCACCATGATCACCACACACCCAAGCCAATTGAAATCTGTAGCCTCACTGATGTTGTCGCCATCTATCAGCAGTGAGCACAGCTGCACACGTTTCGGCCTGTCTTCTTTTATAGGAGCTTCCCAAGTTCAATCCAACGCACAAAACCCTATTTAGAACTCAGAAGTTCTAAATAGGGTTTCATTACACGGATGGCGTTAAGGGATTACCGGCCCCGGTAAGGGCACAGGTGCTGGTAATCCCCTACCGCCCTACTACGAGGTCCCTCAACGGGTCCCGTCCTTAACGTGTGGTCAGACAACACGTTAAGGAAGGGACCTGCTGAGGGACTTCAGAGCAAATAACAGTACCGCAAATTGCAGTACCGTTATTAGCTCTTTCCCCATTCCTATTGAGCCCTATGGGGGCTCAAATGGGAATGGGGAATGGTATTTGCCATTTTCCATGGGGACTTACCTGGTCCCCAAGGGTCGGAATGACCCGGTAAGTCCCCATACCGCCAAACCGGACCCAGAAGGCGGTAAGGGGTAGCCATGGTGCTAATAGCACCATGGCTACCGCCTACCGTGTAATGAGGCCCTATGTCTTGTCCCGACCCTAAAAGTAAATATTATTAACACTGTGTTCGGGGCTTTGGAGTTTTATTACCCCCCAAATATATGTCTCGAGTCTTTGCGATTTCCACTTATTTACTTGGAGCTTGGAACTGCCAGAAAACAATAATGCACGTGATAGTCTATACCATTACTGTGTTTGCAGGCTATTTGATGCTGCTACATGCAATGTTTGGTTTTTATGTATACTCTATGCTTTTGATATTTGTAATTTATGACTTAATTTTACGGCTGAATATTATTGTACTATTTTATTGTTTTTATCTGTAATCTGATTTTATGTTTTTTTTAACAGAAATAAAGCATCATTCATTGAAATATTTGGAAAGGTTTAGCCAAATTTGATCTCAAGACACAGGCAGATGAAAAATCATCCATGTCAAGATGGTCAGTAGGGAAAATGTTCAAAGAGTGCGTTGCAGATAATGATCTGCTGACCATGCATGACAAGCCTCATCTCATGTATAGGCACAGCAAAATGGTACAGTGACCAATTTTAAGAAAGCTGACAGTGCAATATCTATTGTACCCTGGTGCCATGGTCAACACTGAGCATATTTTAGTACAGCAGGATCCATCATCACCAATAAGAATGTCAGCCAAAAATGTAGGAATCCTAACAATGCTGAAGGTTAACCAACTCTTTCCACACCACACATATTCTGCCATAGGTGATACGAATTTTGAGAAAGCACATCTGGTAGTCTTGACTCAGAGGGTGACAATGGAAAGTATGGCACTATCATCTACTAGAGCTGCTTGTGTCTGCTGCATCACTGTACACTGGATAGATCTGAGTATGATACAAACACTATTGGCCTCATTACGAGGTTGGAGGCAGCCATGGCGCTATTAGCGCCATGGCTGCCTCCAAACTCGTCCCGACTCCGCCCTGGTGAATGGAGCAATTAATGGTCCATTCCAAGGTTGGTGGGACCGGTAATTCCCCATTCACCAGGGCTATAGGGCTCAATGGGAATGGGGAAGGTGCTAATAACGGTACCACAAATTGCGGTACCGTTATTAGCTCCAGAGTCCCTTTGCGGGTCCCATCCTTAACGCCTAGAAAAACCAGGTGTTACGGGAGGACCCGCAAAGGGAACTCGTAGTAGGGCGGTAAGGGATTACCGGCACCGGTGCCCTTACCGGTGCTGGTAATCCCTTACCGCCTGCCTCGTAATGCGGCCTTATGACTTTTTGACACCTAAATGTTTTTATCCCCGATGTGTGAGTTAATCATTCCTCTCCCAAAAATGATAGATAAGTAAAGCACATTTGGGTTTTAGGTAATGCTTGATTCATCTGTGAAAACACTATAATACATAGATTACCATGAACACACAAATAAAAGCACAACAGCAAAACAATACCATTTACATGAGGTCAAGTGTACGTCTCCCTTCACAAGGAATATTTTTAGGAATCACCCACTCTTCTTTGAATAGCTATTCAATATCTTGATTATTTGACTCTGTTTTATATAATGTATTTTTTATACACATTACACACCAAAGGGGAGGGAAACAGGGTTTTGAAGTCACGACCATTAGACAGCCCTCTTCATTAATATGTCTAATGACTACGCAGGGGTTGGGTAAGTGTGATGTCACTTTTGAAACACTGTACAATCACATACACATAACAGTTAGATTAGAGAAATGATACACACATGACAAAAGGGAGGGGTTTTTGTTCTATAAAAGTTCAAACCCATAGAATATGTGGACATTCATTCACTCGCTCACTCACCGACTGATTGACTGGAAGAAGGAGAAAAAGGAGAATTGATAACAACAGAAAGGAGAATGGAATGGATTGCTTTCCATTAGACCCTTTTTGGATTATCAGCAGAACACTTTAAATTAGGCCTATCTGGAGTTAAAGTGCAAGGCCTTCTTTGGTTGAAGAGACAGCAGACAAGCTGTGGAGGGAAGCTGATCCCACATTGCTGACTTATTGACACCTGTTACTAGAGGGGGAGAAGTGAACCAGTTCCTAAGATTGTGCCCACTTATCTGTGAGAAAGTCAAAGGGAATTCATAAATAAGTATACTATTAAGGGGACATATTCATGAGGGGAGCAACACGCTAAAAGGAGAATAGATTAAACCCCAGCCCCTGTCATTTGTAAGTTTTGAGGGGTGGGGATATGTAAATTAATTGTACATCCTGGGAAATAAGAAAATATTTCAGAACTGTATGTGCTTCTGAAATTATATATCTGATGAAATAGATCATGTTGTGTGCATCATGCACCTCGACCAGTTCACATCCATATCTCAACCAGTATGTAAAGGTGTCCCCCAAGGAGTGTCCTCGTCACCTCTAATCTTTAACTTCTACATACAACCCATTCCGCAATCATCCTCTCGTACAACCTTACCTGCTACAACTATGCAGATGATACCCAGATCATACTCAAAATCCCAAATTCCAAAGGCTCTGGCAGCCCGGATCTGTCATCGTGCCTCTCTGACATTGACCACTGGATGACAACCAACCACCTCATCCTCAACCCTTGGAAAACCCAAATCCTGGTCTGTGGGAAAACATTGCTCCTCCCCCAACCAATCCTGTGGGCCAAACCACTAGGACATACACTGGCACCCTCTAATGTGGTTAAAAAAGCTTGGATGCGAGTTGGACTCAGATGTATCCCTCACCCAACACACCACCAGGTATCCAAAACCTGTTTCTTCCACCTATGGATTCTCATGTGGATTCTCCCCTACCTCACCTATCCCCACTGTTTCTCGCCCATCAACTCCATCATCCTGTCCCGCCTAGACTATGCAAACTGGCTCCCCCTAGGAGCCCCGCCATCTCAACTAAGGAAACTCCAAAGAATCCAAAACACTGCAGCACGCCTGCTCATTAAGCTGCCCACTAGAGAACACATCAGTCCCACCATGAGAGTCCTCCACTGGCTCCCTATTGTCTCGACACACCACCTTCATAGCCATGTGTATCACCCACTGATCAGTCCACAACACGGGTGCAGAACTTTTCCATAACAAAATTGTCCCCTATCGATCTTCCAGGAACCTCAGATCTCACACAACATTTTGCCTAGTGATCCCTCCCCACAGCTCCACAAGGCTTCCTCCTTCTACATCCAAGCGCCAATCATCTGGAATTCCCTTCCCCTACACATTTGCAACACTGAACACCACCTGAAATTCAGGAAGGCCCTTAAAACCTAGTTATTCCCAATACGCTCCTAATCCATTACACCCTAGAACACCACTAATAAACTCCCCTTCATCGATCACAACACAGGGGCCGGCAGCTCTTGCAGCGGTTTCACCTGACACAACACCACCAATTGCTCAACAACACTGCCAGCCAACAATTAATCCAGGTAAGTCAGCAGCTGTCGCTGTGGCACACCTGAAACACTACCAACCCACCCACAACAAAACTCCCACCCGACAAGTGATCCAAGTAAGCCAGCAGCTTTCGCTGTGGCACACCCGCAACATTCTCACTGCGCCCCGCCTGCCACCCCACACGAGAGACCACGAACAATGAGATAAGTAGCCCAGGCTATCACACGCCCATCACTAAGGAATCACTGCGATTGTTAAGCAGCATCGCTCACTCAGGCAATTCTCAATACTAGTAAACGCCCACTACAAATGTACTCCCAAATCTAGGTGTAACAAACCATTGATGAACCTTATATTACGGAAACCTAATGTACTATATGCTGAAACCTATGGCCTTGTGAAGCCTAGGCCTCTTCCCCACCATACAGGATTCTCAAATCTACGTGTAGCCTCCTTCCTTGTTTGTAGCCTCCTTCTTTGTTTATTTTATGATGAAGCATACTGCATTGGAAACCTAGGCCTCTCTCCCACTATACAGGATTCTGAAATATAGGTGTAGCATCCATCTTTGTTTACTATATGAGGAAAGCTACTGCACAGCGATACCTAGGCCTCTCTCCCAATTTACAGACATCTCAAATCTAGGTGTAGCCTCCATCTTTGTTTACTATATTCTGAAACTTGCTGCATTGAGAAACCTAGGCCTCTCTCCCACTATATAGGATTCTCAAATCTAGGTGTAGCCTCCGTCTTTGTTTAATATAGGCTAAAACCTGCTACATTGAAAAACCTAGACACATTGGTATAGGACTCCCAATTCTAGACTTGGACAAATTTCTCCCCAGCCGAACAATTTCACAGTTTACTGTACATATATCTCACACCACTAGTGAGGACACAGGTGGCAGGCACTGCCAAGCATCCATGCAGATAAAATACGGCTATTGCAATGCGCATCCAGTCTAGCATCACACATAGCCGTCCAGACTGAAACACCTGACGTACCTCAGCACCTCTGCCACTAGCATACAGTGACTAGCACCCGAAAGGAACCTGGTATAGCTGGCCTCACATAGACTCTCTCAACAATAGCAATCCATCTCAAACCCTCAACAGCACCCACCCATGTGTCTGACATCTCTCTTGGGGCTGCTTAGTGGAGCCTTGCCAGCCACCCAAGTCTTAGAACAGCAACATGCACACATGCATATCCTAAAATAAACTCCCTAGAATTTCCCACCACATTGACTATGGTTAAATTGGGAGTCCCAGGTTCATGAAAAGAACTTTAGTAAATAAATGAATATTGTGAACACCCAATTAACACCTCGTAGACCCAAGAGAATACAAAATGGACTATATTACTGTGGAGTAGGGCACATAATGTTGCACTGGTCTTTTTAGTTAGAGCAATCCATCTTGAAATAATGTATGACTGCCTACAAGTAATATTGTCATTTGTCACTGTATACAAGAATGTTCTTTCGTATGTTAAATATACTGCATACTACTTTATTTGGCTCCAAGCTCGGTTCACACTCTCTAATTTACTACCCGATAATGTCTGTTCTGATCCAAATGGAAACCAGATACTGGTTTTAAATTGAAGCATAGCTGCACAATAACATTTGGAATGGTCGGGAGGGTCCAGACAAAGCTTTGGGCTTATTGTTTGTATTTAAATTCCCTCTAAATATAAGTGCAAGACCAAAAGCCACCTACTCAAATGAATCTGGAATTCCATGCTACTCTCATAGGTTTCAATGTTCATAAACCAAGACACTGAGGGGAGGGGCACACAGAATGGAATTGTATCTTTGAAGCTTTCCCACTGTTTTGTGCATTCTCGTGTCATCAATTTGCTTTGAATTGATTTGATTATACTATTAAAGATGTACAAAGCCTACCTCATCCTAATTGGAGTATGAATCTGAAAGTATGTTCCTCTACAACATGCATGTGAAAAGCGTACTTTGGTCAGAAAGAAAAGGTTTAGTGTCAAGATCCAATTTCCAGAGTTGCTTTTATTTTCATCATTTTAGGTGCCATGCTTACATAGCTCTATGGCAAGACTCTGAATTTTCAGCTGTGTCTTTAGAAGATGGAAGGTGCTTTTGTACTTAATGGTATTGGGCCCCTGGTCTCAAGAGGTCAGCAATGAAAGCTTTCGATTGTGGCAAATTACTTCATCCTCATCCAAAGATACTTTGCAGCAGTAATGAAGGTAAGGTCAGAAATGAGCTTGGTTGTCAAATGAAAAATGTGAGGAATTTCTGAGCATAGTTATGTTGTCTCTCATGGACTGTTAGGCAAAATTACATGCAGTACCCTTTCGGAACACTACACACAATTACGACTACAGGTGTAAGCACAATCTCACCTTTGGTACAAGCCTGTACTACACAGTTATGTGGTAGCAGTGACTGAGCAGCCAGACTTATCTCAAGAGTAATGTGAGCAGTACAAGATGTTACACAAAGGACTTGCAATCACAGTAGTTCAAACAAACACTATTCAAGGTTTCTTGGTAAAAGAATATACATTTATTTACAGAGTCATATTGAAAATCCTAGAAATCCAGCAAAGTTGCTGGGGGTCTCAAAAGGTAAGGGGAATTTGCACATTCTTGAGAATTCTCCCTAACATGGACTAATTTAAGTTGGGTAATTTCTTTCAAACTCTTAACACGTTTTATATAAGGGCACCAAGAGACCATGTAAGTGGCAGCAGTGTGTGGTGCAAGGCAAAATAGCATAACATAATATATCAAAAAATATGCACTACAAAAAACAAAAACAAAAAATATATAAACTCTAGGCTTTGTTGGACAGAGTGCTCTATAACATCTTCGCACTGGGCACCATCTGTTACGACAATTTTGATCAATATGGCTTCCCAGCATAATATTCAGCCTTGGTATTTTTGATCCTTGGTAAGAGAAGCACAGTGTATATGTTTAACATTCTTTCCAGGTCCAGGTTTATACTCAGGTACCAAAAAATATCTTTTATATCCTCCACATATTTGTGGAGGTATTTTTTGTTTGATCATCACACAATTTTGATTCTCCCCTAAAGAAGGTCTATTACTTTATCAAGGACGGACACAAACCATATCCAGGTCGAGGCATATCATATCTACCAAGTTAAGGCAACAAAATGGCCACAAGGGTAGGCCTTTTGGTGGCTTTGCAATTGAAATTAAACACTGTTTTTGTTGCAGCCAGTTGAAGTACTCCCTGGCTGAGGATAACGAGCTTGCTTTTGAACTGTGGCCGGAAGATCGGGGGACGAAATGTAAAATGTTGTTAATTAACGTTTATATTCCCCCCCCCACCCTTAAAGCATTGATTGAGATCAAAGTCACTCTTGCAGAGCTACTTTTGAATGGTGATCGGAAAAACTCTGATTACATTATCATTTTCGGGGGGGGGGGGACTTGAATGCAAAGTGCACAGACGAAAATGAAGGTGCATCCTATGGTAATGTTTTTAAAAAGTGTATAATGAAACATGGCAGTGGTAATAGTAAAGGGAAAGAGTATGCAGCTTTCTTCAAACAATTGGATATGTTTATGATAAATGGCAGAACTGACGCCGATGTTCCAGGGAATTATACCTGGAGTGGAAATGAGTGTACTGCCACCTTAGATTATTATTCTCGTCGATGAACCAATGTCTGTACTAATCATGTGGGCATTTGTATCCGTTGGACTGCGAATCATTTAAGGAAAATTGATACATGCCTCTTGGAATGAAGTGAAACTGACTTTTTAGCAATAGGACATAAGAGCAGTGATGAAATAGAGCAATGGATTAGTACTCTGACCTCGGAAGTAGCTACTGTTAGAAATAAAGGTCAGGGTTTTATATGTGATGAGCCACTTCACATCTATGATGTTGCCATTAGAAATGCCAAGAAATCTATGCATAAGGAAATGCGTCTGGCATGCAATTCCGGGCTAGCTGCCTGTGTGCTGGCCAGACGTATTTCTGTTGCTAAGAAACAGTATCAAGGATGGCTAAGGAGGTGGAAGCATTCAGCCCTCAATGCCAATTGGCAGGAAATGTTCATTGCATTTAGTAGTGCTGACCATAAAAAAATGTGGGACATAATGGCCAAGGCAAAGGGGGAGAGACATAGCCGCCTATTAAATCCTATTTGTGAAAAGGATTGGCTGATTTACATTCAAAAGCAAAGTGTGGATGCTGTAGTCGACACCCCCTCAGCATATACAATTAGAGTATGGCCCTTGACATTCGATGACAATGAAATCTACTGTATTATCCTGAAACTTAAGAATTCCAAGGCTCCAGGCCTTAATGGATTTGCAAAAATAGTTTTTAAAAATAATCCTGGTTCCTGGGTACGTATATTAAGAATCTTGTTTGAGAAGGTTTGCTCGACGCAAACCATCCTGTGTGCTGGCAGCAATCCATTCTATTGCCAGTCTATAAGAAAGTCGACCGGCTCATGCCAGATAACTAGGCTCTTATCCTTATTAGACACATCTGGAAAGATCTTCTCTACCCTGGTGCTTAGGGAACTGCAGCTATGGGCAGATAAGGCTAACATACTACATTTTACGCAGACCAGGTACGACCCGGCCGCTGTACTACACGTAATTTAAGAATGTAGGACCAATTGATTAGAGGGAACTTGGAATTAGGCCGATGTACTGTACGTGTCACATTTGTTGACTTCAAAGCAGCATTCGATGGAGTCAACAGATCTAGGTTGTGGGATAAACCTCTTGCCTATGGTTGTCCGGTTTGGATTATTGACGTGCTAAGAGGCCTCCACATTAACACCCAAGTATGTGTACGTATGAATGAAGGGGGTGGTTTATCTAGGCCGGTACCCACTAGGAAAGGTGTGAAACAGGGCTGCACTATTGCATGCCTGCTTTACAACCTATTTACAGCCGATCTCCCATCTCGGCTTTCAGCAAAAAGGGGGTGTTGTCCAAAGGTTTGGGGGCTTTCCATCCCCTGAATGCTATACCCCGATGGTCTGGTCATGTTCAATTACACCTACATGGGAGCAAGAGATATGTTTGAGTCTCTGATTAGTTATACGACAGTGAATGAGATGCATATAAATGTGGGTTAAACAAGGATTATGGCCGTCACATCCAAAAAGGTGCAATTTCTTGATTTTTAGACTTCCCTTGGCAAGGTTGATTATGTTCTTTCATATCCCTATCTGGGTCTTGACATGAGTGCCAGTAAGGCCTATGTATTTATAGTGGTTATGAGGAAAGTTAAGGCTGCACGTATCACCCACCTAATTTGTAATTTTTCTAGAAACACTGTAGGGTTTGCCATCAAGGGAATCATCATCATTTATATGCAATGTTTTTGCCCCATGGTTCTCTATGGATTAGAGGCCCTGGCTATGGGAGATTTACAGTGGTTAGGTACAATAGAAGGAGCCTTTGGGAAGACTATGTTGAAAATGCACAAATCCACCCCCATGGAATATATTCGCCTGGAGTTGGGATTGGTGTCACTCATGAGCGAGTTGCTTATGAGAAGAGGTACTCTTCATATTAAGATCCATACATTTCCTAAATGCCAACTTCTCACTTTGTTGGGGGCATGCCCCAATTTCCAGTGTGGTGGAAAAAAACAGTATGATGACTCGGTTTTTGGGACATATACAACCATTTGGCTACTATTAGAAGCCATTGCTATGTCTCTATGGTGGTCCGTAATTACTTAAAACCCCAGAGGTACCTGAGACAATGTCCTAACTTGTCGGTCCAGAGCTTTAGGTTAAGTCAAAGAACCAATCAGCTCCCTATGATTGTCTCGGTGGCAGCATTCTTGGATTTTGGATGTAAATTTTAACTTATACTTTAGTTATTATTTCAAGGAAAGTCGTTTTATGATAAATGATATTAGATCATTTGTATTAGGATTTAACTTTGTTATTAATCCCCTTGAACATGGTTAATGCCAGAGATAGAAATAAAAGCCTTGATGGAATTGTTTGGTAGTGTACATTGTAACATGTGTGAGTGTAACTATGAAAGATGATCTATTTTTACCATGTATGTATTGTTCAAAGTGTAATTGTTGAGATTATATTTTGTAAAAGTTCTTTTAGAACTATCTACAAATAAATAAATACATTATTATAGCTCCATATTCAATGAGGAATCTTACATTCATCTCTCGGAACTGGAGGAGGCTCTAGATCAGATCAATCTTTGTCATCTAGTTGTTGCAGCCACAGGTCTGCCAGATGCCCCTACAACCATAGAAGAAATACTGGCCATAATCAGAGCATTACCAACAGGTAAAACTCCTAGTGCAGACGGGCTACCAAGGGAATTTTATTAAGAATTTTCAGTCGACGTGGCACCTGCACCACTAGACATGCTAAAGAAGCATATGAATTGGGTTCTCTCCAAGCAACTTTGAGAGAATCAATTATAAATACCCCACCCTAAACCAATTAAGCCTGCTACAGAATGTGGCTTGTACAGATGCCTGTCCTTATTGAATCAGGACAGCAAAATACTCACTGCACTATTGGCAGACAGACTCAAAAAAGTAATAGAAATCCTAGTATAAACATACCAAACAGGATACATACAAGGCAGAAATACAACGTGGAACTTATGGAGGTTACATCACATAATTGAATGCACTAAATATTGCACCAGTCATTACACAGTGTCTTATCTAGATGCCATTAAGATATTCGATTCTATCAGATGGAAATGACTACATGCCACTTTGCAACGATATGTAATTGGGCAGCGATGCATCTGATTTGTTTAACTATTATACAACAAACCTATAGCCAGAGATTAAACAGGTCATCATTTCTCAGAAGAATTGGAATTGGAGAAGGGCATTAGACAGGGTTGTCCGTTGTCCTCTATGGTTTTTAAACTTGCCCTGGAACCAATTGCAGCGTTTCTCAGAGAAGAATACAAAGATGCGGCATAAAGATAGATGGTGTCTGACACCTAATATCCATGTACACTGACAACATGCTGCTCTACATACAACAGCCAGAAACCAATGTACCGTATACATTGGATGTTCTTTATAGATTTGCAGAACTCTCAGGCATCACGTTTAGTCGGGAGAAATCGTGCTTGTTTCCATTGGCAGGACAAAAACGAAAAAAGAGAGAACTATTGCCCACCATTTCATTATGATGGAATACAGACACATTTAGATATTTAGGTATAGATATATACCATAACCCTCTTTTGGAGCACACCCACAACACATAAAAAGCATTAGATGGGTGGTAAGGTCCATGGACTTCTGGGCGTGGTTACCTCTTTTTGTGGTGGGTAGAGCTGCTCTCCTGAAGATGGTAGTCCTCCCCAGATGACTACAATATTTTAACATCCTTTGCAACATACCTAAAAGTTTCTTTAGAGTATTAGTCACAACATGCAGAAGATTTTTATGGCAGAACAAAAAATACAGACTGTCCTTGACCATGCTCCAAAAACCATATGAGGTAGGAGGAATTAGAGTACACCAATTTGAACTATTCTTCCTAACTAGCCAGCTGCTATTTGTTACCGGATGGTTGGCAGACGAACCAACACTTGACACTTCATTGTTATAACCAGCCATTAAACCATTCTATTTGAAGGCGGTACTGTGGGTGCATAACTCCTACTTACATCAACTACCACATCCATTGGTTGTAGGCAAATGATCATTGCATAAAGCCTGCAAAATACATTGATGGCAGGCAGTCAACAAAGGAGGTTAAGCATATGCAGATAATGGGAGTACAGGGGAGTAGTGACTGTAAGCGATTTGTTTTTGCAATGACATTCTAATGGACTTCCCAACACTGACAGAACAAACAGGAATACAGGAAGGACAGTACATAATGTACAGAACCATAACACACATATGCCGAAATGGCTGTTATACTCCACCAATCTACTGAATGCAGCAAACCCATTCTCCTCCACAGCAAGTTGCCTCACCATAGCCAGAGCCGTCATAGGCTATAGGCTAGATTACTGCAATGCCCTATTCGCTGGCATCTCCTCTAAAAACGACCAAAAACTCCAAGTCATCAAAAATAATGCACTCCGGGCTGCTCACAGCATCCCTAAAAGGGAACACCTCATGACAGCAAGAAGAGAAGTTCATTGGCTACCCATCAGCTGCTAACTCAACCCACCTTATCTATCCCAGAAAATAAGTGGAGCCCACTCCTCCAGGCCCACCAGAGCACCATACACTGAACAGATTATTGATACCGAAAGTCAAACGCACCAAAGCAGGTGGAGCTAGCTTCTCTTTTTATAGTGGCCAAGCATTGGAACTCACTGCCCCCATCACTCAGAGCTGAACCCTCTCATGGAGCCTTACGCAAAGCACTCAAAACATTGCTGTTCAAACAAGACCAATACGTATTGTGTATTATCTCATGCCAACAATAACTGCATGTATATGCTTTGTATCATATGCCTATGATTCCTGTATTCATCATGTATCATGTGCCTAAGACTCCTGTAACAGCGCAACAATGCCCTTGGGCTGCTGCACGCTTTATAAATTAGTATTTTTTTTTTTAAACTGCATAACCAAATAGTCTCAAATGATACAGTTAAAACTATGTATGATATATCTGGAGGTCACGTAGTGTCTAGGTTACATGACCTGTTCCTCTCTTGGCATTTTGCCTCCGAATTGAACGTACGTCAGGAATGGTAAAGGGACCTTGGAACACATTTCACTGATGATGTATGGTTGAAAGTGTTCCGATATCATAAGCATGTTTCTAGAAATACAAAACTGCAAATTATACAATGATATATCACACACAGAGCTTACTTAACACCTCAAAAGATTGCCAGATTTTGCAGCTCTGACAAACAGCACTGCTCTAAATGTAAGCATGAGAATTCTGATATATTACATATGTTCTGGTCCTGCCCAAAAAT
Organism: Ambystoma mexicanum; assembly: GCF_040938575.1. NCBI lineage: Eukaryota > Metazoa > Chordata > Amphibia > Caudata > Ambystomatidae > Ambystoma > Ambystoma mexicanum. The sequence goes on along the minus strand of NC_090937.1, from coordinate 913,062,089 downwards.
ACAACAGTACTGGTATACGATAGCGCTCAATATGTGCGGAAGCAACATGACATTAAGGGGGTAATTCATAGAATTCAGCGCACAAGTGGCGCACGCAGCTGGCGCACAGTGTGCGCATGCAGCAGTCTGCGCGAGCCGCGTGCGACTACATCCATTTCCGCGCACAGCGTATTCATGGATTTTAACATCCAAAACCAGCCGTGGCGCAGAGTGGCGCAGCGACCCTGCAGCATTGCAAATTACGCCCCCAACCTTTCCCCGTGCGCCATGAACAGCGCACAAATCCCGTACATGTCGCACAGGCCAGTGGACCAGCATACAGCCCCCCAACCACAAAAAAGTCAGTAAAAATCCCTGCGCACCCCTCCGAATACACGAACTGCGCTGCGTGGGAAGTATTACACGCTATTGGCCCTGTGCGAGCAAGGTACGTGTATTTCTGGGGTGCGGGGAAGTTTCACACGCGATTGTCCCTGTGCGAGCGGGGTATGTGTATTTCCGGGGTGCACGGGAAGTTTCACATGCGATTGGCCCTGTGCGAGTGGCGTACGTGTATTTTGGGGGTGCGCAGGAAGTTTCACATGCGATTGGCTCTCTGCGAGCGGGGTACGTGTATTCCTGGGGTGCGTGGGAAGTTTCACACGCGATTGGCCCTGTGCGAGTGGGGTATGTGTATTTCGGGGGTGCTCAGGAAGTTTCACATGCAATTGGCCCTGTGCGAGTGGGGTACGTGTATTTCCGGGGTGCGCGGGAAGTTTCACACGCGATTGGCCCTGTGCGAGCGGGGTACGTGTATTTCAGGGGTGCGCGGGAAGTTTCACACGCGATTGGCCCTGTGCGAGTGGGGTACGTGTATTTCCGGGGTGCGCGGGAAGTTTCACACGCGATTTGCCCTGTGCGAGCGGGTTAGGTGTATTTCTGGGGTGCGCGGGAAGTTTCACACGCGATTGGCCCTGTGCGAGCAGGGTACGTGTATTTCTGGTGTGCGTGGGAAGTTTCACATGCAAATTGGCCCTGTGCGAGCGGGGTACGTGTATTTCGGGGGTGCAGGGGAAGTTTCACACACGATTCGCCCTGGGCGAGCGGGGTACGTGTATTTCGGGGGTGCCCCAATGAATTGGTAGTGTGTGTCCTCCCAGGTGTGCCCTCTCCCCCTCCCCAGGGCCTGCAGTTAGACCCCAACACAGGGGTACACACTGCACCCCTGGCCATGCCCCAGAGGCAGCCCATCCACCCTGCTGAAGCCCCCCAGCCAGCCCACATGTCACCATGCACAAGTGAGCACTGACTTATGTCCGCCAGCACCCCTATCCACCCAGCATTGAGGGGCACCTGCCAGCAGGCCCTGACTCATGTCCCCCAGCACCCCATCCACCCAGCATTGAGGGGCACCTGCCAGCAGGCCCCGGCTCATGTCCCCCAGCACCCCATCCACCCAGCATTGAGTGGCACCTGCCAGCAGGCCCCGACTCATGTCCCCCAGCACCCCATCCACCCAGCATTGAGGGGCACCTGCCAGCAGGCCCCGACTCATGTCCCCTAGCACACCACCCACCCAGCATTGAGGGGCACCTGCCAGCAGGCCCCGACTCATGTCCCCCCAACACATCATAAAGACAAACCGTAAGTCAACTATGTACATCAAAACATGTCCCTCACACACACACACCCTGGGTGCAAGTGATTGTCTAAATCTACGTATTCCCATGCAGTAACCCAATGAGCGAATACCACACATGGAAGTAAGAAACAAAAATGTATTCAGAACAAAATGAATGAAATGAAATGAAAGCATAAAACATATTTCAAACGATGAAATGAAATGTATGTCTGAAACATAACAAAAAACCATATGAAGAACCAATCCAAAGTGATGAAAGAAAAATGTGTCCAATCTCACGGTCCACCAAATGAAATCCAAAGGAAACGTAAATTGAATAATCCATTGATCCATGGTGATAAAATAAAATGAAATCCTCACATGATCTACTGTTCAACTATGTACACAGAGTTCATCCAGGGCCCATGACCCAACGAAAGAAATGAAACCTATCCAAAAAACTACCTAAGAAAAGAACTATATACAAATGTGTGGGGCATAGTCCAAACACCCAAAATCAAAGAAAAACTAAAATTAAACCTAACACTAAAAACTATATACAATGGCGGCGGGCTAGTCCGACGGCTCACTTTCCAGTTCCCCGGCCCGGGCATCATCGAACTCCTGCTCAATGTCCGGGAGACGGTCCTCTTCCATGGCCCCGAGGGTTTGCAGGGACGATGCCATGTTGAACTCCAACTCCCTGCAAATTGCCTCGAGGCACTCGCCCCGCCTCAGTGCCCTCCGCATGAAGTTTTCTGCCCTGACCATTGTGAGCCGTGCCTCTTCCGCCGCCGCCGCTCCGCATCTATGGCCTGGCCCAACCGCTGCCACATGGAAAACACTTCCAATCCTGGGTCAATGAGGCATCCGAGATGACGTGCAGTGTATTCACAAAAACACTGCAGGTCACCTCGCACACCCCGTTGACGCAACGCCATCCCAGCCAGGACAGGCTCAACCCAGTCCCGGATTGCCACGTCCGCAGGGAGAGGAAGGCCAGTTTTTGTGCGCTCATCCCCTCCCTGAAAACGGGTCTGGACGTAGGCATCCCTGCCGGTGCAGGATGATGCAGTCACAGGATCGGGGACAGGATTACACACAGGCACCTCCGCGCCGGCCTGTGCTGCCTCGTGTCCCTGCCCCTACACTGCACCACTAGCACCAGGGGAATCCCCACCTCCAGACCCCGTGTGTGTCCCTTCCAAGGCCTCCTCCTCCACCAAACCCCCACTAACCTGGATGACTCCATGCCATCTTCCTCCGTCGGACCCTGTGGGGTCTCAGCTGACCCTTCTGCTGCCGAGGAGTCCACCACCGACCTCCGCCTCTTGGACATACCCTCGGCAGCTACGGCCTGGGACGCGGCACCAGACTCCTCACTCCCTGACAAGATGACAATCTGGGAGGGGAGCCGAGTCTTACGTCTCCGGCTGGTGGTGCGATCCCTGCCGCTTTGCTCCACAGCACCCTCTCTGCCCTCTTCATCAGTTGACGCTGCAGACAGGGAGAGATAGAACACAGGCATCAGGGCACTGTACAATGGACTGATACACACATGACAGTTGCACATGAGTGGCAGTGTAAAACTACAGACATGGCATCACACTCCCCAACACATATGTCATTTCAACTCACACACATGAGCAAATCAACAGGAATCTTGCACCAGGCAGCACCGTCCATACACAAACAACAGCACGAGCAGCCAAAGGTGAGCCTGACATCACATGCAACACGGGAGTGCATAGCACATGCACACACGCCACCAGACTGACATGCATCTGTACATCTCCACCACTGCAGTGATAATGTCACCATCCATGTCACATCTGGCAATCAGCCTCCTACATGTCAGTGTCACATGCATCCATGTTGCATCACAGTTGCACACTTGTCACATACACACACATGCACATGTACACAGTGCAGATGCATGCAGCAGGAACCTACATCCATGTGTGACACCACAACCATGCCACAGTACATACACATAATTTTCACATGTGCGCACCCACACATGCATTTGCCCAGCATGCTTGCCAACACATACACCATCGATGTGTTTCACACATGAGAGGAATCACATGTGGCTGGTTCACGTCCCTGTACATACGCATCCATACATGGCCCTACAAAGACATATGTTGAACCTGCACACTCCTGGCACATCACAACACACACAGCGTACAATCAGTAGGCATGTACACTTACCGCTCGACTCCAGATGGGTCTGCCTTCAAGGACCTGGACGTGGAGCGCTGGGTGTATACGTTCCAGGACCCTCATTTGGATGGTGGTAAGGCGGACTCAGCACCCCTTGCCATCCGCTGGCTTCAAGAGGTGCTGGGCCTTGCTGAGGGTCCTGGACCTGAAGTCCTCCGAGCGCTTCCGGACGTGTTGAATGTTGCGGACTGCCACCTCCTCCGCATTCATGGCAGTCACGATGTCAATCCAGATTCTCTTCCGTCCTTCATTGTTGGTGCGTGAACTTCCAAAGAGGGCATCATACTGCCTCAGGACATGCTCCACCAGGTCACCAACTTCACTGGCAATGAAGCTGGTGGCCCTCTGCCTCTCTGGCTGGGGGTTGCCAGTGGTGCCAGATGGTGTAGACATGGAAACCCCAAAGGCAGGTGCGGGTGGGCAACTGGGTCCTGGGGCTGGACTGTGGAGCGATGGTATCCCAGTAGGGAGTCTTCAGTTCCAGCAGGGGTGGTCACAGAAACTGCACCCCTGGCTGACGTGCAGGCACCAAATAGCAGGGCATGTGGGCAGCAGGCAGGCATGCAGCAGCAGATAGCAGGTGGGAGCGTGGTCTTCCGTGTGTTGTTGCGTGGCCAGCTTGATATGGAATGATTTGGCATGTGAAAAAATTGCATGTCAGTGTCAAAAATGAGGAAAGGCCCTTAGGGCGTAAGTGCGTCTGTGAGGTTACGCGCGCGGTGGTTTCCAACAACACAGGTGCATAGTGGATCAGCACGTGAAAAAACCACACGTCCGTGTGGGAATGCATGTAATTCGAAGAAAGGGCCTAAGTGCGTAAGTGACGTGACAAGCGTGGGCGTTTCCTTCAGCACGGGTTAAAGGTGATCGGGGCCTGCAGTTTGCTGTACGTGCCTTTCGTGGAGACCGACGTGTGTGTTGCTACTTCGTGTTGTTTCGCGCGCCATCACTACTTCACAGCAGATCAAGGACATATCTCTTCCTTTGGCGGGGGTATTGGCTATGTGTGTTTTTTATCATCGCGCTAGTGTGACGGTGAGTCGTGCACACTATTTATCCCACTGCGGGTGCCCCTGTGTATCACACCCGTTTTCGAGCTCATAGTAGCCTGCGTGTCCCACGTGTATGCGTTTTTCGTGTTACTGGCTTAATTCCACGCACGTAGGCTGCAGGGGTTGCGTGCATGGTTTTACTGCAGTTTTGGGGTGCCTGAGCATTGCGTGACCCGTCACTACATCACCGGGGTCACATACAGACTTGCAGGTGCAGGGGTGCTGTTAACATCTTGCATCCCACCCACTTCACCCCAATTGCCCAGGACAATTGTGGTGTACACCTCCCATTGGCACTCCTCCATCTGTGCCGGCACTACTCCATCTGTGCCATGGTTGGGAGGCCACCAAAGGTGAGGGGCGCCTCAGCTGGGCGTCCTCCTCATGGTGGGCGTGGTCAGGGACGTGGCCGGGTGACCAGGGAGTAGGGGGACTCCAGGGTGTCCAGGGTGGCTGCAGAGGGGGAAGAGGCAGGGTGCGCCACTTGTGCACGATGTTGTGCCATGTGTCGGTGCAGTCATGCCACCACCCCCTGTGATTCCGGGAGATGCAGCTTCTGCATCTGGCACTGGCGCCCGTGTGACCCGGAAGTCCGTTTCATCGACTGCCATGGGCCCAAGGGTAGTGGTAGCTGCAGGTGCAGCTGTGGACACCACCACCCAGGCTCAGGGTCTGCCAGCGCAGGCTGCGTTGGCACTTGAAGAGTCCTTGGAAGATTTCCAACAGGGCAGGAGGGAAAACGTAGGTGCACGCACGGCTGCCCTGACCGAGACACGTGTCCCTGGGGCAGTAATGTCATCTGCTGCCCCGACCAGCCAGGTGTTGGCAAGTGCAGGGGCAGATGCAGCCAACAACACCCCGGTTGTCAGTTTGCCAAGCAGGACAGTCGCGGTCAATGACCCTGGCACAGCAGATGTTGCTCTGCAGGGTCCATTAGAGGGCAACGAGCTGCCACTGACGCAAGTCAGGCCTTTGGTCGTCCCTCCACCTGCCACTCCCTTGGCACAATCCACCGGTGCCACTGGCCATACTGATCAGGGCGACATTTGCCAGCCAGGGTCTGCGCCACAATCCAAGAGGAGGAAGGTTGCACCTGCAGCACAGGCTGGGACCCCACACACAGCCACGACTTCCTGCATGTCGAGGAAGAAGCCTTTCTGCAACCAGGAACTGGGCTTCCTCGTGGACTACGTGCGGGACCACAACCGTGACATGCTAGTGGGGCCTAATTGTCAGACTACGGCTGCCCACCGTGATACCCACTGGAAGCAAGTTGTGGGACATGTGAGTGCATTCGGCCATGAGGTGCGCACGGCGCAAGAGTGCAAAAAGCGTTGGAATGATCTCAAACGCAGCGCTAAGGCTAAGCGTGCCTCAAATTACAACTTGATTCTGGTGACTGGCAGTGGGCCTGCACCTGAGGAGGAAGACCTCACTCCGCACGAGTCACTCGTTGCGGAGTTCATACCACCTGGATCGGTCGAAGGAGTGGGGCAGATGCCAGACTTTGATGCCCAGTCCAGTGAGTGATGCTGCGTGGTTGCTGAGGACATGTGTCTTTTACTTGTTTGATGTGTTGTGCATGACTGCCACTACATGTCACGTGTACATGGTTCTGATGCAAGTACAAGTAATGCAATGCTTCATTGATGCATGTCTGCTCTGCTGGATGGTGGGCATGTGGAGCGGACGGGGACCGCATCACCACTATTGTACCCTCGTCACATGCTGGTCACCAGGATGCCCCTCCGGTTCATGTTCCAGCTCACTGGACCTTCTGCTTTTAGCCTGGGGTGACCTTGCTTTCAGCCCTGGGACTAGGTCGTAGCATGACTGACGTGCATGTGTCCTCTGCCTGCATGCGGGTACTCCACGTAGGCATGCTCCCTTGCCCTTCCACCCCCCCTCTGCACCCCAATTCCACCTTTGCACTGGTCTGCTTCAATTTTGCCATTGAGTACTTGCCTTTTCATACGTCCTGTATACATGCTAACTTCCACCAGCCAATCTGCCAGACATATGCTGTGGGGTATATCCTTTGTACTTGATGCAGGGTGTCTCACTTGGATTGTGCAGAGATCAGATGCCCCGCAGGGACATGAGTGCATGGAATTTCATCAGCCTTCCCATGGCCACTGTGGCTCAGTCCTGCGTCACACACATGTTTAGGGTGTGACAGTCTGTGTAGCTCACAGGCCTCAGCCTGTTTCATGGCCAATGACTCTGTCCAACTGGTGTAGTGTCTTCTTCACACGTGGATGTACTCCGGAGGTTTCATCATGTGTCCTACTTACTGTCCCATCATCATCTGCTGTGTTGTCACTTGAATCACATGATGCAAGTGATGCTAGTCAACACTGTCTGTCAATACACAGGTATATGGTCATCCTTTTGATACCATGCAAGGCATCCCTGCATTTGCACTTGGGGGAGGGGTGGTTTGCTTGTAGCCATGCTACCCATTGCATGCACATTGCACGTGATGGCTGAAGTTGACCTTGCACTGTCTTCACATTTTCTGATACACATCATGAAGTACTTGTACCTGTGGAATGTGAGTAACGTACAAAAGTGCTGCGCTTCACCAACCCACTTCAGAGCGATATAACACCCTTGTACATGCCTAATCACAGAAGCAATGTCAAGTTGACCTAGCATGCATGGCAGGTTCACTTTTGTGTGTGACATGTCTGCTTCATGTGTCTGGTGTCTGTGTGATGTCTATGTGTGTGCGTCTGTGTGCTTCTAACATGTGTAGTGACCTTTTTTCTCTCTCCTTTTCAGATGATGACGCAATGGAGCCAGAGGATGGTGTTGTCATGCCAGGCACAGGGTTGTTATCACTACAGAAGCCCGGCACAAGTGGGGGTCGTGAGGTGGTAGGCCATGAAAACCCACATGTGCTACAGTCCATCTTGTTTCTGGCTGGCAATGAGTCCAGCCCTGATGACCACTCTGACGTTCATGTTGAGTTGGATGAGCATCAGGTCCATATGTCAGGGGTGAGTGATTCTGATGTGGGCACTCCTTTGTCCGCGGCACCTGCACTGCAGGGTCAGACAGTCTTGGAACCTCCGCCTGTCTTAGATCGGGACGCAGGGTCACCCTCTACACCAGTCACTGATGTGCTTGGGACATCACGTCGACGGGGGCATGTAGTCGTGGAGTCGCGGGTGGTGCCAACACACAAGGACACCCAGTCCACGCGCAACCGCTGTATACTGAGTGGGAGCAAGACATGACTGCCAATTCTGAACGCCAGAGGGCAGCAATGGAGAACATCGCTGTGAGCATGGAGCGTGTGGCCCAATCCATGCTCCCCCCTGCTAGGCAGGTGCTTCTCCAGCAGCAGGCGGCACGGTCCATGGCCCGCCCACTCAGGCTGGGCATGGCGGCCTCAGACAGGGCACGCCAGGCTGAAATGGTGTCTTTGCGTCGAGCAATTGCTGCTCACGCAGAGGCACACATGGAGGCCCTGAGGGAGGAGTATTCTTCCCTCAGATCCACTCTGGGTGTCCTTCTGATGTCCCAGAGGGAGCGGTCAGAGGAGAGGTTTGCGCAGCTTGAGCGTACCATCTCGGCTGAGCTACATGCTTGCCGGGATGTGCATCAGTTGTCCAGCCAGGCATTTCAGGAGGAACTCTGTGTTACACGTGTTACATTGCAAGAGGAAGAATGCGTATCACGTGATGTCCTGCATGCAGACCTACGTGTCATCGCCGCACAGAACCAGGCTCACCCGTCCGGCAGACTTGCTGCCGACGAGGGGCAAGCTGCGTCTAGGCATGGTCAGGCTCCTGTGCCACGTCCTCCTTTCCAGGAAGAGCCAGACTCGGACGACGAGGTATCTCCCACATAGGTCAGGCTGTGCAGGCGTTGAGCCCATGGAGGTTTTTTTTTCTTAACATCATCGCATGTGGGTGTTCAGCAGCACCCTGTACCTCCCCCCTCCCGGGTCATGTGTGGGCATTTTTGATTTTTCTTTTAGTTTAGTTAGTTAAGTTTCTATTTGATAGTTAGTTTAATTAGGTAATGTAGGTTTTTCATAGTTAGTGTAATTAGTTAATATAGTTTAAAATTTCTTGTCTATTGTGCTTTCATGTGACTGTGTGGTGCTTTGTGGCTTTTGAAAGCATCCACTGTCTGTTCCAGGTGGACCCTTCAGGCTTGTCTTGTGTATGTGTTTGCAGCTTGGGGTCCTGACTCACATAGCCACTCCTGCTTCCCTTATCCATGGGCTCGCAAGGATGGTTCGGTATAACACCCTCTTACACAAGGGCTTTGGACTGTCATATCTGTGGCATGTCTGCTGCTGTCCTACTTGTTTTAACACCCCTAGTGGGGATGATAGGGTTGTTATTGACCACTTTTCTTCTTTTGCTAGATGTAGGGTTTCCTGATTCATGTGTACATTAATTGCTATACATTGTGTAGTATGTTTCTTATCTTTACTGTACAGGTGCTTGTTGCAATTCATGCTGTAGATAGTGTCTGCCACACTTTGCCTGTGAAGATCGCACTGATGGTGTGATTTCTGATGTACGTCTCTGACATGGTCCAGTCATTAAATGCCTGAAGAGACACACACAGGTGATTTCAAAGCATTAATCATGTGTTTCATGCCCTTTCTGCAGAGGGATGAGCCTCCAAACCACCTTTTCCAGCAGACATGGCCCATTGGACGTCTGGAAGCTGGACACGTTTGGTGGTGCCGACATGCGCATGTGTGCACAAGCAGAGACACAGGGATTGCGCTCATACATCCAAAAAAAGCTGATGTGTTTCAAGGGACTCCAGGCAAGGTGAGCAGCACAAGGGGGCCACACCGCAGCCAACCTTCCACCAGGCCAGTTTCACATGCATGCTTAGTAGCTGCATTGACGGTGAGCTTGGACAAATATTGGTGTTGAAGCACACAATACAGCTGAGATGTGTTGGTGGACTAATGGCTAGTTGATGGGAAAGTTGTCTGGGGCACCTGAAGGGGCAGTGGCACATACACTCTGGTCGACCATGGTCCATTGAAACAGTTGTATTAGCCTTAACGCGTTCCAAGACATGGAAAGAAGCAGCTCACAGGGACAGACAGCGAGGGACAGACTCGTGTGCAGTGCATTTTATTTCCATGTAGAATTTGACACATGGACTACCTACTTATTTTGGTTATGGTGGAACACGACTTGTTTTGAAGTCGTAGCTTGCTATATGCGTCTGGCTGCTTACCGAGGGAACATTGCATGTTGTGTGAATTGTGACACATTGGTCTTCCATTTGCCATGCACCCACCGGTGCCTGACTTACTGCATTGACTGTGTATGAACCATCACATGGTGAATGTAACGTATGGGTATGAAGCACCACACATCCAGGCGCATGGGTTCCGCTATTACTCCTATGCGTATAATACACAGATCCTCATTCTTCTTGACCTCACTCAAGTCGACACTGCGTCTTGGCTAAGGAACTGCCTGGAGGATCTGGGGCGATGGATGATGAGAAATTAGCTGAAGCTCAATGGCAGTAAGACCGAGGTCCTGGCTGTGGGTACCACATCTCCCCAACTATTCTGGACCTTGAAATTCTGGCTGTCAAGTTTGACCCCCCTCCCGGTTCAATTGGTCCGGAATTTGGGTGTAAAAATCTCTGCCTCTCTTGCCCTTGAGGACCAGGTGGATACTGTATGCAGGGCCGGGCACTTTAAACTCCGTATTTTGCGGAAAGTACTGCCCTTCATTCCCACAGAATGCCAGGCACTGGTGGTGGCAGCTCTGGTTCTAAGCTCTCTTGACTATTGTAATTCCCTTTATTTGGCCCAACCACACTATCTGATTAATAGGCTTCAATTATTGCAGAATGCGGCCGCCCGTTCTAGACTACGCCCCCCTTTTTCATCCCATCTTTCTCCTCTGCGAAGGAAATTGCACTGGCTTCCTGTTGCCAGACGGATCCTGTTTAAATCTTTGTGTCTGGTGCACCGTGCCTTCTATAGCATGTGCGCTGTGTACCTTCAGGCAACATTTGTTCACTACATCCCGACCCGCCTGCTGAGATCTCAATCTGCGCTTCTTGTAGCAGTCCCTCGATATCAAGGGATGCTGAGCCTTTTCTGTGGTGGCTGCAAGATCTTGGAATCATCTTCCTCTTGCTCTTCGTGCTAATGTGGATCACCTCACCTTAAGTAGACTTCTGAAAACTACTCTTTTTTAGTATGGGTTTCTTTGACGCAGTTATTTTATTTGTCCCCGTTCCATTTTTTAGCGCCAAGATGCCTTCGGGTGTAAGTGCGCTGTATTAAGTTCCTTTAACATAACATAACAATGACTGTAGCTGTAACTTAAATCTTCCTTACGGTGATACTGGTAATGAACATCATTCTGCCAATATGGACACAAGTAGTTTGTGCAATGTGGGCAGCTCATCATTGGGGAACACTGTGGGTCTGACAGATGGTTTATTGCTTAGAGTCCGGGTGGAGTGCATGCATGATAAACAAAGAGAGCAGATGTGTATTTTAGAAATAATAAACAGATGACACCATCTTGAAAAATATTAAATGGAATGACAAATTCTCCAAAGGGTGTGAGCATGTTTCTGTTTTTACAAGTAATTGATGTACCTGGAAGGTATATTAATTCAGTGATACACGGTTCTCCACAGTGGCTGTGCAGATGTTTCATGAGTTTTCTGAGCAGATAAGCCAGATGTTTCTGGATCTTGCTTCCTGAGAGTTGAACATTCCTGATGAGTAGAAGATGTGAAAGATGTAATATACGAGAGCTATATCTTGGTTAATTGAGGATGCTGTGAAGATGGTCGTCATCTAAGAATTATTCATTTGTTTCAAAAAGGTTGGTGAATGTCTGTCAAAGTGTGGACAAGTGCAGTCGCTGCAGTTCCTGCTTTAATCTCTTAGCAGCTTCCATTATGTGATGTGTGGACACAGCATTTGGACTAACTGGGAGACCAGTAATTACATGTTTGCTCAGCTACAGCATCACCTTTGGCACGTTGAAGACTCGTTTTGGAATCTCTCGTTAAATGATCGGATAATGTTGGGGCAAAGTAAAAAACACACCTGCCTTGTACAGAACATTGATGTTCAAAAGGCTAGATGTAAACTCATTTCAGATCATTTGGAATGTTATGGTTATGATAATTGTCATAGGAGGCTGAACGTTGCAACTGAGAGATTGCATTTTGGATTTGATGTATGCCAACCATGGCCAGGCTCCACTTGCACCATTCAGAACTTCAATGTGTCAGAATGAGGCATATTTCTGAGAAACAGGACAGATATTAATGGTAATGAAATTAAGATGGAGTCCCTTTATACAGACATCACTTATGCTTGTCTGTACATGTGAGCAATTACTCATCAATAAGGGGCGCAGAGACTTTTAGCAACTTGAAAAAAAACTGCTTCTTCAAGAATTGCAATAGAGCAAGTGAACACAGTATTGCTGAGTACTTGTTTCAAAAATAAGCAGCCAGTCGAAAGAGAAGTAATAGATGAAAAAATCAGAACACACTTTTTAAATGCCAACAGCACAACAAGAACAAACGCAGTTAAAAATAATTGAACTTGAGGAAACTAAAGACGGTCTCTATGTATTTCAAACATTATGAAAGAGTCGGGAAGAAATCATTCAGAGAATCAGCAATTCAGGGATTAAATAAAACACATAGAAAAACACATATTTCTTTCAACAAAGAAGTGTTTAAAAAACAATTTGAAAACCACTTTGACACATACGAATATTACAACTGAACCAATGCTTGTAAAAAATAACAAGAATTTAGAATTGAGTAGCACACAAACAACGGACATCAATTTAAAAGGTACTTCCATGAATAAGAACAGCAAGCAACAATGCAAATACAGGATTAGAGCCACCTAATTTGTTTGACCCCAGAAAGACAACAAAAGCCTTTGAACAGGACAAGCATTTTGAAAATATTCTATTTCAATCCCTATACAGTGGGTGAAATGTTCCAACTTCAATGACTTGAACGTAGTGAGGCTCCATTGTATATCTACATTAATTGTGCAACTATTTCTATTTCAAATGAGCTCCTTGTTACCATTTGAGTATAAGGTGTTTCTGCACAAATATGCTTCAAATTCACACATGATCAATTTAAGCCACGAATGGAGTGCATGCAGAGCTAAAGAAAAGGAAAACACCCTATTAGAATGAGAATTCAATTCTCAAGTCAAGAAACTTGCTGACTGGTACTGCAAATTCACAGGGAATGGCCATCAGAAGCAACTTCAGATTTGTCAAGGTTGCAAGAAACATTACTGGGGATGCAATATTACCCCTAACAACTCGTATACTACATTTTAATTCGTTTAATGGGACCCTAGTGTTTTAAAAAATATCTTGCAAAATAATCAGGTTTGGAATATTTTAAAAGTTGATTCTCCACTGTTTTGTTATGTATTATATTGTATTGTATCATTTGTATAGTGCCTTTTACCATTGGTATGGTCCCAACGCGCTATAGGTTGAACACCCTCGAGGGACCAAAGTCCAGGTATGGGAACATTTGTGAAGTGCTAGTATGTGTGTGTGTGTGTGCATAAAAGCCAGTATGAAGATATGAACAGAAGGCCAAGTCCCTGCTAGCCACCCATGTCGAGCTGGCATGTGGATGGGCATGCGAGAGCGGGATAGTTATGTATTCAACTATATATTGAATTTGTGGATAGCCTGATTCTTGTGCCTTCCTGTAAATTTGTGTTAAATGTGTAAAGTTTTAATTTTTTTAAAACCGTATCACATTACAATAAATAAATAAATAAATAAATATATTGAATTTTTGTCATGAACAATAGCTGCATTCCTATGACAGAGGTGTTGTGCAAAGTGCTTTTGAGTGGTGTATAATGGCAAATGCATGAGGGTCTGTGCCCATCCCTTCAGCTAAAGTTCCATAAGCATGGAGTACAACAGGTTTAAAAAACATTGGCTGTGACTTAGTGAGTGCCCAGTGCTCTAGCTACATTCAAAGTTCACCGAGTATCTTTGCACTGGCTACATTCTACCCTCACCCAGATACCATGCACTGGATAGATTGTATATTCAGCAAAACACAGTGCTACACACTTGTCTGCTCCCAAAATTGATCAATGTGCAACACCTTGTCTGCCCCAAAATACATCTAAGTGCAACAAACTGCTCGCCCCAAAATACATCTAAATGCAACACACTGCTTGTCCCCGCAATATATCTAAGTGCAACACACTGCCTGCCCCAAAATAGATCTAAGTGCAACACGCTGCCCACCCCTAAAATACATCTAAGTGCAAACACATTGCCTGCTCCTAAATACATCGAAGTGCAACACACTGCCTGCCCCATAATACATCTATGTGCAACACCTTGTCTGCCCCCAAAATAAATCTAAATGCAACACACTGCCTGTCCCCACAATATATCTAAGTGCAACACATTGCCTGCCCCAAAATAGATCTAAGTGCAACACACGACCCACCCCTAAAATAAATCTAAGTGCAAACACATTGGGCCTCCTTACAAGGTTGGTTCTCCGGTAATTACGGTACTGGTAAGGGAATACTGGCATCCATTACGGACCAGTGTTTTATGGCCCTAGAAGCCGGTGTTACCGGCATCGACAGGGACCCACTGTGGTCGTTCACCACCATACCGGCGTGCGCGTGGGCGCCGTGCCAGTAGCACTGGCATGCTGCAAGGAAGAGGACATTATGAGTCGCATGGACATGCACATACCAGCATCCGGATGCCGGTAAGAAGGGCCACCATGATGCCAGAAATACCGGTATCGTGGATCACCTGCCACAGGTACACACAATCAACACAGGTGGAGGCAATGGAGCCTGGCCCTGCACAAAAGGAGCACACCCACACACCACACCCCTTCCAAGATCAAAATGATTCCACTTTCAGTTGCGATACTGGATCTGGAGGACATGCCTGCACTGCTACTCCTTGAGCCGGCATTACACCAGGGATTACAGAGGAGACACAGGAGGAGAAGGAGAGTGAGACCGCCCCAGCAAATCCCACCAGTGCAGGCAGTGGTTCCCTGCAGGCAGCCACCAATCCCTCGCATAAGGGCCAGTCCATTCAACTTAACCCCAGCACAGATCCACACCCTGTACCTCATGGACAGGCACACCATCACCACCATAGTGGATCTAATACATGAAGACCTGGTCAGCCTGATCAACATCCACACCACCATCCCCCCTCTGCTGAAGGTGGTGTCTGTGCTCCACTTCCTGGCCACAGGCACCTACCAGCACACACAGCTGCATGGCATCTCGCAACCATGTTTCTCTGGTGCGCTAAGCCAAGTGCTGGATGCACTCCTAAAGCACGCAAGGGCCCACATACCCCTACCATGAACAGAACAGGAGGTGAATGACACCAAAATAGCATGTCATGCACTGGCTTGCATGCCAATGTCATTGGTGCCCTTGACAGCACCCATGTGGAGTTGGTAGTCTCGCATGCCGTGCAGGTGGTGTTTCGCAATTGAAAGCTATACCACTCCATCAATGAGCAGATGGTGTGTGATGCCAGCAAGATGATAACACACTGCTGTGCCAGATTCCCAGGATCCACACATGATGCAACGGTGCTGCGGAACTCCTTGCTAACCCGCTATATGGAACGAGATGCTGCACAACATGCATGGCAGCTGGGTGAGTCTGCCCTCTGGGCCATGGGAGTGTATCGTGGGGGGGAGACTTGCATATGCAACCTGTCTGCCCTCTGGACCATGAGAGTGTATCGTTGGGGGGGCATGCATATGCAACCTGTCTGCCCTCTGGGCCATGGGAGTGTCCTCAATGGGGTGGCTGGACACTGTCCATGCTGACAAACAATGTGCCCATAATCATACAAATAAGATGCATGACACAGATAATGGAGGCCAACATATTCGACCCGCACACCAATGTGTACATGTCAGACTCACAATTAGCGCACACCCCTGAATCTGTCCACTGGACATCACCTGACCATACCCACAGCACCACACAGCACCATCATGCAGTCACCAAGCTGAATACACATGACCGCATCGAAGCACCTCGCAGGTCATGCTTCCATGAGTGTGCAGTATGAATTCCCCCTCAGGGAAATCCCCTGTCACTATCCCTCCCCGACAGTAACACTGCATGATACCATGGCAACATGTGCAGATAAATACAAATGGGAAAACACATGTGACAAGGATGTCTCAAATTGGAGCTATTAAGTATTGAACAACACCTACATGAGTGTGAATGGTGCGGAAATCACCCACAGTACATGAGTACCAGCATGCAATTAGATACCCTGCAACATCCAAGGAACACATCCCTACACTTGGGGACCCTACCAACAATCATATTGTGCCATTGTGACTGGTGTGAAGACGTCGAGGGACACGTGCATGGCATCAACAATTATCCAAAAGCATGATAGACTAAACAATCTGTATCACGTTGGGCATTAGCCTAATGCATCAAGCATTGCCCAACATGCACTTGGTCTCATCCCCTGCCACACAACCCTCACATGTGACTACATCATGGACCTTCTCACTCCATCTGGGTGGTTGGTGATTCCAATATCAAGGCCCCTAAGTCGTGTACATCACCCAAGACCAGCACCATGGAGTGCCAAGTTGTGTACAGGGAAGATAGTTGCGCAGATGTGAAGTCAGTAGCTACCATTCACGATATACTGCATATGAGCATGAACGATGTACAGGCTGAGCACAAATGGAACAGAAGAAATACCCTTACACATACCTTATTGTGCTCCCATGCAGGTGATGCTGGCTATCCCCTGAAGCCATGGCTCCTCACCCCTGTCAGGAATCTGCAGAACAGGCACGAAGAGGACTACAATTGTGCCCATACATGCACTCGTGTGGTCATAGAGCAGACCTTTGGCCTGCTGAAGGCACGGTTTTACTGCCTCAGCAGGTCGGGTGGCGCACTCATTTACAGTCCTGAGAAGGTGGGCAAGATCATCATGGTATGTGCCATGCTGCACAACATGTGCATCCGGCGGAACATTCCTCTGCCACCTGACATGGACCAGCCACCACCAGGTAAAGAAGAAGATGAGGAAGGAGAAGATGTTGCACATTGGCCAGGCCGCGATGCACATGAGGGACGTGCGGTGCACTAATAATTGATAAACCATAGTTTCTGATGCACTGGGATGCAGAGGGTGACATGGTTGTGGGACCCTGGGCACTGTGACAGGGGGAATATGGGCACTGGCACTGTACACTGTCATTCAATAAATTGGCACACGCTGAATAAGCAATGTCCAGTCATGTGATTTTTTTAACACAACAGGTCTATTGTACAGATGGTATTTACAACATGAATGAACCCTCCACCCCCCACACGCCCCCTCTACCTTCATGGGTGCTTCCTTCATGGGTGTACTCTTCATGTCCTTCGCCCTCATCGGCACTATGTTGTGCGGATGCAGCCACTGTGAGCCGTCATGCTCGGTCTCCACAGATGTGGGCTCATCCTGTGAGAGGTGTGTCTCCAGGGGTGCAGGGGCAGGTGTTTGCTAGTCATGTGTTGGGGGCTGTGCAGCTGGTTGGGCACTGGTGTGTGCCTTGTGTGCCACTTAGATTAACCTTGTGCCCCTGGATGTGGATGGCCTGGTGCCATCGTCTCGACCCCTGGACGTTTTGGCTGGTGTCCTGGGCTGTGCACCAGCATCATGCTCATCGCTGGCTGCATCCCTGCCTGTGGGGGACAGAGAGAGGCAGGGCATCAGTGATGGGACTACTTGCATCATGCATGCATTGGTGTTTGTGCAGTTTGTGCCATGTGGATCATTGCATGCTTGTTGTTGTGGCGGACAGGGTGCATATAAGATTAGGGGGAATCCTTCAGGTGTTGACATGTTAAGCATGATGTCTGCTGTGTGGCCTACAGGTGTGTTGTGGCTTGCGTGCTGTGTGGCATGTGCTGTTATTCTGTGTATCGGGTGTGTATTAGGAATAGGAGCGGCATGCAGCATGCATTTTGATGTGACAGTGGTGCGGCCAGCATCTAGACAGGGATATGTGAATGTGTGTATGATGGGCCATGTAGTAGCTCTCATCAGATTCGCATTTGTTGGACAACATTGTACTTTGGATGTCAGGTGTTTGTGGGAACTTGTGTTGTGTGCAAAGTGTCACTCACCTTCATCAGCGGATGGTGGGACTCCATACTCTGCTCCGCCTACTCCTACAATGGCCTCCATATCGATTGTCGAGTGCAGGTCTCTTCTCTCTTCCCACCTTGTTAACTTTATGGGGGAGTGTGCACCGCCACCTGTTGCCAGCCCCTGGCTGCGATTGGCCGACAGGATGCTGCGTACTCGCAGGTGTAGGTCGTCCCGCCGTTTCTTGCAGTCCTATATGGTGCGTGCAGTGGTGCTAACCGCACTCACCTTTCTCGCTACTTCCTCCCATATCTGTTTTTTTCCTAGCTGTGCTGGATGCCTCAGGCCTGCACAAAATACTATGTCGGCCTGCTCGACTAGCGTGTCGGATAACATATTTAGCTTCTCATCGCTAAATCTCGGTTTACGCAAGCGAGCTGCAGCTTTCTTGGTAGGTTTGTACATCTTCTTCCAGGTGTGTTTGGGATTTTGCCTGCACAGGTCCTGTCTGCAGAGGATTGCAATGGATTCTGTTTTTGGAGATGGCCGCCGTTGCATTTCCCATTCTTGCGCGATCACGTTACTTCCGGTTCCGGTAATGACGGACCCGGTAATAACGCTAAGGGAACTAACTAACCGTTAGTTAGGGGATGTCGATGGAGGAGGCATTATCAGCGCATTTCATGGTGTTGCTTCGGGGGCATGAGGGACGTTACCGGCATGGCGGTACATCCATTAATGGCATGCCGGTACATGCGTGCACGCGGACTCGTAATGAGCCGCTGTTTGTGGCATCAATGCTACTCGGACACGTTCATACCGGCATGCCGGTAATGACAGATTTTTACCTCCAAACTATGAGGCCCATTGTCTGCTCCCAAATACATCAAAGTGCAACACATTGCCTGCCCCATAATACATCTAAGTGCAACACACTGCCTGTCCCCAAAATACATCCAAGTGCAACACATTGCACACCCCCAAAATACATCTAGGTGCAACACATTGCCTTACCCCAAAATACATCTAAGTGCAACACATTGCCCTCCCCTAAAATACATCTAAGTGCAAAACATTGCCTGGCCACAAAACACATCTAGGTGCAACCCACTGGCTGTCCCAAAATACATCTGAGTGCAACACATTTTCCACCCCAAAATATTCTAGGTGCAACACGTTGCCTGCCCGCAAAATACATCATAGGCTAACCCTCCCATTGTTTCTAAATGCAATACAATAGCAAATCCAAGATCACATTGCAGGACAACATAATGTCATGAGTAGGTGGCAGTTATATAGGAGTGGTAGGGATTTACCTGAACACAATAATGGCTGTACTCCCCACCAATACCACCTTACCTAGGTGTAGCTGTAAGGTGTCCCATCAGGTGTCCATGAGCAAACAGGAGATGGGAGCTGCCTAGAGGTTAGATGCCCTTTGCCTCTGGCCTTTGGCCTGCTGCCTGGGCAAGGTTGCTCTGGCAGGGCCTCTGAAATGCATCTGTTCCAGTCATGGGGGTGGGGGTCATGGACAAATGAGAAAAGAATTGGGCAGGCAGGAGGCAGTGGAGAGGCATAGTCAGGGAGTTGATGTGGTGAATGGGAGAAAGGCAGAAAGAAGCAGTCAGAGATGGCTGCCAGGACAAAAAGAAAGGCACACCTGACTGCCTTAGCCAATTGCTAAAGGGTTGGGTGGGGAAAGGAAGAAGGCCAGAAAAAAACAAAGGACTAATCCACAAAGACTGGGTATTCTAGCTGCAGACCAGCTCAAAAAAGGATTTGAAGTCAAAGTAAAAACACACACAGATTCCTCCGAAATGCACCAAGCCAGCCAAACAACAGACTGGAAATCAAAGTAAAACACACACAGATGCCTCCAAAGAGCACCAAGCAAGCCCTGGAATTCCTTACCAAGTGGTCGTTGAGCATGATGGCTACATATTGCAATCAGGAAAGGCAGAGGGAAGCATTAAGAGAAGGCTGCCAGGACAAAAGGAAAGGCACACTTGACTGCCTTAGCCAATTACTAAGGGTTTGGGTTGGGAAAGGAAGAAAGCCAGCAACAAGCTAACAAAGAACTACTACACAAAGACAGGGAACTATAGCTGTAGACTAGCTCAAACAATGTATCGGAAGTCAAAGTAAAAATACACACAGATCCCTCTAAAAAGTGCCAAGCAGGCCAAACATGGATCAGAAACACACACAAATCTCTCCAAACCCACCAACCAGGCCAAAACATTGATCTGAAATCAAAGTAAAACACACACAAAGCCCTCCAAAGAGCACCATGCAATCCCCAGAACTCCTTACTAAGAGGTTGTTCTGCAGGACGCATGTTATTTAAAAGGTTTTACTACAATGAAAAGAAAAGCCCACAAAGGATTTAGAGAGTGCTCAAAAAGGAGACCTCCTTCGTACTATTCAGCATGGATTATCACTCCAAATTGTTGATATTTCCAACAAGAATCCTAGAGTTTTGGAGTTCAATTAGCATGGCTTTGACACCCTTATGAGGGGAAAGGAAAAGCATTGAGGAGATATGTAAGATTGATTACAAAATCTACCTCTGAGGTATCGAGTGTTATTAATGTGATAAAAAAAGTCAGACATCATTATTCAAATTTGATTCATCAGCATCACTATCTTATGGTTCAAAGAGATGGGGTAAAAATGCTTGATGTATTAATTAAAAAGGTAGATGTGAATTTCTGAGAGTTAATAATTGGTATGGCATCCAACCAGGACGAGATACAAATTAATCCAGTTCAGGAAGCATTTTTGGTAGAGTATTTTAGTGATCTATACTTTGACCCAACTTGTCTCTCAGAATTGCTATATGAATGTAGAAATAAAGAATAGATTGTTGAGATTGATAGGGAGGACAATCTGATGGTCATTCACAAAGTTCATCAACAGTGGTTGGACCTAACAACCAGTCCAACAAACTCTTTAAGCTAGCACCTGATTGTGGGCAACCATATTATTTACCCTGTTTGTCCAAATTGTAGAAAACATGGGAAATGGAATATGTCATTCCAATTTTTTAAAAGGGAAATAGAAGAAACACCACTAATTATAGGCCCATAAGTATCCTGGATGCTGAAAGCACAATCTTTGCCTCACTGATTTTAAAAAACGTTGTGACATGGGCGAATGAAGTGGGAAGTCTAAATAAAAACCAAATTGGGTTCAGGAAGAATATAGGAATTGCTTAAATGGTTTGATACTAAAATGCTTAAAAGAAATGGTGTGGGTTAAAGATTCAATGAAGACTATTTATGCTGCAACAATAGATCTAACAGCTGCTTTTGATCTTGTTAACAGAAAACTGATGTGGGGGAACTCACTAAATGGGGTCTCCCAGTGGTGCTGTTAAATATAACTGTACAAATGCATAATAGATCCAATGTACAAATAAGGCTTAATAACCAGGGAGCCCTCAATAAGGGGATCATGACTTACACTGGCTTAAGGCAGGCTTGTATTTTGGTGCCCTCCCTGTTTAATTTCTATTTCTCCGATATTGGTGAGGTCATAAAAAAGCAGCTTTGATTTCACCAAAAGTAGTGGACACAAAAATCACATGGTTGGCCTATGCGGATGACTTTCTTCTTTTTGATAGAACTCAAATTGGATTGTAGAGGTTAATTAATTTTTTCAATCAGTATGCTTTGGACAATTTTCTTAAAATGAATATCTCTAAAACAAATGTCTTTGCTATTTGGGCCACTAATGAGTCCCTGAACTTGACCTGGCATTTAAATTAGGTTAATTTGGAAACCATAAAGAATTTTGTTCACTTGATATTGATATTGATAATGATATTTTATGTGTGTCGTGCTCATACACAAGTGTTTCAGAGCATGACAAGGCAAGGGAGGAGAACAAGGGAGAACAAAAACAATGATCTTACTAGGCCCAGTGACATTGAGAAGGCCCAAGTGCAGGGGAGAGGTAAGGGGAAAGTGCAGGGGCGAGGGGAGAAATGGAAAGTGCTGAACAAATGAATACAAATAACAACAAGTGGTA
Source organism: Ambystoma mexicanum (assembly GCF_040938575.1). Taxonomy (NCBI): domain Eukaryota; kingdom Metazoa; phylum Chordata; class Amphibia; order Caudata; family Ambystomatidae; genus Ambystoma; species Ambystoma mexicanum. Next base: position 913,040,019 of record NC_090937.1, on the reverse strand, counting down.
GTGCAGTCAGCAAGTGGCAAGTGCTAGGATTAGGGCTGAGACATGGGGTGTCTGAGAAGTGCAGAGAAAGACGGGGGACTGTAGGGTTACAGATACAGACCCAAGTGCAAGGGTTGTCAGGAGGCAATATGGGTGTGTGGCAGGGTGGTAAAGTACCTGGGCCTGAAATCAGAGGGTAACCAGGTGCACGATGCCGAAGTGCAACAGATCAGCAGGGAAGTGGAGGAGAGAAGGCAGAAGCAAAGAGGAAGGTTTTAAGGTGCTTCTGGAACCGGAGATGGTTCAACTCAAGTTTCAGGGTGGCAGGGAGGCTGTTCCAGAGAGAGGCCCCAGCTGAAAACAGAGATCTACCCCCAGCTTGTTTCTTTGAGAAACAACTGTCCCTGAGGGAGTTGGAGGTGGAGGAGAGAAGAGCTTGAGAAGGAAGGTATTCACGGAGGGAGAGTTTAAGGTATTTTGGACTCAGGCTGCAGAAAGCCTTGTCGATAATGCAAAGGTCTTGAATTTAATCCTTGCAGCCACTGGGAGCCAATGAAGAAATTTCAGGGTCGGAGAGATACGATCCCAGGACTTGAGGCCAAGGACAAGGTCCTGTTCTGGATGAGTTGCAAAGGGCAGAGAGTAGAAGCAGTTAGTTTTGGAAAGAGGCTGTTGCAGTAATCCAACCTGGAGTGAACCACGGCTCAGGAGACAGTGAGCTTCTGGGGGAAGCGAACGCGCTGGGAACAGAAGTTTTCCCAGCACGTTCGCTCCCCAGAAAAGCAGAAAAAAGAAGAGGGTGGAGGGTGGTGAGGGGTTAGTTTGCAGGGGGGGGGACGGAGGAAAACAATAACATACCTGAGTCCCCGGCGGGGGACGAAGGCAGCCTCCAGCCATGTGGAGGCTCAGAGTGGAGATTGCCCCGTTTTGAGCCTCCTCATTGGCTAAGGGGCCACCCCACCCCGCCGGGAACAAACGAAGGCAGAAGGCACGTGAGTGAAAGGGTTTCCCGGCCTGGTAATTCCATGGCGAGGGCCAATCAGAATGCTGTTACATTCTGGTTGACCCTCACCTTATTAATGATGGAGGGAACCAGATGTATTGATCTGCCAAAACCAATCCTAAAAAACAGGCTGGGCAATGTTATCAGGAGGACATCACTAGTGTGGTAGGTGATGTAAGTTAGGTCAATCCTAGAGATGTTTTTCAATATGTTCAAAAGAAGACCAAAGAGTTAGCTTAAATGGGCTCATATGTATCCCAAATCACAGCAAACTTCAAACACAGCAAGCATTATCTTACACTGCTTGGCAAAAGAAAAATCACTTGCTAAGTGACATTAAAGAATTATACAAAACAAATTAATTTTGGGCTGCAAGCAGTAACTTCTATAGGGGACTATTCTTTATGCAAGTAATCCAATGAATGTAGAAAACTGGATACAGTATACATTTGAACATTTTTGCTGAGTCAATGATGCTACTAGAAAATCTACTCTTGAAAGTCAATTCAGAATGATCCGGTGACTCCACACAATTTTACATTAGAAACATCACATTTAATTTAACAGGCTCCAGAGCACCTGGCTCAGATGGACTTGCAAACGTGGTCTTGAAAGGCAACCGCAATTTTTGAGAATAGGTTTAATATAATCTGTATGGGGAATTAGCATTACAAATATATCACCAGTTACTTGGAATCAATGATGAATTATACATATTGATCAAAAGGGGATCACAAGAATACCACACATTATCGACTGTTTGTGTTACTCGAAATAGCAGGGAAGATTTTCGTACGATTTTTGTTAAAGATCTTGGATGCTTGGGGCAAGCATAAAAAACATCTTGTCAATTCTTCCAACAGGATTTCATAAAGTCTCAGGAACTATAGAAAATAGCCTCATTTTAAATGTATTGAATGGGAAAGGATTACATTCAGAATGCCCCCACACTCTAGATAACATTCAGTGGTGTATGTTGAATTTTTTAACTGTGGAGGAATACATATTCCCTCATATATGCCAGAGCGACCATGCATAGTAAGAGAGCCTCTACCAACCACAGGAGTATATGGGGGGATTCTCCCTCAAGAATATTTTAGAGCACAATTTAAATGATATATTGGGTTAAAATCTATGCAGTTTCCAATTGGGTTTGTAGGGAACAAATGAAAACATCCAAAAGAAGCAAGTCACCAACCTTGCACAGGGGCAGTTCACAACACATCTTTATGATGGATTTGCACACAATATATGCCAGTAGAAAATAGGTTCACACTGGCTATACTGTTCCATTCTGTCTGCACCAATATATATCAGTCTTCCCATATAATACCACCCTCATGTTCACACTGTGCATAATGCCAGTAATGGTGCTATATGAAAAGATGTCCATGCTGGTCTGCCAATAAATACCACATAAGAGCATACTCCAGTCGGCTTTGCCATTAAAAATGCCATGCCACAATATGAAAACATGTCCAAACTGGCTGCACCAAAATTCCAGTCTAGCCTCATAATCATGTCATGCTTGCTGCATCAAAGACACCCAGTACTAAATGCCATTTCACAGTAAAACGTAGCTATCCTGGCAGCACCACATTTCTGATCTAGCCACGTAATAGCACATCATTCTTGCTTCATCATAGATACTCAGGAAAACATATTTGCCAAAGAAATAGCTATACTGACTCCACTAAAGTGCCAGTCTAGGCAGGTAATCACACTTATCATGCCTGCTTTAAAAAATGACAGGCCACTGCAAGAAGGGCTAGACTGGCTGCACCAAAATTCCAGCCTAATCACGTATTGATACTTATCATACTTGCTTTCCCAATGATGCCAAGTAAAAAAAGATGTTGTCGTAATTTTGACGACACCCACACACCCCACAAATCAGCGGCCCAGCCTGGCACAAACACACACCACCACACACTTCCAAACAATATTCACTTGCTCATGCACTAGCTAATTCACACAGAATTCTCTTGAACACCCATACAGCATACACCCACTCATTCATATGTGCACTGGTCACTTACCCCTGATTCATACACTAATTCATGTATTCATTTACAAATGAATGCATTTATAATACATTTGTCTTAGCTTCAGCCCCAGGCCTGACTCTGCCCTTCTCTGCGTGCCGACAGCACAATGGAAGCCCTCTGGCTCCTCTTGCACACAAATAGGAACCAGGAAGTGAAGTGCATTAAATGGAGCAAAATTTACAAGGGGGATATATTGCCAGAATTGTGCAGCAGTATATGGCCATCAGTGGAGCATTTTTTTTTTCAGATTGGACATTTCAGCCTAACCACGTATGAATACTTATCATGATATTATATGATATGGCATTTATAATGCACCTATACACAAGTGTTTCAAGGCACAATGAGGCAAGGGAGGGGAAACAGAGGGAAGACAGAGACAGCGATCCTACTAGGCCAGGTTACATTGAAATCGTGCAAGTGCAGGGGAGGGGGGAAGGGGAAATGTGCAAGGGGAAAGGAAGGGGGCAGTGAAGTAAATAGAAAAACAGTACAATAAATAAAGACAATAAATAATAAATACAAGTGCGGCCAGCTGTTGGCAAGTGCAAGGGTAAGTGCAGACATCAGGTGTCACGTGCTAATAGGGGCTGTAGGGGTACAGAAACAGTCCTCGAATGCAATGGTTGCCAGGGGGTCAGTGCAGGTGTGCAACTGGCGGGGAGGGACCTGGGCTCGAGATCAGAGGGTAGCCAGGTACCCAGTGCAGTTTCAGATTCAGTCAGAAGATCAGCAGGGGAGAGGAGGAGAGAAAGCAGAAGCAAAGAGGAAGGTCTTGAGGTGCTTCCGGAACTAGAGATGGTTCACCTCAAGTTTCAGAGAGGCAGGGAGGCTGTTCCAGAGGGAGGCCCCAGCATAAGATAGAGATCTACCACCAACTCGCTACTTGGAGAAGCGACTAACCCTGAGGGAGTTGGAGGCGGATGAGCGAAGAGCTTGAGAAGGAAGATGTTTCGTAAGAGAGAGTTGAAGGTAATGAGGCCCGAGCCCCCAGAAGGCCTTCTGGACAATTCAGATGGTCTTGAACATAATCCCCCCCCCCCACTGGGAGCCAGTGCAGAGATTTCAGTCCTGGAGAGATGCGATCCCTTGGCTTGAGGCCAAGGACAAGTCTCGCAGTCCTGTTTTGAATGAGTTGCAGAGAGCAGAGAGTAGAGGCAGGCAGATTTAGAAGAGGCTGTTGCAGTAATCTAACCTAGAGAGAACCAGAGCTCTGGAGACAGTGAGCTTCTGCAGGAAGGAGAGGAAAGGATAAATACCTTGGAGGAGGTGCAGTTGGGAGTTTGACTTTTTAGAGTCATCAGATATGTGGGCATAGAAGGAAAGTGTCGAGTCGAAGATGACCCTGAGGATATTAGCCTCACAGTTGGGAGCAGGAAGAGGGCAGTCAGAGAGTGACAGGGAACAAGGGAGGAGGTGTGCCGATGAGGAGAATCTCGGTCTTACTGCTATCAAGGCAGAGATCATTGGTGGAACACCATTCCTGGATGGTGGACAGACAGTCAGAGATGAGAGAAGGAGAAGAGGTGGCAGAGGGGAGCCTGAAAATGAGTAGATTGTCTAACGCATAGCACTGAAAGTTGGGGCAGAGCACGGCAATGCGGTGGGCAAGAAGTGCCAGGTATTGGTTGAACAGCTAGGGAGAGAGGTTAGTCTCCTCAGGAACCCCAGAGGTAGAGATAGAGATAGAACAGAGGAAGAACCCAAGTGGGACCTGAGAGGGTCGATTGGAGAGGAAGGTGGTCAGTCAAGCCAGGGCCTGATCAGTGATGCCCAGGTTATCATGGAGACAGTTGAGCAGGATGGCATGGTTGACCGTGTCAAAGGCAGAAGAGAGATCAAGTAGGATGAGCACACAGGGGGTGTTGGAATCAAGGTTGTAGAGCAGATAGTCATGGGTGTTCAGGGGAGCAGTTTCCGTGCTTCTGGCAGCTCTGAAGCCAGACTGATGGTCATGGAGGCAACCAACAGATTCAGAGTGATGATTAAGCTGTGAGATGGCCAGCTTTTCAAGCAGTTTGCCTAGGAAAGGAGTGATGGAGATTGGGCGAAAGTTAGCCGTGCAGGAAGGGTCAGCTGATGGTTTCTTAAGAAGAGGGTGCACAAGGGAGTGCTTCAGGGGGGAGGGGAAGACTCCAGTGGCAAAGGAGTGGTTGCAGAAATCAGCCAGATCAGGAGCCAGGGTGTCAATGTGGCCCTTGACGGTTTTGGAGGAACAGGGGTGACCCTGCTTGGATGAGACTTTCATAGATCGGACTTGTCTAGAAACCCTGTCTGAGGAGAACAGGGGAAAGGCAGAGAAGGAGGGGAGGAGAGGTGGCTGAAGAAGGGCCAGAGGAAGAGCAGGGAGTAGAGGGAGTAGGGGGAGAGGAAGAGAGAGAGGACAGGATGTCCAGAGTTTTAGAGATTAAATGAGAAGTCAGGGCTGTGCAGAGAGCCTGGGAGGGGACAGAGGAGGTAGAGACTGCAACATGATTGGCCAGCTCCATACTTGCTTTACCAATGATGCCAAGGAAAAAAAGATGTCATAATTTTGACGACACCCACACACCTCACAAATCAGCGGCCCAGCCTGGCACAAACATACATCACCACACATGTCCACACAATATTCACTTGCTCATGCACTGGCAAATTCACACAGCATTCTCTTGCACACACATACAACATACACCCACTCGTTCATATGTGCACTGATCACTTACCCCTGCATCATACACTCATTCATTCATTCATTTACAAATGAATGCATTCATAATACATTTGTCTTACATTCAGCCCCAGTCCTAACTCTGCTCTTCTCCATGCCCCGGCAGCACGATTGAAGCCCTCTGGCTACTCTTGCACACAAACAGGAACCAGGAAGTAAAGTGCATTAAATGGAGCAAAATTAACAAGGAGGATCAATAGCCAGCATTGTGCAACCCCACGCGCGTTCAAATGTGCAGTTCCCCAGTCTGCGTCCCCCATGGGCCAAGCAAGGCCGGGGAAGCTAAATGCATTCAGCTTTGCATTGTTCATTCGACATGTGTGCTGGGGAATACGAACTTGGAAAGCAGGTTTCCCTTTAACAGTTTAAACCAGCTGAGGAGCATGCAATCAAACTATAGGTGGGGAATTTTCAGGAATACGTTTTTCATCTTCATCCATGAAATTCCCCTCTACTGTGCTGATGTCATATATTCTCCCTCTTGTGACTTGGATGCTGGTGGTTCAAGTCCTCTTCCTGCACTCCATCCTCTGGCACCTGATGCCTGTGCAAAAGTGCTGCCTGCACAATTATATTTCTTCCCAAAGCACCAGATGCTTTTGAGGCGGATTCCCCTGTTCGTTGAAGAGAAAAACATCTGCAACTACTGATTGATCAGCATGGCTGGTGCAGCGATCAAGGTACTATCTGAGCTTCTCCAGTGCAGAGAGCTGCTGCTGCGTTAATGAGAAAAACATGAAAACAGACACATTCCTAGCCCAGCCCTTACCTCATCCCCTACCACATGCGGGTACTGCAGTAGAATTAGTCATGTTGATTTAAATCACTACTTCCATTCAATAAGTGTGCGTGATGTTCTCAGAGCTTTGGCCTTCTTCGATGTCTAGCAAATGCATGTTGGACTCTCAGTGCCTTGGCCTGTTATGCCTCTTAAATGTATTTGGTGCTCTGAGTTATATGGCCTTCATCTACAGAATGCATGTAGGTTGTACTGCCCTTCCACCCACAAGTCACACCCCCGCCCACCCACAAATCCTATGCCTCCAACCCCCACAATAAAATGTCCAACCTTAATCCCTAACTTTTACCATGCCCTATTATCGATTTAAGCAAATTCTATTCTACAAATCTCTTCACTAAAAAAGCCGGAGACACTCCTGCCTCTTCACATGACAACCACCGACTGTCCTGAGATTCTGCTCGCCTCTCTTTATATAGATGCAAGGTCCAACCTCTTACCGCGTACCGAGTCACCCAGGGGAACCTTCCCTTTCATGCTTTGTTAATAGTCATTGCTGGATATGAAAAAAATGATACAAAATCTGGGTTCATTAAAACTGCAACAAAAGCAGCATCGACTTGCATGCTGTGACTGTCCTGTGGATGCTGTTTCTTTTTAGCTGCAATCGTCTGGCCCATGTTCAGCGCTCCTGTATCCTGGTGTGTTTCTTTGTTCTATAAAAAATACCCTAAATAAAATAAATGAAACAAATGGATTTTCACTGATTCAGAACAATTGCACGAAAAGGCAGTGGGCCTCATTACGACCCAGGCGGACTTCGCGGTGCTAAATGCACCGCGAAGCATGGCGGAAAGCCGCCGATAGCGCCATGGGGGTTGGCGGATTTACCGCCCCATTCCGACCTCGGCGGAGCGGTAAATCCCCAATCCCCATTCTGCCCTTCCCCATTCCCATTTTTGCCCCATAGGGTATAATGGGAGTGGGGAAGGAGTTAATTACGCCACCGTAAAATACGGTGGCGTAATTAACAACGAGGTCCCGTAGCGCCATGGTTTTCTCCGGCTGGTAAAACCAGGCGGAGAAAACCTCCATGGCGCTACGGGAACTCGTAGTATGGCGGAGAGGTACGCCATGCACTACGCTGGCGTAATACCCTCTCCGCCAGGGTCCTAATGAGGCCCAGTGTGTTAATAGATAAACAGGGTCGATTGTACTTTCCGGAGTGAGCACAGGTCCAAAAGCCACCCGCTCCAGCTAGACCTCTAAATGACGGGATGTATTTTTTGCGCTATCCATCTAATCTAATTTCACTTTTCATGCAGGTGTAGGTACACTTTTGATCTGTTTTCAGTGTGCTCAGAAGAGTCTTGCAATTACGCTCAGTGAGGATGATTCCATCTCAAAGGAATGAAGCCCTACGCAATTCATACTTTGTAGTTGCAAGTCATTAAAAGATGTAATTGAACAAATCATCTGGCAACTTGCCAGACCCGTGGTTTCCCGCAAATGCTACTGGCACGAGCCCGATTCCAGGAATCAAACGCGAATGCATGTTCTATGAAGTACAATGAACACAGGCCCAGAGCACTGCACATCAGAGCTCATTGTTGGAGAAGAAGAAATGAGAGTTTGTGACTGGGGCACAACAGGAAAGGGCTCATTGATAGAAACGCCTCAAAACCCAAACTACAAGTTAGATCTATTTTTATTTATGATTTGTTTTCTTTTGTTATGTCTTACCTTATTGAATAAAATCATATACTAAATTATGTTATATACCGCATTAGTTTTTATCAATATTGACATACATATCCACCCAAAGCATAGCCCATATCAGCCTGAATGGTTCACATATATCCTTCTAAAGTAGAAATGGTGGGCATATGCAGTCAACATCCTTCATTCCTCGTTAGTATTATGTAAGACCTAGGTTCTCTCTAGTTTTTCACTAGACTAGACTGTTTCTACTGTAGAGCAGCATTGCAATGTTTCTGAAACCTTCAACACCATCATGACGAGAAAACGCAAGAACAGCATAATACGAGCAGAGGACAATCCAAGGATCAAAAAGGATTTAGGAATACATTTGAGACACCAGTAGATTTAGTGAGATTATTCTCGCTATCAGAAAATGATGCCGCCCTTTCCAGACCACGCACATTGTGCATTTCAAGATATCTGGCAAGGAAGAAGCAACAGTCAGACAAGGAACAGCAACCAATATGCCAAGTTAAGTGAATTGATGGACACATTGAGAAAGGACACAAAAGGGGTACCCACAATGGACAACAGATCCCCCTTCATCACCTATCCTGGGTACGACAACCAGACAATAGTGGGCTAACACCCCACTACCCAAGGACACTATGTTTGGCCTCTGTTCCTCTACAAGAAGACTCACCTCCAATGACGTATTTTGTAATTAAATCCAGATCTGTCAACATCAGTCCAGGTGGACAAATACAATCTGATGAAAAAACAAGCAAGACCCTTAAATGGTTTCAAATGAATTGTAACCACTGGCATTGCTCTGGGCAATTATCCAGACCATTGCATTTCAACCTGCCTTGCCTGGAGTTGCTTGTGGTCTAACTAACACTGAAGATTATTATGAGCTGGTGGGTCCATTGCATGCAATTATTAACCTCCACAAGTTGGAGGGGAGACGGAAAGAGTAAAAGCTAGTAAACAGCACCTTAAAATACGCTTTGCAAGCAGGAATTATTAATGGTTTCCTATGAAATCTACCTGGTCTTAACTAGGTGCAAAACAAAGTCGGGCACCGTAGGAATCCATGTGTTGTACATCTGCATGAAAATCTCATGCAGGCGTACATGAAGCTCACTGAGAGGAAAAGAGGAGGAATGCATGGCAGAGATTTTAGCTTTACTCTGCAACCCTCCCCCGCATTGTCCCTGCTGCAAATGTGGCAGAGCAGAATATGGAGGTGTTCAAACTGTACACCATGTTTTGAGCTTCTATTTCCCACTCTGCCCCATTTAAAATGAGGCTCTCTCTGTCCCTCAGTGTTTTGTGTTTCTTTTTTAAGATACCCCTAGAAGCTATATGTCCAGTGAAGAGGACGTGCCTTGCTTCACCCATTATGTGGCAAGGTTGGGAAGACAATTTGGGCAAAGGTGATTGCAAAAATAGGGCAGAGGATAGGATTTTAATGCACTAGAAAATAGGACCACCGGTGTTGGGTAAATGTTTTGGATCAGATGTTAGACCTGCTGAAGAGCCAGGCCATGCAGGTTTGGGACGCTATGGATTGCTGGATTCAAAAGAAACATGCACAACAGCAACATTGTAGTCCTCTAAAAAGCAAGTCAGTTGTGAAATCTGCGTTTCATTTAACTCTTTTAACTTTGTGTACATTTTTGCCATCTTTAGCTCTCGCCCTTTAACTTTTCAAAATGTTAATAAACGTTCAAAACTGTATGTGATTTTATTTAACTCCGAACTCTATTTTCACTTGTAACTGGTTTTAACTAGATTTACTCATTATACAATCTATGACTTAATCAACATTCCTTTTCTACTCTTTTAATTTTGCTTTATATTTGTTCACATATTTAAATAGCTGGGGTGCGGTTTCTGACAAAACCATAGGAACCTTTTCTGTAACAAACTTGTATGTATATGCATGACTGTATTGTACTAAGCTAGGCCTTCGCTCCGCTCCATGTAACCATGAGCTAAGCCTAAATTCTTGTGACTAAGACATATTCTTGCAAAAGCACCTCAATGCCCTTGGGTTGTGGCGCGCTTTACAAATTCAAATAAATAAATGAAATAAAAAAATACATTGGGTCATAGAGGTATGAGTACGAGAGATGATTGGAGATGGGCCATATATAACTACAGAGAGAGCGAGCTTTCAGAGCATCACTGGACGTGGTTGTGAAGAGATGTTTCACTAGGAAAGATAGCATTTGACAGTGTATTTTTGCTATCAAAAACTGCAGCATGTTGTCAAAATGAATTCATAATAAAATATAGTGTTAAGGCAAATATGTAGAAAATAGTTGTTTTAAGACGAGTTGTTTTAAGACGAGTGTAACATCAGGTAGTATTTTAGTGTTGTTGTTTGCTGTGCGAAGTCATTGTGATGGGGTAATTCTCTATGTGTGAGGGATTTTTTGGATTAAGCCATTTCCTAAAAGATGAATATGCCAACATTATAGAAGTATCATTTTTGCAGAGGGAATGTTTAATTTAACTTCTCACACATCTGGGTTTAAAGGTTTTAAAACGTTCTAATGAAAGCCACTATATCCTGTGCCGACTCAAGCAGCACTAAGGCATGATTGTGCCATCCTGTGCCTCCTAGTCACCTGACTGAGCGACAGCAGCAGGGACATGTACAATGTTCCCCAGGTTTATTTGCTTTAAATCATCATCTGGAATAGTATATCGGTGCAGTATGAAGTGACAAGTCATATTCAACATCATTAGGATTTAAACATTTTTGGCTAACAGATTTGCACAATGATTCATGGATTATTTGCGCCAAAAAAAACTGGATTTGTGCGCCATTCTGCCCTCAAATCCCTGTTTAACAAATGAGGATTTGCAGGCAGAATGGCGCACAGATCCCGTTTTTTTCAGCGCAAATAATCAATGAATCAGGGCCTTGATCTTCTCTGTCCGATGATCAATCACCCCCACTGCATTAAAAATACGTTCACAGTTGACACTGGAGGCGGGACACAAGAGCAACTTGATTAGTTCGTGTTGGCATTACTCCATTTGACCGTTCCAGTTAAGCAAAGAATCGTCATCTTTGTTCTGCTGCACGTTATCTTTGAGATACTGCCACACCATTTCCTCTGCTCGTCTTCTGGATATGGACATTTATTCTACTTCCTGTGTCGTGACAATATTGGATTCTGGGATTTGTATTGAATTTGCAAAGCTGCTAAATTAGATAGTAATTGTACTGGGAGTGTGGTGCTGGTGGTGGGATGGTACTACTTGGACCACTCTGTGTGAAGGCTAAATGAGTGTGCTTTTCTGCATATCCTTTACTGTGAAGTTGCAAGTGAGACCTCTCCCTCTCTTGTTCTTGATTTGGGTCCAGGACCCACATTGTATATTCTCTGATATCTGAAAGAGGAAAAATAATAGACTATTGACATCTGTAGCACAGGTTTAAAACTGTGCACACACAGTAACTCTGCAGAGGCAACTATGAATGTGCTTATCCAGGAATTTGTTTCTAAGTGATGGGGTATGCCATTGGCTAGAACCAAAGCTTCCAAATCCTTATTATCACTGCGTTTGTGCCTCTTCTTTGTAGCCTAGTCTTTCCGCACATGAACCAGAGAGATCATATCACTGATGATAGTGTTATAATGTTGGACAGTCTGAGTAATGTTTTCAAAAAGTGTTAGAAGCTGGATGCGACTGTTCACAAGACCCCATTGCCTGTGAAGCAAAAACATGGATGATCCTGCTTCATATGTACTGTTGTTTTCAAATACTCATTGATTGATAGGCTTGTGCTTTTAAATGTGATGTTGAAGCATTTGTAGAGTATACATGTCATCAGGTGGAACCCTCCTTTATGAAACTGTGCTTGGGAAGTCCATTTGGGGCTTGCAATCATCTCAGCATCTTCCAGGCTTTGACAGAATGAAAATTAGCATTTAGTAGTTCTGTACAATAAGGTTCAAGCATTGTGCAAACCAAGGCCCACATTATCACACATCCTTGGTATTGAATACTGCCAGGAACATTGCTCCGCTGTGTGCCTTCTTCATTGCACACACTGAAGTACTGTGTGATGGCAAACTAGTTCAGGTTCTGGCCATTCTTTTCGGTATGGCACTGGCAGTTGAGGCCTTAGTGGCTGCCCAACTTGTTATTTAGCACAAGGTGGAGTGATGCACATATGGTCTGTTGCATGTCCATTTTTCACATGTCTGTTATCACGTGACTGATGTACACAGTGGACTCCATCAATGCATGTCTAATTGTTGATACATGTGTGAAGATACAGACAAAGAAAGAGGGGGGGGATTTTCCCCATGAGCAGAAAAGGAGGGGACAAAAGACCAAAATAACACCATAGATCCCTTACTGCTATGTATCAAAATCAACATGATTAAATTGTTCAAAAAAGTACCAAACTCTGGTATCATGCATTTTTATGAAATTCTCTGAAAACAAAAAGGGCAAATTTCTAGAAAGTTATTTGAAATGTTTATTATTTAGACAAAGAAAATCCTAATGAGCATAAAGGTTGTAATAACAAAGAAGTATAACAGAAATTGTTAAAACACTCACAGTTGTAATTCACAATTTTGTTTAAAGAACAGAAAACAATCAATTATTCTTTTTATGAGAAACAGAAAAAAATATTTTTTAAAATAGGTTCTTTGTTCTAAAGTCACAAAGAAGAAATAAAAAAGGAATGGAGTACTAGTGGAGAGAAGATATATGGACGGTTCTTAAGGTAAAAAGTTCTTCCTTCTCTACACAGAACAACCGTATCCTCTTGATTGATTGATTGTTTTCTGTTCTTTAAACAAAATTGTGAATTACAACTGTGAGTGTTTTAACAATTTCTGTTATACTTCTTTGTTATTACAACCTTTATGCTCATTAGGATTTTCTTTGTCTAAATAATAAACATTTCAAATAACTTTCTAGAAATTTGCCCTTTTTGTTTTCAGAGAATTTCATAAAAATGCATGATACCAGAGTTTGGTACTTTTTTGAACAATTTAATCATGTTGATTTTGATACATAGCAGTAAGGGATCTATGGTGTTATTTTGATACATGTGTGAAGAGCAGGACATGTGAATGTAAATAAATATGTATAACTGGGCACCTGATATTTTGGACAGAGATCCTTAACATATTCTTGGCATCCTTTGGTGTTCACCAAAAATAGGGTAGGATGTGAAATGATAACAGGTTTGCCAGCTCCCCTTGCTTTTTGGTCTGAGTCATAAGAGACTGTGAAAGTGTGCTTGCTGTAGGGGTTGTCCGGAGCATGACTACTAAGTGCTGAACATGAGTGATGGCACGGTGCCACCTGGAATGTGGATGGGTCAATAGTTTTAATTTCCTGCTCAGATCTGAAACATAATGTTCCATCAGCTCCTGCATACCATCTGCTTCCTTGACCATTTCCAATGTCCCTTTCTAAGATACTCAAGCATCTGACACACGGTTACTCTTGTCCTGATGAGCATACCATACTGTGGGCATAGCGTCCTACAACATACTGCTCTTTCGGTAGAGAGTGCAGATTGCAATGTGGTCATTTTGGTTTATCAAAGGGTGCAGAGATCCCAGTCCAGTGACAGTGATTTCAATTTTGGTGGTAGTGCTGGGAGATTCAGCAGCCACAGAAACACTCTGGGTCACTAGGTTTGATATAAAGCAATCTGCTGCTGCATCTTTGCTTCCAGTCACACTTTCACTACTTGGTGTATCGTAGCTTAATGTATTGTTCTTTTGGAGAAAAAATAAACTATCCTGATGGATACCCAGTTTGTTTTATGGCGAGCTGTTGTTTCTCGATCACACATACATGAATGTGTCTATATCTAAAAGCAGTGGCATTGTCATTGTCATCAGTAGAGTGCATTATTGATTTTGCAGTTCCGTTTAATATCATCACCTGAAAGTGAAATTGGTGAGGAATGGCTGCACTTGGCCTTTATTCTCACTATCACCATCATTCTCAACTTTATCTGAAGAAATAGTGTGGGCAATCACAGCTAGACCTGTGCTTACTCCTGTGATTTGACCTTGTAAGCCAAGATTGTTTCTAGCCCAACATCACTGGACAAAATTCACACTAGATGAGGCAGTAGTCGTGATACTTTATGATAATTAGAAATGTTGAAGAATGTCAGTACATATGTATTTTAACTTGACTGAGCTGATGGACCTTGCTAGAGCAAAGGTTGATTGAAAGCTCAACTATAACAATTTAGATTGTGCCACTTTTGTGAAAGGGTTCACTACAATCCATGTTAATACATTGTCTCAGTGGTTTCTTCTTTCTCACTTTTTATTTAACATTTTATAATATATCAACAATCTCCAATGACATCTTCACATGCCATTCCTTTTACTGTTTCCACTCTAGTCCACAAGATGTAAGCATTAATTTAAAACAAAGTGTAAGAATGAAAGTTTAAAAATACATTATCCAATAAGATTTCATACAAAAAAAATAACATTTTAACAGAAAATGAATAGTAATAAAAATAATTGAACTTTAAAAATAATAGCAGCAGATGAATACACATACAATAAATAATAATACAGAGTAATACACATTAATCTAACATAATACATAATCAACACATGATAATGCACCCTAAATATTAATCAAACTGATTTGTAATTAAGTTATGGACAATTAACTCATTGGAAATATATAAATAAACGGTTTGGGCAGTGTTATTTTGGTTGCACGGTCTAAAATGTATAAATATGTCACGCAAAGCTCAATTTCACAATTTGTCTGGTGTAGGCAACCACACGAGGTTACCCAATACTTGGGGAAATAGGTTTTAGTTGAGGTATAGGTAAACGAATACTAAGATGTATTTGAGGATGTAATGCAGCATCAATAGGGCTAAGATAAAGTAAAGGTAGAGAATTGAAAAAGTATTTACCAGAAGGAGAGGTAGAAATATAAAGTAGGATTAAATTGGAGGATAGGAGGAACGTTAAAAGCAATCACACTTAGTGAGAGAGAAGTAAAATAAATGAAAGCGGGGTCATTTTTGTAACTACTACTTATTTTGTATTAAAGAAAAGCATTTACCCTTGTCAGATAGTGGGAACGAATATCACCAATGATTTTGGAGAAAACAGCACACAGAAGAGTATATTCATTGGTTTCAACTAGTCAGTGTGCCATCTATCTTTGTGTGGCCAGATCAAATATTGGGTGTTTGTTAAATGGCAAAAAAGACACCTGTCACCACTGCCCCGAGTTTCTGAACATTTGTGCAAGCTCCAGCCATCTCAGAGCCGAATGGTGGGAGCACTGTGCACGTATGCGCCCCTGATGCTACATCAGCCCCGCTGAAAGGCCTCCAGTATGCCACAGCACTCCAGAACACAGGACTAAGAAAGTTCAATCACATTACTACCATCATCAAGAAGCTGCAGTGGCTAAGCCTTCAAGAGGTATGATGTGCAAAACAGCCTGCATCAGAACCCAATGTGCCACCAGAAGCCATATCATCGCCAGGATGGGGACAACAATTGAGTGCAATAAACAGGAAAAAGGCCTTTTGCTGCTACCCATCCTTCCTCTAAAACAAGTTGCAAATGAAGATAAACCTTGCCTTCTCCAGCCTCCACTCCAGGAAGAACTAAAAATGACTCCTCTAATCGCTACACTCAACACCATTTCTCCACCTCTGGAGCCCCCACTGCCCTGCTTAGCACACCCATTGTTGCTTCTTTCCTACCCCTGTGCTCTGAATTGTAACACTCTAGGTGCACCGCCTATGTATAGCACTGCATTGCTTTCCAGCTAGGATTGCAGTTTATATATCACATACATATATAAAACATTGTATGCTGCTTTTTTACCTGAATTTTCGCACTCCACCGTACACAATTAGTAAACATGCATGAAAATACATGCTGGTGAAAATGCTGAGACAGAGAGGAGAAAAGGTGGCGGAACACAAGTTGCGTTCTGGTCAGCCTCTCCTTCATCTAAATGGATGAAAATGGGGGTAATGTCAATGGAAGGCATGAAAGCCTTACGCGCGGCTTTTATGCCTTCAATTCTCTTTACGACCCCCGACTTTACGGCCAGATCAAATGCTTGTTTCCTGCACAGTTGCAAAGAAATATTCATAGAAGAAATTCTTGTGAAAGAAATGTCTTTGAATTCTTTTTAGCCAAGAGAGTGCCTTCAGTGTGTGTAACTATGTTGTCTTCTGTGGCCCAACCAAATACATTTTGCTTGCATAACAATTAATAGAATTCTTAAGATGCAGGAGTAGATAATATTATTTAACTGTAGGTGAGTGTGCCCTTACAGTAGGGGGGAATAATCCCATTCACCACCTTGCATGGCATTAAAACATTTGGCATGTATTGTGATATTCATCAGAAAGGCATCATAGAATTGGTGGGAGTCAGTGACAGATAACAGATGACATTAGTGTCTGTAACTCAGTGTCCCATATTGTTATGGTAGGAACAAATATCCTGTGCTTGTGAACTTTGACTTCCTGCTCACATATGTAGCTTAATGTGTTCCAGCAGCTCCTGAATACTATCTGCTTTCATGAACGTTTCCACTGTCACTTTCTAAGACACTTGAGCATCTGACTCGTTTTCACCCTTGTCCTGATGAGCACCCAATTCCACTTGATGATTGTTTGCTCAGCAATTCCATGGCCAGCAAGTGCCATAATGTGTGCTTAGCTTCACACTGTTTTTTGTGCAGAATTTGCAGATTGCAATGTGGTTATTCTGATGTATCAATGATGAAGAAATCCCAGTCCAGTGACAGAGATTACAATTATTCTGTGGCACAACAAAACACATCTTCTTTGCTTAAAAAAGTCTTGTAATTATTTTGAGCAAAGGTTTAAGAAGCTCTAATGCACAGATTCAATCAGGAAAATGTCAAAAGGAATTGTACAAACACTGGTGCGCAGCATGATGATGTGTCCGAGAACCCATCTGCACTTCACGATAAGATCTGTGTTTTACAGTCAGTTCGGAACTGCATTTTCTACTGATCTAGGAACTTTCAACTTCAAAATTTCCCTTGCAGAGGTCCAACACCAATTACTACTCATTATTCATTAACAATCTAGTACACAGTACATACTTTTAGCAAAACTGCTATTTATCGTAAAATGGCATCAGCTAATGCCATCTCTCCTCTGCAAGAGCCACCACCACTGCTGTAATCAAGAAGCATAAGGAATACTGCCCCTACCTTAGAAATAACACACACGCAATATTTTCCCCTGTCCACCTACCCCTCCAAATTAGTGTCTGGTGCCTCTTCCCTCATTTCCCTCCACACCTTTCGTTCTTAGCTCTTTTGCCAAAAAGAAAAAAATACATCCAAAAACAACAAAAGAAATGTTCCTTTAGGAACCAACTTTCACAGTTAAAAAATAGAACTAAAAAATAAAAACATATAGACTTTATATTTCTCAGTAAAGTACATAGACTCAATAAGATTTTGCAACATTGCCATTTGCATTTTGTGTTATGCTAATGAGATTATTGTGGCATTCATCCTACGTTCCAGGGACTGGAACAGTGGATACTGGCTCGGCAGCCCAAGTTATCAGCCCAAGTGAAGCAAGGATGGATAACGAGGTCTCTGGACCACTATCCCCTTATTCCAGATCCTGGAGATGAAGGCCATTAGTACCCTAGGTTCCCAAATCGGGAACCAGGGCTGCTAAAAAAAGGATTTTTCTTCCTGCACTGGGACGCCTGAGGCATCCCGGTGTAGGAAGGAAAATCCTTTTCCAAGATGGCCACCATGGTTCCATACAGGGCCCCTCTTCGCTTTCCATGGCAGCCTGCAGAAGGCAAAAAGAGAACCCTATGACCATATTACCACAACCACATTTTTCTTCTCTTTCAAACCTATCCCAATTTCGAATAACTGTACCACAAAGCCAGTCCCAGGTGGACATGGCCACTTTAACCCCATGTTTTGTCCCTAGTGGTCATGTCCAGTAGCCAGATTGTCCGGATCATGACCTTATTCCATGACCCGGACAATCTGGTCACTGCCCATGGCCACAGGCTACACCTCAGTCACCTAAGGTATATCACTATTTTGTGTACCTACATTAAGACACTCGTCAAAAAATAAAACACGGGCACACTTGCAAAACCATGCTTTCAGGTCCTGGCCAATGCTTCTTACACAGGTTTGCTGGAAATCTACCCATGTTTTATTTTTTCAAAAGTGTCAAATGTATGCACATACAATCATCATATAACCTAGCCCCCACTTGACAAAATCCATTCAGACTTTACGAAAACATATATTTGCAAACCTTTGTGCAGATTTGTCAAATGGCACCACATTTATAAGACTTTAAAATATGTTGGGAGCCCCCTTCTAATGTTGCCCCTTCTTGACAAAATCCCACCAAACTTCGCAAACACATGTATATCTAAATCTCTTAGCAGTTTGCCAAATTAAATGTAGATTCGTCAAATGGCACCTCATTTATAAACCTTTACATTATCTTGGGACCCCCCCTCTAATTTTGCCCCCTCTTGACAGAATGCCACCAAACTTTGCAAACTCATTTGGAATCAGGTCAGAACTATAATTGCACGATTGCATGCAGTTTCATTAAGCGGGGCCAAAGTTATAAGCCATCCAAGAACTGCTTTTCACCAACCCTGTAATGCTGAGGTGTCCATGAACTTCTCAAGACTGAGAACACCCTTTTTTTTGCTTCTTGCAGCCATATCCCATCCCATCCTCATCACCCATCACCTCCCCAGAGATTATTTGATAAGTTTGACAAGTGCAATGTTGCGGTTTGGGCTGTAGGCGTGAGCAACATTTTTTCTCCATTCAGTCTATGGGAAAAAAAGACATTTTGGGACCCCCTATAACTTTGCCCCCCCCTTGACCAAACCTCATCAAAATTTGCAAAAAAATTCAGAGTGGGCCATATACTTTTTTGCAAAGGTTCGTCCAGGGGGAGCGAAGTTATAAGCCGCCCAAAAAGTGCTCTTCCTATGGGTTTAGCAACTTAACCATAACTACATGGCTGCTACCACAGGCCATGTAATAACGCCATCCCGTAAGCATTGTAAACAAAACAAAGAGTTCAACTAGACACTCAAATCAATGAAATCATTTTTAAGTGACCGTACATTCTACTCTTCATGCTATTAATTAATTATAACTCTCCTAAACATTCATATTCCCTCCACATGTATATAAGATAATGAACGATTAAGGATGATGAAGATAAAATCATATTTCTTATGCACAATCTAATGTTGGAAAAACTTCAAAATAAGATAATTGTACACTTCAAGGAGGTAGTGTAATAGATTCATTCTACAGTATGCATATGGGATGGTAATCTCAACGATTCAGAATAGATATTCTCTGCGTAAAATAAATAATCCGAATTTCCAGTAATAAGTAGAAGAGCAACTAGTGATCATCAACAAGTTTGTTTTAGGCATGACAAACATACCAAGCATCCTCCATAGTCGCAAATTATCTAAAAGAGGTTTACACAATAGATTTAGTACATTAAATAAAAGGGGCTAGATTAAATTGACATCAGAGAAAGTGGAGGAGCTGGAGGTGCAGTGGCTAAAACCATTGCACCTACATTTGTGCTTTGTTGCTGCCGACAGTTGGTTGAATACACCTGCTGGTGCATGAATTGCAAGTGCATGCAGGTTCATTGCATTGTCCTTGTCTTTCTCCTTGTGGAGACACATGTTATCGGCAATTGCTAGCCTGTGAAGGATATGTTTGCAATAGCCCAGAAAATCAGCTTCCACCTTGTCTGCACCTGCAGTTCAAGGAATGTGCTGCACCTATTTCCGGTGCACCACAAAATGCCACAGCACAGTTGAAGACGGATTTCAACCCCTACTTCAATTCTGCATTGTAAATGTTTGCCTGCTAAACAAATAATGCAATTCATTTACAGATTAGCTCAACAGTCACAACCAACGTTTATGTCTATGCCTAGACAGTGTCAGCTGCTTTCTGATGTCTTTCATATGCTACAACCTTTTGAGGCGGTCAACAAGCATGTTAGACTGCACTGTGCATCACTTAGTGTGGTACCGCCACTGGTGCACCTACTGGAACACAACCTTTGTAGCTTAAGGCACCATGACGTGGCTGTTAAGGTGGATACAGTATACCTGGTGAGGGATGTCCTACCAGCCATGCATGCAGATGCATCCATAGCCTTAATGAATGATAATACTAAAGGCCTCCTGCCCTTGTTTCTTAACCCACATATCAAGATGAGTCTCTGCGTTTCAGCCACATGGGAATTCTGTCAACCTAGCAGATAGAGAGATAGTTCAAATGTGCAAAGATGCACTGATACAGTGGGTGGATATTGAATTGGGTGAATAACAGAATCAGTCACAAGCCCTGTACTCAAACCACTACCGGAGATGTCAAGAACATTGTTTTCTTCGTCATTACACAGTGCATTGTCTCGCTAAGATTCAGCTGTCCCACGAGGCTGTAGGGGGTATGATAACTCCCACCGCCCATCATAGATTTATACCAGATCTAGAGCTGGGTTCAGTGCAATGGTCTAAATCTGTAACGGCTGATAAAGTATCTGAGAGTGTGAGTGGTCAGAAATCAGTATCTGGCCACGGGTGTGAGCCTGAACTGGCTGTTTTCCACTGAGATAGTACCAGTCATCAGCAGTGATAAAGGATCACAGGAAAGATCCCAGGAACATGGGCGCCGGAGCAAATACCATCTGTAATGCCGGGGTTGGTGGGCTGTGGTGCCAGCTCAGCATGGATTTCTAGCAGATAAGGCAGGCACTTCTACTGTTACTCTTCGATTTGACATCTCACTCTTCGAGGCCTTAAAGCAGTCTATTGACCTATTGACCTATTGTCCATAAATTGCCAGGAGAGAAGGTGTTCAGTTTATTGTGCAACTCCTGGGGATGTTGCTTCAAACACCACTACCCCAGAGTTCCCGCAGTCCTCAACTAATTATATCTGTGTTTGTGAGCCACCCGAGGGGTGCGAATCCCAGGAGTCTCTGGGTGAAGAGGGATCAGGAGCAGCTGGGAAATCTAGCTTGCTCCCAGAAATTGTTGGTGTTATTTGTGAAGTTCTCCCAATGGGGGCTTGCTAGTAACACTCACCCGTCTATGATGATTCTGTCCTCTCCTGATGTTTCCTTAATGGGTGACTCTAGTTCTGTAATTCAGTGCGGAGATGGAGACATGTCCCCCTCTCTTTCCCCCTTATCGGTGTATGGTGATTCTTCAATGAATTTAGAGTGGGTGTTTGAAGTAATCAGTGCCCTAAAAATGCCAGAAATAAGGATTTGGCACGTTTGGACAGGTGTATAGAAATCATGGAATGGCTTTTGAAAAGTGATCTTACAGTGAACAGTGGTTTCTTTTCAACCCACCCGGGCCAACAGACCTCATGCTTAATGGTGGATAAGGTATGTTAAACAGAGGTTCTCGGAGCTGTTGTCTCGGTGCTTCAGTCAACTATAGTCATTACTGCAAGTCGACCCGCACCCACAAATGGAAGGAAGTGCATCAGCGGACTTCCCCACAGCAAGACTGTTAAAAGTAGGGCAAGTAGTACCTGCAAGTTTCCCATTGAATAACATGTCCACTGTGGAAAAAAAAAACTACTAAAATTATCATTGAATATAATGTTGCCAAATATCATTAAGATTTCCATTGAGGCTGGAAATATTTTGGTCCCATTACCTCAATGTATACTTGCCCAATGTCGACCATAGGCCTCTTACATACTTCTAATGATCTTACAAGTAAATTGTTTATCCCTAGTTGGCAGGTGGATGCAACACACATGTCACAGTCAGCGAAGAACATCTGTTCTAGTATGAAACTGGGTTTGCAGAATCTCCCTGATGCTCCCGACCAGCTGGCGGGCTTCCGAAATTCAAACTAAATTTGTACCTTTAGGTGTCGGACTCGTAGCAAAAAGAACATATACAAAAGACCTTTGCTAAATGCCTTGTCTGACACTCTGGTGGTGGAAGATTTCTCTTTCAGGATATTTAAGACATGCCGCATATTGTCTTATTTATTTATTGTGCATTTGTTAGGCGCTTATACAGTAAATCAATTCTGTTTCAAGCACCCACAGGGCAACAGGGAGGGAACATGGGATTGAAACCATAAATACAGTGGAGGATGTGGACGAACGTACTAGGCCTTGTGAGTGTTCAGAACCTGTAAGTGTAGCCAGAAGAGGGGAAGTGGAAGTGGGGGTAGGTGCTGGAATGTCCGTGCTATTCTAAAAACACATATTATACATATAGATCACAATATCCTCCAGTACTTTGTGCAAAGTAGCAAATGTGCAAATTAAATGGTAACATATAAAATAGAATCTTCGAACATCGCGACCTATAGGTACTTGAGAAAGAGCAGATCATTAATCACAGTGCGAGATAGTCACCATTGACAGTAATACATTATTGATTACCTGCAAGAGTCGTGTGAGCAAAAGAACCAGAGAAACATGTTCCCCCCACATGCATCAAAGCCAAATAAAGTTCCTTGAGAAGCTAATTTCACCATTAATGTATTTTCCAAAGGCTAGCATTCTAACAGATTCAAAATGAGGACACTCAATAACGAGATGTTTCCGAGTTTCACGTTGGTTTCTACACAAACAAAATTGACAGGTACTGGGTGATTTTACAACGCCTTTGGAATCCCAGTGTTTAATTCGTTCAAAGAATATAAGAGAATTTCAGTGTTCTCTTTTTGATGTAACAGGCATATTCTTTGCACATACTGTATTTACAAAGAGCCTCAATAGTGCACGCCCAGTGAAACCATAACATTTTTTTAACATGATCTGGAAGTGAAATGAGGTCTTCATTTTCCATGTCTAGTTTGCTCAATAGGATTTGCATTTTTACATAAAACTGTGATAGGGATGCAGGATGAGCATCACTGAGCATCTCGGATAGGTCAACATACAGCGAGTTTCGGGTGGATTAATCATTTTTGAATAATTGTTCAACATTCTCCATTGGTATTTTGAAGAGAGTGAACTAAACCCAAGTTCATGTCTCAAAATAGAAATGGGAAGTGAATTGGCTAATCCCAGAGTTTGTTTCCATATAATACCCTGAAGTTGATCCAAGATTTTACCTATGTCCCCAAACGCATGTCAAGACCATACAATAGAATTGATTTGACCTTAGAATGTAAAAGTCTATTTGCGGCATAACAGAGAATTTACAGTATTTTTTTAAGATTATTTTCATCTGTGAAAATAGGGCTCTTAATTTTAGATTGAGAGAGTTCCTCCACATAGTTATTGATGAAGTGTCACAGAGTTTAATGCCTAAATACCGTAATTGTATTGTACATTCATTTGTAGTACCTTCAGTTGATCATTTCAGAGACCTAACCTTTTTCCTACCATCGAAAATGACAATCTTAGATTTACTAGCATTCGAGTGTAGGTTGTATTTGTGTGCATAGATCAAGAACATGTGTAGTTTATTCTGGAGACCAAAAGGTGTTTTATCATTGAACATAATGTTGCCAAATATCATTAAGATCACTCAAGTAAAGATTGAAAAGAGTGGAGGCCAGGCTGCAACCTTGTTTAATTTCAGTAAAAGTAGGGACTGCATCAGTTAACACACCATTATGGTTTATTCATACCCTATAACAAGTATTGTGATGTAACATTGAGATGATAAGAATGATATGTGGAGGAATACCAAAATTTACCAAGGATGATTACGAATGACACAGTCAAAGGCTGAAGTCATTTCAAGAGATGCAATGTAGACTAGACCACTATCTGATTGTTTTGTTGATTCAAGAATATGGGATAGGATCTTGGCATTAAGAGCCGTGCCCACGTTTTTCTGAAATCCTATATGGAATAGCGAAAGGGTGTTGTGAGCTTGAATGTACCTTTCAAGATCATTGAGGATCAGAATGGAAAACACTTTTGATGATTCATCCATAAGGGCAATTGGCCTGTAGATTGAGGGATCAGATGGATTGCCCTTTTTAAATATAGGTATAATTATCAATAGCAGCTTGGATTTGAAAATGAGTTTGTATTTAACTTTTAGAATGATGTCCTTAAAGTAAGAGTCAGATTTGAGCACACAAGATGGGATCCTGTCTGGCCATGTGGCTTTAAAATAGTTCAGTTTAGAAATTGCCCACTGAACATCCTCCAGGGACCATTACCAGTGCCCCATTATTGAAGTGTCAAAACTCAGATATGCGACATCAGTATAAGCAGGTGTAATTTGACAGGTTTGTGTGGGATGTTTTTACCAAACCTCTGCAGGAATAGAGGAGTTAATTGTAACAGTAGATGTGTTTGTCACATTTCCTATGTGTCCAGATAGATTTAGGGGCCGATTCATGGAACAAACGTGCACCAAAAATCTTCGCGCAAGCAGGCGCAAGTGGAAAAAAACAGGCGCACACATGCGATTCATGGAAGTCCCTGCGTGTGTTCACCTCGGGATGTGCGCCAAACCCGTGCATGGCGCACAAGTCACTGCAACATCCCGAAAGACATGCGCGACGCGCACAGTGAAAGCGCACAACCTCGGCGCATACACCAGAAAGTGGGCGGGACATGGGGCGTAACGCGTGGAATGGGGAACAACGCGCGAAAATAAGGGCGTGACTGGGGATGTACTGCAGGGAATCAGACGGAACACCCACACGCACTCGAACCACACGTATTCATGGAATCGAATAGGGCAAAGCCACGCACAGCCAAAGACACGCACAAGCTGAAACACGTCAGCCACACGAAGGCAGGCGGTAGAGTCCCAGCGCATCACAAAAGTGGCAACATACAGCAATTGGGCCTGTGCGAGCGGGGCAAGTGTATTGCGGGGGTGCGCGGGAAGCAACACACGCGATCGAGCGGGGTACGTGTATTTCGGGGGTGCGCGGGAAGTTAAATACGCGATTGAGCGGGGTACGTGTATTTCGGGGGTGCGCAGGAAGTTACACACACGATTGAGCGGGGTACGTGTATTTCGGGGGTGCGCGGGAAGTTACACACGCGATTGAGCGGGGTACGTGTATTTCGGGGGTGCGCGGGAAGTTACACACGCGATTGAGCGGGGTACGTGTATTTCGGTCGTTTGCGGGAAGTCACACACGCGATCTCATCAGGGTACGTGTATTTTGGGGTGCGGGGGAAGTATCCCACGCAACATCAGCAGGGTACGTGTATTCCAGGGGTGCGCGGGAAGTTCCACACGCAATTCCATCAGGGTACGTGTATTACAGGGGTGCGCGGGAAGTTCCACACGCAATCTCATCAGGGTACGTGTATTACAGGGGTGCGCGGGGAGCAGCACACGTGAATTGCACGTGTGGGTCCTCCCAGGTGTTCCCTCTACACCCTCCACGGCCCCTGCAGGTGGCTCACACCACAGGGGCCTACCCAGCACATGTCCTGCAGGCACCCCATCCACCATGGCCATGCCCACCAGCCAACCCACATGTAAACTTGCACAACTGCCCACCAACGCATGTCCCCCTGCACCCCCAGCCACCAGGGGCACCCTCCACCAGGCCCCCACCCATGTCTCCCACCACCCCCACCCCCCAGCAGTGCAGGGGCACCCACCACCAGGCCCCCATCCATGTCTCCCAGCACCCCCACCCCCCAGTCACCAGGGGCAGCCTCCACCAGGCCCCCACCCATGTCTCCCAGCACCCCCACCCCCCAGTCACCAGGGGCAGCCTCCACCAGGCCCCCACCCATGTCTCCCAGCACCCCCACCCCCCAGCCACCAGGGGCACCCACCACCAGGCCCCCACCCATGTCTCCCTGCACCCCCACCCACCAGGGGCAGCCTCCACCATGCCCCCACCCATGTCTCCCACCACCCCACCCCCCAGCAGTGCAGGGGCAGCCTCCAGCAGGCCCCCACCCATGTCTCCCAGCACCCCCACCCCCCAGCCACCAGGGGCAGCCTCCACCAGGCCCCCACCCATGTCTCCCACCACCCCCACCCCCCAGCAGTGCAGGGGCAGCCTCCACCAGGCCCCCACCCATGTCTCCCAGCACCACCACCCCCAGCCACCAGGGGCAGCCTCCACCAGGCCCCCACCATGTCTCCCACCACCCCCACCCCCCAGCCACCAGTGGCAGCCTCCACCAGGCCCCCACCCATGTCTCCCACCACCCCCACTCCCCAGCAGTGCAGGCACAGCCTCCACCAGGACCCCGCCCATGTCTCCCATCACCCCCACCCCCCAGCCACCAGGGGCACCCACCACCAGGCCCCCACCCATGTCTCCCACCACCCCCCCCAGCAGTGCAGGGGCAGCCTCCACCAGGCCCCCACCCATGTCTCCCAGCACCCCCACCCCCCAGCCACCAGGGGCAGCCTCCACCAGGCCCCCACCCATGTCTCCCACCACCCCACCCCCCAGTCACCAGGGGCAGCCTCCAACAGGCCCCCACACATGTCTCCCACCACCCCCACCCCCCAGCACTGTGGGGCACCTGCCAGCAGGCCCCCACCCATGTCCAACTCATGTTCCCCACCACCCCCACCCCCCAGCCACCAGGGGCAGCCTCCACCAGGCCCCCACCCATGTCTACCACAACCCCCACCCCCAAGCAGTGCAGGAGCAGCCTCCACCAGGCCCCCACCCATGTCTCCCACCACCCCCACCCCCCAGCACTGTGGGGCACCTGCCAGCAGGCCCCCACCCATGTCCAACTCATGTTCCCCACCACCCCCACCCCCCAGCCACCAGGGGCAGCCTCCACCAGGCCCCCACCCATGTCTCCCACAACCCCCACACCCCAGCAGTGCAGGAGCAGCCTCCACCAGGCCCCCACCCATGTCTCCCACCACCCCCACCCCCCAGCACTGTGGGGCATCTGCCAGCAGGCCCCCACCCATGTCCAACTCATGTTCCCCACCACCCCCAACCCCCAGCCACCAGGGGCACCCACCACCAGGCCCCCACCCATGTCTCCCACCACCCCCACCCCCCAGCAGTGCAGGGGCACCCACCACCAGGCCCCCACCCATGTCTCCCAGCACCCCCACCCCCAAGCCAGCACGGGCAGCCTCCACCAGGCCCCCTCCCATGTCTCCCAGCACCCCCTCCCCCCAGTCACCAGGGGCAGCCTCCACCAGGCCCCCACCCATGTCTCCCAGCACCCCCACCCCCTAGCCACCAGGGGCAGCCTCCACCAGGCCCTGACCCATGTCTCCCACCACCCCCACCCCCCAGCACTGTGGGGCACCTGCCAGCAGGCCCCCACCCATGTCCAACTCATGTTCCCCACCACCCCCACCCACCAGCTCTGTGGGGCACCTGCCAGCAGGCCCCCACCCATGTCCAACTCATGTTCCCCACCACCCCCACCCCCCAGCACTGTGGGGCACCTGCCAGCAGGCCCCCACCCATGTCCAACTCATGTTCCCCACCACCCCCACCCCCCAGCCACCAGGGGCAGCCTCCACCAGGCCCCCACCCACGTCTTCCACCACCCCCACCCCCCAGCAGTGCAGGGGCAGCCTCCACCAGGCCCCCACCCATGTCTCCCAGCACCCCACCCCCCAGCCACCAGGGGCAGCCTCCACCAGGCCCCCATCCATGTCTCCCACCCCCCCACCCCCCAGCAGTGCAGGGGCACCCACCACCAGGCCCCCACCCATGTCTCCCAGCACCCCCACCCCCCAGCCACCAGGGGGAGCCTCCACCAAGCCCCCACCCATGTCTCCAAGCACCCCCACCCCCCAGCCACCAGGGGCAGCCTCCACCAGGCCCCCACCCATGTCTCCCGCCCCCCCACCCCCCAGCAGTGCAGGGGCACCCACCACCAGGCCCCCATCCATGTCTCCCAGCACCCCCACCCCCCAGCCACCAGGGGCACCCACCACCAGGCCCCCACCCATGTCTCCCACCACCCCCACCCCCCAGCACTATGGGGCACCTGCCAGCAGGCCCCAACCCATGTCCAACTCATGTTCCCCAGCACCCCCACCCACCAGCACTGTGGGGCACCTGCCAGCAGGCCCCCACCCATGTCCAACTCATGTTCCCCACCACCCCCACCCCCCAGCACTGTGGGGCACATGCCAGCAGGCCCCCACCCATGTCCAACTCATGTTCCCCACCTCCCCCACCCCCCAGCACTGTGGGGCACCTGCGAGCAGGCCCCCACCCATGTCTCCCACCACCCCCACCCCCCAGCACTGTGGGGCACCTGCCAGCAGGCCCCCACCCATGTCCAACTCTTGTTCCCCACCACCCCCACCCCCCAGCACTGTGGGGCACCTGCTAGCAGGCCCCCACCCATGTCCAACTCATGTTCCCCACCACCCCCACCCACCAGCACTGTGGGGCACCTGCCAGCAGGCCCCCACCCATGTCCAACTCATGTTCCCCACCACCCCCACCCCCCAGCACTGTGGGGCACCTGCCAGCAGGCCCCCACCCATGTCTCCCACCACCCCCACCCCCCAGCAGTGCAGGGGCAGCCTCCACCAGGCCCCCACCCATGTCTCCCACCACCCCCACCCCCCAGCCACCAGTGGCAGCCTCCACCAGGCCCCCACCCATGTCTCCCACCACCCCCACTCCCCAGCAGTGCAGGAGCAGCCTCCACCAGGCCCCCACCCATGTCTCCCAGCACCCCCACCCCCCAGCCACCAGGGGCACCCACCACCAGGCCCCCACCCATGTCTCCCACCACACCCCCCCAGCAGTGCAGGGGCAGCCTCCACCAGGCCCCCACCCATGTCTCCCAGCACCCCCACCCCCCAGCCACCAGGGGCAGCCTCCACCAGGCCCCCACCCATGTCTCCCACCACCCAACCCCTCAGTCACCAGGGGCAGCCTCCACCAGGCCCCCACACATGTCTCCCACCACCCCCACCCCCCAGCACTGTGGGGCACCTGCCAGCAGGCCCCCACCCATGTCCAACTCATGTTCCCCACCACCCCCACCCCCCAGCCACCAGGGGCAGCCTCCACCAGGCCCCCACCCATGTCTCCCACAACCCCCACACCCCAGCAGTGCAGGAGCAGCCTCCACCAGGCCCCCATCATGTCTCCCACCACCCCCACCCCCCAGCACTGTGGGGCACCTGCCAGCAGGCCCCCACCCATGTCCAACTCATGTTCCCCACCACCCCCACCCCCCAGCCACCAGGGGCACCCACCACCAGGCCCCCACCCATGTCTCCCACCACCCCCACCCCCCAGCAGTGCAGGGGCACCCACCACCAGGCCCCCACCCATGTCTCCCAGCACCCCCACCCCCCAGCCAGCAGGGGCAGCCTCCACCAGGCCCCCACCCATGTCTCCCAGCACCCCCACCCCCCAGTCACCAGGGGCAGCCTCCACCAGGCCCCCACCCATGTCTCCCAGCACCCCCACCCCCCAGCCACCAGGGGCAGCCTCCACCAGGCCCTGACCCATGTCTCCCACCACCCCCACCCCCCAGCACTGTGGGGCACCTGCCAGCAGGCCCCCACCCATGTCCAATTCATGTTCCCCACCACCCCAACCCACCAGCACTGTGGGGCACCTGCCAGCAGGCCCCCACACATGTCCAACTCATGTTCCCCACCACCCCCACCCCCAGCACTGTGGGGCACCTGCCAGCAGGCCCCCACCCATGTCCAACTCATGTTCCCCACCACCCCCACCCCCCAGCCACCAGGGGCAGCCTCCACCAGGCCCCCACCCACGTCTCCCAGCACCCCCACCCCCCAGCCACCAGGGGCAGCCTCCACCAGGCCCCCACCCATGTCTCCCACCACCCCCACCCCCCAGCAGTGCAGGGGCAGCCTCCACCAGGCCCCCACCCATGTCTCCCAGCACCCCCAACCCCCAGCCACCAGGGGCAGCCTCCACCAGGCCCCCATCCATGTCTCCCACCCCCCACCCCCCAGCAGTGCAGGGGCACCCACCACCAGGCCCCCACCCATGTCTCCCAGCACCCCCACCCCCCAGCCACCAGGGGCAGCCTCCGCCAGGCCCCCACCCATGTCTCCCACCACCCCCACCCCCCAGCACTGTGGGGCACCTGCCAGCAGGCCCCCACCCATGTCCAACTCATGTTCCCCACCACCCCCACCCACCAGCACTGTGGGGCACCTGCCAGCAGGCCCCCACCCATGTCCAACTCATGTTCCCCACCACCCCCACCCCCCAGCACTGTGGGGCACCTGCCAGCAGGCCCCCACCCATGTCTCCCACCACCCCCACCCCCCAGCAGTGCAGGGGCAGCCTCCACCAGGCCCCCACCCATGTCTCCCACCACCCCCACCCCCCAGCCACCAGTGGCAGCCTCCACCAGGCCCCCACCCATGTCTCCCACCACCCCCACTCCCCAGCAGTGCAGGAGCAGCCTCCACCAGGCCCCCACCCATGTCTCCCAGCACCCCCACCCCCCAGCCACCAGGGGCACCCACCACCAGGCCCCCACCCATGTATCCCACCACGCCCCCCCAGCAGTGCAGGGGCAGCCTCCACCAGGCCCCCACCCATGTCTCCCAGCACCCCCACCCCCCAGCCACCAGGGGCAGCCTCCACCAGGCCCCCACCCATGTCTCCCACCACCCAACCCCTCAGTCACCAGGGGCAGCCTCCACCAGGCCCCCACACATGTCTCCCACCACCCCCACCCCCCAGCACTGTGGGGCACCTGCCAGCAGGCCCCCACCCATGTCCAACTCATGTTCCCCACCACCCCCACCCCCCAGCCACCAGGGGCAGCCTCCACCAGGCCCCCACCCATGTCTCCCACAACCCCCACACCCCAGCAGTGCAGGAGCAGCCTCCACCAGGCCCCCATCATGCCTCCCACCACCCCCACCCCCCAGCACTGTGGGGCACCTGCCAGCAGGCCCCCACCCATGTCCAACTCATGTTCCCCACCACCCCCACCCCCCAGCCACCAGGGGCACCCACCATCAGGCCCCCACCCATGTCTCCCACCACCCCCACCCCCCAGCAGTGCAGGGGCACCCACCACCAGGCCCCCACCCATGTCTCCCAGCACCCCCACCCCCCAGCCAGCAGGGGCAGCCTCCACCAGGCCCCCACCCATGTCTCCCAGCACCCCCACCCCCCAGCCACCAGGGGCAGCCTCCACCAGGCCCTGACCCATGTCTCCCACCACCCCCACCCCCCAGCACTGTGGGGCACCTGCCAGCAGGCCCCCACCCATGTCCAATTCATGTTCCCCACCACCCCAACCCACCAGCACTGTGGGGCACCTGCCAGCAGGCCCCCACACATGTCCAACTCATGTTCCCCACCACCCCCACCCCCAGCACTGTGGGGCACCTGCCAGCAGGCCCCCACCCATGTCCAACTCATGTTCCCCACCACCCCCACCCCCCAGCCACCAGGGGCAGCCTCCACCAGGCCCCCACCCATGTCTCCCAGCACCCCCACCCCCCAGCCACCAGGGGAAGCCTCCACCAGGCCCCCACCCATGTCTCCCACCCCCCCACCCCCCAGCAGTGCAGAGGCAGCCTCCACCAGGCCCCCACCCATGTCTCCCAGCACCCCCACCCCCCAGCCACCAGGGGCAGCCTCCACCAGGCCCCCATCCATGTCTCCCACCCCCCACCCCCCAGCAGTGCAGGGGCACCCACCACCAGGCCCCCACCAATGTCTCCCAGCACCCCCACCCCCCAGCCACCAGGGGCAGCCTCCGCCAGGCCCCCACCCATGTCTCCCACCACCCCCACCCCCCAGCACTGTGGGGCACCTGCCAGCAGGCCCCCACCCATGTCCAACTCATGTTCCCCACCACCCCCACCCCCCAGCCACCAGGGGCAGCCTCCACCAGGCCCCCACCCATGTCTCCCACCCCCCACCCCCCAGCAGTGCAGGGGCACCCACCACCAGGCCCCCATCCATGTCTCCCAGCACCCCCACCCCCCAGCCACCAGGGGCACCCACCTCCAGGCCCCCACCCATGTCTCCCAGCACCCCCACCCCCAGCCACCAGGGGCAGCCTCCACCAGGCCCCCACCCACGTCTCCCACCACCCCCACCCCCCAGCAGTGCAGGGGCAGCCTCCACCAGGCCCCCACCAATGTCTCCCAGCACCCCCACCCCCCACCCCCCAGGGGCAGCCTCCACCAAGCCCCCACCCATGTCTCCCACCACCCCCACCCCCCAGCCACCAGGGGCACCCACCACCAGGCTCCCACCCATGTCTCCCAGCACCCCCACCCCCCAGCCACCAGGGGCAGCCTCCACCAGGCCCCCACCCATGTCTCCCACCACCCCCACCCCCCAGTCACCAGGGGCAGCCTCCACCAAGCCCCCACCCATGTCTCCAAGCACCCCCACCCCCCAGCCACCAGGGGCACCCTCCACCAGGCCCCCACCCATGTCTCCCACCCCGCCCACCCCCCAGCAGTGCAGGGGCACCCACCACCAGGCCCCCATCCATGTCTCCCAGCACCCCCAACCCCCAGCCACCAGGGGCACCCACCACCAGGCACCCACCCATGTCTCCCAGCACCCCCACCCCCCAGCCACCAGGGGCAGCCTCCACCAGGCCCCCACCCATGTCTCCCACCACCCCACCCCCCAGCAGTGCAGGGGCAGCCTCCACCAGGCCCCCACCCATGTCTCCCAGCACCCCCACCCCCCACCCCCAGGGGCAGCCTCCACCAAGCCCCCACCCATGTCTCCCACCACCCCCACCCCCCAGCCACCAGTTGCACCCACCACCAGGCTCCCACCCATGTCTCCCAGCACCCCCACCCCCCAGCCACCAGGGGCAGCCTCCACCAGGCCCCCACCCATGTCTCCCAGCACCCCCATCCCCCAGCCACCAGGGGCAGCCTCCACCAGGCCCCCACCCATGTCTCCCACCACCCCCACCCCCCAGTCACCAGGGGCAGCCTCCACCAGGCCCCCACCCATGTCTCCCACCACCCCCACCCCCCAGCACTGTGGGGCACCTGCCAGCAGTCCCCCACCCATGTCCAACTCATGTTCCCCAGCACCCCCACCCACCAGCACTGTGGGGCACCTGCCAGCAGGCCCCCACCCATGTCCAACTCATGTTCCCCACCACCCCCACCCCCAGCACTGTGGGGCACCTGCCAGCAGGCCCCCACCCATGTCCAACTCATGTTCCCCACCACCCCCACCCCCCAGCACTGTGGGGCACCTGCCAGCAGGCCCCCACCCATGTCTCCCACCACCCCCACTCCCCAGCACTGTGGGGCACCTGCCAGCAGCCCCCCACCCATGTCCAACTCATGTTCCCCACCACCCCCACCCCCCAGCACTGTGGGGCACCTGCCAGCAGGCCCCCACCCATGTCCAACTCATGTTCCCCACCACCCCCACCCACCAGCACTGTGGGGCACCTGCCAGCAGGCCCCCACCCATGTCCAACTCATGTTCCCCACCACCCCCACCCCCCAGCACTGTGGGGCACATGCCAGCAGGCCCCCACCCATGTCTCCCACCATCCCCACCCCCCAGCACTGTGGGGCACCTGCCAGCAGGCCCCCACCCATGTCCAACTCATGTTCCCCAGCACCCCCACCCACCAGCACTGTGGGGCACCTGCCAGCAGGCCCCCACCCATGTCCAACTCATGTTCCCCACCACCCCCACCCCCCAGCACTGTGGGGCACCTGCCAGCAGGCCCCAACCCATGTCCAACTCATGTTCCCCACCACCCCCACCCCCCAGCACTGTGGGGCATCTGACAGCAGGCCCCCACCCATGTCTCCCACCAACCCCACCCCCCCAGCACTGTGGGGCACCTGCCAGCAGGCCCCCACCCATGTCCAACTCATGTTCCCCACCACCCCCACCCCCCAGCAGTGTGGGGCACCTGCCAGCAGGCCCCCACCCATGTCTCCCGCCACCCCCACCCCCCAACACTGTGGGGCACCTGCCAGCAGGCCCCCACCCATGTCTCCCACCACCCCCACCCCCCAGCACTGTGGGGCACCTGCCAGCATGCCCCCACCCATGTGCAACTCATGTTCCCCAGCCAACATGTCATCACAATCTAGATCCCTGGTACCTATGGTCAGCCTCCAAATGCAAAACACCCACCCGAGTATTGCATCCACCCACTCATAATTTGCAATTACATCACAGAACACCAATTGCAAGTTCCGAAACAAACACATTTCCCTCACAAACACCCAATGGGTGTCAGTGAATCTCAAAACACATATCATGAAATGCATGAAACCAATGAGATACCACACATTGAAGTTCACCAAAAAAAAATATGTATTAAAGGAAACATAAATAGAATCAAAAATTAAGAAACAGAAATGTGAATGTACAAAAATTAAAAGAAGCATGTCTGTGAAAAAAAGCAAAACCATAAATAAAATTCCAAAGTAATGTTGTCCAAAGTCAATGTCCACAAAACAAAATCCAATGGGAAATAAAAAAGAAAGCCATTGCTCCATGGTTAAAATGTGAAAAAAAAATACAATCCAACAGTGAACTATGTACATGGGAACAAGCCAGGGTCCATTATCCCAACAAAAGAAAGGGAACCTATCTAACTACACTAACTAATAAAATAAACTATATACAAAAATGTGGCCAATGTCCGAAAGGTCCAAATAAAATCAAAACAAAAATGAAACCTAACACTACCTACATAACTATGTACAAGGGCAGCGGGCTAGTTTCACGGCTCACTTGTGGATGTCCCGGGCCAGGGCATCTTCGAACTCCTCCTCAATGTCCCGGAGGCGGTCCTCCTCCATGGCCCCGAAGGTCCGCAGGGCCATCGACGTGTCCACCTCCAAACCCCTGCGGATTGCCTCGAGGCACTCGGGCCGCCTCAGGGCCCTCCGCATGGAGTTCTCCGCCCTGACCATCGTGAGCCGTGCCTCTTCCGCCCGCTGCCGCTCCGCATCTATGGCGTGGCCCAACCGCTGCCACACGGAAGACACTCTCTGTCCTGGGTCCTCCTGCCCTCCGGCCGATGCCTGCCCCTCCGATGTTGAAGGCCCCGAGCCTTCATGGCTTCCACCACATTGCTGCTGCTGCTGTGCCTCTGCCCGTGTACTGCCTCCTGCTGCCTGTACATCCTCCGCCGGCTGGGGTGCAGTTGTAGATGTGGCCACCCCTGCTGGACTTCCGACTCCCGACTGTGGCAGGGATGCCTCCTCCACCAGCCTGGCCGCACTGTCAGAGGCAGCTCCACAGGGCACCCAGGTGACTGATGGGTGGGAAGATGGCACGGAGGACGACTGGCGCGTAGGGGGTCCAGTTGAGGAGGGGGTCGTAGCAAGCGCCATCAGACGGAGGAATCCGGCCTGGGTGACCTGTCCCAGCAGGCTGACGTGGTCAACGAGCCATTCGAGATGACGTGCAGTCTCCTCATGAAAAGACTGCAGGTCACCTCGCATGGCCCGTTGACGCAACGCCACACCAGCCAGGACAGGCTCAACCCGGACCCGGATAGCCACGTCCGCAGGCAGAGGAAGGCCAGTTGACATGAGCTCATCCCCTGCCTGGAAACGGGTCTGGATGTAGGCATCCCTGCTGGTGCAAGATGATGCAGGGACAGGATCAGGGACAGGATTGCACACAGGCACCTCCGCGGCGGCCTGTGCTGCCTCCTGTCCCTGGTCCTGCACTGCACCACTAGCACCAGTGGGATCCCCACCTCCAGACCCCGTCTCTGGTGCTTGCACGGCCTCCTCCTCCACCAAACCCCCCACCAACCTGGATGACTCCGTGCCATCTTCCCCTGTTGGGCCCTGTGGGGTCCCAGCTGCCCCTTCTGCTGCTGAGGAGTCCAACTCCAACCTCCGCCTCTTGGACCTCCCCCCGGCAGCTGCGGCCTGGGACGCGGCACCGGACTCCTCACTCCCCGACGAGATCACAACATGGGAGGGGAGCCGGGCCTTGCGTCTCCGGCTGGCGGTGGGATCCCCGCCGCTGTGCTCCACAGCACCTTCTCCGCCCTCTTCATCAGTTGACGCTGCAGACAGGGAGAAACAAAACACAGGCATCAGGGCACTGTACAATGGACTCATACACACATGACAGTTGTACATGAGTGGCATTGGCAAACCTCAGACATGTCATCACAATCCCCAACACACATGTCATTACAACTCGCACACATGAGCCATACCACAGCCATATTGCAACTGCCACCACCATCCATACACATACAACAGCATGAGCAGCCAAAGGTGAGCCAGACATCACATGCAACACAGGAAGTGCACCACACATGTACACACACCACCACACTTGCATGCATGTGTACACCTCTGCCAAGTGTCGCAGTGTTCAGACGGGCATCCATGTCACATCTGCCAATCAGGCTTCCACATACCGCTGTCACATGCATCCATGTTGCATCACTGTTGCACCCTTGTCAAATACACACACATGCACATGTACACAGTGCTGATACATGCAGCCGAAAACAACATACATGCGTGACATCACGGACATGTCTACTTACATACACATTCATCCAAACATGTGTGCCCACACAACTGCATTTGGCATGCAAGCCTACACACACAAGCACCATCCATGTCTCACACATTCCAGCCCTCGCATGTGTTAGCCCCACGGCCCTGTACACCCCCACCCATACTCGACCCCATACAAACAGATGTGAAACCTGCACACTACTGAATAATCACCACACGCACTGCTCACAATCAGAATGCATGTACACTCACCGCTCGACTCCAGACGGGTCTGCCTCTCAAGGACCTGGACGTGGAGCGCTGGGGATATGCATTCCAGGACCCTCATCTGTTCTTCCGACAAGTGGGCCCGGCGCCCCTTGGCATCCGCTGCCTTCAAGAGGCGCCGGGCCTTGTTGAGAGTCCTGGACCTGAAGTCCTCCAAGCGCTTCTTGACATGTTGTAAGTCGCGGACTGCAACCCCCTCCGCGTTGATGGCAGTCACAATGTCAGTCCAGATCCGAGTCCGTCCTTCCTTGTTGGCGCGGGAACTTCCGAAGAGGGCATCATACTGCCCCAGGACTTGCTCCACCAGGACACCAACTTCGGTGGCACTGAAGCTGGTGCCCCTCTGCCTCTCTGGTCGGGGGTTGTCAGTGGTCTCAGATGGTGTTTGCCCCGACATGACAACCCCAGAGGCAGGAGTGGGTGGGCAACTGGGTCCTGGGGCTGGGCTGTGGAGCGATGGAATCCCAGTCGGGAGTCTTCGGTTCCAGCAGGGGTGGTCACAGCAACAGCACCCCTGGCTGATGTGCAGGCAGCAAATGGCAGGGCACGTGGGCAGCAGGCAGTCAGGCAGCAGCAGATGGCAGGTGGGAGCGTGCTCGGGGCTCTGGGGGGTAGTAGTTCGGCCTTCTCGGCAGGAGCGTGGTCTTCCGTGTGCTTACGCATGGCCAGCTTGATATGGAGTGATTTGGCACGTGAAAAATCTGCACGTCAGCGTGTGATTCGAGGAAAGGCCCTTAGCGCTTAAGCGCGTCTGCACGCATACGCATTTTCATTGGACAGAAGGCCCCTCAAGCGCAAGCGCCCCTGTGACGTGACGCGTACAGACGTGCATGGCCATTTCAGCGCGCGAAAAAATGCACATCCGCGTGTAATACGAGGAAAGGGCCCATGCGCGTAAGTGCGCGTGGAAAACTGCACGTCCGCGTGCAATATGAGGAAAGGGCCCATGCGCGTAAGCGCGCGTGAAAAACTGCACGTCCGCGTGCAATACGAGGAAAGGGCCCATGCGCGTAAGCGCGCGTGGAAAACTGCACGTCCACGTGTAATACGAGGAAAGAGCCCATGTGCGTAAGTGACGTGACGCGCGCGTGCGTTTCCCTCAGCACGGGTTAAAGGTGAGCGGGCCCAGCAGTTCGCTGTACGTGCCTTTCGTGGAGACCGACGTGTGTTGCTGCTTCCTGTTGTTTCGCTCGTCATCACAACTTCACAGCTATCAAGGACGTATCTCTTCTTTTGGCGGGGGTATTGGCTACGCGTGTTTTTCTGCATCGCGCTAGTCAGACGGTGAGTCGCACACGCTCTTTTTCCCACTGCGGGTGCCCCTGTGTATCGCACCCATTTTCGATGTCATAGTAGCCTGCGTGTCCCACGCGTACGCGTTATTCGTTTTACTGGGTGCCACGTAGGCTGCAGGGTTGCGTGCACGGTTTTACTGCAGTTTTGGGATGCCTGAGCGTTGCGTGACCCGTCACCACATCACCGGGGTCACATACAGCCTTGCAGGTGCAGGGGGGCTGTTAACATCTTGCTTCCCACCCCCTTCACCCCAATTGCCCAGGTCAATTGTGGTGTACACCTCCCATTGGCACCACTCCATCTGTGCCAGCACTACTACATCTGTGCCATGGTTGGGAGGCCACCAAAGGTGAGGGGCGCCTCAGCTGGGCGTACTCCTCGTGGCGTGCGTGGTCGGGGACGTGGCTGTGGTGACCAGGGAGTAGGGGGACTCCAGGGTGTCCAGGGCAGCCACAGAGGGGGAAGAGGCAGGGGTGCGCCACTTGAGCACAATGTTGTGCCATGTGTCGGTGCATCCATGTCACCACCCCCTGTGGTTCCGGGGGATGCAGCTCCTGCATCTGGAACTGGCACCCGTATGACCCGGCAGTCTGTTCCATCGACTGCCACGGGCCCAAGGGTAGTGGTAGCTGCAGGTGCAGCTGTGGACACCGCCACCCAGGCTCAGGGTCTGCCAGCGCAGGCTGCGTTGGCACTTGAAGAGCCCTTGGTAGATCTCCAACAGGCCAGGGGTGAAACCATAGGGGCACGCCGGGCTGCTCAGACCAAGACACGTGTCCCTGGGGCAGTCATGTCATCTGCTGCCCCGAACAGCCAGGTGTTGGCAAGTGCAGGGGCAGATGCACCCAACAGCACCCCGGTTGTGAGTCTGCCAACCAGGACCGTTGCGGTCAATGACCCTGCCACAGCTGATGTTGCTGTGCAGGGTCCATTAGTGGGCACCCAGCTGCCACTGACACAAGTCAGGCCTTTGGTCATCCCTCTACCTGCCACTCCCTTGGCTCAATCCACCGAACCCACTGGCCATACTGGTCAGGGCGGCATTAGCCAGCCAGGGTCTGCGCCACAGTCCAAGAGGAGGAAGGTTGCACCTGCAGCACAGGCTGGGACCCCACACACAGCCACGACCTCCTGCACGTCGAGGAAGAAGCCTTTCTGTAAGCAGGAACTGGACTTCCTCGTGGACTACGTGCGGGGCCACAGCCGTGACATGCTAGTGGGTGCCAATACTCAGACTACGGCTGCCCAACGTGACACCCACTGGAAGCATGTTGCGGAACATGTCAGTTCATTCGGCCATGAGGTGCGCACGGCGCAGGAGTGCAAAAAGCGTTGGAATGACATCAAGCGCAGCACTAAGGCCAAGCGTGCCTCAAATTACAACTTGACTCTGGTGACTGGTGGTGGGCCTGCACCAGAGGAGGAAGAACTCACTCCGCATGAGGCTCCCGTTGCGGAGTTCATACCACCTGAATTGGTCGAAGGAGTGGGAGAGATGCTGGACTTTGATGCCCAGTCCAGTGAGTGTTGATGCGTGTTTGTTGAGGACGTGTGTGTTTCACTTGTGGGATGTGTTGTGCATGATTGCTGCTACATGTGACGTGTACATGGTTCTGATGTGTAAGTGATGCAATGCTACCGTCATGCATGTCTCCTCTGCCTGCATGCGGGACTCCATGTGGGCATGCTCCCTTTCCCCTCCTCCGCCACTCTGCACTCCAGTTCCACCTTTGCCCTGGTCTGCTTCAATCTTGTCAATGTGTAGTTTCTTGTTCATGTGTCCTGTGTAGATGCTAACTTCCAGCGTAGAAACTGCCAGACATATACCGTGTGGTACAGCCTTAGTACTCGATGCAGGGTATCTCACTTGTACTGTGCATGGGTCAGATGTCCCGCAGGGACATGAGTGCCCATTCATGCTCCATGTGCATTGCACGCATGCCCCTATGTGTCCTTGACTGGATGATCACTGTAATATGAGTCCTTGGTTACATACATTGCCTGCCATCTCATCGGCCTCCCCATGTCAACTGTGGCTCAGTCCTGCGTTGCACACATGTTTAGGCCCTGACAATCTGTGTGGCTCACAGGCCTCAGCCTGTTCAATGGCCAATGACTCTGTCCAACTCTTGTGTGTTCTTCACACGTGGGCGGCCTCTGGAGTTTTCATCATGTGTCCTGCCCACTGTCCCAGCATCATTTGCAGTGTTGTAATTTGAATCACATTAAGCTGTTGATGCCAGTCAACACTGCCTGTCAATACACAGGTGTATGGTCAGCCTTTTGATACCATGCTAGGCATCCCTGCTTTGGTACTGGGGTGGAGGGGTGCTTGGCTTCTAGACATGGTACACATTGAATGCACAATGCACGTGATGTCTGAATGTGACATTGCACTGCCTTCACATTTCCTGGCACACACCATGGAGTGCTTGTACATGTAGGTAGTGAGTGGCGTACACATTTTCTGCACTGCATAGACCCACTTCCATGGAAACTGCCACCTTTCAACAGGTCTGATCACAGAAGCTATTCAAAGTAGACCCAGCATGCATGCCAGGTCATATGTTGTGTGTCACATGTCTGCCGGATGCCTTTGCTGTCGGTGTGTGTGTGTGTCGTGTGCTTCTGACATGTGTAGTGACCTTTTTCTCTCTATTCTTCAGGTAATGACGCAATGGAGGCGGAGGATGGTGTTGTCATGCCAGACACAGGGTTGGTAACACCACATCAACCCGGCACTAGTGGGGGTCGTGGGGTGGTAGGCCACGAAAACCCCCAAGTGCTGCAGTCCATCTTGTCTCTGGCTGCCTATGAGTCCAGCCTTGTTGACAACTCTGACGTCCATGTTGAGTTGGATGAGCATCAAGTCCATGTGTCAGGGGTGAGTGATTCTGATGTGGACACTCCTCTGTCTGCGACACCTGCACTGAGGGATCAGACAGTCTTGGTTCCTCCGCCCGTGGTGGATCGGGACGAAGGGTCACCCTCCACACCAGTCACTGATGTGCCTGGGACATCACGTCGACGGGGGCATGTAGTCGTGCAGCCGCAGGCGGTGCCAACACAGCGAGGACCCCCGGTCCTTGGGTCCCGCAGGGGTCAAGCCCGGCAACGCGGTCGCCGCGCGCAACCGCTGTATACTGAGTGGGAGCAAGACATGACTGCCAATTCCGAACGGCAGGGGGCAGCAATGGAGAACATCGCTGAGAGCATGGAGCGTGTGGCCCGATCTGTGCTCCCCCCTGCTAGGCAGGTGCTTCTCCAGCAGCAGGCGGCACGGTCCATGGCCCGCTCGCTGAGGCTGGGCATGGCGGCCTCAGACAGGGCACGCCAGGGTGAAATGTCTTCTCTGCGTCAAGCAATTGCTGCTCATTCAGAGGTGCACATGGATGCCCTGAGGGAGGAGTATGCTTCCCTCAGATCCACTCTGGGTGTCCTTATGATGTCCCAGAGGCAGCAGGTAGATGAGAGGTTTGCACAGCTTGAGCGTACCATCTCGGCTGAGCTACAGGCTTGCTGGGAGGTGCAGCGGTTGTCCAGCCAGGCCTTGCAGGAGGAACTCCGTGTTACACGTGCTACCTTGCAAGAGGAAGCACGTGTATCATATGAGGTTCTGCATGCAGACCTATGTCACATCGCCACACAGAACCAGGCTCACCCGTCCGGCAGACTTGCTGCCGACGAGGGGCATGCTGCGGCTAGGCGTGGCCAGGCTACTGTGCCACGTCCTCCTTTACAGGATGAGCCAGATTGGACGACCATCTATCTCCCACATAGGTCGTGCTGTGCAGGCGTTGAGCCCATGGAGGATTTTTTTTTTGGCTCAGCATCATCGCATGTGGATGTTGAGCAGCACCCTGTACCTCCCCCCTTCTGGGTGCCTCGCCTCCCCCCCGGGTCGTATGTGGCCATTTTTGATTTTTCTTTTAGTTTAGTTAGTTAAGTTTCTGTTTGATAGTTAGTTTAAATAGGTAATGTAGGTTTTCCATAGTTAGTGTAATTAGTTAATAGTTGAGTTAGTTTAAAATTGCTAGTCTATTGTGCTTTCATGTGACGGTGCGGTGCTTTGTGGCTTTTGAAGGCATCCACTGTCTGTTCCAGCTGGGCCCTTCATGGTTGTCTTGTGTATGTGTTTGCTGCTTGGGGTCCTTGACTCACATATGCCACTCCTGCCTCCCTTATCCATGGGCTCGCAAGGATGGTTCAGTGTTACAGAATATTACACAAGGGCTTTGGACTGTCATATCTGTGGCATGTCTGGTGCTGTGTGACTTGTGTTGACACCCCTAGTGGGGATGATTTAGGTGTCATTGTCCACTGTTCAGCTTTTGCTAGATGGGGTGTGTCATGATTAATGTGGACATTGATTGCTATGCATTGTGTAGTATGTTTCATATCTTTCCTGTACACGTGCTTGTTGCAATCCATGCTGTAGATAGTGTTCCACACTTTGGAGGTGAAAGACGGACTGATGGTGTGATGTGACTCTCTGACATGGTCAAGTAAGGAGATGCCTGATGAGACACACACAGATGACTTTGAAGCATTAATCATGTGCTTCATGCCCTTTCTGCAGGGGGATGAGCCTCCAGAGCACCTTTGCCAGCAGACATAGCCCATTGGACGACGGAATTCTGGACCCGTTTGTTGGTGCCCACATGCACATGTGTGCACAAGCAGAGGCACAGTGATTGCAGACCCACATCCTAGAACTGCTGACATGTTCCAAGGAACTCCAGGCAAGGTGAGCATCACAGGGGGGCCACGACACAGCAAAGCTTGCACCAGGCGAGTTGCACATGCAGGCTTAGTCACAGCACTGAGGGTGAGCTTAGACGAATATTGGTGTTGAAGCACACAATGCAGCTCAGATGTGTTTGTGGACTGATGGCTGTTGATAGTAGGGTTGTCTGGGACACATGCAGGGGCAGTGGCACATACCCTCCGGTACACTAAGGTCCATTGAGGCACTTGTATCAACCATGTAGCCTTCCGAGACATGGAAAGGGGCAGCTCACAGGGACATACAGCAAGGGACATACTCGGGTGCAGTGCATGTCTTTTCCACGTACTTCATGATAAACTGCCAACTTTGTTTCGGTCATGGTGGTACGCAACTTGCTCTGTAGTCATGGCTTGCTATATGGGTCTGTCTGCTTACCCAGGGAACATTGCATGTTGTGTGAATTGTGACACATTGGTGTTCCATTTGCCACGCACCAACCAGCGGCTGACTTACTGCATTGACTGTGTATGACCCGTCACAGGGGTGATGTTATATATGGGTACGAAGCATCGAGCACAGATTGTCTGTTTGTAGAGTAGTTTGTTGCTATGGGGCATGTTTGGTGTTGTGTTTTTGTGTAATTGGCACGTACAGGTTGTTGACTGTGGCTCTCTTTGCAGCATTGCAGTGCTCCTGTAACCGGACCTGAGAGTGCGCAGGCAGGAGGCCAGCACTCAAAACCAGAGCTAAGTGTCTTGTTGTTTTTCTTTCGAACTGCTCTGCATAGGCTTGCTGGGGAGTGTACTGATGCATGGATGTATGTGTGGTTCAATTTGGTATGTTTTTTTTTCCCTAATCACCCGTGATCCTATGCAATTTTGAAACCTGTACCCTCTACCCGGTGTTCCTGCTTCCCGTGCCTATCCAAGCAACGTTCCCTGACCCTTTTTCCCCACTGGGGATGCGGATGCCTGTGTAAGCCCCGAACTTGCAGGCGCCAAAACCCTAGAGGGGGTGGTTGGTTCGTACCACTCCTGAGCCTGGACTACAGAAGGCC
Source organism: Ambystoma mexicanum (assembly GCF_040938575.1). Lineage (NCBI taxonomy): Eukaryota > Metazoa > Chordata > Amphibia > Caudata > Ambystomatidae > Ambystoma > Ambystoma mexicanum. Next base: position 912,996,005 of record NC_090937.1, on the reverse strand, counting down.
ATGACAATGATGTCCAAGTTTGTTTGGATTGTGTATGTGTTCATGCAGGTTGTACATTTTTGTGCATTCCCTAGTTTCATGTGTCATTCCTCCTCCCCCCTCCTGCCACTCATTCCAGTCATCCAGTGTGTCAACACCTGTCCCGACTACATATCCCTGAACCTCATTCCCCACCAGGGTCTCAGGGGCCTGTGTGAGTTTGACCTTGCAGGCACCCGGGACATGGTGGGGGTGGTTGTTTCGTGACACTCCCGCGCCTGTACAGGGGACCTGTGACAGTACACATCCATTCATGGTGCATCATCCTATGTCATGTACCACACATGTCTCACATCCTGTCGTGACATTGTTTTGCTGTGCTACCTTGGTTGTTGCATCATTGTGGTAGTACTTGGCCTTTGTGAGGTACTGCTACGTCAAGTCATCTACTGGAGGGTGTTCGGGTTCGTTTTTATGCCTTGGATTTTGTGATTTTGGAAATGAGTGTGGATTCTGAGGGTTCAGGCACCTTTTTACACACAAGGTGGGAGATAGTGACGAAGGGTAAAGGTGATCCTGTGGCCCGGTGGAATTGAGGTTTGGAGGCTCCATGACCCAGGTGCATTTGTTCAGTGGGTCATGGTCATTTGTGAGGGGGTGGGGGGTTGTTGTTGATAGTTGCCTTGCCCTGCAGTGTGATGGGAACTCTGACATAGTAATGGTGGTATCCTATGTACATGTTGTGTTCTGCTGATCAATGCCTGTTCATGTGTTGTGTTTTCCTTTCAGGTGCGAGGGGATAGTTGTGGTTTGACATGCTGGGGTGTACACATGGTGGATGTTCACATGTGATGTGTAGGGAACACTGATGGTCACTTGAGTGCACATGCATATGTGGAGTGCATGTCCTTGCAGAACCACACACTTGCACTCGGATGCCCTACATGTACTCCCACCCTTGCATATCCACGTGCACACTGTTTGCCTTCTGGTGCCCACTGTGTCCCGGCAGCACATGTTCTGTGACCGATTATGGATCCAGTACATGCCTAATTTGATGTTTGATGTGGTCTGTCACTTAGATGTGATGCTCAGGGTGTGCATCACACACAATGGCTGTTCACTGTGCTGTGCGCTGAGCAGTGTGATGCAGGAGTAGGACACTGCACACATGAGCTGCAGTGTTGATTTTGCAATGCATAATGTGCATGTAGACAGGCATTTATTGTGATGTTACGTCTACGACTGTTGTAATGCATTTGGAAATTACTTATTTTGGGTGGGAGATTTTGTTGGTCTGTCATTTCATCTGATTACGGGTCAGGCATCATTGTCCGATGCCACTGTTCATTTAGGACATGGCAATGTGTACCTTATCGTTACTGCGTTGGTGTATGGGTATTGCTTGCCATGTCATGTTGATGTTTGGGAGGGTTTGAGTGACATGACAGTGATGACCATGGCCTGTTTTGCAGGTGTGTGTGATGCACACCTTGCATGTCCGGGTCATCCGCTTCTCAGAGCAACTAGCTGGGGGTAGATTTCTCTCCGCAGCAGGGCCCTCCCCCTGGAACAGACTTCCTGCCTGACTTGAACTTGAGGGGAACCATCTCCAGTTCTGGAAGCAACTCAAGACCTTCCTCTTTGCTTCTGCTTACTCTCTCCCTCTCCCTTGCAGAATTCTTCACTGGAACTGCACAGGAGCTGCAAATGTGCCACTCTCACCGACCTCGGTCCCTGGCCCAGCCACTCTCCACTTGCACTGCCTCCCTGGCAATCCCTGCACTGCAGTACTGTCTCTCTATCCCTACAGCCCTCCCTTCCCAGCACTTGTCTGCACTTACCTTTGCAGTTGCCACCAGGCGAGCTATGTATTATTTTTTTGGGCTACTTCCCCTGTACTGGACTCCCCCTCACCCTTCCCCTTGCACTTTTCCCTTCCCCCTACCCCTGCACTTGCACGATCTCAATGACACCTGGCCAAGTAGTACCGTTCTCTGTGTTCCCTTCTTCCCCCCTCCCTGCCTCATTGCGCCTTGGAATACTTGTGTATGGCCCATATCATGTCATATGTCATATGTGTGCCTTTTGGTCACACAGGATAGCTTGTGTTTAAGTAGCTAGGGATGCAGACGATGTGGCACTTCCATGGCAACTATCTCAGGGTGGTAGGGTTGTGACAGTTGACTGTCTCTTTGTCATCGTCGATTGTCACCTGGTATGTGCCAGGCCTGTGTGCACTCCGCAGGGGTGGGAGTTTAGGTGAAAAATGTGGCCACAAGCTGGGTCCGGGCTTCCTCGCCACGTGCCCTGTCCCCTCCCATGGGCAGCGCCTGTGCCTGTGGTTGGGGATTTGGGGGCACCACCATGTCCACCGGGACGCCCTGCCGTGTTGCAACATTGTGCAGGACACATGCTGCCACAATGATCCTGCACACTACTGGTGGTGCATAGAGTAGTTGCCCACCAGAGCGGTCAAGGGAGCGGAAACGTGACTTGAGCACTCCGAATGTGCACTCCACTATGCCCCTGGTTGCAATATGGGCCGCATTGTATCTTACCTGGGGTGGTGTGGTGGGGTTCCGGATTGGCGTCATCATGTGGTTGCTCAGAGGGTAGGCACTGTCCCCTGAGGAGGTGATAATAGTTGAGATTATTAGGGTTTGGATATTTGTCTGTGTGTGACTTGCATGCATGTGCAAGGGCATTTGTACTGACCTAGGAGCCATGTGTCGCCATGCTGCCCAGCTTCCAGGGCCCGGCTCAGGGCGGACATTCTGTATATGAAACTGTCATGGGTGGAGCCAGGGTAGTTTGCATAGACAGAGGTGATGATTCCCTTTGCATCACATACCACCTGTACATTGATGGAATGCCAGTGCTTGGGGTTTCGGTAGATGTGCTCAATGGCCCTAGGTGGACGTAGGGCCACATGGGTGCAATCTATGGCACCGAGCACTTTGGGGAAGTGTGCCACCCTGAAAAAATCCAGGACAACGGCCTGCCTTTCTGCGGGTGTTCTGGGCATGTATATGTGCCTGCGGACTGAGGGGCGCGCTGTCATGATTGCCAGTACCTGGTGTAGGCAGGATGACTGCGTGGCCTGTGAGACCCCCCCCACTATGGCAGTGGTCCACTGAAATGACCCAGTGGCCAAAAAATGCAGGACATTGAGCAGCTTCTCCAAGGGGCTCAATGCTTGGGAGCAAAGGGTGGGGGATGTGAGGTCATCTTCTCACTCCCTGACCAGGTCTAGGATGATATGGGGTGGAAACCTATACCTGCCGTAGACCTGGTCGTCAGGCATCCCAAAAAGTCTTGCCGTGGTGCGAAAATGCGTGCCCTGGCTATTCTCCTCCTCCTGCGGTGTCCCACGATCAGTGCAGCGACAAATGGGGCATTCATCGTAGCTGTATATACGCGTTTGTTGTTTGCGCGCACTTTTATGCTGTGCGCGGGGACGCCTCTGCCTGCCTTCGTGTGGGCGGACGCGTTGACGCCTGTGCACGTCTTTTGCTGTGCGCGGGTTTCCCATATTCGGATACGTGGTAAGACTGTAGGTCCGAGTGTCATCGCGTGTGATCGGAGGGGAGTGAGCGTACACGCGATTTGCCTGGGTACGTGTGTTTCGGGGTGCGCGGGAAGTTCCACACGTGATTAGCCTGGGTACGTGTGTTCCGGGGTGCCGGGAACTTTCACACGCGATTGGTGGAAATCCACGTGTGTTCTGTCATCACGTGCAATGAGGGAAACACCCGCGCGCGTCACGTCACAGACGCGCTCACGCGCTAAGGGCCTTTGGTCCAATGAAATCGCATATGCGTGCTGCCGTGCATACGCGCTAAGGGCCTTTCCTCATATTACATGCGGACGTGCAGTTTTTCACGCGCGCTTACGCGCATGGGCCCTTTCCTCGTATTGCACGCGGACGTGCAGTTTTCCACGCGTGCTTACGCGCATAGGCCCTTTCCTCGTATTACACGCGGACGTGCATTTTTTCGTGCGCTGAAATGGCCATGCACGTCTGTACGTGTCACGTCACAGGGGCGCTTGCGCTTGAGGGGCCTTCTGTCCAATGAAAATGCGTATGGGTGCAGACGCGCTTACACGCTAATGGCCTTTCCTCGAATCACACGCTGACGTGCAGATTTTTCACGTGCCAAATCACTCCGTATCAAGCTGGCCACGCGTAAGCACACGGAAGACCACGCTCCTGCCCAGAAGGCCGAACTACTGCCCCCCAGAGCCCCGAGCACGCTCCCACCTGCCATCTGCTGCTGCCTGACTGCCTGCTGCCCACGTGCCCTGCCATTTGCTGCCTGCACATCAGCCAGGGGTGCTGTTGCTGTGACCACCCCTGCTGGAACCGAAGACTCCCGACTGGGATTCCATCGCTCCACAGCCCAGCCCCAGGACCCAGTTGCCCACCCACTCCTGCCTCTGGGGTTGTCATGTCGGGGCAAACACCATCTGAGACCACTGACAACCCCCGACCAGAGAGGCAGAGGGGCACCAGCTTCAGTGCCACCGAAGTTGGTGTCCTGGTGGAGCAAGTCCTGGGGCAGTATGATGCCCTCTTCGGAAGTTCCCGCGCCGACAAGGAAGGACGGACTCGGATCTGGACTGACATCGTGACTGCCATCAACGCGGAGGGGGTGGCAGTCCGCGACTTACAACATGTCAAGAAGCGCTGGGAGGACTTCAGGTCCAGGACCCTGAACAAGGCCCGGCGCCTCTTGAAGGCAGCGGACGCCAAGGGGCGCCGGGCCCACTTGTCGGAAGAACAGATGAGGGTCCTGGAACGCATATCCCCAGCGCTCCACGTCCAGGTCCTTGAGAGGCAGACCCGTCTGGAGTCGAGCGGTGAGTGTACATGCATCCTGATTGTGAGCAGTGCGTGTGGTGATTATTCAGTAGTGTGCAGGTTGCACATCTGTTTGTATGGGGTCGAGTATGGGTGGGGGTGTACAGGGCCGTGGGGCTAACACATGCGAGGGCTGGAATGTGTGAGACATGGATGGTGCTTGTGTGTGTAGGCTTGCATGCCAAATGCAGTTGTGTGGGCACACATGTTTGGATGAATGTGTATGTAAGAAGACATGTCTGTGATGTCACGCATGTATGTTGTTTTCAGCTGCATGTATCAGCACTGTGTACATGTGCATGTGTGTGTATTTGACAAGGGTGCAACAGTGATGCAACATGGATGCATGTGACAGCGGTATGTGGAAGCCTGATTGGCAGATGTGACATGGATGCCCGTCTGAACACTGCGACACTTGGCAGAGGTGTACACATGCATGCAAGTGTGGTGGTGTGTGTACATGTGTGGTGCACTTCCTGTGTTGCATGTGATGTCTGGCTCACCTTTGGCTGCTCATGCTGTTGTATGTGTATGGATGGTGGTGGCAGTTGCAATATGGCTGTGGTATGGCTCATGTGTGCGAGTTGTAATGACATGTGTGTTGGGGATTGTGATGACATGTCTGAGGTTTGCCAATGCCACTCATGTACAACTGTCATGTGTATATGTGTCCATTGTACAGTGCCCTGATGCCTGTGTTTTGTTTCTCCCTGTCTGCAGCGTCAACTGATGAAGAGGGCGGAGATGGTGCTGTGTAGCACGGCTCCCCTCCCATGTTGTGATCTCGTCGGGGAGTGAGGAGTCCGGTGCCGCGTCCCAGGCCGCAGCTGCCGGGGGGAGGTCCAAGAGGCGGAGGTTGGAGTTGGACTCCTCAGCAGCAGAAGGGGCAGCTGGGACCCCATAGGGCCCAAAAGGGGAAGATGGCACAGAGTCATCAGGGTTGGTGGGGGGATTGGTGGAGGAGGAGGCCGTGCAAGCACCAGAGACGGGGTCTGAAGGTGGGGATCCCACTGGTGCTAGTGGTGCAGTGCAGGACCAGGGACAGGAGGTAGCACAGGCCGCCGCGGAGGTGCCTGTGTGCAATCCTGTCCCTGATCCTGTCCCTGCATCATCTTGCACCAGTAGGGATGCCTACATCCAGACCCGTTTTCAGGCAGAGGATGAGCTCACGTCAACTGGCCTTCCTCTGCCTGCGGACGTGGCTATCCGGGTCCGGGTTGAGCCTGTCCTGGCTGGTGTGGCGTTGCGTCAACGGGCCATGCGAGGTGACCTGCAGACTTTTCATGAGGAGACTGCACGTCATCTCGAATGGCTCGTTGACCACGTCAGCCTGCTGGGACAGGTCACCCAGGCCGGATTCCTCCGTCTGATGGGGCTTGCTACGACCCCCTCCTCAGCTGGACCCCCTACGCGCCAGTCGTCCTCCGTGCCATCTTCCCACCCATCAGTCACCTGGGTGCCCTGTGGTGCTGCCTCTGACGGTGCGGCCAGGATGGTGGAGGAGGCATCCCTGCCACAGTCGGGAGTCGGACGTCCAGCAGGGGTGGCCACATCTACGACTGCACCCCAGCCGGCGGAGGATGTGCAGGCAGCAGGAGGCAGTGCACGGGCAGAGGCACAGCAGCAGCAGCAACGTGGTGGGAACCATGAAGGCTCGGGGCCTTCAACATCGGAGGGGCAGGCATCGGCCGGAGGGCAGGAGGACCCAGGACAGAGAGTGTCTTCCGTGTGGCAGCGGTTGGGCCACGCCATAGATGCGGAGCGGCAGCGGGTGGAAGAGGCACGGCTCACGATGGTCAGGGCGGAGAACTCCATGCGGAGGGCCCTGAGGCGGGCCGAGTGCCTCGAGGCAATCCGCAGGGGTTTGGAGGTGGACACGTCGACGGCCCTGCGGACCCTCGGGGCCATGGAGGAGGACCGCCTCCGGGACATTGAGGAGGAGTTCGATGATGCCCTGGCCCGGGACATCCACAAGTGAGCCGTGAAACTAGCCCGCTGCCCTTGTACATAGTTATGTAGGTAGTGTTAGGTTTCATTTTTGTTTTGATTTTATTTGGACCTTTCGGACATTGGCCACATTTTTGTATATAGTTTATTTTATTAGTTAGTGTAGTTAGATAGGTTTCCTTTCTTTTGTTGGGATAATGGACCCTGGCTTGTTCCCATGTACATAGTTCACTGTTGGATTGTATTTTTTTTTCACATTTTAACCATGGAGCAATGGCTTTCTTTTTTATTTCCCATTGGATTTTGTTTTGTGGACATTGACTTTGGACAACATTACTTTGGAATTTTATTTTTGGTTTTGCTTTTTTTCACGGACATGCTTCTTTTAATTTTTGTACATTCACATTTCTGTTTCTTCATTTTTGATTCTATTTATGTTTCCTTTAATACATATTTTTTTTTTGGTGAACTTCAATGTGTGGTATCTCATTGGTTTCATGCATTTCATGATATGTGTTTTGAGATTCACTGACACCCATTGGGTGTATGTGAGGGAAATGTGTTTGTTTCGGAACTTGCAATTGGTGTTCTGTGATGTAATTGCAAATTATGAGTTGGTGGATGCAATACTCGGGTGGGTGTTTTGCATTTGGAGGCTGACCATAGGGACCAGGGATCTAGATTGTGATGACATGTTGGCTGGGGAACATGAGTTGCACATGGGTGTGGGCCTGCTGGCAGGTGCCCCACAGTGCTGGGGGGTGGGGGTGGTGGGAGACATTGGTGGGGGGCTGCTGGCAGGTGCCCCACAGTGCTGGGGGGTGGGGGTGGTGGGGAACATGAGTTGGACATGGGTGGGGGCCTGCTGGCAGGTGCCTCACAGTGCTGGGGGGTGGGGGTGGTGGGGAACATGAGTTGGACATGGGTGGGGGCCTGCCGGCAGGTGCCCCACAGTGCTGGGGGGTGGGGGTGGTGGGAGACATGGGTGGGGGCCTGGTGGAGGCTGCTCCTGCACTGCTAGGGGGGTGGGGGTGGTGGGAGACATGGGTGGGGGCCTGGTGGAGGCTGCCCCTGGTGGCTGGGGGGTGGGGGTGCTGGGAGACATGGATGGGGGCCTTTCGGAGGCTGCCCCTGGTGGCTGGGGGGTGGGGGTGCTTGGGAACATGAGTTGGACATGGGTGGGGGCCTGCTGGCAGGTGCCCCACAGTGCTGGGGGGTGGGGGTGGTGGGGAACATGAGTTGGACATGGGTGGGGGCCTGCTGGCAGGTGCCCCACAGTGCTGGTGGGTGGGGGTGGTGGGAGACATGGGTGGGGGCCTGCTGGCAGGTGCCCCACTGTGCTGGGAGGTGGGGGTGGTGGGAGACATGGGTGGGGGCCTGCTGGCAGGTGCCCCACAGTGCTGGGGGGTGGGGGGGGTGGGGAACATGAGTTGGACATGGGTGGGGGCCTGCTGGCAGGTGCCCCACAGTGCTGGGGGGTGGGGGTGGTGGGAGGCATGGGTGGGGGCCTGCTGGCAGGTGCCCCACAGTGCTGGGGGGTGGGGGTGGTGGGGAACATGAGTTGGACATGGGTGGGGGCCTGCTGGCAGGTGCCCCACAGTGCTGGGGGGTGGAGGTGGTGGGGAACATGAGTTGGACATGGGTGGGGGCCTGCTGGCAGGTGCCCCACAGTGCTGGTGGGTGGGGGTGGTGGGAGACATGGGTGGGGGCCTGCTGGCAGGTGCCCCACTGTGCTGGGAGGTGGGGTTGGTGGGAGACATGGGTGGGGGCCTGCTGGCAGGTGCCCCACAGTGCTGGGGGGTGGGGGTGGTGGGGAACATGAGTTGGACATGGGTGGGGGCCTGCTGGCAGGTGCCCCAAAGTGCTGGGGGGGTGGGGGTGGTGGGAGACATGGGTGGGGGCCTGCTGGCAGGTGCCCCACAGTGCTGGGGGGTGGGGGTGGTGGGGAACATGAGTTGGACATGGGTGGGGGCCTGCTGGCAGGTGCCCCACAGTGCTGGGGGGTGGAGGTGGTGGGGAACATGAGTTGGACATGGGTGGGGGCCTGCTGGCAGGTGCCCCACAGTGCTGGTGGGTGGGGCTGCTGGGGAACATGAGTTGGACATGGGTGGGGCCTGCTGGCAGGTGCCCCACAGTGCTGGGGGGTGGGGTGGTGGGAGACATGGGTGGGGGCCTGGTGGAGGCTGCCCCTGGTGGCTGGGGGGTGGGGGTGCTGGCAGACATGGGTGGGGGCCTGGTGGAGGCTGCCCCTGGTGGCTGGGGGGTGGGGGTGGTGGGAGACATGGGTGGGGGCCTGGTCGAGGCTGCCCCTGGTGGCTGGGGGGTGGGGGTGCTGGGAGACATGGGTGGGTGCCTGGTGGAGGCTGCCCCTGCACTGCTGGGGGGTGGGTGTGCTGGCAGACATGGGTGGGGGCCTGGTGGTGGGTGCCCCACAGTGCTGGGGGGTGGGGGTGGTGGGAGACATGGGTGGGGGCCGGGTGGAGGCTGCCCCTGGTGGCTGGGGGGTGGGGGTGGTGGGAGACATGGGTGGGGGCCTGGTGGTGGGTGCCCCTGCACTGCTGGGGGGTGGGGGGTGGGAGACATGGGTGGGGGCCTGGTGGAGGCTGCCCCTGGTGGCTGGGGGGTGGGGGTGGTGGGGAACATGAGTTGGACATGGGTGGGGGCCTGCTGGCAGGTGCCCCAAAGTGCTGGGGGGTGGGGTGGTGGGAGACATGGGTGGGCGCCTGGCGGAGGCTGCCCCTGGTGGCTGGGGGGTGGGGGTGCTGGGAGACATGGGTGGGGGCCTGGTGGAGGCTGCCCCTGCACTGCTGGGGGGTGGGGGTGCTGGGAGACATGGGTGGGGGCCTGGTGGAGGCTGCCCCTGGTGGCTGGGGGGTGGGGGTGCTGGGAGACATGGGGGGGCCTGGTGGAGGCTGCCCCGGGTGGCTGGGGGGTGGGGGTGCTGGGAGACATGGGTCGGGGCCTGGTGGAGGCTGCCCCTGGTGGCTGGGGGGTGGGGGTGCTGGGAGACATGGGTCGGGGCCTGGTGGAGGCTGCCCCTGGTGGCTGGGGGGTGGGGGTGCTGGGAGACATGGGTTGGGGCCTGGTGGAGGCTGCCCCTGGTGGCTGGGGGGTGGGGGTGCTGGGAGACATGGGTGGGGGCCTGGTGGAGGCTGCCCCTGCACTGCTGGGGGGTGGGGGTGCTGGGAGACATGGGTGGGGGCCTGGTGGTGGGTGCCTCACAGTGCTGGGGGGTGGGGGTGGTGGGAGACATGGGTGGGGGCCTGGTGGAGGCTGCCCCTGGTGGCTGGGGGGTGGGGGTGCTGGGAGACATGGGTGGGGGCCTGGTGGAGGGTGCCCCTGCACTGCTGGGGGTGGTGGGGGTGGTGGGAGACATGGGGGGGGGCTGGTGGAGGCTGCCCCTGGTGGCTGGGGGGTGGGGGTGGTGGGAGACATGGGTGGGGGCCTGGTGGTGGGTGCCCCTGCACTGCTGGGGGGTGGGGAGGGGTGGGAGACATGGGTGGGGGCCTGGTGGAGGCTGCCCCTGGTGGCTGGGGGGTGGGGGTGGTGGGGAACATGAGTTGGACATGGGTGTGGGCCTGCTGGCAGGTGCCCCACAGTGCTGGGGGGTGGGGGTGGTGGGAGACATGGGTGGGGGCCTGGCGGAGGCTGCCCCTGGTGGCTGGGGGGTGGGGGTGCTGGGAGACATGGGTGGGGGCCTGGTGGAGGCTGCCCCTGCACTGCTGGGGGGTGGGGGTGCTGGGAGACATGGGTGGGGGCCTGGTGGTGGGTGCCCCACAGTGCTGTGGGGTGGGGGTGGTGGGAGACATGGGTGGGGGCCTGCTGGAGGGTGCCCCTGGTGGCTGGGGGTGCAGGGGGAAATGCGTTGGTGGGCAGTAGTGCAAGTTGACATGTGGGTTGGCTGGGGGTCATGGCCATGGTGGATGGTGTGCCTGCAGGACATGTGCAGGGTAGGCCCCTGTGGTGTGAGCCACCTTCAGGGGTCGTGGAGGCTGTAGAGGGAATACCTGGGAGGACCCACACGTGCAATTCACGTGTGGTGCTCCCCGCGCACCCCTGTAATACACGTACCCTGATGGAATCGCGTGTGGAACTTGCCACGCACCCCTGAAATGCGCGTACCCTGCTCGCACGGGCCCAATCGCGTGTGGAACTTCCCGCGCACCCCTGGAATACACGTACCCTGATGGAATCGCGTGTGGAACTTCCCGCGCACCCCTGGAATACACGTACTCTGCTGATGTCGTGTGTGAAACTTCCCCCGCACCACGAAATACACGTACCCTGATGAGATCGCGTGTGGAACTTCCCGCGCACCCCTGAAATACACGTGCCCTGCTGATGTCGCGTGTGAAACTTCCCCCGCACCCCAAAATACACGTACCCTGATGAGATCGCGTGTGGAACTTCCCGCGCTCCCCTGAAATACACGTGCCCTGCTGATGTCGCGTGTGAAACTTCCCCCGCACCCCAAAATACACGTACCATGATGAAATCGTGTGTGGAATTTCCCGCGCACCCCTGAAATACACGTACCCTGCTGAAATCGCGTGTGGCACTTCCCGCGCGCCCCAGAGATACGCGTATCCCCAATCGCGTGTGGAAATTCCCGCGCACCCCTGAAATACACGTACCCTGCTGAAATCGCATGTGGCACTTCCCGCGCACCCCTGAGATACGCATACCCTGCTCGCACGGGCCCAATCGCATGTGGAAATTCCCGCGCACCCCTGAAATACACGTACGCTGCTGAAATCACGTGTGGCACTTCCCGCGCACCCCTGAGATACGCGTACCCTGCGGAAATCGCCTGTGGAACTTCCCGCGCACCCCTGAAATATGCGTACCCTGCTCGCACGGGGCCAATCGCGTGAGGTACTTCCCGCGCACCCCAGTGATACACGTAGCCCACTTGCCGTGCTGGTACAGGGTTGGCGCAGCCCTTTGCGCTGGATTGGGTATATTGATGGCTTTTCCCTGCGCGAGAGGCATTCTTGGGGGCGTAACTGGCGCTGCTGCAGGGTCGCTGCGCCACTGTGAGCCACGGTTGGTTTTGTTGGCTGGAATCCATGAATACGCTGTGCGCGGAAATGGATTTTAGCGCACGCGGCTGGCGCAGGGATTCGCACGCGCACACTGTGCGCCAGCCGCGTGCGCCACTTGTGTGCTGAATTCTATGAATTACCCCCTTAGTGTTGTGCTTACACAGATATTGAATCATCTTTTGATTATCAGCATTGTGCAGCTTAAATTTGATTGATTTGATTTTTTTTTTGCATGTCTGAATGATCTCTTTTTTTGAGCTTATGTGTTGTGTAGTTGTCAATGCCAAAACTGTTAGATCCCTCAGATCTTTGTTTTTCTTCCATTTTAAGTTTGCAACATCTATATTAAATGTATGATTATAACATTGATTATAGGTCATATTTCTTTTAGCAAAATTATTGAGCACTGATTTAAAAATGAACATTATTATGTTCCTCCACTTTTCGGATGTCTATCCCATTGGAGAACACATCTACCTCCCGCATTATTTCTTTTCTAACCATTGTTGTCAACTGTCGACATCATTTTGCGCTCCAGCAAAGGGATAGGGCAGGATGCTCAAATTCTAAAGCGTTAGTACAGGTTCAATTTCATATGTGCTATATTCTAAATTCACATTCAGATTGATGATCATATGGTCACCTAGACCATGGTTACACATTTTTTCAAGTTCACAAAAACTAACTAAATTAGTAGACACACAAAAATAATCGATGTAGGAATTGTTAGAACCTCTTTGCCAAGTGAAATTAAAGTATTTGTCACCTATCTCTGCTATTTGTACATCCCAGTCCAAAATATATGTCACCCATCTTTCCCCTCTAAGCATAGAGGTGGACTGGCAATTCATCACTGCTTTAGAGCGCTTACCACTAGATGAATTATTACAGTTAGAATTGAAGGCACCACCTGTAATGGGGGTTGCAAAGAAAAGTGTCTTCTAAGATCGTATCTATATTTTTAAAGATAATAGCTAGAGACATGCTCACTGGATTCCAATATAGACATATTATGAGAAAAGAGATGTGTTCATCACCATGTGTGGTCAGTTCTACAGCCAACAGGTCTTCAGAGGATGAAATCATCTTGGTGTAGGCTTTCATATTATTGTCAACAAGAACAGCTAGGCATCCAGATGCTGTACCTGCTGGACCCATGTTGGCAGGGGTGGTGTAGGTCGTAGAAGCATTCAGTTGAAAATGTTGTAGCTTCATGGTTTCTTGAATCAAGATTACTGTCAGTTTGTTATCGTTTTGGATGGAATTAAACCAGGAATATAAATTCTTGTAGCCACATGAGTTCCAGGATTTAAATTGTATGACTTTAGGGCTATGCATGTGTATTGGCATGTTTGATTGAGAGGAAGGTTTTAATTAAAGGTTCCACCCAAGACCAGTCCTTAACCACACTAGCTAAGGAGGAAAGTTGAGTCATCATCTCATAGTTCGGCAGTTTTGAGGTATCATTATTTGGTGCTGCACTTTTGCTAACCTCACTTGCGTTCTTTTAAATCTCAACGAACAGAAGGGCTTCTTTCTTAGATTTAAATAAGTTAAGATGGAGTCCCAATTCCATGAGATCTGCCCGATGTTCCCAAATTAGTTTTATAATGATAAAGGAATGGATTTGACATCGTCAGAGTTTAGAATTCTTAGAGATGGAATCTGATTGAAGGAGTTAAGAATATATGATCATTTTATTCTAGATGTCCTATTACTTTTCGAAGAGCTCACCCATCCAAGAATGTTTAACGTCTGGGGAGTGAGGTTAGGGTTTCCTGGGGCACTTGCTGTGTTAATGTCCAAACTTGTCTGATCATTGCTTGAAAAAACTACTTTTGAATCATTTACTTGTGGTCTGGAACTTGCCTGAGCAATAGGAGCAATTTCAATTGAGGGGAATGCATTTGGATGTGGCAAAGGATCTGTTGTGGTGGTGGGCTTTGTATTACTTTTTCCCGGCAATTCTTCACAAGGTAAAGAACCACAAACCTTTTTTTTGCTTATGCTTGGAAAAAAGCTCGACAGCTGCATTTGTTTAGTGCCCTTCATCTCACTCAGAAGGCGAAAAGGGAGCGAATTGAGTCAATTGACTTGAAACTTGTCAAGTCCTCTAAAACTATTGCTGTTGCAGCAATGTAGTTGTTAATGCCAACTTTTAATTTTTTTGCTTTTAGGTCGAGGCTCAGATTTAGACTTTTGAGGTGTTTCATCCTCCATTAACTACAAGTGAGATTTAATTTCCTCATTTAGCTAATGCAGGTCAAGTATCTCATCCTCATTCGATATACTGCAGAAGTTTTTTATGAAAGAGTTGTGTCCATTTATTTTGGACAGTGCTTGGTTTTTAGATTTTTTACCAGAAGTGTCATTTTGACTCTTTCTGTTCGCTCTTCTTTTCAGAGCCATGAGCACTAGTCGCTTGGCTCTGCGAGAAAGAAATTGATTTGTTGGCTCTGAAGGAGCATGTGTGAGTATGGACATTTTGGGCAAGGTCTGGCCTGAGGTCTTGTCATATTGTTCTATCAAGTCCGTCAATGGGGCGGGGCTATTGGGATCCTCACACACCGGTTCTCCTGCTGTTCCGTCCGTTTTAGGGGTCAAGCAACAGTTCCTGTGTTTGGTGCATTCGGACTCCTGAAGAGCATTTATGTGCTTTTCAAGTTCAATTATTTTTTGCTAGATTAGAGTTAGTATTTTGCAAGACATCTTTGGTGTTAACTTCAAAAGTATTATCAGACACATGGTTGGAATCTCTGCTTGCAGTCACACATGACATGTTTTTGGAAGTGGCCGAAATGTTGACGTCTCTAGTTTGCGACTACCTATGTCAGCGGTTTGACTTGTGCAGGAAACAAAGAGTCCCTGTTTAGTCTCAAGATTCAATGTGGGTTTAGAGGACAAAAATGTGTCTTGGGCAAAGAAGAAGCCTTCCAGCTTGTTCATATTTGCAAGAATGTCCGACAGAGAATTCTTGATATCACAAATCTTGTAGTGAATAGCCTTGTGGCCCTTGTCTAATAGATTCAAAATGCGACAATGGAGATGGAGAGCTGACCATAGGGATGTGAGAATCCTTTGTATTGGAGGCAACAGATGACAAAGGGTTGTCCAATGAGTTTGAATGAGGATTTGTATTATTAGGTTTCAAAGGTTGTGGAGTTGTAGGTTCGGGACTAGTGGTCTCCTGCGCACCTTGTGTACGTGGTTGGGTTTTTGCCTGCTGCCTAGTACATGGTTTGTCCTGGAACCAACTCCAAGGTTCCTGAGTAATTAATGCTTGGTGGGATGACAAACTTTAGTTAGGTGTGGGCGCTGGCAGGATCAGTGTGTCCAAAAATGGCAGTTAAGCTAACTGCCATTTTTGGACACACTGATCCTGCCAGCGCCCACATCTAACTGAAATTTGTCACCCCACCAAAATTTGTATTATTATTTATATAGACACCTTTTGTCTATAGAGCTTGGAAGGAAAAGTTAAGGTGTAAACGGGGCTAGTGAGAGTCTGACCTGTTTTCCCAGTTCGGCCATAAGGGCAGGAGCCAACATGGAAACATCAGAGACTCAGTTATTGTAGCATTTAACAGAGTTTGACGTCAAGGATGTAGTAGAGGGATTGCCCAAACTGTTTTAGTGCTCCTGATGTACTGATGTATCAAGATAATATACCTCATGTAAATAATAGGATAGCGACTTGCGCTTGGCAATAGAAGAATTATGGACTTGGGCACGAGCGTGAGTCGGAGGAAAGTCTTGACAAATACTAGGTGGCGTATGATCACCAATTTGTTTGTTAAGCTGTAAAGAAGCATTGGGAGATGTGTCCAATGATTGTTTTGGGGGTTGTTCTTTCATCACTAATTTTTCACTAAGCGAGCCCTGTGAAGGAGAAAAATTATTCCTAGCCGGAGAATTTGTTACTGGTGTCTCAGTAAGATATCTTGCACTTCTGAGCCCCCCAACCATTGTTCAATAGTGCACTCCAACAGTTGTTTTTTTATTTTATTTTAGATTAGACGTTCGGGCAAACGAGTGAATAGAACGTGTGCTCAATGCTTTACTCATGAAGAGATGGCCTCACTGGCATTTTTAGAACGACCAGTTTATGAGTTATGAGAAAACACAACGTAACAGGATTATAAACCCTACCATGTTTGAAGCACATGTGCAATCTCATTAATCTGTAATGCTTGAAATCAACATACTCACAATTTTGGAACATGCAAAAATGTGTCAGACTCAATGTTTTTTCAGTAATGGTATGACTGTAAGAGAGGCACTAGAGTTAATTCCAATCCAGAGATTACAATTAAGCATGTGCAAAGGGATAGACCATATGTATAATGAATTGATATAAATATATCAATTAATGTCTCAAATCCCTGGTAGATAATGGAAGCTACACTCCAATTGAAATATATCCCATGATACGTTTGGAAAAAAAATATAAAGAGAAACATACCATGGCAGTGTCAGAAGGCTGGATTAAATAATAGAAGAGTGAGTTTCTTCAGCAAACAAATCCCTTCATACCCATGCTTTACACCACTCTATACATAGCTCAGAATCTCAACCCTGGCAGACCTGTTTCTTTGGAGATATACTCTATTTTAGGCCCATTTTCCAAATATGCATCCCTATAATCCAAAATACCTTCAGCTATCCCTCTGCAAATTCCTCCCCTCTCGAGCTCTTCACTCCTCTACCTCCAACTCCCTCAGGGTCAGTTGTTTTTCAAAGAAACAAGCTGGGGGTAGATCTCTGTCTTTGGCTTGGGCCTCCCTCTGGAACAGCCTCCCTGCCACTCTAAAACTTGAGGAGAACCATCTCCGGTTCCGGAAGCACCTCAAGACCTTCCTCTTTTCTTCTGCCTTCGCTCCCCCTCTCCCCTGCTGATCTGTTCTCTCTTGGCACTGTGCACCTGGCCACGCTCTGTCCTTCGGGCCCAGGTACCTTCTCATCCTGCCACCCTCCCGCACTGCCTCCCGAAACCCCCCCTTGCACTGGGGTCTGTATCTGTACCCATACAGCCCCCCCTTTTTCTTCCTACATTTATCAGACCTACCCTGTCTGCTGCCTTAAACCTTGCACTTGCAAATTGCTGGCTGCATTACCACTGTTTGTTGCCTTTATTATTTATTTATTGTTATTTATCTCTTTCTCCTCTGCTTCGCACTTTCCACTCCTCCCTCCTTCCATGCACTTTTCCCCTCCCCCTCTCCCACGCACTTGCGCGTTCTCAATGTCACTGGGCCTAGTAAGATCGCTGTTTTGTTCTCCCCTGTTCCCCTCCCTTGCCGCGCTCTGAAACACTTACGAACGCGATAGAAATAAAAATATCAATCAATCAATATAAAGGGATGATATGTGCAGATATGATACTAATAATGGAAAGTGTTAAGATTAGAAGGTCAAGACTCATCGTGCCTGACATTCTACATAACAACCTGCCAGCAGATGCATCTGTGATATGCACCTTATTGTTTACAAGGGTGGCTTCAAAGGAAAACCTCTTATAGTGTGACGGGATATGTAACCAGCAAAGAAGGGAGTATAACAATGAGGGTTATCATTACCCATACTATAGCTATCCTTTATATTAAATCCTTCAAGAAACCAGTTATCTGTGAGGCATTGAACTGCTACAGTCAAAGCATAGTGCTATCGAAAAGATACATACATGATGTGTCCTTGTAATGGAAAGGGAATGAACAATACGTGGATGGGTTTGAGACTGGACTGCTCAACACAATCCCTGTCTTAAGTTGGCAGCATCGAAAGGCAAGAAGGAAGTCAACTTTATAAACTTAACCATTTATAAGTCAGATGGAATCCTAACTGTCAACCCCTTTAAACACCCACAGATAAGAATTATTTATTGAGCTATAACTCATTAAACCTGAAGGGATAACTATCATGTGCACAATAGTTAAGGCTGCAAAGAAATAGCTGAGAGAAAGAACGTTATGAGAAAGAGCTAATAAACTAGAGCATACACTTTAGTTATTTAAAGACAGAATCACCCTCAAAACTCTCTCGCTCACGTCGAAAGGGCTTAACAATATAGCTCCCCCCTACCTAGCAAACAGACTTAACAAGAGAATCTCAAACCGCCCCACAAGAATGACCAACACATATACCCTGATGGTGCCTAGATACAAAAAGAGTACAGCTGGCGGCGCCAGCTTCCCAGTCATAGCTGCCCAAACCTGGAACAAACTTCCCTTAGAACTTAGAAAGGACCAACCTTATCCAAGTTTCAGGCATAAGGTTCTCTCATGGATACGATCTAATGACATCTAACGGGATCACCCTCTTCTACTAGAACCACTCGTCCTGAGTGTCACCCCCCGACCATGCCCTTTGTTAACTTGACCTCCTTTAGGGACCCGTCCACCACTGCCAGCATCTAGGAATTTCACTGGATCAGTCCGAGACTACAAAACTGTGGCTGATTGTTACCTAGCACTGTATGCCTCCGACACATGGCATCATCTGTACAAGTAAATTCAGACTGTAACACTGCTGAACTGCCTATTTTTGTGTGTCACTGCATATTTTTGATTGTCATTGCAACTAAGTTCTCAAGTCTTCCTGTAAATGTTTGCGCCCGGCTACCTATGGGTTTGGATTTGCGCTATATCTTTAAGTAAGAGGGTATCCCAAGAAGATGATGAAATGAGAGAGAAAAAAAAGCTGGAAACATTCACATAGAAGCCGTTATAAAGAAGTGGGATCACAATACTAAGAATGATCAGATGGAATTTGTTAGTATGTATTCTATGGTGTTACTAGCATAAAAACTATCATCAGAAAACACTGTAACATTGCACAAAGCGGAAGGGGTCGTTTGCATACCCACCTTTTGCTTTTAATCAACATATTTCTGTTTATGATAAACAGTTTAAATGTCACATCAGACAGAGGTAGGAAGGGAAGAACAGGACCAACACAATTGCATGATTGAAGGGCTTTCCAGGTATCATGGAGTGTCTCCCATTTGGGAAATGTAGTGTATGGTGATACACAAAGCCATCAACAGACATAAACATATGTTTACTCAGAGTTTGAAAGAAAAAGGATTTGACTAATTGAAGTTGCAGGGTGGATTAATGGTACATTGGGTAGGATGATTAAAGAACAGGGACCTCCTGTATTGCTTTTCTTTCTGTACTTTTGGTTTAAGCAGATATAAGTTTGGATGTAACTTCGGCAAATCCTAGAAATGTTTGGAAGGAGGTGGCCATTTCGATTTCTCTTTTGTTTCCAACTCTATTATGTGATTTGATATTATTGTACAAAAGTGGCAAACTCTTTCAATGTATAATGGTTCAGTTGTAAAGATTACTAGCATTCCAGTCACTTCTATGTTTTAGCAAACATAAATTGAGGGGGATGAGGGAAAGTCATGACCTTTTAATGTAGCACAAGTATTACTCTACCCCTCTTATGATATGATATATGATATGATATGATATGATATGATATGATCGTTTATTTATATAGCGCCTATACACAATGTGTTTCAAAGCGCTTCAAGGCAAGGGAGGGAACAAGGGAAAATACAACCACATTCTTACAGGCCATGAACAGTAAGGATGTGAAATTAACTATCGTACTCGGCCTGACGACATTTCAGATAGTGCAAGAGCTAAGACATAGATAAGGAAGGGAGGGGGAGAGTGGGAAGGAAATGGAAACAGACAGGCGACTACCGTACTAGGCCTGACGACATTTCTGGTAGAGCCAGAGAAAAACAAAAGGTGAGGGAGAGGGGTGCAGAAAGGGAGGGGAGGAAAAACACAATAACTATCATACTAGGCCTGACGACATTTCAGATAGTGCTGGAGGGGTGGTGGGGAGGAAAAAAACAGACGAGGTTGCTATCATATTAGGTCCAGGGACAATTCTGATAGAGTAAATGCATAGAAGATAGTAAGGGGAGGAGATAGGAAAAGGGAGAAGGGAAAGGAGGAGAGAAAAGAGATTAAGCAGTCAACAAGAGTGGAGAAGCAAGCATGGAGAGGGAATACAATTGCAGAAGTCAGTAGTAACACATAATGTTGCAAGCCAGAATACAAGATGAAGATGGGAACAGCATGATTCAGGGTCACCATGAGTACAAGATGCAAAGGAAGTCCAGCATGAGAGTTGAGAAAGAGTGACGCACCGTGAATGAATGAAGTCCATAAAAGTCAAATCCAGCATTGGCCACAAGACAGTGATGGTGAAGGAAGGCACCAGGTGGCTGGGGCTTGCTAAGTGGTAAAAAGAGCAGCAGTCAGGAAGGTATCAGGTGGGCGGGGCTTGGGCCAGGTAACCTAGATCCACTTGCACCTGCTCCCCATCTGCAAAGGAAAAGAAGCTGGAGGGCTCCTTAAGTAGGGAAACAGAGCGGCAAGCAGGAAGGCACCAGGTGGGCGTGGCTTGCTAAGTGGTGAAAAAGAGCGGGAAGCAGGAAGGCACCAGGTGGGCGGGCTTGCTAAGTGGTGAAAAAGAGCGGCAAGCAGGAAGGCACCAGGTGGATGGGGCTTAGGCCAGGTGACCTAGATCCACTTGCACCTGCACCCCATCTGCCTTACTCTATACAGGCTCTGGGTGATGCTGTTGGGGATGTGTATAATGACCCAAAAGTAGCATTGGAGTACATATGATTATGTGCGCATTAAATGTACCCATTTGTGAGCCAGCATTATTGTATAGATCCAAGCGTGAGCTTTTTTGCCCATCAGGGTGCTGTGAGATATTTAAAGAACACACAGATTTCTAATGTGACACATACGTGCTTCTATACTTGTACAGCATGTTTGAGAAAGTGCTTTTCTAAGCAAGCTTGTCCAGGGTCTTGAGATCATGCCAATGGTACATAAGGCGCTATATAAATGCAAAGTAACATAACATAACAGGGTACCTGCCACAGCTTCGCCAGAGCTAGAAAGCAGCACTTATAAATGTTCTTTTACTGCTTACCAAGCTCAACAAGAGATGAAATAATTAGCTTCAAAAAGCCTATCAAATTAAACCAATAGGCATCCACTTGCTGTCAATAGGACAGTTCAAGAACTGTACAAATTGTAAAAGTAATGGAAATATTAACAGTAAAATATAAACGTAGTAGAACTCGTTTCCCATTAGTTCCTCTGCATTTCAATGTCTGGCCATATCAAATATACCGACCCTTATAGCATTCATTCTGAGTGTATATTTTCTCACTGCCTAAAGTATACAAACCTCATAAAATATCAGCAGTCTGCCATCTCTGTGTTTCTTTATCGTGGTTGTGTCCCTGTAAGTCAAAAAAGTGCTTTAGTTTCTGTACCTGTAATGTCTGTAAATCGCAGGTGTTTTCTGTGATTTCCTGGTCGATTCCAAACTCTCAAAGTGGAGTCAGATATGTATTTCTTTGTCTTTTTTGATAGACCATCTCATGACGGATCTTATTTCAGTCACTTTTATTGGCTGCTTCTGGCAGTATTAATATTGTTACTACACATTTGAGGTAGGGGATGTATCATCAACAGTGTGTGTTTTACAGGCAGTGCCATCTATTGTGCAATAAGGTGTGTGTTTCCTACTTGATATGATACGATAGGTCATTTATAACACGCTTAATACCCAAAGGTTTCTAAGAGTGGACACGGGGATCGAACCTGTGGGGCTCCGTGTGGTCTTGCTTCCAAGGCGAGCACGTTGCCCCTGAGCTACCCTCCCAAGACTTGGAATTTATTGGCAGACAGTTGTTCTGCTGATCTTTTTCATTGACAATCCCACGTGAAAACAACTGTTCTGAGACAGGAGGATTCTTACATTCAGCACTCTAAAGTGATTGTAGTTTTGCCTTTGTGAAGAAGCAGTCACAAATGTTTGTAACCGGAATCAATACTGCCGACTGACAGCAAATCATTTTCTGGAAAAACCTAATGTGAGACATCTTTCACTTTATCTGAAAAGATGCTAACATTGTCGTGGTAAACAGAAGTCCTATAGGACTATTGCTTGCTTTTTCAAGGGTGTGATTCCGGGTTCTTTGAAGAAGGAATAAAGGCTGGCCTTATAGATTTATGTTAATCTTTTTGCAAAGTGAGATTCACACCTAAAAACTAGTCTCACAATGCCCACCTTACTGTGCAGAGCTGCTTTACTCACGTATGGGTGTGTATGTTCAATTATTGTAAATAAACTTGCTTAGACCCAAAGAATTCGTACTCAGAAACGTGTTGGGGGCAAGTGCTATTTTGTCTCATCACATAAAGATGGAATACTGAGTTGCATTTACCGGATATAATCTCTTTATGCCTCAGAAGTATTCTAAGACTTTTTCTGTGCAGCCACTATTTTCTGTTGTCACAAAAGGATTTCACGCTCAGTTACAAACACTGGAGGCACTCTGCTGCCTCAAACGAATGTAAAGGGGCTCACATTCACAAAAAAAGATGACACATGAGTTACATACACTAAATATAATTTCCTACTACCTACAACGAATTATAAGACTTTTTTTGCCCAACTACACTTTTCTCTTGGCACTTTTAGATACAGCCACTGAATGCAATAATCCTGCTTCCAAATAATTATAAATATGCTTATTCACAGAGAACTACGAGTTTGGCTTGTCTCAATAAGATGACATACTGAGTTACAGTCAATTAATATAATCACCTCCTTCATCCCAACACTACTGGGATGCTGTGGCAGACCACCAGTATTTTATTTATTTATTTATTTGGAGTTGTATAGCGCACATCTGCCCGGGGGCATCGTGGCACTGAAAACAGTCTTACTTGTTACAGGCATACATGGTGTATATAGATACACTGCAGAGCATATTTGTATAATTACATACAGTTGTGTAAATACATTAGGATAGGTAGGGTGGGGTGGAGGGGTTAGTTAAACAACGTGGTTTTGAGTAGTCTACAAAAGGCATGGTAAGATTTTTTGTTCCTTAAGGCAGTGGGTGATGATGGTGTTGCCCCCTTGCCTGAGTGACAGGCAGCAAAGTCCACTTTGCACTTTTTTTGCATGGGGGGCTGTGCTGCCTGCCTCTGAGCAGGAGGCATGTCCCCTGCTATGCTTTCTTTTGGTTTATTTGTTGCTGAACCCTCTCTGCTCCACAACAAATGAAGGAAATTAATTATGGGAGTCGGCTGGGCCTCATAAGACTGGCCCTGCCACCTCCGATTATTACACTAGCAGCGCAGATATGCTGCTTGATAGGGGAGGAGTTCTCTCCTCTTGGTCTCTGTGTTTACGTCGTGGTGAGGAGGGCAAGGCCATCCAGTCTTCCCTGTAGCAGTGCAGTGGGTGTGCAGTGGGTTGCAGGTAAATTGAAAGTTTAATGTGTAATTATGCTTGTATGTATGTATGTGTGTAGGTATTTATGTATTCTACCAGGGGACCTCCGACTAGAAATAATCCCAGTGACGAAAAAGTAATCCAAAAAGGAGAGTACAACAAGCAAGAAGTAATGCAAATTTATCAGACCAAAACAGCTGGGAGACAGCCCCGTGGAACTAAACTGAATGCTCTTGTCACCGCCCTCTGACGCTGAACATTTATACACAAATTGCAGAATACCATACAACATTTTAATTACATTTATAGGGCAGGTCACAGGAACAAATTGGAGGAACTACATCAGACCCCTGTAGGAATATCTACCTTATGTTACCCTTATTGGGTAAAGACATTGCCACCCTTGTGATGTCACAAACATTCCCACACTTCCCCGCAATTACGTGATTGTGCTGATCAGTCAAAAAACACTGTTTGCCATTAAACCCTAAGGCACCTTACACCCACAACCAGTGCCTGCACTGTGCAAACAACCTCATTACGACAAAAAATCACCCATCCCCCATTGCGTTCTCCTGTGTGCCTGCTCCTGTGTCATAACGCACTACACTATGCCTATTCAATGAAGGTCCCGTTCAATGATGTCTCCAATCCCGATGTCACTCAACCCGTCACTTTTCATGTCACCAAGTTACTTGTGCAAATGGTACATGTGTCCCCCCTTGTCAGCATTCAAACTTGACCCTTACAACAGTATATTAGTGTTTGATTGATTTTATGGATACCTGCATGCAAAAGTTGCATGAATGATGTGTGAATGCATGAATGAAAGTGGGTGCATGCATGTCAGTCTCCACCCCTAATTTAAGGGGCCCTGCTCAGTGGTGCCCATTCAATTAGGGGTTGGGGCTGCTGGTGGAATGGCATTCTTTTTTTTCTGTGCCCTTGACACACAATACTGTCCATCAAGGGTAAAGCAAAAAATGATAAGTGTATTGTTATTATGTGGCTAGACTTGCCTGCATTGAGCGTAGGCCAGTCTATACATCTACTAACACTTATGTTGGCGTTACCCTTGATTCACAGATACTGTGTAGCAAAAATAAAGGACATTTGCTACATTTTATTATTTGTCTAGACTGGCCTACATTGCATGTAAGACAGTCTAGCCATAAAATAACATGTATGTTTGCTTTACCCTTGATCCACAGTTACTGTGCATCAATCGGACAGCCAGCATGATAATGATTTATGTACTGGCATATTTTGTGGGCAAAGGCATCATAAAAATGTGTTGGAAAATGGTATGCTCCTGGGCACTGTTGCTGACTTTCATCTATTGAGATGTTTCATGTGCTAAAATAAAAAAAAATATTTGCAATCTTTGTGGCTTTTTACTCATTTTTTCACAGAAAGTGCTATAAAAAGCACAGTTTAAACCCATTATATAAAAAACAAATGTGTGCGGGGAGAATCTGCCGAACCACATTTGTTTGGTTTGGGTTTGTTAGGCAGAATCCTGTGCAGTTCCCTTAGGGAGCACTACATAAGATTAAGACTACAGGTATATGCAATAAATCCCCTTTGGTATCAGTCTGTACCACAAAGATTTAGTTGGTAGCTGTGGCTAAGCAGTCAGACTTATCTCAAGAGGGAGGTGAACAGTATTCAGGGTTTACACATTAGGACTGCAATACTATGGAACAAGGAAACACTGACCAAAGCTTTGTACCAAAAAACTATATATATTTATTTTCACACACTCTGATGTTCACACACAAATCACTATTATAAAAGCAAGTTAAATCAGTCAAGAAAAGTATACACAACTCCCTATTTAAATTGTAGACAAGTTTGAGCAAGAGTGAAAAAACGGGACAGTGAAAACCAAGCAGAAATGGCACTCTATCAATTTCTCAAAAGGTAGGGAAATGCCAAGTTATACAGGAATATACTCTTAAACACACCAGCAACACTTCCCAAGAAGATTGTGAACAAGTTAGGCAAGGCAGTACTTTAAGAAAGGTGATGCCTGCCTATCTGCGCTACCCTAGCCAGACAGTAATACAAGGTTGGTTTAATAGCAGAAATTAACCCAATGCCACACTATCGTGGGTTATACAGCAAGTATTTTTAATTAACAAAAGCAAATCAACTCTACACGCCAACACGTGTTTCAGCCCTCTCTGGGCCGTCCTCAGAGCGTTTGTATATTACAATTAAGTGTAACTGTTCAATAGGCATGACGAAATACATTTAACCAATGTTAAGCCAAAGTAATGAAACAGCCAATCCATTCAGTAGAATCAAAATTAGTTGCATGGATCATATAATTCATAAGGTGGAGAGGAGGAGTAGGATAGAGGGCAAAAGAAGGGGTGTGGGGAGAAAAAGGAGAGAAGAAAAAACAAAATGTTAGCATTAAAAAATGAACATTATTATTGAAAGTTTGACTTTAAATAAAAGTTCATGTTATCAACCTGTAGTTACTAAGTTACTTGATACTGAGTCCTGGAGTAACTTCTAGAAAATTATTCTTATTAGGTGAAGTCGTTACACCAAAAAGACAGCAAAATGGTCAAATGTTATGCTGTACCTTAAATTGGTTGATATTGCCAAATAGGTGTCCTATGTAGGGTAGATAGGTTCGAATCTGAAAAAGGCTGTAGTAAGTATACAAAAGCATATTTAACATTCTATAAGGTGCCAGCAACTTACTTATAATATTTCATCTGATCTGTGTGTTAAAATAAGTATCAACTCATAATATTCAAAATTCCTTACCACTGATAACAGTGTTGCCAAGCGTTATCCCGAAAAAAGGGGGTGTGTTGCTGCAAGTCTATTGTCAGTAAAGTACGAGCGTCATCTATTGCAAAAGATAAGGAAAATATTATAAAAAAACCCACGGTACTATTCTGGTTGTAATATAACCTGGTCTCTTATCAAAGACAAAGACAAAAAACAGAGACAGAGGCGCTTACCATAACACGCCTGAATGCGTTCCTGCACGGTAATTTCTGCCTGCAGGCAGTGGCACTCTGTGCGAAGTGAAGGTGTGGCTGGTTAGGCCAATAGCTATGCTGCTTTTGCTAGAAAAAGAGTGCGGTCATGTGACCGGACAAAGTTCCTGTTACTAGGTAACAAAGTGAAAGAAAACTAAATGAACGGGACTGCTCGTAAGTGCAACCATTCTATTTTAAAACCATTAAAAGGAAGCCTAAGCTTTTATGGTTTGACAAACATTACCTTGTACTGCAATGTGCAAGGAACAGTTACGAAACTATAATTACCTGTGTGGTTCGAATGCTACGTTTGCAAGCTGCTTGTACTAAGGGAGAGTGTGGTCATGTGACTAGACTGAATCCCTGTTGCTAAGTAACTAAGTGAAAGGAAGCTAAATGATCGGGACTACACCGGAGTGCAGTAAGTGTATAATAAAAGCTTTATCAGTATTAGTAACCATTGTGATACACTGTAAAGTACGGTGACAACGTAATGAAACTAACATAACCTGGAAAAGTAGTGTGATTTACAAGGACGTATTGAGACATCTTGTTTGTTAAATGGTGTCTTAAAGTTAACAAGCATATGAGGTATGTAAGATGATTGTACAAGAGTAGTGTAACTCCCATGCTTAGTGAGAGAATAGGTTAACCTGGAAATTAATATGGGACTTGCCAAACAATTAACTTACGTGGATCATCCATAAATTATCGTTCTAATAACGAAGTCAAAAGCAGCACACCTCGGACTAAGGTATAGTTTAAAGTAACATGTAATGGTAAAATGAGTATATACTGAGCTGCTAAGTACAAAAGCAAAGAAAAGATCAATATCCTGTGGATGGTATGGGAATTGGTTAATGGATTAGACCTATTGTTGTCCTCTAAGGTGTAACGACTTATTCAAAAACAATGTATATAATAATACTCTTTTATACCAAATAAACTCCAATTAAATCACAGAAAAACATTAAGTTCATGTTCTTGGTTGAGTCCCATTTGAATACATCTTAATCTGCATATCATGCGGGCCTCCGCTTGTCGAAGAAGAAGTTGTCTGTTTCCCCCTCTGGCATGAGGTTTAATGTGTTGCAGTCCAACAAATCTAATTTCACTCTTGTGTCCCATTTGATGTTCTTTTTGCCAGTGGGTTGCCAATGGTAGCTTGACATCTTGACTGTTGAGGTTTGCTAGATGTTCTCGGATTCTGATCCTTAGTTCCCTGATGGTGCTGCCCACATACACTTTTTTACAGACACAGATGATACCATACACTATATATTTAGAGCGACAATTAATGAAGTCCTGGATTTTCGTATTCAAATTACCGTGGCAGATACATTCTTTAGTGGGTGCCAAAGCATATTGACAAAAATTACAGGTCCCACATTTGTGGAACCCTACAGGTTTAAGACTTTGCGTCAGCCAATTCTCCTGTCTGCTGAAACCAGGTTGCATGAAGGAGGGACATAGTAAGTTTCTGAGTGTTGGTGCTCTAGAAAAGATTATTCTCGGTCTTTCTTTAATATAGGTTTCCAAATCTGGGTCAAGTTGTAAAATATTCCAATGTTTATTAAGAATATGGTAAATGAATTTTGAATCACTACAATATTTCGTAATAAAGCTCACATGTGATGGAAACCCTTCAGGTTTTTTGCTTTTGGGCTCGGTAAGAAGTGACGGTCTTGTAACCGTTTGCACACCCTTAAGTGCATGGTAAATATTAGATTTGGTATAGCCTCTTTCTTGGAACCTGGTTCCTATAGACTTACATTCTGCAATGAAGTGAGAATCCTCGCTACAGTTCCTCCTTGCTCTAAGTAATTCTCCTCGAGGAATGTTTTCAATACAATTTCTTCTGTGACTACTCTTAGCATGTAAAACAGAGTTAACTGCTGTAGTTTTGCGAAAGGTACTGGTTTGCAGAGTATCATTGGTTATATAAATTCTGAGGTCCAAGAACTCTATTTCAGTAGTATCAATTTTACCTGTGAACTGGATTCCAAATTGGTTCTGATTGAGATATTGCATAAACAATTGAAACTGCTCAGTTGTGCCTGACCAGATTGCAAAAATATCATCGATATATCTTTTCCAGACCCAAATGTGGTCTATGAATGGGTTGTTTTGAAAAATGTATGAGTCTTCAAAGAATGCCATAAAAAGGTTTGCCAGTGCTGGGGCATATTTTGCTCCCATAGCAATCCCCTTTGTTTGGGTATAGTAGTCTTGATTAAAGATGAATTGGTTGTGACTGAGGGGGAAATCAACAAAGCTTTTCAGCATTTGTACATGTGCTGTGTTTGAGGCAGAATGCAGCCTAAAGGAATGGTCCAGGGTTTTAATCGCTAATGAATGTTCAATTGATGTGTACAGGGCAGTAACATCTAGGGTAACTAGCTGATAATGTGGTTCCCAAGAAATGGTATTAAGTATCTGTAAGATATGGGTAGTATCTTTCAAAAAAGCTGGGATTTTGGGAACAAGGTCCTTGATACAGGAATCAATATAGGTTGCTAGGTTCTCTGTGGCACCTCCTTGTCCACTCATTATCGGTCTAACTGAAGGGAGGTTATCAAATTGTTTATGTATCTTGGGTAATAGATACAAAGTAGGCATAAGTGGAGTAGTATTGGTGAGAAACTGTTTCTCTTCATCCGTCAGCAGCCCTTGTTGGTACCATTCTTGAATCAGAGTTTTAAGCTCTTGAACTGTCTGTAATGTCGGATTGTTCTGAAGTTTAAGATAGCATCCTGGTGTATTTAAATGATCTTGAGCCATTTTGATATAATCTAGTTTGTTCAAGATAACAATATTGCCTCCCTTGTCCGCCTCCTTGATCACTATTGTATAGTCATTAGATAATTCCTTGAGAGCTTGTTGTTCAATAGTTGATAGATTACCTTTCTTACTGAAGAAGCCTTTATATTGGCCATCAATATATTGGTGAATATCCCTGGTAATAGACCTGTATAATACATCTATAATGTTATCACCTGCCAATGGAGGCATGAATTTGGATCTATTCTTGTGTTCCACAATATCCATGTTGCGTTGGTGTATCCCTAAGTCTCTTTGGATATCTCTAATTGATAACGTAGTGTCTGTAGTGAGGTTCGCTAGGAGGTGAACATTTTCTATCTCCTGTATACTCTTGCTACTAATAGGTGGTAATATTGCCTGTTGTTGGTAGTTCATGGGTTTATTGTGAAAATGTTTTTTCAATTTGAGTTTCCTGATAAATTTATAGAGGTCAATTTGGACCTCAGTCATATCGGCTTGGGAGCTGGGTGCAAAGGAGAGGCCATAATTGAGAACATGAATTTGTTGAGGTGAAAGTTGTTTGGTCGAAAGATTAATAACTAAGTTTTGAGAATTGGTCTGGGTTTGGATGGTTTGAGACTTGATCTGGTAAATCTTTTCCTTATGTCTCCGGTTCCCTCTGCTCTTGGCTCCTCTTCCTCTTCCTCCTCTGAAGTTGTGGGGTTGGTTGTCATATTTGGGCCTAAAGGGAAAGATTTCTGAAACCGTACGTTCTTGTAATTAATGTTCGGATTTTGTGCGTTGCCCTTTTTAAATCTTTTGATTTCTGCCATAAATCCTCTTCTGTTGTGACGTTTTTCCTCAGCAATAAGAGCCTCATCTGAACTTGTTGCTATTGGTTCCTGATCAGAGTCAGGATCTGATGTAGCTGGTGATACATTGGGGGTTTTGATATGTGTTTGGTCACCATCATATTTGGCCTGAAAAGTGTACACTCTATCATTAATATAATCACGTTCATCACGATAAAATTTTCTGAACTTCCTCATTTTTATATCATCTTGATACTCTTCTAAGATATTATGCATTTTCTTATAATTATTGTCTTTAGAGGTTGCCGGATTAGGCATTTCTGTGATCTCTTTTTGGATCTGCTCCATTTCAGTGGTTATTCTTGTGTGTTCTCTCTCTGCATGGCATACAAGGATTTTCATCATGTTCTCTGAGCTCACCATAAGGTTGGCTTCCCAATCAGAGGCAAGGTCTTGGTCATCCTGGTGACTAAAGTCTGGGAATATGAGTATTCGTAAGCCTCTAGGGATAATCTCTTGTTTAAGATAATTCTTCAGTGATACTTGTTCCCAATATTTGTTAATTTCTTTTTTACTCAACCTTTCAAGTTTAATAAATTTTTGAATTAACGTTTCTGTTTTTTGTAATCGATTTTTGAAAGGGTTGCTATCCGTGCCACGTGGGGCAAAAAGAGCAGCGCTATCCTCATCTCGATTTGTCAAATATTTGGCCATAATAATGCTAATTAATGGTCCCTATATAGGTGTTGTGCTGCACTCCCAAAGGGAAAGAAAATGAGGTACAGATACCGAGAAGTAAAGCCCTTATATGGGTTGTTGCGCACACATTATGATTGGTTCACTCAAAAAGTGGTTATTCTAGTATAAACGGGTCATTAGCAGCAGTAGCAGAGCTAAGAAGGGTAACTTCTCGACTCCCCTTCTATACAATAAGCAATAAGAAAGGTGATGCCTGCCTATCTGCGCTACCCTAGCCAGACAGTAATACAAGGTTGGTTTAATAGCAGAAATTAACCCAATGCCACACTATCGTGGGCTATACAGCAAGTATTTTTAATTAACAAAAGCAAATCAACTCTACACGCCATACTCTACTTCTCGGTATCTGTACCTCATTTTCTTTCCCTTTGGGAGTGCAGCACAACACCTATATAGGGCCCATTAATTAGCATTATTATGGCCAAATATTTGACAAATCGAGATGAGGATAGCGCTGCTCTTTTTGCCCCACGTGGCACGGATAGCAACCCTTTCAAAAATCGATTACAAAAAACAGAAACGTTAATTCAAAAATTTATTAAACTTGAAAGGTTGAGTAAAAAAGAAATTAACAAATATTGGGAACAAGTATCACTGAAGAATTATCTTAAACAAGAGATTATCCCTAGAGGCTTACGAATACTCATATTCCCAGACTTTAGTCACCAGGATGACCAAGACCTTGCCTCTGATTGGGAAGCCAACCTTATGGTGAGCTCAGAGAACATGATGAAAATCCTTGTATGCCATGCAGAGAGAGAACACACAAGAATAACCACTGAAATGGAGCAGATCCAAAAAGAGATCACAGAAATGCCTAATCCGGCAACCTCTAAAGACAATAATTATAAGAAAATGCATAATATCTTAGAAGAGTATCAAGATGATATAAAAATGAGGAAGTTCAGAAAATTTTATCGTGATGAACGTGATTATATTAATGATAGAGTGTACACTTTTCAGGCCAAATATGATGGTGACCAAACACATATCAAAACCCCCAATGTATCACCAGCTACATCAGATCCTGACTCTGATCAGGAACCAATAGCAACAAGTTCAGATGAGGCTCTTATTGCTGAGGAAAAACGTCACAACAGAAGAGGATTTATGGCAGAAATCAAAAGATTTAAAAAGGGCAACGCACAAAATCCGAACATTAATTACAAGAACGTACGGTTTCAGAAATCTTTCCCTTTAGGCCCAAATATGACAACCAACCCCACAACTTCAGAGGAGGAAGAGGAAGAGGAGCCAAGAGCAGAGGGAACCGGAGACATAAGGAAAAGATTTACCAGATCAAGTCTCAAACCATCCAAACCCAGACCAATTCTCAAAACTTAGTTATTAATCTTTCGACCAAACAACTTTCACCTCAACAAATTCATGTTCTCAATTATGGCCTCTCCTTTGCACCCAGCTCCCAAGCCGATATGACTGAGGTCCAAATTGACCTCTATAAATTTATCAGGAAACTCAAATTGAAAAAACATTTTCACAATAAACCCATGAACTACCAACAACAGGCAATATTACCACCTATTAGTAGCAAGAGTATACAGGAGATAGAAAATGTTCACCTCCTAGCGAACCTCACTACAGACACTACGTTATCAATTAGAGATATCCAAAGAGACTTAGGGATACACCAACGCAACATGGATATTGTGGAACACAAGAATAGATCCAAATTCATGCCTCCATTGGCAGGTGATAACATTATAGATGTATTATACAGGTCTATTACCAGGGATATTCACCAATATATTGATGGCCAATATAAAGGCTTCTTCAGTAAGAAAGGTAATCTATCAACTATTGAACAACAAGCTCTCAAGGAATTATCTAATGACTATACAATAGTGATCAAGGAGGCGGACAAGGGAGGCAATATTGTTATCTTGAACAAACTAGATTATATCAAAATGGCTCAAGATCATTTAAATACACCAGGATGCTATCTTAAACTTCAGAACAATCCGACATTACAGACAGTTCAAGAGCTTAAAACTCTGATTCAAGAATGGTACCAACAAGGGCTGCTGACGGATGAAGAGAAACAGTTTCTCACCAATACTACTCCACTTATGCCTACTTTGTATCTATTACCCAAGATACATAAACAATTTGATAACCTCCCTTCAGTTAGACCGATAATGAGTGGACAAGGAGGTGCCACAGAGAACCTAGCAACCTATATTGATTCCTGTATCAAGGACCTTGTTCCCAAAATCCCAGCTTTTTTGAAAGATACTACCCATATCTTACAGATACTTAATACCATTTCTTGGGAACCACATTATCAGCTAGTTACCCTAGATGTTACTGCCCTGTACACATCAATTGAACATTCATTAGCGATTAAAACCCTGGACCATTCCTTTAGGCTGCATTCTGCCTCACACACAGCACATGTACAAATGCTGAAAAGCTTTGTTGATTTCCCCCTCAGTCACAACCAATTCATCTTTAATCAAGACTACTATACCCAAACAAAGGGGATTGCTATGGGAGCAAAATATGCCCCAGCACTGGCAAACCTTTTTATGGCATTCTTTGAAGACTCATACATTTTTCAAAACAACCCATTCATAGACCACATTTGGGTCTGGAAAAGATATATCGATGATATTTTTGCAATCTGGTCAGGCACAACTGAGCAGTTTCAATTGTTTATGCAATATCTCAATCAGAACCAATTTGGAATCCAGTTCACAGGTAAAATTGATACTACTGAAATAGAGTTTTTGGACCTCAGAATTTATATAACCAATGATACTCTGCAAACCAGTACCTTTCGCAAAACTACAGCAGTTAACTCTGTTTTACATGCTAAGAGTAGTCACAGAAGAAATTGTATTGAAAACATTCCTCGAGGAGAATTACTTAGAGCAAGGAGGAACTGTAGCGAGGATTCTCACTTCATTGCAGAATGTAAGTCTATAGGAACCAGGTTCCAAGAAAGAGGCTATACCAAATCTAATATTTACCATGCACTTAAGGGTGTGCAAACGGTTACAAGACCGTCACTTCTTACCGAGCCCAAAAGCAAAAAACCTGAAGGGTTTCCATCACATGTGAGCTTTATTACGAAATATTGTAGTGATTCAAAATTCATTTACCATATTCTTAATAAACATTGGAATATTTTACAACTTGACCCAGATTTGGAAACCTATATTAAAGAAAGACCGAGAATAATCTTTTCTAGAGCACCAACACTCAGAAACTTACTATGTCCCTCCTTCATGCAACCTGGTTTCAGCAGACAGGAGAATTGGCTGACGCAAAGTCTTAAACCTGTAGGGTTCCACAAATGTGGGACCTGTAATTTTTGTCAATATGCTTTGGCACCCACTAAAGAATGTATCTGCCACGGTAATTTGAATACGAAAATCCAGGACTTCATTAATTGTCGCTCTAAATATATAGTGTATGGTATCATCTGTGTCTGTAAAAAAGTGTATGTGGGCAGCACCATCAGGGAACTAAGGATCAGAATCCGAGAACATCTAGCAAACCTCAACAGTCAAGATGTCAAGCTACCATTGGCAACCCACTGGCAAAAAGAACATCAAATGGGACACAAGAGTGAAATTAGATTTGTTGGACTGCAACACATTAAACCTCATGCCAGAGGGGGAAACAGACAACTTCTTCTTCGACAAGCAGAGGCCCGCATGATATGCAGATTAAGATGTATTCAAATGGGACTCAACCAAGAACATGAACTTAATGTTTTTCTGTGATTTAATTGGAGTTTATTTGGTATAAAAGAGTATTATTATATACATTGTTTTTGAATAAGTCGTTACACCTTAGAGGACAACAAT
This sequence comes from Ambystoma mexicanum, assembly GCF_040938575.1. Lineage (NCBI taxonomy): Eukaryota > Metazoa > Chordata > Amphibia > Caudata > Ambystomatidae > Ambystoma > Ambystoma mexicanum. Next base: position 912,961,703 of record NC_090937.1, on the reverse strand, counting down.
AGGTCTAATCCATTAACCAATTCCCATACCATCCACAGGATATTGATCTTTTCTTTGCTTTTGTACTTAGCAGCTCAGTATATACTCATTTTACCATTACATGTTACTTTAAACTATACCTTAGTCCGAGGTGTGCTGCTTTTGACTTCGTTATTAGAACGATAATTTATGGATGATCCACGTAAGTTAATTGTTTGGCAAGTCCCATATTAATTTCCAGGTTAACCTATTCTCTCACTAAGCATGGGAGTTACACTACTCTTGTACAATCATCTTACATACCTCATATGCTTGTTAACTTTAAGACACCATTTAACAAACAAGATGTCTCAATACGTCCTTGTAAATCACACTACTTTTCCAGGTTATGTTAGTTTCATTACGTTGTCACCGTACTTTACAGTGTATCACAATGGTTACTAATACTGATAAAGCTTTTATTATACACTTACTGCACTCCGGTGTAGTCCCGATCATTTAGCTTCCTTTCACTTAGTTACTTAGCAACAGGGATTCAGTCTAGTCACATGACCACACTCTCCCTTAGTACAAGCAGCTTGCAAATGTAGCATTCGAACCACACAGGTAATTATAGTTTCGTAACTGTTCCTTGCACATTGCAGTACAAGGTAATGTTTGTCAAACCATAAAAGCTTAGGCTTCCTTTTAATGGTTTTAAAATAGAATGGTTGCACTTACGAGCAGTCCCGTTCATTTAGTTTTCTTTCACTTTGTTACCTAGTAACAGGAACTTTGTCCGGTCACATGACCGCACTCTTTTTCTCGCAAAAGCAGCATAGCTATTGGCCTAACCAGCCACACCTTCACTTCGCACAGAGTGCCACTGCCTGCAGGCAGAAATTACCGTGCAGGAACGCATTCAGGCGTGTTATGGTAAGCGCCTCTGTCTCTGTTTTTTGTCTTTGTCTTTGATAAGAGACCAGGTTATATTACAACCAGAATAGTACCGTGGGTTTTTTTATAATATTTTCCTTATCTTTTGCAATAGATGACGCTCGTACTTTACTGACAATAGACTTGCAGCAACACACCCCCTTTTTTCGGGATAACGCTTGGCAACACTGTTATCAGTGGTAAGGAATTTTGAATATTATGAGTTGATACTTATTTTAACACACAGATCAGATGAAATATTATAAGTAAGTTGCTGGCACCTTATAGAATGTTAAATATGCTTTTGTATACTTACTACAGCCTTTTTCAGATTCGAACCTATCTACCCTACATAGGACACCTATTTGGCAATATCAACCAATTTAAGGTACAGCATAACATTTGACCATTTTGCTGTCTTTTTGGTGTAACGACTTCACCTAATAAGAATAATTTTCTAGAAGTTACTCCAGGACTCAGTATCAAGTAACTTAGTAACTACAGGTTGATAACATGAACTTTTATTTAAAGTCAAACTTTCAATAATAATGTTCATTTTTTAATGCTAACATTTTGTTTTTTCTTCTCTCCTTTTTCTCCCCACACCCCTTCTTTTGCCCTCTATCCTACTCCTCCTCTCCACCTTATGAATTATATGATCCATGCAACTAATTTTGATTCTACTGAATGGATTGGCTGTTTCATTACTTTGGCTTAACATTGGTTAAATGTATTTCGTCATGCCTATTGAACAGTTACACTTAATTGTAATATACAAACGCCCTGAGGACGGCCCAGAGAGGGCTGAAACACGTGTTGGCGTGTAGAGTTGATTTGCTTTTGTTAATTAAAAATACTTGCTGTATAACCCACGATAGTGTGGCATTGGGTTAATTTCTGCTATTAAACCAACCTTGTATTACTGTCTGGCTAGGGTAGCGCAGATAGGCAGGCATCACCTTTCTTATTGCTTATTGTATAGAAGGGGAGTCGAGAAGTTACCCTTCTTAGCTCTGCTACTGCTGCTAATGACCCGTTTATACTAGAATAACCACTTTTTGAGTGAACCAATCATAATGTGTGCGCAACAACCCATATAAGGGCTTTACTTCAAGGCAGTACTTTAGCATGTATAATACTGAGGTGAAAACTGAGCAAAATGGCTCTTCACAAGTTTAAAAAGAGGAAAAGGAAAAGGTGGTTATAAGAGTTAGGTGAACCAACGCATTTCTAGGTGAGAAGCAATCTAGAGAAGGCAGTTGTAACAGATTTAGCCAGAGTCAATAAGCCTGTGCCAGAGTCAATGGTACAAGGCAATGTGCCCAGGATCAAACTGTCCTAGTAGCTGCAGTCAAGTCTTTGTTTAATGATTCAAAAAGGCAGTTGAAGAAGGTGAAAGACAATGTTAGATGATAGGGGCGGCCAACCCAGTAGGTAAAGGATTTAAAACATTTTTAGCAGTACCCAACGAAACGGGAGGCCTGGCGGAACAATGTACCTTGAAAGTGGAAGAGGCTCCTGTGGTGGCGGTAGTTCCTGACAGTTCCTGCAGTTTCAGAGATCCAGCAAAGGAAGAGAGGCTCTTGTTGTGGAGGAATTTTCGAGTTACTGCACTGCCCAGGGATGAAATCAGTCGCGGTGCTGCCAAACGAAATAAAAGGTACGCTCCTTTAAATCGCGGTCTGGCTGGACGGGTGCTGGCTATCTGGTTTCCTAGTGCTTGGCACTGGCGATTCGACCAAGGCCGGTCCTGGAAGGCAATTGGCGAACTGGTTGGCCCCACCAGCTCAAGGGAAGAAGACTCTTGCAGGCGAAGATCTTCTCGAGTCATTAGAGAAAAGTGGTGAGGATCTGCAGCAGGGCTTTGCCGGTGGTTCAGTTGTTGCAGATATCTTTGGCTTCTCTCCTCTTCAGCTTCTTAGTTCAAGTGGCGACGTCTTGACCGCCAGTCCTCAGGACCCTGCTTTTATGCAGCAAAACCCCATTCATACAGCCTAGCTGTCACTCAGTGGGGTGGCTCACCTGGCGGGAGAACCCCCCAGCCTATCAGGGCAGAGTGCGACTTGGGTTGCATAGGCAACCCTGTCCAGGGTGCCTATTCCCCCTCCCACACATCCTCTCTGTCCCAGACTCAGTAGCACCGAGAGGAGGGCTTCTTTGCAGAAGCCCGCCAAAAGGACGAGCAAAGGATCCCCGACCTGGGTTAGGATTTCAGAGAAAGACACGAGAAAGAAATATTATCAAAGTTCTGGCAAAAAAAAACACCAGATTAAAGTGAATATTAATATAAACCGGCGGTATGTTAGAGGCTGTCAGTAAAAGTGGTAGCCTCAAACAATGGGAAAATCCCTTAGGGACATTTTCGCAGTCAAATATTTAAAGTAGTAACCACTGTCACCAGCCAGAACCTTTGGAGAGAGGGACTGTACGCTACCTTCTCGAAAATGAACACCAGGGAAAAACTATTAACCCTTCCCAGTACCTCCATAGTAAGATGGGTTGTACTGGTTTCGTTCATAATTATTGACTAGTAAAGTCAATGGTAACTTTACATGCCCTGGGAGACGGTAGTCAGTCCCAGGGTATGGAGTCTATGTTTGGGGGTCGCTACTGCACAGAGGGTGCTGTGTACCACACACGTTAAAAAGATGATTCCTATGGGGGTGAGAAAAACCCCATACAGCATAAGCACAAAAAATAGCCTAAAACACACATCAGCAATATGTCTAAGAGTGGGAAAAAGAGTCTCACTCTTAGCAGGAGAAAAAAATAAACCCCTCAAATCCAGCAAAGCTGCTGGCGGACTCTATAGGTAAGGGAAATTAGCCTTTTAAGAGAATTCTCCCTAAAAGGGTTCCTTTGGTCGCTCCCCCATATAAGGCATATAGATTTACCCCCTTCCAGTTCCAAAATTCACCAGCCACCGCTGCTGACACTAAATAAAAGTAATTTTGCAGAATGCAGATTGCATGAGGCTATATTTGCTGTCGTGCCTGCCATTACAGTAGGTTTACCATCACCCACCAGGCTTCAGTGCAAAAGCAAAGTTCTGTTTTTTTTATTTTGTTCAGATTAATACCACCAGGAAATAAACCTGTTCTGTTTAAATGTATCTGTCTTTATATTTTATAAAGGATTATATTTATCTTTTTTATTGTATATCGGTTAAAACATGTTCAAACTTAACAATCTAATACAAACATTGAAAAAAATATTCATTCATAAACCAGCAGTTAAAAATTATATTTATACATTTGTTAAACAATTCCATATGTACACTAAATAAATACTACTAAAAATGTGAAAGAAAGAAAATAACGAACATAAGAAAACACAGTAACCATTAGTACGCCAGTGAGTATAAGAGAAGATATATAAAAGAAAAAAAAGAATTGTATTTACTAACTACAATTCCTGGTAAGTACTGAAAAAACACCACACATATAAATTAATTCCCCCAAATTTGAACTATTGAGAAAACCTCTAACCGCTATGACCCAAGAAGTTGTGTCACTTGCGAGACACATCCTCCAAATTTGTTCTGGGTTGCAAGACAAATAGTCCCATATGGGTATAATATACAACATGAGGGCCCTTGTAACTCAGGGCATTATAAATTCAGGCACTTCAATGTCTCAATACAGTTCGATTTTGTTACAGAATCTACATTCATTATTCCCTTTAGGGATGAGATTTCTAAGTGACATAAGTACCCGGTGCAGGTTTTTCTTATGCTTACAAACGCATCGTTTGGTTTGTTTGCTGACGGTAAGCACGCTCACGCTAATATGCGACACTCGCACTGCTTCTTTTTTTTACAGGTCACCATGGAAAGGGAGAAGGGACTACTTCTAGTCCCTTCTCCCTATTCCATGGTAGCCAATTTCTGTTCACTTTTTCTACCATTTTCTTGAATGCCGAAATAAACACTAAAAGGTTGTCAGCGTAGGCCAAACAAATTAACCTCATATGGGACAATTTAGGGTGAGCAAAGGCCTGAGGTTATAAACTTTCATCAAGGTCTGGTAGAGAAGAAAGAGGCATGGGGCAAGAATGCACCCCTGCCTAGACCACCTTTTGGTTGGATTCTCCCTAGAGCGTGAACCCTCAATGTCTAGCCTTACTCTTATTTTAGACTGATTGTAGAGGTCACTTGCCAGCTACAACAGGACCTCAGGGATCCCCCATTTGGAGAGCTTAAACCACAGGAGGCTCCTTTCGACTAGGTCAAAGGCTGCTTTTAGATGAAACAATGCTATGACTATAGCCCCCTTTCCAAATAGTGTCCTGCAGGCACTTCTAAATGATACCAAACTAGAACCATGACCCCTTTGAAATCCCGTTTGAGGTTTCTTAACTCTACCTGATTGACTGCCCCAGACCTCCAAATAGGACAGCAAGACAGATGCAAAATTCTTACTTTCTGCATTCAATATGGAGATCGGACGGTAGTTAGTTCAGTTTTGGGTCCCTTTTATAAATTGGGATTGCATGCGTCAACTTCCAGGATGAGGGTTAACGGCCTGAAGTCACCATATGTTTAAATAGGAGTGAGAGGGTTACAGCCTGGGTCTCAGTGTCCCTCTTCAATAACTAGTTACTCAACTTGTTAGATCTGGGAGCACACAAATTACATGTACGAATAATAAGCTCTTTGATAAATTCTGGTTATGGTTAGTTCGTAAATACCTTCTGAAACAAAAGGATCTAGGAGAGTCAACTCCTGAAGAGCTGTTGCAGGAGAGTAGAGTTCTGTAAAACGGAAAACCCAGTCTTGTTCTGCAATAGTATTGATCAAACGTTTGTGTTGCCACTATGTAACAAATGTATTAAGGACCAGAAGCTTCCACAATACGTACTCTTCAAACTGTTTAACATTAATTCTGCGTCCCTTGTTACCAGTCCAGCCCTTTCATGCCTGCTCCAGTTTTCAAACCGCTATTTAATCTTTAAGATTGCAGAGGTCAAAGTCGAGTCTTTTAAATTTGTCCGAGCCAGTTGAATATTTTCTCTCATGACACGTTTCCCCTCAGTTACAGGTGGGTCGAAGGTATGTTATAAGATCTCATTTTTCTCGATCAAAGACTCAACTAAATAAATCAATGAGTGACCCCAATTTGTCAACACTAAAGTTGGGCAATATCCATTCCCAAGTTGTTTCCCTATCTATTCACCCCATCCGGCGTCCAAATAATCCTATTACCCAAGGTATTCACCGTCAGGTTTCTCATCACTCTCTCTCTTTCTCATTATATTCCCAGGTTAAACACAGAAACCAACATATTGTGATCTTTCCAGTCAGTTTAAGAAATATCAAAAAATACACACATGTTAAAGAGCATGGAATCGACAAACATATAATCAAGAATTGGAATACTACCACCCATTTTCAATGTTGAGCAGGATGCAACCTCTCCCTTAAAAGAGCCATTTAGCATATAAAGCCCAAGGGCCGCCAAAGAGTGTGTCCACTTCAAATCATGTTGGGTCCTTCTTTGACATCAACTTTTTATTAGGCAAACAACCTGGGTCAGTGTCTTTTTCGTTAGTCAAAGGGCAAGCGAAGTGCAGATCCCCTCCGAATAAAATACATCCACGCTCCACACTACCATTCAGTGATAATATTAGTCACAGAATTAAGGAAGCTACTTAACCTAGAGACACTGTATGCCAGTAAATATTTACCAGCAATATCTTTCTACAGTGATTACAGGTAGCCAAGTTTACCTCGACTGTCAAAATTCCCTGGGGACAATCAAGTGCTCTAACAAAACAAAAATTGCTGCTTGAGCCAACCAGGGTAATAAGGCCCCCAAAAGCTCGACCGTAAGGACCACATTTAGCTGGTTGACTGCAGGTTTTATAGCCATCAAAGACAGAATTTTCCAGTAGCATTGTTTCTTGGATGTATACAGTGCCAAGTCCCCTGAAATATAAACCCATAGTAGGTTCCTGAATAGCTGGGAATGCCCCCTTTATATTTTATATAGGATTTTATATATATCTGCACGCATACACAAACTACAGATGATTGTTTCTAATAGGTCTTCAGCTGCAAAGACATACTGGTCCTCATTACGAGAATGGAGGTAATGAAAATAGGAAGGCAGAATGGTATTACCGGCATTGTTAACGGGTTCGGGCCATTACAACCCGACAACCCGCCAATACCACAACCGCCCGTACCGTGCCCCTTCATAGTGGCTCGCGCGCGTACACAAGCCCCTTCGCGGAGTAAATACCGGGATGCCGGTAATAGGAGGACATCACTACTCAGGCGGGCATGCAATTACCGGCATCCCGAAGGCGGTAATTAGGGCCTGCACGATGGCGGCCATACAGGCATCGCGGACCACCCATAAACAGCAACCTGCAGTCAAGGCAACTGCCACAGGTGCACACAATCTCCATAGGTGGAGTCAATGGAGCCTGTCCCAGTATAAAAGGAGTACACCCACACACCACATCCTTTCCCACACCAAAATGATACCACTAGATGTTGCAATCATGGTGCTGGTGGACATGCCTATATTGCTACAACTACAGTAATAACACCAACTACAACAACCACAGCCACAGGCAGCACAGAGGAGACGCGGGATCAGAAGGAGGGTGAGACAGGCCCAGCAATTACCACCAGTGCAGCCAGCAGTACCTTGTAGGCAGCCACCAATCCCTCGCATCAGACCCAGTCCATACTGCTTGTTTTGTTCCCATACAATCTAACCCCGGAGCAGATCCACACCCTGTACCGGTTGGACCAGGACACCATTTCCACCATTGTGGACATGATACATGACGACATCGTCAGCCTCATTGAAATACGTACTGCCATCGCCCCGCTACTAAAGGTGGTGTCTATGCTCCACTTCCTGGCCACAGGCATCTACCAGCACGTAATGAGCCAGCTGCATGGTATATCACAATCACTCTTTTCACGCATGCTGACCCAAGTGCTGGATGCCCTCCTGGAGCACGCTAGCACCCACATATCCCTACCATGGACTGCCCAGGAGATTGCTGACACCAAAGTAGGCTTCAATGCACTGGCAGGCATGCCCACTTGCGTTGGTGCCCTCGACTGCACCCATGTAGAATTGGTAGTCCCCCATGCCATAGAGGCGGTGTACCGCAATCACAAGCAATACCACTCCATCATTGTGCAGATGGTATGTGACTCCCGCAAGATCATCACACATTGTTGCACCCGCTATCCCGGATCTACACATGATGCCATGGTGCTGCATAACTCCACGTTACCCCGTCACATGGAGCGACATGCTGGAAGACGTGCCTGGCTGCTTGGTGAGTTGCCTGACTGGCCCATGGCAGTGCATCGGGGTTGTAAGGTTGGGGGATGCATACTCCACCAGGGTGGGATTGGGCGAGTGGAGAATGCACGCAGAGGTAAACACTCCTAACCTCAACCTCCCAACCTGAACATGACACATCACTGCCACACATTGGATCAATGCCGTATATCAATGACAACATGTAAGACGCCCAACCTGGCCACCATGGGTATGTAAAGCAATGCATGACAAAACATGATTGCAACTGTACCAATGTGGCTAGTGTGATTATGCACAGAGTAGTATGCACAGCAATCATGGGAGGCAAGAATTGCCCTGCATCCACAGTACATCTGCATCAGCATGCAAGTAATCACCCTGCATCATCTGTTCAACGCCATCCGGACTAGCACACCATATTGCAGTATAGAATGCATCTAAATAATCTTTGTTCATACGCACAGGGACATGTGCATGTCAACAACTACTAAGGCCCAGGACGGGGCCCAGAATCACATTTCTTCTGCCTGCATCAATGCTCAGCCTGACAGAGCCTTCTTGTCCTCGATGTTTCATCCCTCCTCTTGCCTACTAACACCGGCTGTTGGGGTAAGCACATTTGGAATCGGCTTGAACATACGTTGTGCTGACTTTTGTGACTTTGAGCCTCTAAATTGTGCCATCCGCCTCACGCAGGGTGCGGACTGAATTATCCTGCTAATTCTGTTGTGAATGTGCCAAATTCCTGGGTTTTACTCATTTTTCCGTGTCAGGGGCTACAGTGGCCATATTGTTCTGGCCCTTTCCATCATGGCCGCCTTGCTTACAACAACTTTGGCCTGCCTGCTCCCCCTCCTCCCATTGGTTGCCTTGGTCCTTATGGGCCAATCACTGCAACCGAGAGGCAGGAGCCGGCTGCAACTACTAAGGCCCACGATGAAGGCCCTGTCTACCCCTGTCCACCACGGTACGCCACTAGCCACCCCTTTCCCTGTTTCCATGTTCCCCCTGGCCCCCGCCAGTGTCTCCATGTCACCCCTGCCCCCAGCCAGTGTCTCCATGTCCCCCCTGACCCCTGCCAGTGTCTCCATGTCCCCCCTACCCCCTGCCAGTGTCTCCATGTCCCCCGTGCCCCCCGCCAGTGTCTCCATGTCCCCCCTGCCCCCTGCCTGTGTCTCCATGTCCCTCCTGCCCCCGCCAGTGTCTCCACGTCCCCCCTGACTGTCTTCACAGCCACCCTCCCTCTCCCCCCCTCTGTCCTTTCAGCCATTGGCACTTAGTCCTACCACTTGTCTCTCGACCTTTGTTAGGACCTTGTCTGTCCCCCCTGTCCTCCTTGTCTTCTCCCCACCTTGTCCCCTTCCTGAACTATGCCCGTCAACGGACCTTACAGGATAGTCATTTGCTTGTCCCTCCCCTTTTCCCTTCACCTACCCTCCCTTTCCTCTTGTTATACTCATGCACTACATCAATTGTCGTCAGACATAGTAATGTTCCTGCTTGTTTTGTTCCCATTTTTCTTTCCCTGCCCCTCCCCTCCCTAATTGTTTCAGCACTTGCACTATCAGAAGTGTCGCCAGGCCTATTACGATAGTTATTTCACATTCTGAATTGTATCAAGGACTTCAAAGAATGTAATTTGTTTTTCTCCCGTGTTCCCTCCCTCCTTGAAGCGCTTGAAACACATTGTGTATAGGCCCTATACAAATAAACAATCAATCAATCAATCAATCAACAGCAAATTGCTGCGGCCATGGCTGTGAATCCTGAAGGTGGCAGCTCAGAGTGACTCACACAGACCTCTTTTTATTCCCATGCAGGTGATGGAGGATATCCCTTGAAGCTGTGGCTACTTACCCCTGTGTGGAACCCATGGAACAGCCATGACGAGGAGTACAATCGGGTTCATACCCGTACCCGTGTCGTGATTGAGCAGATCTTTGGCCTGTTGAAGGCGCGGTTCCACTGCCTAAGTAGGTCTGGTGGAGCACTCCTTTATAGGCCTGAGAAGGTGGCAAAGATCACCATGGCCTGTGTCATGTTGCATAACATGTGCGTCCGGAGAAATGTACCACTGCCACCTGACATTGACATGCATGCACCAGGTGTGGATGATGAGGATGAAGACGGAGGAGAAGCAGCACCCCTGCCAGTACGTGATGCACAAGATGGCCGTGCGGTACACCAATCACTGATTGACGAATACTGAACCACAGGGATGTTGATGGATATGTGTCAGTGCTACACTGAACACTGGGTCCATGTGGAAATGCACACAGGGTATGTGGGGAGTTGGGCACTGTGCACTGTCATGAATAAAATGAATACACACGAAATGAACAATGTCCAGGCATAATGATTTTTTACACAATGGGTGTATTAATGTAAACTACAGAAAAGTGCTTCTCCCCTCCCCCAAAACACCAAAACTCCCCATACCCCTATTCCCCATAGCCCCCCAATGAACTCCCCATACCCCCAATGAACCCTCCATACCATACCCACAATGAACACCCCCTTATACACCTATACACCACCGACACCATCTCCCCCACTCCTATTGTTGACCCACACAATTTCGTGCTTTATTTGTGTCCGGGGCAGCATTTCGGACTGCCTTGCACTACGCCTTGTCAGTCGCACAGGGCTGGAGGGTGCAGAGGTTGCGGATGTGGAGGATGGGGTGTGGTGGATGGGGTGGATGCCATAGTGATTGGCACGGCTGGCGCCGGTTTTTGCTGCTGCATGTGTTGCAGTATTGCGGTCAGGACCTGCGTGACGGCATCCAGACTGTCACGCATCATCACCACAGAGGCATTTATGGCGGCATCTTTCCCTCCAATGGCCTGCGCTATCTCTCGCCTTGTGTCCTCTCCCTCCACCACATATTGTCTAACAAGTTCCAGCATGGAGTCCTGTCTTGCCTCCACCCTTGATAGCCGTGCTCAAAGTCAGTGGGAGCAGCAGAGGTAGAGGGTGCTGCGACCGGGCGTGCATTTGCAGGGCTGGCCTCTGGGGTGGTACTGAGGTCTGACCTGTGGAGTGCAGGATCCGCAATGGTGCTGGAGGGTGTGGCCTGAGTGTGGGGTTGGGGGGTGGACAAGGGGCTTGGGGTGTGTGGACATGCCACATAGATTAGGGCTTCCTCGTCCACATATTCCTCCGCTCCAATGTCAGTGTCGCTCAGTGGAGCTGTGGCTGCTCCCTCGCCCACGGGACTTGTTTCAGCAGATTTGGTGCCACTGGCCTCCCCTACTGCTGGTGTTGCCAGCTCTGTGGTTCCGGTCTCCTCCGTAGCTGCGGGGCCCACATGTGCCGGCATGGCCTGTGCACTCGCCCCGGCTTGTGGTGGGGGCTGCGAGGCTGCCCCGGAGGTGATTTTGCCAGTGGCAGTTGTTTTGGCCCGGAACGTGGATGCCCTTGTGGCTGGATCTTCACTGGCATCTTCTCCATCGGTGCCTGGGGGGGGTAGAAGAGATGCAGGGCATCAGTGATGGTGTTACATGCAAGATGCATTATATGGTGCTGTGGAGATTTTCATTTATCATGCATTCATATCTTACAGGTGTGTCAAACAGGGTAGTTTAAAGGGGGCATTTTGGTATTTGCCGTGACGTCTCAATTCAGGAATGCTGCATGGCAGGTGGAACGCCGTTGTATTGGGGTTTGGGAGATGTATGACATGGGAATGGTCCCTGTGTGTTGGCTGTCTGTTGGTAATGGGATTGGCACTCAGCATGCATTTCAGTGTGGCAGGATTTGGGCCTCCATCCGGACATGGATTTGTTGATGTGTGTGTGTTGGGACATGCATTGCCTTGCCTTGGCTCTATTCCAGATCACTTGTGCTACGTCATGGTTTGCCCTACTGGGGTCTGCAGGGTCACTCATCTCCATCTCCAGATGTTGCGGCACCTGTCTCCATCTCCCTGAAGCCCTCAATAGACTCCATCTGGATGAAAGTACTACATGTCTCCTCCCAGCGCATTGGTTTGGTTGGGGAGTGGGCACCCCCACCTGTGGCCATGGCATCCCTCCGATTGCTAGCCAGGATGTTGCGGACCCTAAGGTCGAAGGTCATCCCACATTTTCTTGCAGTCTTTGACTGTCCGTGGGGTGGTGCCTACTGCAGATGCCTTGCGGGCTACCTCCTCCCATATCTTCTTCTTCCTCTGCTGCACCTCCCTTTTGAGGTTATGGGTGTTTATGTCATCAGCATGGGCAGGAAGGGTGTCTGCCAACATGTTAAGTTCATCATCAGAGAAACGCTTCTTGCGCAGGCGGGGGTTGGATTTTCTGGTTGCCTTAGACATGTTGATTTGAAAGGCCCTGGTCTCTCCTGTGCAACACTGTTGGTTTGGGAGGATTGCAATGTTTTTAAAGATGGCCGTTCCGACGCGATGACGTTACTTCCTGGTCCGGTATTATGAGCCCGGTATTAGCATGATGTTATTATCGGGTCGTTATTAAAGGGGGCCTCCTAGGCGGAGGCGGTATCGGTGGGTCCCGTGATGGCGCTATCGGGGGGTTGGAGGGCCTTTAGCAGCATGGCGATATGGCCATTACCGGCATGGGGGTTCGCCCGTGCTCGCGCACTCGTAATCAACCGCTATTAGTGGCGTCATACCAGCACGGCCCGCTAGTTCTTCCATGCCGGTAATGACCCCGTTATTTGCGCACTTCCCGATATGAGGCCTACACTGTTTGTAAATCAAGTGCCAGAAGGAACACTGGGTTAAGGGATTTAGGCCATTCACTCAGACTGCTGCTTTGAAATAACACACATAATTACGGAACACAGTCTGATGTTACTGCTTGATAGAGCTAGCTTAAAGCGAACCCAGTGGAATGTTGGAGTGTGCTTTAGGCAGGTGGGGAAGTGGGTGAAATGGCCACAGGCATCAGTATGGACAGGGCAGTCAATGCATGTGTAAATACCCAAACAACACTCACAGGTCTTGTCACCATCCTCATATGTCATCTCTCTCCTAGCTTCACTTCCTGTGAAAATAGTTTTGGCTTATAGGCGTGCTTTCAGCTAAACTAAAAATGACTCAAAATCACCTGTGCAAGTGCAATGTGTGAGTGTGCACATGTAAAAGCACATGTAGTATCCTAGATACAAGGGCGTTATCCTGTCCACAATGGATTTGGTTCCAAAGGTTAAAAGATATTTTCTGAAATTAATTCACTCGCTGGAAACTTCTTGCACCATGCCATTCATTCAATTATGCTAAACACACATGATTCCACTTCACATATACCATATTTCTACTGAGTGGCATAAAATATCCACTGTTACCAACAGCCTTTCTGTCTTGTCACAAGTTATGTGTTTCAAAGCATGCCTGATGTGCATTATAACCACCAATGCAGTCCTGTCAGAAAGCCAGATACACACATCTCAACCATTAATATCTGTTTACATTTCCACAATTACATAGGTTGTGAACAATGACGCACATCATTTTCCATTCTAATATTCAAATAAAATTATCCTGGGAAGGGCGCACAGCCAATCAGGTGGTTTAAAACCAGGCAAGAACACACTGTGTACCACCTGCATCAGCCACCTGATGCCCTTCCTCGGGTGGTGCCATCATGATTGTGGGGAGGCAACAGGGAGCCTCTCCCCGTTGCCTCAACACACCCCAACCTCCACCTAACCCACAAAAACATCCCGTACACTTCATCCACCCCCTACCTCCTTCCTCACTTACCTTCCAGTCCTGAGCATTGTGCTCTGGTCCCAGCGTTTCTTCCCAACCGCGGACACCATCATAGAAATAGAAAAGACACTACGTCCATTTTACTATGGTGGTGGCAATGTTGTTTTTTGTATGAGAGATTGGGATCGCGCAATATGCGCGGAGGCCGTGTCTGTGAAATATGAAAAAAGAAAACTATTTGCACTGCAATCACCCCCTTTTCAGGGGGTGGGGGGTGTATAGCCACGGGTTGGTAGGCTGTTACGACTTGGGGGAGATAGCTCCATTCGTTCGTGTGTTATGCCACATAATTCCACTCTACCTGTCACCTCTAAGACATAAAGCCACACCAGCATTACACTAATGATGGCTGTACTAGTGCATCATTTTGCCTTAATGCTTTCTTTGCATATTTCATTATTTACCTTATGCACATTTTCTGGTTTTGCTCAAAGCATGCTTGTGTTTGTTTGCTAGCTGTATTTGCAATGCTAATATTGCTCCTGTTCCCCCCCCTTTATTTTGATCCTGTTTCGCACCTTAAAAGGGGATTTTTTCGGCACCTCCTATAAACCTGACTGTCTTTCTGTCTCATTTCATTAGATGAGGCACCTTTCACTTTTAATAATTCTTGTCTTCTCTTCTCAAGGTTTTTGCAGATTTGCAATCAAATGTTTCAGACCAAAGGACTCCAGATGTTAGAACACTTTATACAAAGTACAAAATTAAAAAGATATTGAAAACAAAATCCACCTCTCGAGTTTTAGAGAAAGATGGAAAATGTAATCACATTCCGAGTCTAGTCAAAATGATAACAATTGTTCAACTGTAAGGATTGCAGTTCACAGTCTAACTCAAACACTAATTTATCATTCATTAACTTTCAGGGTATCTTATTTAAACATCCGAAATGGAAAAAAAAATACAGAAGTTTTTAAATAGTCATAGCAACGCTTGCATTACGAGTTGACCTTTCACTGATCATATCAATGCGCTACTTTTGACCCAATGACCTGTTGCTTCATGCACTCTCTCAGTGCGACTTGCTTGAGGTATATCATCATGTTCTTGAACTGTCTCCAAACAGGAGGGTTGCACTTAGAATAACATTTCTAGGCTCAGCTGTCATCAGAGGAAGACTTGAATCATCGTAGCCTAAACTCTCGCATCGGACACCACTAATCCGCCGTATCATCACCTGACACACTGCCTAGACCCTTGTCTGCTCACTCCGAAGATGGGAATCGTCTGTTTGGTCTGAGCCTCGATTTATTGTCCGTTCAAGAAGCAATCTATGAACTCGTATTTTCTTACAGCTTGGCCTGTGTTTATTTTCCACAGCGCCCTTTCGCTCAGGCATGCTATAATTCACCAGGGAAAGTCCTATCACATTTGCTTTTAGGAAAGCAGGACTACTTCACACCTTTGACCCCCAACCCAGTAAATCATATTTTTATTGCTAGCTAAATAGTTTTAGTAATTTTTAAGAACATTGTTGGTTTTATACAGAAGTGTTTGAGCAGGCTGCCTGGTGTTCATTAGGTAGGTTTACTGAGCCCATCCGACCAGCATGAAAGGTTAATTTAGCTGTGCAGAATGTTATCTCTATGATTTTCCGGATGTGGTGGGCAAGGTAATTCTTATGTATTTTTATAATTCGACGTCAATTTCTTTTGAGGAGTTACCCTGATGGAAATTCAAGTACTTCAGTTGTAATGATCTGGTTGTGCCATACTCGGTTTTGCTCACAGCAATGAAGGGTCTCAACTTAAGAAGTTGGCGGTGGCAGCACTATCACCAAACATGAGTCTACCTCCTGACATTAGTATCTGGATGATGGAAGCATCCCTCAAGGCAGTGACATGGCACACCCAGTTCAATGTCTGACCTGGCTCAATGTATAAGCTAACAACTAACGTTTGGCTTCAAGTGGGATCTAACTCCCTAATACTCTTTGCCACCCAGTAAACCTTCAGGTATTCACCGCTGACCACACATATGTAGCCAGGGATGGCAACCCTAAGGGATCCCTAGGTCAGCAAGGGTGTGCATGACAGAGGCCCTTGCTGGGCTCAAGCTAGCAATAGTAGTGACGTTAATTAAGCAATAAGCCCCAATCTGGGGGGGTATTGTTTCAGGTAATGCCCCAAAGCCCATAGTTACAGGCCTGAGTGAAGCAATTGTCTTTAGGAAGGCCCCAGGGCATTACCTGAAGCGGTAATGCCCCACTCCCAGTGAGGGGCTTGTAGCTATTGGTACCTGGGCTTGTTGGACTGGGCTACTAATAGATTCTTTTGGGAAGTTGTGAAAAGCTGTCAGCGATTCACTACAGAAAAATAATAAACAAACAAGATGGCCACCATGGAACGGGGAGAAGGTGCCTTCTCCCTTTCCATGGCAGCCATTCGCACAGCTGCGGGGACACACTGGGAACACTGCTCCCAGCACCAGTGAGGGACCAGGCAGCAGAAGGCAGGTTGAGTGGGGGTGGGACGGGGGAATATTTGTAAAAGGGGGTTTTGGGTGGGGGGAAGAGGATACAGGGCACAGGGGAGCACTTACATGGCCCTCCAACACTGAGGAAGCTCAGAGCAGTGGGATTACCATATGGTAATGCCCTCCCCTCCGAGCCTCCTGATTGGCTGGGTGCACTAGGCCACGCCCCCGCCGCGTACTTATACCACCTATCACTCTGCTCCTTCCGCTCACCTCTAAATCAGACGTTGGCTTCTGAAGATGAGCAGAAGTGGAGCACAAGCAGACTTTCTGTCACAACTGACTCAAGATAAACCAGCATTGAGAAAGACAATCATTTTGGCTGACGTGAAAACATTGTAGTCCTAGTGGCATCATAACCCCAGGTACTCTCTCTATGTCCATGATATGTCCAGGAAATATCACATTTTGCCAGGTATTGGCACGAGGTGCTCTAGGGCTCACATAATAAGCAAGATATTGCTACCATTTAGCAGTTGGTAGGATATCAATGGAACTATATACCAATACACTTGAACCGGAACCATGTATGGATACAACCTGGAGAAAACTGACAACTGCATGGACCAACTGATGCCATCTGAAATATGGCTTGTAAAGGGAGAGGAAGAATGAGGAGACGGACAGGTTTGGTGAGTAGCTCTCCACACACAATTTCAAGGAATGATGATCAAAAACCCAGGTAATCATACCATTCAAAAAAGTATTGCAATCAAAACCCCACACATTTGCTTAATTTTTATTCCATGTCCTGGAGCCTGCACCATTGTCAGACATGCAAACTTATCACAACAGTGCCAGCCTCTAAAAGGCCCGGTCAGAACAGCATTGGCAGACTTCTACTAGCCCAGTTAGGAAAGCAGTGCAACATGACATTGTGCCCTGTAAGCAGAAAGGGCCAGGACCAAAAATGTCCAATTGGAACAGGAGCACTCGATTACATCATGCATAACTAAGACAGTATTCCTAAATTCAAATATGTAAAATTATCAGAACGATCCCAGGTACACATTTTTAACAGTGTTCCATTATGCCCACGTAACACAGAAGGCAACATTTCATTATTCATAATTATCAATAAAGTCAGATACCGTTATAAGTACCAGTATGCAATAAGAACACCCAGATTCCTGTATGCCCTTTTGGCATTGTAAAATCCAATGTATGCAGGGCTGCGTGTGTGTGTATGTGTAGTGCAGTCAAGTGATGGTGTTGTACATGCAATTCTGGGGGTGGTGCGCCCAGTAGGGCGTGTGATGGCTATGTAGCGCTGGAGCCTGTCCAAGTCTGTACAGATGTGTATATGTGCAGCTCAGTGTTGTGGGAGCTGTGTGTCGTACAGGGGTATGGATTATGCGTGCGTTTGTGTCATGATCATGAAGAAGCGCTGTATTCCACAACATGTATGCCAGGAACAAACGAAGGAGTCAGAGCCAGGGTGGATGGTAAGCAAGCAGGAAGATCTGAGAAAGCAGCCTGTTCACGAGGCAGGAGGATTTTGCAAGTCTAGTGACAGCAAGCCCGATACCTAAACCGGAAGCAGCCAGGGCAAGAGGTGTTGCACACCAAAAATGAGCCATTCCATTGAAGAGGGCACACCAGAGAGCCATTGAAGGAGGACCAGAACCGAAGGAACAGGCAAGTAAACATCTAGGTTTGTGAAGAAGGGAACTGAAGGAAAAAAAACAAGCACTGGCAAGGCCTTGAAGAGGGGGGGAAAAAAAGAACCACTGGCAAGATGTTTAGAGGCAGAATTCCCCGCAGTGGAGAAAAGGGAGCAAACGTGTGTAAGGAGAAACTGAGCTTACTGGAACATGGAGTGAAACTGAATAAAAGGAGCAGGGCTGCTGACGGGTGGTCCAAAATAATGCGATACATGGCACTGAGATTACTGGTTCACAGAGCTAAAAAAAAGATGTCTTTAAGCAGTGCAACTTAGGCCCAAAAAGGCACATTTACGTTTGGCAACAGCATTTGATGATTAAAGAGGTCAGTTTGGATCGGTTTGGACCAGCATAAAGTTTAGCTGGGAAAAATAAATGAGTCTTGGCATTTCCTGAATTTCTGATGATTTGATTTCTATCTATTGCTTAATGGGAGATCATGCCAAAGCAGTGCCACCTGAACAGAGAAGGAGAGGCTGCTCTAGCTTGTAAGATGAGTTCTGGAAACGTAGGGAAGTTTGAGATTGGTGGAGGTTGGTGGAGTGCATGCATAAAGATGGAGCATACTTTTTAATTTGGTTGAGAGGGAAGAGGGGCCTCTTAGGTAGAAAGCATCACGAACAAAGCAGTGCGACTTAATCTGTATGCACTGTATGCACCATATGGTAAAGGAGGGAACCAAACATGGAGGAATTGGGGAAGAATTCTGGAGACTGCTAGAAGGGCCACACAGGAGTATTTCAGTTTTCACAATATTGATTTAGGGTCTGTTCATGCTTATCCAAGTACTAACATGCATTGTGAAGAAGTCACAAATTCTGAAACTGTCCCAAAAAAGGGACTCGCAAAATCAGGCAGAATTTTACTGCAACGGCAGAATCCAAGTCTTTTTTGTTGCTGTTGAGGACGACGTGTAGAAGGATTGCTTTTAACGATTTCTGGGCAAAAGACATCGGGGGATCCCAAAGGTTTTGCCGTCAATTAAAACAGAAGGACTAATGAGTTTTTTATAAAAGGTGTGCCTTTCAAACACATTTTCCCGAGGCAGCTACACTGTTCTGCCTGGTTCTGTGCTTTTAAAATCAGTTTTGCACCACATATACTTTGTTTAAATGTGAATTTTATATGGCTGTTTGGACTTGCCAGAGGTGGTGGTACATGCGGAGACCTTGCCTAGGGTGATAGTTGTTGCTGACTCTTTATTTTCAGCTTGGTTCTGCAGGTATAAATATGTGAAGGAATTAACTTTGTTACGAATCTTCTCCATTTAGAGGACTTACCTGGGTGTTTTTTTTAT
Source organism: Ambystoma mexicanum (assembly GCF_040938575.1). Lineage (NCBI taxonomy): Eukaryota > Metazoa > Chordata > Amphibia > Caudata > Ambystomatidae > Ambystoma > Ambystoma mexicanum. The sequence goes on along the minus strand of NC_090937.1, from coordinate 912,942,353 downwards.
AAAGACTTTTTAGACTGTGCTAAAATCTCAGATTCAATTTAAATGTTGTATGACTCTGTGTGGTTTTGATGCATTATTATGCTGATTGTAATATTTTGGTTTCTATGTTTGCTTTACTTTTTGTTTTATTTTATTGGCTGTGCTACTTTTATGGCAACCTGCCATATAAAGTTCCATGTATATATATATATATATATATATATATATATATATATATATATATATATATATATATATATATATATATATATATATATATATATATATATATATATATATATATATATATAGAAAAGCAGGATTATTCATCCATTCATGGTATCCCAGATGCTGTCATTTCATGATCAGGTTACACTTTAATTGGATGAATGCGTGGTTGTGTTGAGTGTTCATCTAGGTCAAAGGAAAATTAATCAGAAAGGGAGTTCAGGGCTAATTAGTACTTGTGCACGCCTACTGCAAGTGTTCTTTATATATAGCTTTAAAGCCAGACAGGGGAAGTTGGGAGGACCATAATACAAAACATTATATGAGCCTCCTACCAAGGTAACTGTATTTCACTGACAGTCAAGTGGCACAGCGAGTAGAGTGCTCGCTTTGACATCAGTGCAGAGCCTGCGAATGCAGGTTCGAATCCCGGCAGCGCCAAACTCAGCGTTTCATCCTTCCGAGGTCGATAAATGAGCACCACACACCGTGGCTAATAATAAGCAGCGCTCAGATACCTGAGGGTTCGTAGCGCTATATAAATGTCAAATTATTATTATTATTATTATTATAAAATGATAAATTCCCATGTATGTTGTGGGGTACATTTACCAACCAGCAGAATTCCCCTCCATCACCAATCGGCACTTCAGCAGTTACCAGCAAAATGGCTGTGCTGGCACTGTTCAGCACTATCGCCTTGCCTTAAAACTGTGTTTTACAGTCATCAAAATAATGGCTGCACTGTCTTTGCCAAGCACATATGGGGCAACCTGGAACCGGGAACAAATGAAGAAAGGCTGCTTGTGTGTTTCCTGAAGTGCAGAAAAGAAGAGAGTTGAAAAGCAGCACTGCTTTGCTGCTAGCTCAGAATTTCCCATTGAAAAGGGTAATGGTTTACATATAAAATGTAGCCGCCCTGATGCCCTTTTTTATCTGTTCAACAATACACAGACCTGATCCAGAGAGACCCAGCTATGCCCAGCCACATTCAGGTTGTTCCCCAGCTAAAGACATCTTTTCTCACTGAATGACAGGCTGTGTCAGGAAAAATCAACAACTTTACTCCCAGCCATACGGAAAAATGCTTGACTTTCTGCTACAAAATATCCCAGATAAACTCTTCAAAAGAAACCCTACATACAAAAATAAATGCCTTTGCTTTACTGGGGAACCAGCCAAACAGGTTTTCCTGCTTGGCTTCAAAGGACATTTGTTTGCTGGGAACTGGAGTTACCTTCCCCCAAAAGGGACCACCCTTGGAAACTCTGAATGTACCAAGAGGAAGCATATCACACGCTCGTCAGATTTTGTGTCTGGGCTTGGGCCTGTTACAATAGAGTTCCAGGACACTTGAGTGGGAAATTGCAAATAACACCACCCCTCAACCTCAACTTGGGGGCTTCAAAGCCAACTCCAGAGCAGCCCTGGAAGTTATGCCCTTATTTGGGAGACAATGCTGGCCATCTGGCTCAAAAGACTATTTTAATTAATAAACTTTAAGAATGTTATTTCTGCTATTGGACAATGCAGTAATGTGAAAGTGTCACAGTTTAAATGCAATTTTTGTGGCTTTAAATTAAGACGTGGTAGACTTCAGTAGCATATTGGGGATGGAAAGGGCAGAAAATTGGATATTCTGAGGATGGTTTATACGGTGCCACTTTGAAATTCATTACTAACATGCCTTATGATAGTATGTACACATGTATAAAGTTATAGAATTTTAGCTAAAATATTTCTCACTGCAAATGACGAAAAACTATTAGAAGGACGAAACAAAGTCCTACAAACTTGGGAGTGAGAGTATTATGCTCTGTGTGGAATGTGCAATTTGCCTGCATGATTTGTGAAAGTGCCACGACTGTAAAAAGGTGCAATTTATGTTAGAACTGTTTTTTTGGAAAAAATGACTGGAGGGTGGCTTTGTACCTTATAAAAGCACACCCCATAACACAAAGTCTCCTCCTTCAGTTCAATCTGCCCCTAAGGAGGAGGCAACATAACATAGGATGACCTATCCGATTCTTAGGGGTAGGTCTAGCTTAGTCCTGCCCAAAAATAAATCCTTTGATGTGACCCTCCTTATAAAAAGTGGGAGCTCACAGAGACAAGGGACACTCTCTTCTGAATTTTTCAGCGCCTCCATATCCAGACATTTTATATTTATCCTGCAAGTTTCCATACTCAACTGCCAGGAAAGGAATAGTTGATCCAGGCCTTCCTATCCAGGCAGCACCACCCTTCACAAGTAAACCCCATGGCAAAATCCACTAACTCAGGGATGACAGGGCTAAAAGCTGTGGTACCCTTTTTGAAGAGTATCCTGTGACCAGACCGGCTTTTTGCCCCACTTCCTGCATGCCGCTGTGCCATCACCAGACCGTTGCCCAGCTTTTTTCTGTTAGGAGAGCGCACCACTTTGACCAGTGACCAGATATTGCCTCGCAGTCCAGAACCTCGGTTGGCTGTCCCAAAATCCCAAACTCAAGCACTGATTTTGAGTATTACCTCATCCCATAGCAACACATAGTGTACCCCAATTTGATACCTTGTCTTTGTTCAGCCTTCTTAGTAATCCCATCAATACACTGATAACTTGTTGAAGATAGTCTGAATCCTCGGTGTATTCTGTTCCTTGATTTTCTAGTGTTAGAGCAATTCTTCCATTCATTTCTGTCTTGCATAATTCCTTAGTCATATTTTGAATAATTTCATTAATTCCCACATAGAGCTGAACACGGGGTGAAAAGGTTAGCCTTGCAAATTAACCTTGGGCCATACCGTGTCTTTCTTTAACAATCTAGCCTCTAAATATAGTTTCATTGAAACTTGTACTTTCCTTTTAAGCCGATTTTCTCTTTTAACTGCTTTTATTTTTAAAACCTAATTTCCTTTCACCTTGAAATCTCATCCAGTTCTTCAGCTAGAGTCACTCTTTCACTTTCCTATTCTCCCTGTGATGTGCATCGATCACCCAGCCGATTTTGTCTATTTCACCCATTTTTCAAACCATTTTTGACATTTAATCCCATATAATTTAGCATGTGCGTGTGATTCTGGCTGCACTGTATTTTCACTTCAAAGTTGATTTTTGAATTGTATGCCCTTTGTTGGTACCTTGCTTTGTAGTTGATCGTGTTATAGCATCCCTGATACTGTGATAACTCATATTTTGATGGATTCCAATTGAGCGTCACATATCAGACTATGACCTTTGCCCTTAGCCTTAGATATAGCATGCAATAAGAATACTTTTTATTTATTTTCTATGAATTCAAATTGAGCCGATACCCAACCCGTCTCACACCTCTTTTACAAACACAATATTTATTTTTTTTAAATTCAAAGAAAATCACACCATTTTTATATTCGGCAGCATTCACCAATGGGTTGATAATTACAATGAAAACCATTGAAATACACTTGGGTTACCGTCTACAAGAAAATATCGAAAGCCCAAATGAATAGGAGCACTTTTTCAATTAGGATAGATAGCGACCGAGTTAAAGTTTCCCCCTGCAATGTTCCATCAAACCACAATTAATCGAATTCTGAGTGGATAGAAAGAAGCAGAGGGAGTCAGGGCTATGAGGCAGCAAACAGAATCAAAACCCTTTGCAATGGGCTAAAATGACACTCGGATTTTGACAAATAATTAATTATATGTGTGTTTAAATAATGATATACATATGTTTATCACTGTATCAGTGATGTAATATCACTAGCAACTATAAGGTACGGTATCACAAAAGGCATACAGTTCAAAAAGCAACTTGAAATGAAAAGCCACATTCACATGTTGAAAAGTTGCAATTTTCTCTTTTCAGTTTTAAATTTCAAAAACGTTTTTTAAGAAAAAACTGTGAAATACACAGAATCAGAATGCGGTTTTTAGGCTGGGTGATAGATGCACATCACAAGGATACTATGGAAGTGAAAGAGTGACTATATCTGAAGAATTGGATAAGATTTTCAAGGTGGAATGAGGTTCGGTTTAGGTTAAATAAAGCAGTTAAGAAAAGAAAATCAGTTCTAACAAGAAAAGGCAAGTTTTACTTAAACAAAATTATCTAGAATTTATGGTTAAAGAAAGTCACAGTACGTTCCAAGATTGATTCGCGACATTAACCTTTTCACCCCGTGTTCAACTTTATGTGGGAATTAATTTGATTATTCCAAATATGACTAAGCACTTATGATCTAAGCAAGACAGAAATTAATAGGAAATTGGTGCTACCGCTTGGAGATCAATGACAAGATGCACAGAGAATTCTAACAGTTTTAACAACAAATCAGGGTATGGATAGGATTACTTAAAAAGTGGAACAAAGACAAAGTATGAAGATGGGGTAGGCTATGTGTGTGGCTATAGGATGGGGAAATACTCACAATCCGCACTTAAGTTTGGGGATTTGGATAAGTCAACCGGTTCTGGACTCCAAAGCTCTGGTCCAGGATAGTGATGGACACTCCTAACAGCAAGCAGCTGGGCAAGTCTGGTCACTGGATGGCAAAGGTACAGCGGGCATGCAGGTAGTGGGCAAAAAGCTGTTCTGGTCACAGGATGGCAAAGGTACAGTGGGCAAGCAGGTAGTGAGCAAAAGGCCGGTCTGGTCATAGCATGCTCCACAAGGTACCACAGTTTTCCCCCTTTGTTATTGAGATTTTTGAGTGGTTTTCTGGATAATTGGCCCTTCTTGGATAGGTTCAGTTATGCTTTGGCCTAGCAGTAGAGTCTGGAATCTTGCAAAGATGGATCTGGAATGTCTGATACACAGGTGCTGGAAATTCAGGAGAGAGTGTCCTGTCCCTGTGAGCTCCCACATTTTATATAAAAGCGGGTGACATCACTTAGTTTATTGATGGGAAGAACTGAGCTAGACCTACCCCCCAGAACCAGATAGGTCAGCCAATGTTGGTTGCCTCATCTATGAGGGGACTCAGTTTATGGGGTTGTGTTTTATGAGGTGCAAAGCCTTCCCACAGTCCTTTTTGACAAAAATCAATCTTAACATAAATTACACATTTGTAGAGTTGTGGCACTTTAACAAATTATATATGGAGATTACAAATTTCATGCAGAGCATGGCAGTCCCACTCCCAGGCCTGTATGCCATTGTGTCGCCCTTCTAATAGTTTTTCATCCTTTTCAGTGAGAAATGTTATACCTAAAATTCTATAACTTTACACATGTGTACATATTATCATAAGGCATGTTAATCTTGAATTTCAAAGTGGCACCATATACACTTTCCTCAGAATATCCACTTCTCTGCCATTTCTGTCCCTTCTATGCCACTGAAGGCTGCCACATCTTGTTTAAAAGCCACAAAAATGACATTTAAGCTGTTAACTTTTTACTTTCCCACAAAGTCCTGTTGCAGAGATAAAAGTCTTAAAAGTTCATTAATAAAATAGTCATTTCAGTCTAATGGGGCTGTCCTTTGTTCTTCAACTAGGCCCATTTTTTTCAGGCTACCACCAAATGTCAGTTCAGCCCCGGGTGACCATGGGTGTTTCCCAGTTTGATTGAAGGTTTATTGTCACTTCCCAAATTAACATATAGGTGTCTGTCACAATCCAAGCCCCTGACCCCCTCACGTATAACAGCCCCCCTGGCAGCAGTGGGGCTAAAGCCCTTCACACTGGCCCTAAGGACCTTAAAACTCCATCAGAAACATACATCATTATCAGGAATAAAGTAATACCAGTTTTGGACCTTAATCCAACATGGAGGCCTATTACACAGCTCATTTGTTTAGAACCAAGCCATGCAGTCTATTGTTTTGGGTGTGGCTGGGCCTGGAACTACTTGGCCTGGAACTACTTTACCTGGGCTATTTAAACCACACCCAAACAGCAGAACACGCTTCTTGTTATTCTGCACTCCTGCAACGTAACGCTCACCGTGTCCAGCTCCTGCTCATCTGCTTCGCCGGCGGCCCGATCCTGAAGCCCTATATCCGGATTCCATTAATAACCTGGAAGAACAAGAACACTATTAGCGAGCAAGAACACTTACCTGTGAAGTAACAGGCCTTGAATCCATCCTGTGCTTCGCTTACCTCGCCCATCTCCAGAGTTCGCTGCAACCAGCAAAGGTAAAGAAACAAGGACAGCATTAATAACAATTCTTACCTGGGCAAGCAGCGAGTCCTGGCAGCACCCTGTGCTTCTCTTACCTCGCCCATCTCCGGGTTTCACCGCAACCTGCAGCGCTTCGATCGCTCATCACTGCGGAACATCACTGCAACCTGTACAGAGAAGAGAACACAGGTTAGCAATTAACACCAATAAACAGCGCAGCGCTCCGCGCATCAATAACTCACTGTGGTCTTCACCATCAGTGCGGCAACTCCGAGATCGCAACCATCCATGTGAAAACAAAAGAGACATTGTTAGGGAACAGCGTAGTTGATCAAGACGCCGAGAAGACAGAGAAAACAGAGGGAAAGAAAGAGACAGAATAAAGACGGAAAAGACATTATAACTCACTGGAAGACAGCAAGCAGAGTCAGAGTCACAGCCGGTCTGGACCCGACATAAGGGCACACAGTCCAGTGAAGCAACTAGGTCCACAGAATGCCCTTACCAACCACGCGCCCCTGCACAGAGATGCAGGACTGAGGGTTTAATGCACAAAAACCTAAGGTGAGCAATAACCTCAAGGGAGGGGTTTTGGACCAGATGGAGGTGGGAGTCCACCCATCACAGAACGAGTATCCTAACCCTCCGTTCTCCTGTTATAGGCGCTGCCCAATGTCTGGCACATAACCAAGCAGAGAGGGGTTCGGGATAGTGCTTAGACTTCCATCCAGTATCGTGTGGCTCCCCCATGGATACCAGGTGAGCGTAACAGTGTCCCAGAATATATTGTCTCAAGCTGAAGCCCAGAAAAAAGTCTGATGAGCGTGTGATATTTCTTTCTCTTGGTCCATTCAAAGTTTTCAAGGGCGGCAGTTAACACATATGTGTCCCAGGTTTCTCTTGTGGCTTCTTTTGGGGATAGGGCACTGCTGTTACCAGCACCCAAATGTCCCTGGTGTCATGGCAGAAACCTGTTTGGGCTGATTTCCCAGTACAGTCAAAAGCATTTATTTCTTTATTTTATTTTATTTTGTTTTGAATCAGCAGCAAGCCTGTTGAAATAAAACCTCCCATATATATTTCCAGAAAAACCCCTTTACATTGCTAGGCCAAGACAGGGCCTTCTTTCAAAATTACACTTTAACACAGGCATTTTTCCGTATTTGCAAAAGTGCATTTGAACACATGGTGAAGTCTGCTGGGCTGAACATTTCAAAAGGTTTTCTCTTCCTTCTGACTTCCCAACATTGTTTTGCAGCCCTAGTCAGTTTCACTTATACCGCAATCTGTTTAAGACACAGGTCCACTGAAATTGACATATGCCCTTAGAGCTAGGGGTTCTTTTGAAGCAGTGATTTTTGACATTTTGTAGCCCAAAAGTCAAGCGCTTTTCCGTGCTGTTGAAAGTAAAGGTACTGTTGATTTCCCAGACTTGGTCTGACACAGCCTGCCATTCAGTAATAAGGCTCTCTTCTGCTGGAGCACAATCTGAATATGGATGGGCATGGCAGAGACTCACTGATAAAAGCAGAGTAATGTAGAACAGATGAAAAGAGCATCAAAGCACCAAATATATCCTTTTTCAAGGGGAAATGTTGAGCTAGCAGCAAAGAAGTGCTGCCTTTCTTGGGTGCATGTAAGAAACACAATGGCTGCCTTTCTCAGTGTGCTCCCTGTCCCATCTTGCCCAGTAAGTGCTCAGCAAGACAGGGCAGCCATAATCTGTAGTTGTGCTCAAAGGAGCCAGCACCGCCATTTTGCTGTTAACTAATGAAGTGCAGCTTGGTTATGGATGGGAATTCTGCTGAGTGGGTCAATATATCCCACAATATTTACCTCAGTTATTCAACCACACATTTAAATGAATTATTTACCAATTCCAAATTTTATTAAGGCAATTGCAAAGGTTTTTAAATCTGATTTTAATTTGGGAAGGTTGGATTTTAATTCCGTTTGCTGCCCAGTATCCCTGACTCCTTGCTGCTCCTTTCTATTAGTTGGGGTTTGAGGGAGCATTGCAGGGGGAAATCTTAACTCGGGTGCTATCTACCCGAATAGTAAAATTGCTCCTATTCATCTGTGCTTTTGATATGTTCTAGTAGAACATCAATCAAGTGTATTTCATCAGTTTACATTGTAATTATCACCCCATTGGTGATTGCTGTCCAATATTAAAATTGTGTGATTTTCTTTGAATTTAAAATAAATAAATATTGTATTCCCAGCAACCGGCCTGGTTCATGGTCCATCATGACCCGGGATATTTGTAAAAGGGGGTGTCAGACAGGCTGGGTGCCAGCTCAATCTGAATTCTAGGAAATAAAGAATAAAGAAAAAGTATTCTAATTGAGCGCTACGTCTTAGGCTAAGGGCAACGGTCCTGGTCTGTGTGCACCTCTGCTTTTTTTATTAAGCTTTATTGTTCCTATAATTTCATTTTTAAAATAAACCATTGGTTTTGTTTTAAAATAAAAGTGTAGGAAGCAGTTGAAACTTTCACTTCAGTGCACTGCACTGAACGTTCCCTTAAAGAGCAGGGAGATGTGTTTGTGGGTTTGCATATGCATGGGAGGGGACGGGGTTTGTGGGGAGCGGGGGGAGGGGATGGAGTTTGTGGGGAGCAGGGGCAAGCCAGCAGGGAGCATAGTTCCACTACTTCTTTTCATACACTTCAACCACTGTGTAAATGTAATGAATTGGAGCGTCTCATATCAGTTCGCTAGATGCACACAAAAACAACACAATTCATCAACTGTATGTAGAGAAGTTGTGTGGCAGTAGACTACTGCCTCCTTCAGAGACACTCAGTTGTTTTATGCAAACACAATCTACGATTTGTCAATGGAAATCCGAATGATACACTCAACCACCCACTTCTGCTGTTTAGGAAACAGGCTGAGCCCGAATTCTGGTGCAATCCTTTTTGATAGACAGTTTACAAATATAATTTCCTATTTACAGATATAATTATTTTTAATGGTAAATTCAAGTTGAGTTGTTTGCATCTTTGCTAACGTGTGATTGGAAGTTGTCCTTTCTCAAGGAATGTGTGCATATAGTGGTCAAAATAAGTATTGCAGAACTGTAAAAAAATGGTCTTTTTTATGTTTCTTATTAATTTGAGCATGCATAATTTTTCCACTGTATACCCTTGTGTCTCATCAATGAAAAATAAAGTGCCTTTCTGACTGGTAACAATCTAATTGGGTTCGTGAACACTGAATTGTATATTCTTTTAAAGTTAATTATGTGACCATATTGCGTTTATCTATTGTGTTACAATATGTTTGGATAATAGTAGTGTGTGTAAGCATCTTTTCTGCAACCGTATACAGAGCGAATACGATGTTAAGATAATCTTTCTATAGTCCTTTTCTAGTCTATACATCTTTCAATTTTTATAATTTCTTTTAATTTAGGTAGTAACTGGACATTATGGTCTAGTTGTTTTCCAGAATGACTTTTCTGCAGTAAGAGATATGATCATATAATTTGCTGGATCTAATTTGCTTCGTAAAGTATTCTTTAATCTAACATGTGTGCGGGTTGTGACCAATTTAGACTAGAGGGTGAGCCCCTGAACATTAAAGCCAGACTGGGGAAGTTGTGAGGACAATAATAGAATGCATTATATGAGCCTGCTGCCAAGGTAATCATTTAATGTGCAACTGTAGTTGATTGACATATAATAATAAATGCACATCGTTGTGGACCATCACCTGCCCATTGATGCAGGCTCTGCAGGGTGTACATGGCGTATACACCAGACTCAACAGCCCATTCCTAGCCTTGTACATATAACTAACCCTGCTGTCCATAAAATCCAATGGCTGTATAGAAAATAGTCACTGCCTGTTAAATATAGCAGGAGTAGGGTAAAAGACTGCACAGTTGGTGGAGCCACTGTAAGAGGATTCAATTCAACACTGCAGCTAAGTCAATGCCTAGTCTGGGATATTGAATGGAAACCCTTATTGATATATCTTTATGTCCAGTTCATGAGTTCTGGATGACTACCCCTATATAACACCCCTCTCTTAGAATCCCCCTGACCCCACTGAGCCAGAAAGTAGTTCTGTTTTGCACGTTTAAAAGGTTTATTTGAGAATTTAAACAATATATATATATATCACACTTTATAATAAATTAATATCTGATAGTTCACTTAGACATATGATGTTGATCAACAATGGGTAATCTGGCACTAGCACACTTCTTTACAATCAATGAGGAGTTAGTATAAGATGGATAAAGTAGCAAAACTACTTTTATGATTTCAAGGGAAAAGCAATGAGGAATAAAATGCAGTACAGAAATACTTGATATGATTTTAGCAAAAGATAATATAATCACTTTTTCTCTGGCAATTCACCCCCCTCCCCTATGCAATGTAAAACATGGAATTAGATGGAAAGAGGAGCACACAGTTCTCAGGAATGCAATCAAATACAATACGAAATTCAGTTCCCCCCCAGCAAGCTTAGAGAAAACCGGTATGAATTTTAAAAACACAGGCCCAAAATGATTTTTAAATGTGATGGCAATGGATGAAAAATATGCTGAAAATGCTTTTAATTCCCTTTAGGAGGTTTGGGGGGAGTGGTAGCTACTTGGGATGAGTTCAGGCTCACTTTAGCAATGATTCAGGGATAGTTCTTAAGATGCAAACGAATTTTAGCAGTTCAGGCAAAAGCATCTATCTATTTACAAGTAAAGAAATCGGGCCAAATCGCAAATCGCAACAAAATTTGCGAGTGCGTGAATCGTGATTGCGGAAAAAAGTATAAGGAGTAGGTCGGTTCTAGTCTTGTTGGAAAGCTTAGATTATAAGCTTTCAGAGGAAAGTTAAACCAAGTTCGTAGCCCAAACGGTTCCAGAGATACGGACGATTAAATAAAGGTAGCTTTTCGGATTTTAAGTAAACTCAAAATGACAGGTGACAGCATAGCAGCTGCAGAATTGACAAATGACAGTGGTGCAGCTTTACAAAATGACAAGTGACAACTTCTAGGAGGCAGTTCTGGTTAGATTAAAATAGTTTGGATTAGATTATTTTAACTAAGAGATTGGTTCTGCACAGTTCTGCTAGGTACTCACAATATATTTTTGAAATAGGCCTCGCCACGGATCTGGTCAGGTTTTGGACTGGACTCCTGGTTCTGGTGTCGGCACTTCACAGTGATCTGGGTCAGCTCTCTGGTTCTGCTCACAGCGGTCTGGGTCACTCTGGATCTCTGATCTGGTCTGTCCGGATACAGCGGTCTCTGCACGGCTCCTGGATCTCTGCACTGGTCCTGGCAAAAGTTCTTGGCAAGGGATTCAAGCAGCTCGCCCAGCTGTGAGTAGCTTGCAATGATTTGAGGCCTGTGGCAGAGAACTCAGCTGGTGGTTTTAGGCCTCTGATTTAGGTTCTAAAGTATAAGTTCTAGGTTCTGGAATATGTAGCTGGAGTCAGTCTGGAACTGGTATCTTCTGGATGTTGTGTGGTCCGGCAAAGCTTCCCGCAATAAAATGGAAAATGAAGTTCTCTCTAGATTTCAGTGGCCCCTTTTTATGTGGTTTGAAAGTGGGTGGAGAGACTAGCTTTCTAGGCCCAACCCCTTCAGAGTTCTGATAGGTTGGAGAATTCTTTGCGTTCTCACTGGAGAGCAGGATTGTGTGTCAGAATTATGTCATTTAATGGCTTGCAGAAAGGACACTCCCCTGTCAAATTACAAACAAATCTATATTTGACCTAAAGACATATTTCATAGATACACAGTGGTTTGAAATTACATGCGCCCATCACGTATCACATGAGGTATACTCTGTTCAAACTCTGATGTTTCTAAGAGCTTGCATCCAGAAATGGCAATATTTTGCGCTTTTTAGTGGGTTAGGCAACATTGGTTTTTCATTAAAATTGATACACATGTACACCCTCCTACTACACATATCTCAGTAACTTTCCATTTGTCTAGCTTAAATACAGTGTCTGTGGTGTCAATAAATAGCGGGGTTTTGCCCCAGAACATCACACAAATTAGAGTTTGGGCTTGAATTGTAGGCAAAGTTTCCATTTAAAGGTTCCCCACATTTCACATTTCTGTCATCCGGTTACCAAGAGTTATCAGTGTTTCTGTAAAATATATATTTTGCTTTCAATTCAGTTCTCAGAGTGTTGGAGTCCGCCTCCAAGACTTGGGTGGGTCAGTGATCACATGTCTCTTCTGCTGGGAGCTCTTTGTGTACAGTCAACAGTCAACATCAGCATATTCTATTCAAGTGCAAGAGCCTATTGTGTGGTCTCCAGGAGGCTTCCTGGTGTGAATCTCTGGAGGTGAGAGGTTTCCCAGCCTTTTGGCCTGTTAATCAAATCAGATTGTCTCTGGGAACAGCAAGTGGTTAAGTTTTTAATTAACTCCCAGCCTTTGATGTAAAGGCCTCTCCTGCAACTCCTGACATGCAGTTTCCCTGTCAGAGTTTAGACCGCTAGCGCCGCCTTGAGGTATTTATCGGTACTGCGTCCATTTTTTGGATCAGTTTTGAATGAATGCATTTCAAACAAGAGATTTTACATGGAAGTATATTATCCAGGTTCAGCACATGGCACTGGTGTGGTTCTGCAGTAAAATAATTTTGTGCCCATTGAAGGAATGAATTCCCAATAGTTGTGGGTTGCTTTTGGCAATCCGCATTGCCCCTTTTGCAATGGTTTCAGGCTACTGTGTGTAGCCCAATGGTGGTTCTAGGCAGTGCCCTTCTGTGCCCATAACATCGGCAAAAATGGGTGGCAGCCTATTCTTCATGCATTTCCCTGTGCATTTTCTGGGAACCTCTGGCCATCATGATGTTTTCAATGCCAGTAATGCACATTTTTTTGTGGTAGGGCTCGGATGCATGGGTAAAAACATCCCACAAGCCCCCCTCTTGCGATGGCCATTCTGTTTCACTGATGAAACTCGCAAGATCTGGGATGTTCTCCTCATCATCTTCCGGTAGATGGCACAGTTCAGCATCTTTTTCTCCATCCGGTCGGATCGATCGGTTCTCCTCGCCGGTCCTGATGGGAAGATTGGGCGGTACCCCGGGCCCCTCGGGTCTCTGCTCCTGGTCTCCGGATCGTCCTCCTTGGCCAGTCGCCAGGTTTTCTTTCTCCTAGGACGACAAAGGAAAAGCGGCAATACCTATTCATGGACATTTCTCCCCCACCATTGATATAGTGGGGTGGCATATATATTTTAGAACTCAACAGATATGAACATGCACATTTTTTAAATTAAGCGACAGGAACACATAAACTTGAAAAACACAGAATTTGATAGGCTATATGTAGGATATTTTAGGGTTGGAATTGAATTACTCTGGAGCGGTACCCTCTGGGATTGCAGAGGACTCCTCCAGTTGCTGCAAAGTGTGCCTAGGATGGCAACACTTCAACTGTTTTATGTGGACCCACTTGTCTTCCCCCTCTGCCAAACCGCCTTTGGGGATGCAGATCTTGTAGGCCACAGGGGAGATCTTGTCTATAATTTCAAACAATCCCTTCCATGTAGGCAAGAATTTTCGCTGTTTGGCCTGGTTCCTTTGGAAATTGTGTAGATAGACCCAATCACCCACCTTATATTCCTTTCGGGTAGTTTTTAAATCATGGTGGGTCTTCATGCTCTCGGCTGATCTTTCTAGATAGCGCTGAGCATAGGCAAAAGCATGCTGAAGGTGTTTCCTTGAATTCTCCACATACTCATGAGTTGTGGAGGCATTTATCAACGTTTGCTCTTGGGTTCTGTAGAGCAAATGCTGGGGAAGCACCATCTTGCGTCCAGTCATCAACTCAAATGGTGACATTTTGGTTGCAGATGAAGGGGTAGATCTGATGGCCATTAGGACCAGAGGTAATCGGATATCCCAACTTGGCCCAGAATCTGCCACAAACATTTTTAAGATGCTCACAATGGTTCGGTTATATCTCTCCACTGCTCGAGAAGAAGCTGGCCTGTAAGCAATGTGTAGCTTCCTTTTAACCCCCAGTATCTCCCACATCTTTGTCATTACTTCACTGGTGAAGTGGCTACCTCTGTCTGACTCAATCCTTTGAGGTAGACCAAAACGGGAAAAGATGTGGTTAATCATCAGGGCAGCTGCTGTTTCTGCCTTGCAGTTTGGGGCTGGGAGACATTCCACCCACTTGGTAAACAAGCATGTAACGGTCAACATGTACTTGTTTCCTCTAGACGAGTGAATCACAGGGCCTACAAAGTCGATTTGCAAATCTGACCATGGGAGTGTCATTGCCCTCTTTTGGAGAGGTGCCCGGTGTGTGAGGGATGTTGGCTGAAATTGTGCACACACAAGACACCCCTTCAAGTGTTGGTCGAGGTCCTGCCCCATGTGTGGCCAGTATGCAACCTCTCTTAAGATTTCCAGTGTTGTGTGAAACCCCCTATGACTGGCGGTGGCCGCATCATGGGCGTGACTTAACATCAGGCTTCGAAATGAGGTAGGAACCACCCACTGATCATGGCCAGCTTGGGATTTCCTTACCAACAAACCGTCTTGGATTCGGAACATTTTTGGACATTTCATCAACACTCTTAGGTCCTCTTTCCCAATGTAATCGGTATCCGTCAGGGGAAAGTTCTCAGGGTCCTCAAGGTGTTGGTAAAACTTACCAATAATTGGATCCCCCTTCTGAGCTTTAATCAAATCAGCATCAGGGGTCTCCTTGCTCCATTGGGCAGTTGAAAGATCATTGTGAGCATTTGTCTGGGACCTAGTGATAGCAGTGACCTGGATTTCCCCCAACAGGGACTCTATTTCTATTAGATCCCCTTGGATGGCCCCGGTTTTGGCCAGCTGATCAGCTAAGTCATTTCCAGTTTTGTCTGGTCCCTCTACTTTGGAATGAGTCTTGATCTTTTTCCAGTAGATGGTCATCCCATTCGATGTGACCAGATCATCAATGTTTTGGATTAACTTCCCATTTTTCAAGGGTTTGTTATTGGCACATAACATGACTCAGGTTTTCCAATTAACCAGGTGCTCAACAAACCCGTTCCGTACATAATCCGAATCTGTGATTATGACCAGTTCGTGGAGTTGATGCTGGACAGCAGTGAGGATGGCCTGATGCACAGCCATCAATTCTGCCACCTGACTACTTCGAAGACCAATTTTGTATCCAGCGGAGGGTTCTGGGAACTCCTTCACCCATGCTACGCCAGCCACCAGTTCTTTCACCCCGTCGTTGTCAACATGGTAAGAGCATCCATCCACATAGACAGTGGGCATTCCCTCACACTTGTCTTCTTCAAAGACTTTGTGTGGGGAATTAAGGTATGCCTCCATGTTGTCCTTGATTTTTAGACTTTCGTCCTCGAGACAGTTTTCTCTGGCACAATCATGCAAGTCAGCCAGACCTTGCGCGAGGGGCCTCTTCTTGTTTTGGCGATATCTGACCTCCACAGGAAAGCCTTGCATTGACAGAATCCAGGAAGTAATTCGGGAATTACTCACGTTTCCGGCCCGGATTCTGTCACTCTGGAGATATTGCAGAGGCTGGTGTGGAGTCTCCATTATGATGTGTTCCCCCTGGATAAACGGGCGGTAATTCTTCAATGCCCACACCGTTGCCAGGAGTGCCTTCTCACAATCGTTGAATTTTTCCTCCACAGAGGATAAAGTTTTGCTCGCATAGGAGATTACTTTATTGACCTTGTCATGCTTTTGGTATAATACTGCCATCAAGCACGTATTAGAGAACCCTGTCTCCAGGAAGAACTCCTTGTTTCTGACAGGGTAAGCTAGGCAGGGCGCTTGTGAGAGGCTTCTTTTGAGTTGTCTTACTGCCTCGGCTTGTTCTGGACCCCATTCCCACTTGACCCCCCCTTCCAGAGATGAATCAGGGGTCTGGTGATCTCTGCGTAGCCCTCAATGAACTTTCTGCTGTAATTAGTCAGTCCAAGGAGGCTCCTTAGTTCCCGCAGAGTTGTGGGGTCTATCAGTTTCTGGAGTGCTTCCACCTTCTTTTCCTGGGGACAGAGACCCTGAGGAGTAATCTCATGCCCCAAGAAATTAACACGGGTTCTACACCACTGTGCTTTCTGAAAGGAAAGTTTTGCTCCGGCGGCCCACAACTGGGTCAGAACATAACGGATCTCCGCTATGTGTTCCTCCACAGATGAACTTTTGATGAGGACATCATCTACATAAGCCAAGTTACCCCTCGCACCCAGGTCGGGCATGGCCTTATGTAGGAAAATGTTGAATTCATTGCCGGAGTTGAGGTATCCGAAGGGAGTCCGGGTCCATGTGTACTGCTGGCCCCCAAAGGTAAAAGCCAGTTTGTATTGGTCCTCCCTACTGACAAGCACGGTCCAGTATCCATTGGTCAGGTCTATTGCAGTGAATACTCGTGACCCCTGAATCTGGGCCAGCCCTTGGCCAATGTAGGGCAGAGGCCATCGGGAAGTATGGACCCGTTTGTTGAGCTCCCTAAGGTCGGCGCAGAGTCTTCACTGGCCGTTTGGCTTTAATATTCCCAGCACCGGATTATTGAAAGTGCTGTGGACTGGACGGATTATTCCCCGGGACTCAAGGTTCTTAATTATTTCAGTAAGGGACTCCATGGATGCAAGAGGCAAGCGATATTGCTTCACAAACACTGGAGTCATTCCAGGGTCCGTGGGAATTGTTGTGGTGTGGATGTCGGTGCGACCACAGTCATACGAGTCTACCGCAAAGAGATCTTGGAAATCCAAGAAAACTTGTTTCAACTTTTGCTTCTGTTCTAGAGTCACACAGGCATCAGCTAGGTTGACTCTCTCTTCCACCATCTGCCTGAAGCCTGGAAAGACTTCTGGTTTGGCTATCTCAGCGGCTTCCTCCAGCTGGGTAGAGAAGTCCCTGGTCAGAGTACTGATTTGGATCGGAGGCTTCAGGTGGGCAAGGCAGCCCACATGGACCTGGAAAATCACCTCATCCCCTCTGAAGTCACAAGTCACATCTTCCTTACCATAAGGGCAAGAAGTGCACACCAGGAACTTCCCCCCATGCCGGGTGAAAATCCTGTCTGGTGTTGTATTGTCCTCACTGTCAAAACAGTCCTTGGGGATTGGTCCTAACAGTTCATTTCCTAAATCAATGGAGAAATGTCGGTCATCAACCACCATTCCAATAATGGTGCCTGCGGCTAGAGTAATACTCTTTAAATTGCTGTTATCCACCTCTATTAGAATGGTGTCATGTTCGATATTGACTAATGGAGTTGGGTTTACCCCCAACCCTTGCTTTTGAAGAGAAGCGTTTAGATGTATGTAAGCATCAGGGTTTTTCAAATGTTGTCCTCTTTTAACTTTCACTTCCAGGGAGAATTGTCGGGTCCTTTCTGGGATGTGACTTCCTCTTTAATCTGAATTTCAACTGCATAAGGTAGCAATTGAGCTGACCTAAATGCTTTTTCTGGATCATCAAAGCCCATGGGATTATCCGCTAATCGGGACCAAGCTTTGAAGTTTATTAGGTCCAAACTAATGGCAAAGCGATTGAGAATGTCACTGCCTAAGTAAAAGGCGGCAGTGACATCTCGCACGACCCAACAATTATGGACTATGCTCTTGTTGCCAACGGAGATTTTGAGCATACACCTGCTTGGCAGGAGATGTTGGGAATTAGGTGCTTCCAGGTCCATTTCCCATTTGTCTATCAGTTTGAATGTGGGAATGGCTGGATCTTTTGGGAGTTGGCAGAACATGGCTTCGCTGATGAAGCTCTTACCGTTGTTCACACACACTCGAGCGAGAACAGAGTCCTTCCCATCATTTGACTGAACAGGGATGAACAACTGCTCTCCAATTTGCTGAATATCAGCCAGGATCTGAGCTGATTTCACATCTTTCTGGACTATAGGAGTGGGAGTGTCTGATTGTGGATTAGTAACGAATTTCAGGGTGTTTCCTTCGAGTGTGGAATACCACCTTAAACTCGAAGGAAGGTTGATTTTCAGAAATAGAGAGGACCCCCCATCACAGGTCTGTTGTCCTACTGCTATTACTGTCACGTCTGGAGTTTCGTTGTTCTGGAAGTGAAATTCTACTTGGTCAGATTTTTGTTCAACCATGTGGCAGGTGCTGTTTAAACTAACATGGTTGACACTCTGTTTTAATTTTATTGGTCGGCTAGTCTGGGTCCAGAGGACCTTGTTTACACAATCTGTTAGGGGTGACAACCTTCTCAGGAGGTCATTCCCTAGTAAACAAGGGATGCCCTCTGGAGTCACTACTATGACCGGGTGTTTGACCTTGTGTCGCCCAATTTTAATGTCCAAGTCTGCAGTTCCCTCAACGGGAATTTCCTTCCTGTCAAAGTTCTGCAGTTGTCCAGGAAGAGAGGTGAGAGGAATTCGGTAATTCTCCCCCCTTCCTGCATTTAGTTCCTCAAAGGCCCTTTTGGACAGAAGGGTAGCTTGGGATCCAGTGTCCACCAGTGCCAAAATTGTACCCTGCCCCTGTACTTGTACCGGGGCATAGTATCTTCCCTCCTTCTCCTCAAGGGGGCACAGATAATGCACATTTTTGGACAACTGGTGGGCTAAATTTCTGGTTTTGGACATGGCGAGAGAAGAGATTTGGGCAGAATTCTGTGGAGAGTCTTGGGAATCTGAAAGAAAAAGTTGGCAACTGGAGATCAGAGCCATTGTGGGTTCCCCTGGTTCCGGTTCTGGGCCACCCCCCCTTTTTGGAGGCAGTCACCAGGATGGGTTTGAACCAGGGGATTTCAGTATTGTGGGTTCTGGGATGAGATGATGGGCGGCGGTAGCTCAGTCTCCACATCTCTCCAGTCTGAATTGGCGTCCCTTGGGACCCATTTTTCCTTGGGAGGAGTTCCCCCATCTCTAAAGGAGAAGATCCTTTCCCCAGGATCTTCTGAGGATCCCTCTCCCTCAAATTGGAAGACCTGTACTTTCTCCACAAAGTGGGTCTGTTTGGGTCCTTTGTTTCTCCTACCCCCCCTCTGCTCCTTGGGAGGCAGGCATTCAGGGGCAGGAGATTTTGTTTCCGGTTCCTGGTTTTCCAGGGGCTGTTTACAGGTTGGGAAGGAAGCTTCCTCCAAGGGTTTACACCCCCCTTCCCCTTGTGCCTCCTCCCTGGGAACCGGTGGGTTATCGGGGTGCTGCCCCCGTCATTGTTCTGGAGCACCAGGTCCCGAGTTTGGGGCATTCTGCAGAGGCATGCTCATCTGAGGGTTCTGCTGAGCCCTCAGTATGTGACCCAGATCTCGTGCCATATTTTGGACCTGGCGCTCAAGTTGTGAAACCCGCTCAGGCTGATACGGGGTTCTATTTTCTCCCCTGGGCTGATCCTGGGAA
Organism: Ambystoma mexicanum; assembly: GCF_040938575.1. NCBI lineage: Eukaryota > Metazoa > Chordata > Amphibia > Caudata > Ambystomatidae > Ambystoma > Ambystoma mexicanum. The sequence continues at coordinate 912,922,711 of NC_090937.1, read as the reverse complement.
GGGTAGCTATCCTTTCTCTGGTAGTACCCCTGGTTGGGAAGATTTTGGTACCCCTCCACCCTTGGCCTCCCCTCTCCCGGATTAGGTTGTCTGGGCTCAGGGAATTGGGGAAAGAAGGATGGATGATTTTGGGGCTGGAAATTGGGTGGATACCTGGGGAAAAAGTTCTGCCCAGGATTTGGAGATTTTCTGCCCTCCTGTGGGAAGTTTGGAGGGAAGTTCCCTGGGTTAGGTGCTTGGCCGGATCCCCCCGCTTGGGCTGGGGGAGTCCACACATAACCCAGGATTGGTTGGTTTCCCTTATAGCGGGGACTTACATAGTCAGGGGAGCGGGGGACCCCATTTGTGGGACTACCTCCTCGACTCCCTGTCTGTGCCTGGCCCGAGGGCCTTCTGGGCTGTGAATTATTTGGTGCAGGCAGGTTTTTAGGCCCCCCATCTCCAAATCTAAAACGGGGGCAACCTTTACCTCTGCCACCTTTGCAGCAGCAGGGGTGCTGTTGGTTTTGGGGTTTTTCGGCGCGTTATTTTTATTTTCGATAGGCTTCTGCACCTCATAGATCCGGGTAGCCTGTTCAATGACCCAGTCTAAATATCTTTTCTCATGAAAATCTCTCACGAGCTGGGTCATTATATATTTAGGGAGAGCATGGAAAAATGTATTGACAAACTCTTTGCTGTCTGTGCGCACCCTTCTGGTGGTCTGCGCAAAAGTACGCTTTAATTCTTGCACAAACTCTTGTGGGGCCTGATCCTCCCCACATTGCAAATTGTAGGCTGCCTTGCGAGCCTCTTGAGGATTTCTGTGAACAGAAAAATGTTTCAAGATGGCCGCCTTATAGGTGGACCATCTCAAATGATTTTGGTCCTCCAGCCCCGCAAACAAACTGGAGTATTCTGGGGAGAATGTCCATTTGACGTACTGGATGCAGCTACTGCTGTCCTTCAAATGGAAAGTCTCCATCATTTGCTCATAGAGCTCCAAGTGTTCCCAAACGGAATACTTGGCGTTCTTATGATAAGGCGTGATGACACTCCTTATTGCCTTTATTTGCTTCAATGGGTCCTTAAGCAAGGCCCTTTTTGCCTTATTGGCCTTTTTGGTTCGGGTAACCCTGGTCCATTCATCCTCTGACTCAGAGGCACTGCTCCCAGAGGTTCCTGTCTGATCTTCCAGGTTTTCCCGGATTCTGCGAGCCTGGGAATGGCTGGCAGAATGTAGGGACCTGGTCTCCTGTGTCCTGCGCCGTTCAGAGGAGTCTTCAGATTCCTCCTTGCTGCCAGGATTTGATGGGTACCCCCCCACTGACCTAACTGGGCAGAAGTTTTCAGGATGCCCTTAATGGGCCTGCTCTCCTGGGGTTCCCCACTAAATTGCACTGTGCTTGGGTGCCCATACCCGGATGCCCGCCCCTCCATTCCTGGGAGGTACTGGCCTATGAGCCCCATACTTCTGGTTGGATAGTAATCTGCCATCCCTGTGGCCCGGTGCTCATGTGCGCGAGTGGACATGGGGGTGGCAGAGTCCAGGGACTGAGAGATATGAAGGCCTCTGGTACTAGGGCTCCTGAGGTTATGCTCAGGGGTCTCCCTCTCCCAGCGAACCTGGTCTCTATCCGCCCCTGCTCCCTGTTGCAATGCAAGAGCCTGCGCTTTCAGTTCCTCAGTTAAGGCCTTACTAGACTCTATCAGTCTCTCCTGCATCGCTTCCTGTTGTTGGAGCCTATCATTGTGCTGACAGAGAGCCTCATTTTCTCTCTGTGCCTCCTGATTGGTCCCGGAGTACTGGGCCAGTCTTTGCTGCAGGAGGGTTACCTCCTGAGTCCCTTCCCTACTGGCCCGCTCCTTTCTTGCCAGAGCCTCCTCCACCTGGTGTGCTCTAACAAGTTCTGGTGTTCTTTTTGGAGGTCACCCAGTCCCTGGAGGGCCAGGTGATTTTCTTCCATTTTCCTTTTTAAATGGCAGACTTCTTGGCCTAAGGTGTCCCTTTCCTGACTAAGAGTCTGCATCTGTGCCGCCAGGTCATCCCTTTGCCTTTGGAAGGCACCGGCTCTCTGGCGCTCCTGATCAAACTCTGCCTGGGAATCCAGGTCTTTCAGAATCAATGTATTGCTTTCTGCCTTTTCCCTATCTAGGTGGCTTTGCAGGGTGACTACCTGCTCAGCACATACCCTATTGAAATCTAATTGTTGCTCCAGCTTTTTCTGGCTCTGTAGTAGGGAGTCCAAACCTTCTTGGTACTCCTTTTGCAAGGCCAGAAATCTGGTATCCTGGTCAGCCTTTTCCTGTTGCAGGATGTCCATATCCTCTTTTATTTTAATGATATACTGCCTACTATCATTTTCTAACTCCTGGCTCCTCTGCAGCCTCCGCTTAGAAGAGACCAGGTCAGATTGGACCTTCTCTAACACCATCTGTCGCTTATTTGCCAGATCTTGGCTTTCAGTACATTTATCCTGCATATCTCCCATATATAGGTACAGGTATGCCGCTATCCTGGCAATCTTATTGTGTTCATCTTTGGCTTTAGGAGCCATATATAGTTCACTCAGGGCCACATGTAATGGACCCTGATCTCTCCATTTGTCTGACCCTGTTTCAGTGACCTGTTGCGCGATGGCCTGCAACCAGACCGTTTGGTTCCTGGTGAGTCCACTCACCTCTCACAAATAGCTTATGTAAGAGGTGCTCCCTCGCTATTTTCATGTCTACCAAGGTCGTCATTCTAGAGATTGATCTCTGTCCTGACTTACAGAAATTAGTATTTTATTTTTGCAAAACAGACCTTTTCCTTAGAGTGTCCCTTTGAAGAGTGCTTTACAGCGTAAAACAGCGTGGTGATCCGACCGGATGTATGTATCCTGTCAGTTAGCACACTGTATTAAGCTGCACAAGTGATAGATCTAACCCAGACATCCGGCTTGAGCCCCCAATTTGTAAGAGGATTCAATTCAACACTGCAGCTAAGTCAATGCCTAGTCTGGGATACTGAATGGAAACCCTTATTGATATATCTTTATGTCCAGTTCATGAGTTCTGGATGACTACCCCTATATAACACCCCTCTCTTAGAATCCCCCTGACCCCACTGAGCCAAGAAGTAGTTCTGTTTTGCAAGTTTAAAAGGTTTATTTGAGAATTTAAACAATATATATATATCACACTTCATAATAAATTAATATCTGATAGTACACTTAGACATATGATGTTGATCAACAATGGGTAATCTGGCACAAGCACACTTCTTTACAATCAATGAGGAGTTAGTAAAGGATGGATAAAGTAGCAAAACTACTTTTATGATTTCAAGGGAAAAGCAATGAGGAATACAATGCAGTACAGAAATACTTGATATGATTTTAGCAAAAGATAATATAATCACTTTTTCTCTGGCAATTCACCCCCCTCCCCTATGCAATGTAAGACATGGAATTAGATGGAAAGAGGAGCACACAGTTCTCAGGAATGCAATCAAATACAATACGAAATTCAGTTCCCCCCCAGCAAGCTTAGGGAAAACCGGTATGAATTTTAAAACACAGGCCCAAAATGCTTTTTAAATGTGATGGCAATGGATGAAAAATATGCTGAAAATGCTTTGAATTCCCTTTAGGTAGGAAGTCGGTTAGTCCTGTTAGAAAGCTTAGATTCTAAGCTTTCAGAGGAAAGTTAAACCAAGTTCATAGCCCAAACGGTTCCAGAGATACGGACGATTAAATAAAGGTAGTTTTTCAGATTTTAAGTAAAATCAAAATGACAGGTGACAGCTTTGCAGCTGCAGAATTGACAAATGACAGTGGTGCAGCTTTACAAAATGACAAGTGACAACTTCTAGGAGGCAGTTCTGGTTAGATTAAAATAGTTTGGATTAGATTATTTTAACTAAGAGATTGGTTCTGCACAGTTCTGCTAGGTACTCACAATATATTTTTGAAATAGGCCTCGCCACGGATCTGGTCAGGTTTTGGACTGGACTCCGGTTCTGGTCTCAGCACTTCACAGTGATCTGGGTCAGCTCTCTGGTTCTGCTCACAGCGGTCTGGGTCACTCTGGATCTTTGGTCTGGTCTGTCCGGATACAGCGGTCTCTGCACGGCTCCTGGATCTCTGCACTGGTCCTGGCAAAAGTTCTTGGCAAGGGATTCAAGCAGCTCGCCCGGCTGTGAGTAGCTTACAATGATTTGAGGCCTGTGGCAGAGAACTCAGCTTGTGGTTTTAGGCCTCTGATTTAGGTTCTAAAGTATAAGTTCTAGGTTCTGGAATATGTAGCTGGAGTCAGTCTGGAACTGGTATCTTCTGGATGTTGTGTGGCCCGGCAAAGCTTCCCGCAAGAAAATGGAAAATGAAGTTCTCTCTAGATTTCAGTGGTCCCTTTTTATGTGGTTTGAAAGTGGGGGAGAGGCTAGCTTTCTAGGCCCAACCCCTTCAGAGTTCTGATAGGTTGGAGAATTCTTTGCGTTCTCACTGGAGAGCAGGATTGTGTGTCAGAATGATGTCATTTAATGGCTTGCAGAAAGGACACTCCCCTGTCAAATTACACACAAATCTATATTTGACCTAAAGACATATTTCATAGATACACAGTGGTTTGAAATTACATGCACCCATCACGTATCACATGAGGTATACTCTGTTCAAACTCTGTTGTTTCTAATAGCTTGCATCCAGAAATGGCAATATTTTGCGCTTTTTAGTGGGTTATGCAGCATTGGTTTTTCATTAAAATTGATACACATATACACCCTCCTACTACACATATCTCAGTAACTTTCCATTTGTCTAGCTTAAATACAGTGTCTGTGGTGTCAATAAATAGCGGGGTTTTGCCCCAGAACATCACACAAATTGGAGTTTGGGCTTGAATTGTAGGCAAAGTTTCCATTTTAAGGTTCCCCACATTTCACATTTCTGTCATCCGGTTATCAAGAGTTATCAGTGTTTCTGTAAAATATATATTTTGCTTTCAATTCAGTTCTCAGAATGTTGGAGTCCGCCTCCAAGACTTGGGTGGGTCAGTGATCACATGTCTCTTCTGCTGGGAGCTCTTTGTGTACAGTCAACAGTCAACATCAGCATATCCTATTCAAGTGCAAGAGCCTATTGTGTGGCTCCAGGAGGCTGCCAGCCAGTCTGCCTTCTATCAATCAAGAGGTCATGTGAGATTCTAACTCCTGGTGTGAATCTCTGGAGGTGAGAGGTTTCCCAGCCTTTTGGCCTGTTAATCAAATCAGATTGTCTCTGGGAACAGCAAGTGGTTAGGTTTTTAATTACCTCCCAGCCTTTGATGTAAAGGCCTCTCCTGCAACTCCTGACATGCAGTTTCCCTGTCAGAGTTTAGACCGCTAGTGCCGCCTTGAGGTATTTATCGGTACTGCGTCCATTTTTTGGATCAGTCTTGAATGAATGCATTCCAAACAAGAGATTTTACATGGAAGTATATTATCCAGGTTCAGCACATGGCACTGGTGTGGTTCTGCAGTAAAATAATTGTGTGCCCATTGAAGGAATGAATTCCCAATAGTTGTGGGTTGCTTTTGGCAATCCGCATTGCCCCTTTTGCAATGGTTTCAGGCTACTGTGTGTAGCCCAATGGTGGTTTTAGGCAGTGCCCTTCTGTGCCCATAACATCGGCAAAAATGGGTGGCAGCCTATTCTTCATGCATTTCCCTTTGCATTTTCTCGGAAGCTCTGGCCATCATGATGTTTTCAATGCCAGTAATGCACAGTTTTTTGTGGTAGGGCTCGGATGCATGGGTAAAAACATCCCACACCACTAACCCAGACATCTGTGAACCCCAGGGCATTAGGAGGGAGGTCAAGTTCACTGCATGACATGGTTGATGACCACTGCCTGCCCATTGGTATGTTGGGCATGCACACTTCCATTCACTCACACCCAAAGGTATCCAAAATATAATCCTTGCACAACACTAGAATGCATGAGACTCAGGAGTTAATTGCCAAAATCAGTACCGCCCATCAAGATGCTCAATCCTAGATGGGGAACAGATGCTTTGTAACTCATTTCCAACACCTTGCGATTCTGTAATCCAAATGAGAAGCACCCAATCCCCAAACACACTGACATGAGCCTCACACCTGTGGACTCTTGAATATTTAAAAAGTCTGGGACTACTCCTGAGCAGGAGAACCAGGATGCCAAGAGATCTGGGGAATGAAGTGCAGTTTAGAGTGTGGTGTTGCAGCTAGGAGGGACGGCCAAGAGAGAGAGAGAGAGAGAACGAGAGAGAGAGAGAGAGAGAAGTGACAGTGGAGTAGGGCGACAGAAGAGAGGATTTGAAGGAGGGAGCAAACAAAGCACAGGTCATAGAGGGACAAAAGGAAGAGGGGAGTTGATGGTGGGGGAAAGAAGAGTGAACCTGAAAAATGGAGCATTACGGATGGAGAGTAAAGAGAAGGAGATTAAAAAGAGAAAGAAGAGCAGAGGAGGTGAAGAAAATACCAAGAAGAGCAGCAGTGGAAGAGAGTTGACAGAAAGGATGAATTAAAGTGGAGTAGAGAGACAGAGGAACTCAAACGTGAAAACAGGGAGCAATATGTCTGTAAGAGTTAGGAAGGGGAAACAGAAAGACCAGAAAGAAGAAAGAGTGGAATAGCAGAAAGGAGAAAAAGGAAGAGAAGTGGCCCAAGAAACAGAGCCTAACTACTTTTGTGTCCAATTATCACTAAAGAGTCTGATTCCTGACTTCTGTACAGATGATCGAGGCATCAGGGGTTGTTGTGCATGGTATTCCAAAATTCCATGAGGATGTACGTCTTATCTAAATCAGATGAAGTTGAGCAAAGGAAGACACTAAAATAAGGCAAGAAGTTTGGGGCACTATATACTGTGTGTGACAGTTTACCAACAGGAAGGTGAAACCCATATGTGGAAGGAAATAGGGAGAGCTACAGGCCTATCGAGGCCAGGAGACACATCAGTTGCTGATTTACCCTGAATTCAAGATTTTTGTGTGTTTAGAAAATATACCCCGTGTTTACTTGTAATTGGTTCTGGGTTCCTTTGTTGACCCACTCGTACATTCCAGAATAAATGTAATGGAAACATATGAACCCAAACAAATTGTATTAGGTAAACTGCATTCCTTAACCATATCATATAGGCCCTTCTATAAGAATTGTAAAGGGAAATTATTTGCAGGCAGATGGTTTCTTAAGAGTAAACTGCACCTTAGGTTGAGGGCATACTATCAATTACATCTATTTTTGTTTTACAAACCTTTTGAAGAGTTTCTGACCATGTTACTAAGGCCAACATATTTTAGCGTTTACTCAGAAGAGTGAACCTTCATACTTAAAAAAAAAATAGTTCTGTGAACTTTAAACGACACTGGAAACCCTGAACACTGCTATGAACGGATCATTTAAAAGGTATGTCAAACATGAACATCACTGCAGAATTAACTTTGGAAGACAGGACTAAGGGGGTCATTACGAGTTTGGAGGTAGCCATGGTGCAAATAGCACCATGGCTGCCTCCAAACCCGTGTCCGGGTTTGGGTTCACTGAATGGGGACTTACCGGGTCATTCCAACCTTGGAGGACTCGGTAAATCCCATTCAGAAAACCATTCCCCATTCCCATTTGAGCCCCGACAGGGCTCAAATGGGAATGGGGAAGGAGCTAATAACAGGCCCGCAATTTGCGGGCCCTTTATTAGCTCCATGGTCCCTTAACGGGTCCCGCTAAGACAGGCTGGTAAGTCCAGCCGGTCCTGGTGGGACTCGCTAAGGGACCTAGTAATAGGGCGGTAGGGGGATAACGACACCGGCATCCTTACTGGTCCCGTTAACCCCCTATCACCAGGGACGGAATGACCCCCTAAGTGTTGAGATTAAACTATAAATCTTTTCATTCTGAAAACCCAACATGGACTCAAAAATGAGAAATCAAATTTCTGATCACTTCTCCATTTGTATGACGAACCCAAAAGATCCCTTGTATATTATTATTTGGAAATTATCTATTTGGGCTCAAAAGAACAAAAGGAGCATGTTACAACATCCGTTATTCTAATTTGTGACCACTCTAAGGGGCCGATTCATGGAACAAATGTGCGCCGAAAATCTTTGCGCAAGCTGGCGCCAGTGTGAAAAAGCAAGCGCACATGCACGCATGCGATTCAAGGAAGGGCCTGCGCGTGTTTTCCCCTGGATGTGCACCAAATCTGTGCGTGGCGCACAAGGGCGCACACGTCATTGCAACATCCCGAACGCCGTGCGCGACGCGCACAGGGAAAGCACACACTGTCGGCGCACACACCAAAAAGGGGGCGGGACATGGGGTGTAACACATGGAATGGGGAACAACACATGAAAAAGAAGGCATAACTGCGGAAGTACTGCAGGGAACTACACGGAATGACCACACGAACAACACGTATTCATGGAATCGAATACGGGAAACCCGCGCATGCTAAAAGACGCGCATAGGCGTCAACACGTCCGCCACACGAAGGCAGACGGAAGCATCCCCATGCACAGTATAAAAGTGCATGCAAACAACAAACACGTATATAAAGCTACGATGAATGCCCCATTTGTCGCAGCACTGATCGTGGGAAACCGCAGGAGGAGAAGAATAGCCACAGCCCATATTTTTCCCGCCCCGGACTAGCCTTTTTGGGATGCCTGATGACCAGGTCTACGGCAGGTATAGGTTTCCACCTCATATCATCCTAGACCTGGTCACGGAGTGGGAAGATGACCTTACATCCCCCACCCTGTGCTCCCAAGCATTGAGCCCCTTGGAGAAGGTGCTCAATGTCCTGCATTTTTTGGCCACTGGGTCATTTCAGCAGACAACTGCCATAGTGGGGGGGGGGTCTCACAGGCCATGCAGTCACGCTGCTCCTCAGTCCGCAGGCACATATATATGCATGTCACACACAGAGAAATACACAAACCCTAATAATCACAACCATTATCACCTCCCCAGGGGACAGTGCCTACCCTCTGAGCAACCACATGATGACGACAATCCGGAACCCCACCACACCACCCCAGGTAAGATACAACGCTACCCATATTGCAACCAGGGGCATAGTGGAGCACACATTCGTAGTGCTCAAGTCACGCTTCTGCTCCCTTGACCGCTCTGGCGGGCAGCTACTATATGCACCCCCAGTAGTGTGCAGGATCATTGTGGCAGCATGTGTCCTGCACAATGTTGCAACACGGCAGGGTGTACCAGTGGACATGGTGGTGCCCCCACATCCCCAACCACAGGCACAGGCGCTGCCCATGGGAGGGGATAGGGCAAGTGGCGAGGCAGCCCGGACCCAGCTTGTGGCCACATTTTTTACCTAAACTCCCACCCCTGCGGAGTGCACACAGGCCTGGCACATACCAGGTGACAATTGATGATGACAAAGAGACAGTCAACTGTCACAACCTTACCACTCTGAGGATGTTGCCATGGAAGTGCTACATTGTGTGCATCCCTAGCTACTTAAACCTAACCAATCCTGTGTGACCAAAAGGAACACATGAAAGGTGTGTATCACTCCCCCACAAAACAGGCCATGACAATCCCTGGTATGTCACCCAAACCCTCCCAACCCACATCACCCTTGTCCGCCACACCATGACATGGCATGCAATAGCAAAAGCCCAACACATGACCAATAAGATACGAAGTGACATGTGATAAATGGAAAGTGGCTTGAGAAAATGATGCCTGACATGGAATCAGATGCAATGACTGACCAATAACCTCCCACACATACCAAGTCATACACAAATGCTTTCCACCAGGCGTAGCATGAACATAACACTGAATGCCTGTTCACATGCACATTGGGCAAGGCTAAATCCCTACTCCAGAACCCGTGTGCTGTGTGTGTCTCCTGCAACACACTGCTCAGCACACAGCACAGTGAGCAGCCATTGTGTTGTAGATAAACCTTGAGCATCACATGAAAAGGACTAATTAAATATATAACCAATTGACGCATGTACAGGATCCCCAAATGGTCATAGATCATGCGCTGCAGGGACACAGCGGGCCCCAGAAGGCAATCCGTGTGCACCTGTGGCCATGGAAGGGTGGTTGTACATGTGGTGGATCATTGTGCAACTGTGTGTGTCATTAGGGACATGCACTCAATACATGCATGTGAAATCAAGTGACCCTCAGTGTCCTGTACACATCACATGTGAGCATTGCCCATGTGTACACCCCAGCAGGTCAAACCACACCAATCCCCTCACACCTGAAAAGTAAAGGCAACACAGGAACAGGCATTGACCAGCAGAACACATCATGTACATAGTAACCCACAATTACAATATCAGAGTCCCCAAAACACTGTAGCCCGAGCCAACTGTCCAACAACAAAAGGCCCTCCCTCATTTACACATCACCATGACCCACTGAACAACTGTGTCTGGGGTATGTAGCCTTCTTCCTTCAAGTCTACCTGGCTACAGGATCACCCTACCCCTTGGCCTCCATGTTCCACCCTGAGTGTAAATAGGGTCCAGCCCCCTCAGAGGCCACCTTGACTGGTAATAATACCAAATCGCAGAGAACTCCAAGGAGCCAAATCCACAAACCAGGGAAAAAGCCTGTAGGCACCAAAAAACCCTGGAAGAGTCTCTAATAGATGTCTTGAAGTAGAAGAAAATGTCCAAGCACACGTTCAAGCACAATGATAGAATAACCAAGGTAGCACAGTTCAACAATGCTCCAACAGGATGGGTACCATGTTCGGTACATAATATAAAATGATGATGCAACAACTGATGGGTAGTGTCACAGCTCCGGTGTCCAGGTGCAGGAGTGGCACGAACCAACCACCCCCTCCGTTGTCTGGGCGCCTGCAAGGTCAAACTTACACAGGCCTCTGAGACCCCGGCAGGGAAGGAGGGTCAGGGATATGTTGTTCAGACAGGCATTGGTATTCAGGATAACCGGAAAGAGGTGCAGGAGAGGGGAGTAGGATTGTCAAGGGAAAGTAGGCAAAATATAAAAAACAACTTTTGCCAATAACACATACTCAATCAGACAATACATGTTCATCATGCACATTGTACCAAATGAGTCAAATGCAAGCCAAAGAGAGACTTATCTCTGGGGTGAGTTCTGGCCTCCTGCCTACACACTCTCAGGTCTGGTAACAGGAGCAGTTCAATGCTGGAAAGAGAGTTTGAGTTACTAATCTGTGTGTGTTTACAACACACACACACAACACCATTCATGCCCCAAAGTAAGTGACTCCTCCACAAACAAACACTCTTGTCTGCTGCTTAGTACCCATACGTTAGCTTGCCCCCGTGATGGTTTATATACTGTCAATGCAGTAAGGCAGGCGCACGTGGGCGAGCAGGAAATGGAAGACCAATGCATCAAGAATCATACATCATTAAAATGGTCCCTGGGTGAGCAGCTAGACGTGTATAGCGAGGTGCGACTTCAGTACAAGATGTGTTCTGGCATCCGCAGATTTCAATAGGTAGTGCACGTGTCAATTTGCACATGCTAATGATATGCACTGCACACAAGTCTGTGCCTCACTTGGTGTCCCTGTGCGCTGTATAAGTATCTGGCTAGGAACGCTACTGCGCTAACAACTCTGCTTCTATGGAGCAGGGGGGACCAGAGGATATGCGCAACAGCCCCTGCGTGTGCCCCTGACAACTTGGAAAGCAACTTGCCATTTGTCCCCCAACGCATCTTAGCTCCACTGTGCGCTTCAACAACAATATCTGTCCAAGCTCCCCATCAGTGGCGCTACTTAGCATGCATGTGCAAGTGGCCTGGTGGAAGGTTGGCTGTGGTGTGGCCCCCTTGTGCTACTCACCTTGCTTGGATCTCCTGGGAACACGTCTGCTTCTGTTGGACATCTGAGCACAAGCCCTGTGCCACTGCTTGCGCACACATGTGCATGTCTGCCCCACTGAACATGGCCAGCTGTCTGTAGTACTATGCCCCATGTCTGCTGGCAAAGGTGGTCTGGAGGCTCATTCTCCTGCAGAAAACCTATAATTAATTCTGGAAAGTTCCCTGTGTGTGTCTCTTCATTCTGGTTGTGACTGGGCCATGTCAGACACCTATATCAAAATTCCTCCCACCATCAGTGTGACTTTGACAGGCAAAGGGTGCCAGCCACTGTCTACAGCATGAAGTGCATCAAGCACATGTACAGCAAAGAAAAGAAACATACATCACAATGTATATCAATTAATGGACACATCAATCATGAACCCACCCAAATCTAATACAGACATGCCATGGATAAAACCCCCACAATCCCCACTAGGGGTGTTAACACAAGTAGTACAGCAGCAGACAGGCCACAGATATGACAGTCCAAAGCCCTTGTTTAAATGACTGTAACACAGAACCATCTTTGAGAGCCCATGGATAAGGGAAGCAGGAGTGACCTATGTGAGTCAGGACCCCAAGCTGCAAACACATACACGAGACAAGCGTGAAGGGCCCAGCTGGAACAGACAGTGGATGCTTTCAAAAGCCACAAAGCACCACACCGTCACATGAATGCACAATAGACAAGCTATTTTAAACTATATTAACTAATTAAACTAACTATAATAAACCTACATTACCTAATTAAACTAACTATCAAAAACAATTTTAACTAACTAAACTAAAATAAAAAATAAAAAATGGCCACATACGACCCGTGGGGGGCACCCAGGAGGGGGGAGGTACAGGGTGCACCTCAACACCCACATGCGATGATGTTGAGATAAAACAAAACTTCCATGGGCTCAACGCCTGCACAGCCCGACCTGTGTGGGAGATATCTCGTCGTCCAAGTCAGCCTCTTCCTGAAAAGGTAGACGTGGCACAGGAGCCTGACCACACCTAGGTGCAGCCTGCCCCTCGCCGGCAGCAAGTCTGACAGACGGGTGAGTCTGGTTCTGTGCGGCGATGACACGTAGGTCAGCATGCAGAACCTCCCGTGATACGCGTGCTTCCTCTTGCAAGATAATACGTGTAACACAGAGTTCTTCCTGCGTGGCCTGGCTGGACAACTGATTCACCTCCCAGCAAGCACGTAGCTCAGCTGAGATGGTATGCTCAAGCTGAGCAAACCTCTCCTCTGACCGCTCCCTCTGAGGGATCTGAGGGATTCATACTCAACCCTCAGGGCCTCCATGTGGGCCTCTGCATGAGCAGCAATTGCTTGACGCAAAGACACCATTTCAGCCGGCGTGCCCTGTCTGAGGCCGCCATGCCCAGCCTGAGCGAGCGGGCCATGGACTGTGCCGCCCGCTGCTGGAGTTCCACCTGCCTAGCAGGGGGTAGCACGGATTGGGCCACACGCTCCATGCTCTCAGCGATGTTATCAATTGCTGCCCCCTGGTGTTCGGAATTCGCAACCATGGCTTGCTCCCACTCAGTATACCCCAGCGGCGCGCGGCCACCACGTTGCTGGGCTTGACACCTGTGGGGCCCAAGGCACCGATGTCCTTGTTGGGTTGGCACCGCCTGTGGCTGCAGGACTACATTCCCCTGTCAACGTGATGCCCCAGGCACATCAGCAACTGGTGTGGAGGGTGATCCTGAGTCCCGATCCACCATAGGCGGAGGTCCCACCACTGTCTGGCCCCTGAGTGCAGGTGTCGTGGACAGAGGAGCGTCCACATCAGAATCACCCAACCCCGATGAATGGACCCGATGCACATCCAACTCAACATTGCCGCCAGAGTGATCATCCGGGCTTGACTCATTGCCAGCCACAGACAAGATGATCTGTAACACATGTGGGTTCTCGTGGTCTACCACCCCACAACCCCCGCTTGTTCCGGGTTGCTGGTGTGAAAGCAAACCTGTGTCTGGCATGACAACACCATCCTCTGGCTCCATTGCGTCATCATCTGGAAAGTGGAAAAAAATGTACATTAGTACACATGTCAGAAGCACATAACACAGACACATAGACATCACATAGACAGCCAACACATGAAGCAGACATGTCACACACAAATGTGAACCTGGCATACATGCCAGGTCACTTTGACATAGCATCAGGGAGTAGGCATGTAGAACGGTGTAACACGGCTCTGAAGTGGGATGATGCAGTGCAGAACATGTGTACATTATCTACTATCTACATGAACAAGTACATCATGATGTGTATCAATTAACTTGAAGGCAGTGCAAGGGCAGGTTCAGGCATCACATGCAATGTGCATGCAATGGCCCTCATTACGACCCTTGCGGAAATCGAAAAACGATGGCGGAAATGCAATACCGCCATCGAATAGCGCTCGGTGCGACTATGACCCGTCACCGCAAAGTACGAAGCCATTAGCGACACCGTAGTGAACGCCAACGCTAACTGCACCAAGCACGCGCGCGCGCGCCATGCCAAACCGCAAACACCACCATGGTGCAACGGTACGCCAATTCCGACCCTAGCGGACATGTACCTAACGGCATCAGGCATGGCGTAATGTACCATTCCGCCATGGCGAGAAGTACGGCATCGCGAATCAACCGTAAACGGCCCCACTGAGTGCCTGTACACCGCTCCCTGCCCACAAAGTACAACCCCCCGTAGGTGCAATGAAGTCACAATGCAACCATTGAAATGTACAAGTCACCCATGCATGCCAACGAACAAAATAAACACAAGAGGGGCCAATGGGAGCTGCAGGGCACAGATGGCACGAATACAGAAGCAATCCCAATGGACATGACCACAGTCCCCCACCAAGAAACGCACGCAAACACAGGCACTTGTGACCAGCAATATTCCGATAATCACATCATTCCACCAGTCCACCTGGCTGACCGGCATCTGTTACACAAAACCCAATCCCCCGCCCCAGAGCATGACAACATTCAAACTGTCATATAGGCAGCCCCCATCCCTGACCTCACGGGCTTAGTAGGCAAACGCGCCCAGTACAGTACCACGCAACTAAACCCCGAAGCTGGAACCCAATGCAGATCTCCTCACAATACATCGCCCCCCAAATAGGCATATGCCACACCACTTGCAAAGAAAAACGCTACACGGGCCAAATCAGAATAGAAATTTATGCACATCAAAGTCACCAAGCCCATACAGCCATCAGGCCATGAACTCCAAAACACTAATCACCATTGTGGGCTGCATCCGCAAGAAATGACCAGCCACTACTTGTGTGTCGCCCTGTTCCCCCATGGTACACAGAGCCACATTCACGTACGAAAAGGCAACATGGAAGCGCACAGAACCGCAGGGCCGTCCCAATGGGGAGGCACTAGTCCAGCTGAAAGGCCGAAATGTTGCTCCGAGCCACCAGTACTGCGTAAGGGCATGTGGGCCATTGGCGATCGTCCCATAAGATCGTAATGCTGCTCCACTGATTAACACGAAGCAGCAGGTGTCGGGAGTAAAATCCATCTGCAGGAGTGGCATACAGATGGCAGTGGCAAAAGGGGAGGAGATACCTGTCAACCAAAAGAAAAGAAAAAGAACAGAATGGCCATCAGAACTACATTCGAACAACTCACTTCAATGATCACACGAAATCCACAGCCATATGCATGCTAGCCCACTCAAAAGGATCATCACCACCCCAAAACCACTTGCGACTCATAAACATCTATATCGAGGTGCAAACACCATCACAAACGAGTGTACCTGTGCATGCGTCTGTCAAAACAGAATCCATCAGATGGGAATGTTAACGTGCATGGACACAAGTGTCTGAGTGCGCCTCGAGACAGGGAGGGCTCAACAAGGCCAGATAGACGATGGTCCCACTATGGCAGCCCTGCATCACATAGCGTAGGGGAGGCGGATAGATCCCAAGAAGCCCTGTACATGGCAAACTCTGTATCAAATCACCTGCCCATGCATCCATTCATCATTCCCTCATCCCGGGATCAAAACGCCTGAACAATTACTCACATAACATTAGAAACATCCATTGAGTCTGTGCGTTATGCAGCCTGCAAAATCCACAGTGCCCCAGCCCGTAATTCCAGTGTTGTGAAGTAACATGTATTTGGGAACGGCCGGCCTCATCGCCCATGTAGCTATTGCGCATCCCAAACTATTCATATCAATCATTGCTCCCTCGCCATGGGCCCTGTCTCAAGGACATTGAACAATAGAACGTTATATTTGCAGTCAGACCTGTGGGCATCTCCTCGCCGCTAGCTGGAAACCGAAAGCGCCGCCCTTCGAATTCCTCATTTGCAACATCACGTCGGAAAGGCATCTGTGGCCGTTTGAAATCACTAATTATTCCATCGAGTGCGGCTGTGTGTGAAAATGGCAACTGCCTTCACCCACGAATGGGACGCCCCGCCCGTCGTTGCAACTCGGTACAGTGATGCATGAGGGCCCACCGTTACTCGAGTACTACGTTCCACTGACCCTTCACAAGTCTGTTCGCGACTGCACAGATAGTATGGGAAACAATGGGACCACAGCAGAATGAACATATCAATCCAATTTTACACGGCCATCGGGTACAGATACATGATAGCAATAGCAAGATACCATTCCCCGAATTGCAGCGTTGTGCGCGTGACGTGCTCGGCCAAAGGGGAGAGCAGTTTGCACAGGTGGAATGAATCACCACAGGTGGAGGCCATACAGCCTGAAAACACATAAATTGCACAGCCAGTCTCCTCCCACAACCACACCGAAATGCTACCGGCAGGACTCGCGATGTTGGCCCTGGGGGACCTGATAGCACTGCAAGTGCTCCAACTCCAAGAAGAAGACGAACACCAACTACAACCAGCCGCACGGAGGAGACGCAGGAGGAGGAGGAGGCCAAGGCAGGGCCAGCAAGGCCCACCAGCACAGCCACTACCACCACGCAGGCAGCCCGCAATACCACGCCTCCGAGCACATCCGTTCAACCTCACTGATGAGCAGATCCACACCCTCTACCGTCTGGACCGGGACACCATAGCCGCCATTGTGGACATGACACAGGCTGACCTTGTCAGCATGATAGATAGCCCAACCGCCATCCCACCCCTACTGAAGGTGGTGTCTGTACTCCACTTCCTGGCCACAGGCACCTACCAGCACACAGTCGGACAGTTGCATGGCATATCTCAGCCACTGTTCTCACGGACACTATTGCAAGTGCTCGATGCCCTCCTGCAGCACGCAGACGACTACATCTCCCTACCACGCTCGGAGCAGGAAATTACAAACACGAAAGTGGGATTCCATGCACTTGCCGGCATACCGGGTTGCATTGGTGCCATCGACTGCACCCATGTGGAATTGGTCGTCCCACATGCCATGGAGGCCCAGTACCGCAACCGAAAACAATTTCATTCCCTGAATGTACAAATGGTGTGTGACTCCAACAGGATCATTACACATTGTTGTGCCCGATTCCCTGGATCAACCCATGATTCTATGGTCTTGAGGAACTCTACAATACCACGCTACATGGAGCGACACGCAGGGAACAGATCCTGGCTACTCGGTGAGTCTCATTTCATGCATGATGATGTCGGGTATGTGAATTGGCAATGACCTGGCAGGAAGGGGGGGGGGTGTGCGTACGTATCAATGGCATTCCACATCATACGTTTCTCGTCCACATACAGGTGATGCTGGATATCCACTGAAGAGATGGCTCCTCACACCAGTCCGGAACCCACGGGACCAGCATGAGGAGGACTACAACCATGCCCACTCACGTACCCGTGTAGTCATAGAACAGGCATTCGGCCTACTGAAGACTCGTTTCCGCTGCCTCAGCAGGTCTGGCGGGGCACTCCTGTACCGCCATGAGAAGGTTGCAAAGATGGTGATGGCATGTGTCATGCTCCACAACATGTGCGTACGTAGAAATGTGCCCATGCCCCCTGACGCAGAACTGCAAGCACCTGAAGATGGTCATGATGAGGGTGGGGATGTGGCAGCACCTCATGGAGTGTGCGAGGCACCGGAGGCCCGTGACATTCGTCAGCATCTCATTGATGTATGCTTCTAGCACTCACGCCTGGTGGCTGATACATGGACACGGGACTCGTGGCACTGCGTGTGTCTGGGACATGCACAACATGGACTGTACGCCTATGATGGCCTAGTACACTAAGATCAATGTCCACACATCTCATTGGTTGATCGTGCACTTTTAATGGCATATGTGATGTCATGTTGAACACCCTATCGACCCGCCACCCAAGTGAGCCCAACACACCCCCTCCACCCTCCTACCTCCCCCCCGAACACCAGTGTCCAAAGATGCTCATTGTCAGTGGGCTGTCGCTATTGCATGCCCCCTCTGCGGGTATCAGGGGCACCCCTGCCTGTGGAGCGCAGGTTCCTTCCAGATCTACGTTGGGGGCTGCCCTGGACGGAACTTGCAACGGATGATGTGTCTGCCTGCTCACGTCCATGCATGTCCCTAAGGGTTTGCGAGAGCTCAGTGAGCACACGGCGCACTGCGGCAAGCTCGGCACATACGTCCTTGGCCGTCGCATGCAGTTCCCCCCTGAGGCTCTCGGTGCTACTCTCCATTTGGACTCTCAGGCTCTCGGTGCTACTCTCCATTTGGACTCTCAGGCTCTCGGTGCTACTCTCGATTTGTGCCCTAAGTGTCTCAGTTGATGTTTCTATGTCTGCCTTAGTGCCCCCACATTCATCAGCATGGTCCTTGAGGAGCGTGGCCAGTTGCTGCTGTTGTTCGATCAACTGGTCGAGGGACTGTTGCCTCTGCTGGGCCATGGCCATTTGCGGGGGTGTCACAGAGGGGCTGTTGTCCTCATGTTGCCTTGCCACAGGGCTTGTGGGGGATGGCCAGTCGTCGTCTTGTGGGTGCCCCTGCGTGGTATCCTCATGTTGTACGGGATGGGACAGACAGGGGGATTGGGACAGGTCATGGATGGATCTGACTTCGGCATCCCCGTTTTCTGTGTCCGAGCATGCTGCCATCAATGGGGTGTCACCTATGGTGCTGCTGCCACCAGAGGCAGTGCCTTCTGTGGCATCCATTGGGGGGACCTGTGGTGGTGGTGTTGTGGGCATGCTGGCTGCTGGGGTGCCTGTTGATGTTCCCTCCTCTGTGCTGCCACCTGATTTGTGCTGCTGCCGTGTCTTGATGCGTGCAGCTGAGGTGGAGGGTCTCTGGCCGTTGGTCTTGGCCCTCTTTGCAGGTGTGCTGGTAGGGGTGTCCTGTAGCTCGTCGTTTGGATCGGACCCTGTGGTGGAGTAAAGGAGGGCGAGGGTTATTGATGGGTCTGTGGGAATTGGAATGGCATTGTATCACATGCATTGGGGTGGTACCTGAGGGTGATTTGGGTCGGGGCCTTGGAGGTGCTTTGATTTGTGTGTGGAGTGAGGGTGCAGTTGTTTGGCAGCCTGCAGTTAGGGTGTGCCTGCTGCACGTGTAGTGCGTGTATTTGGGGTTTTTAATTATTTATGTATTTATTGTGGGTTTTAACGTGCGCTATCAGGCCGATGTGTGTGGGCGTTCTCCTGGACATGTGTTTCTGTTGCACTATGTGGACGCATGGTACTTCACATGGATGGACTGTGTGGATTTGGCATTGTTTTATCTGGCCCACCTACCTGAATCTTCGGATGTCTGCACTCCTTTCTCCATCCCTCCGACTCCCTCTATGCTCTCCATTCCGATGGTGGAGGCACAGATTTCTTCCCATGGGGTCAACTTGATGGGTGATTCAGGACCTCCCCCGGTGGCTGTGGCAATGTTGCGGTTGGCAGAGAGTATGCTGCGGACGCGTATCCGCAGGTCGTCCCATCGCTTGCGGCATTGCTGTGGGGTGCGGGGTGCGGTCCCCACCGCACTTACCCGCTGTGCCACCAGAGCCCATATGGCCTTCTTGTTTGCAAGTGCCGTCCTGGTCATTTGCGTGCAGAAGACGACGGCAGCATTCTCCTGGAGGGTCTCTGTTAGCACGGTGAGTTCCTCACGGGAGAAGTGGACCTGCCGCTTGCGGTCGCACGCTTTCTTCGCTACTTTTCCCATTTTTCTTGGTTTCGCTAGGGTGGTTGACGGGTTGGGGTGTGTTTCAGGGTAGTGATTTTAGTGGTTGTGTGGTTTTAGTGTATTTATAGGTGTACGCCGGGATGTTTCCCGTTCCGGCCCCATGTTTTAACTTCCGTTTCCGTATATTTCCGGCCACCGTACTTTCCGGTAGGCGCACACTGCGGTGACCGCTAAGTGGGGTGGCGGTATTGCACCTAGGGCGCCGTACGGCGGCGGTGTGGGCCGTTTTGGGGTCATTTCCGCCATCGCGGACTTTGCACTTCCGCCATGCCGTGGTGCTCGTGCCCGATGGGTCGGAATGGCCCGCACTTTGCTCCTTCGTGCAATGGCGGAAACGCTATTTACGCTGTGGCGCTCCGGTCAGTCGCTTTCCGCCAGGGTCGTAATGAGGGCCAATGTGTTGCATGGCTACAAGCAAACCCCCCCTAATTGAAAATGCAGGGATGCATTGCATGGCAGCGAAAGGGCGACCAGAGACGTGTGTATTGACAGACAGTGGTGGCTAGCATCAATTGCATCATCTGAGTCAACTGACAACACAGCAGATGATGATGGGACAGAAAGCAGGACACATGATGCACCCTCAGTAGTACAGCCATGTGTGCAGAAGCCACTACACCAGTTGAACAGAGTCACTGGGCCTGAAACGGGGGGAGGCCTGTGCTCCGCACAGACTGTGACACCCTAAACATGTGTGTGATGCAGGACTGAGCCAGAGTGGCCATGGAATGGATGATCAAATGCAAAGAAATGTAGGTCATCCTGGACACATACTACAATGATCATCCAGTCAAGGACACATAGGGGCATGCATGGAATACACATGGAGCATGAATGGGAACTCATGTCCCTGTGGAGCATCTGCCATCTGCACAGTCCAAGTGAGACACCCTGCATGAAGTGCAGAGGATGTACCCCACTGCATGTGTCTGGCAGGTAGGCTGGTGGAAGTGTGCATGTACACATGAGTCTTGAACAGGCCATTGCAGTACACCAACATGATGAACACCTGTGCAATGTTGAAATTGGGGTGCAGGGGTGGTGGAGGGGCAAGTGAGCATGCCTATGTGGAGTACCCACATGCATGCCGAGGACACATGCACGTGAGTCATGCAATGACATAGTCCCAGTGCTGAGAGGAAACACACCCCAGGATACATGCAGAAGGGCCATTGGGCTGGAACATGGACTGTAGGGGCAGCTGGTGACAGGCATGCGAGTAGGGTGCAAGTGTGGTGGTGAGGACAGTCCCCATCTGCTCTACATGTCCACTATCTTGCACAGCAGGCACGCATCAGTGAAGCATTGCATGACTTACACATGAGAACCATGTACACATGACATGCAGTGGCAGTCAAGCACAACACATCACACAAGCAAATCACACATGTCCTCGATGAACAGGCGACGACACTCACTGGACAGGGCATCAAAGTCCTGCATCTCTCCCACTCCTTCGACCATTCCTGTTGGTATGTACTCCGCAACGAGTGACTCGTGCGGAGTGAGGTCTTCCTGCTCAGGTGGTGGCCCACCACCAGTCACCAGAGTCATGTTGTAATTAGAGGCACGCTTCACCTTAGTGTTGCATTTGAGGTCATTCCAAAGCTTTTTTGCACTCTTGCGCTGTGCACACCTCATGGCCGAATGCACTCACATGATCTGCAACTTGCTTCCAGTGGGTATTACGATGGGCAGCCGTAGTTTGACAATTTGGCCCCACTAGCATGTCACGGTTGTGTTCTCGCACGTAGTCCACAAGGAAGTCCAGTTTCTGCTTGCAGAAAGGCTTCTTCCTCGATGTGTCGGAGGCCGTAGCTGTGTCTGGAGTCTCAGCCTGTACTGCAGGTGCAACCTTCCTCCTCTTGGAAGCTGGTCCGGATCCTGGCTGGCAAATGCCACCCTGATCAGTATGAGCAGTGGTGCTGGTGGAATGAGCCGAGGGAGTGGCAGGTGGAACATGGAGTGAAGCCCTGACTTGCGTCAGTGGCTTCTGGGTGCCCTGGAATGGACCCTGCACAGCAACATCCGCTGTGCCAGGGTCATTGACCGGGACTGTCCTGGTTGGTAGACTCACAACCAGCGTGGTGTCGGCTGCATCTGTCCATGCACTTGCCAACACCCGGCCGGTCGGGACAGCAGATGACATTACTGCCCCAGGGACACATGCCTCGGTCAGGGCAGCCCTGCGTGCACCTATGGTGTGCCTCCAGAACTTCTGGAAATGTTCCATGGACTCTTCAAGTGCCAATGCAGCCTGCGCTGGCAAGCCCTGAGCCTGGGTGGTGGTGTCCACAGCTGCACCCGCAGCTACCACTACCCTTGGGCCCGTGGCAGCCGATGAAACAGACTGCCGGGTCACATGGGCGCCAGTGCCAGATGCAACAACTGCATCTCCCGAAGCCGCAGGGTGTGGTGGCATGACTGCACCAACACGTGGCACAACATCGTGCTGAGCTGACGCCCCCTGCCTCTTCCCCCTCTGCAGCCACCCTGGACACCCTGGAGTCCCCCTACTCCCTGGTCACCGCACCCACATCCCTGACCACGCCCACCATGGGGAGTACGCCCAGCTGAGGTGCCCCTCACCTTTCGTGGCCTCCCAGCCATGACACAGATGGAGCAGTGCCGGCACAGATGTAGTAGTGCCAATAGTCAAGTGGCAAAGCGAGTAGAGTGCTTGCTTTGACATCAGTGCAGATCCTGCTAACGCAGGTTCGAATCCCGGCAGGGCCAAACTCAGCCTTTCATCCTTCCGAGGTCGATAAATGAGCATCACACACCATGGGTAATAATAAGCAGCGCTCAGATACCTGAGGGTTTGTAGCGCTATATAAATGCAAAATTATTATTATTACTAATGGGAGGTGTACGCGCCAATTGTCCTGGGCAATTTGGGTGAAGGGGGTGGGATACAAGATGTTAACAGCACCCTTGCATCTGCAAGGCTGTATGTGACCCCGGTGATTAAGTGACGGGTCACGCAACGCTCAGGCACCCCAAAACTGCTGTAAAACCGTGCACGCAACCCCCATAGCCCACGTGTGTGGAATTAACCTCCCACAGTATGCGGTGGCACCCAGGAACACAAAAAACGCATACGCATGGGACACGCAGGCTACTATGACCCCAAAAATGGTATGCGATACACAGGGGGAAAAATAGCATGCGCGACTCACCGTCTGACTAGCGTGATAATGAAAAACACGCGTAGCCAATACTCCCGCAAAAAGAAGAGATATGTCCTTGATCCGCTGTGAAGTAGTGATGGCGTGCGAAACAACACAAAGTAGCAACACACACGTCGGTCTCCACGTAAGGCACATACAGCGAACTGCTGCCCCCACTCACCTTTAACCCATGCTGAGGGAAACGCCTGGCACGTGTAACGCTCACCTGATTCCCGTAGAGGCGCCGGTCTTGACTGGGCGTATACCGTATCTTCAAAGGTGATGTGTAACACACGGCTGGCTCTTTGGGCTGGACCTCTGTGCACTGTATGTCTGACTCGAAGGGTAAGATGTCTGCAGATAGAAAATATGGGATTTCAGATGCCGGAATGCAGCGCGAGGCGTTGGTGACAGCCGATGGACCAGGTAAGTGAAGAGCTGTCACTGAAGACCGTAATGCTAACCTGTTCTTTCTTGTCTTTATAGGTGTTGCTGAAGACTGGATTCAGGAAGGTAAGCCTTTTTCCTTAGGCCCAGGATCAGATGCAGAAGACACGATGAGCGTTCTGCTGCAGAGGATGCAGAATAACGCAAAGCAAGATTCATCCATCGGGTGTGGTTTAAATAGCCTCCTGTAGTGCTTAGGTCTCTCCTTCCACAGCCACGCCTAGGTAAGAAAAGAGTTCCTGCTTTCCAGAAGAGTTCCAGTGTTCTGAATCTAGGGAGTGGCTCCTGCCCCACCCAACAGGAAAAGTAGTTCCAAACAGAAGAGGATCAGAGGCTCAACTGGCAGGCAAGTAAGCAGCATGGTCTGCTGCAGGTAAGTCCACCCAAGCATTATGAGCCCGGCGCTTCCAGCGCTGGGACTGGGCATATTTATGAGCCTGGTGCCACTGGCGCCAGGACTGGGTCCAAAAGGTCCCAATTGGGACTGGTTGGCACTCGGAACATGGGTTATGGATCTGCTTCCAAGGGAGTTGGGAAAACCCTGACCTTTTGGAAGCAGAGATCATGACAGCACGTCAAGTCACAGACACGCTTACGCGCTAAGGGACTTTCCTCAAATTACACGCTGACGTGCAGTTTTTTCACGTGCCAAATCACTCTGTATCAAGCCGGCCACACAACAACACACGGAAGACCACGCTCCTGCCCAGAAGGCCATTTTCCTGCCCCCCAGAGCCCCGAGCAGCCTCCCACGAGCAATCTGCTGCTGCCTGCCTGCTGTTACTGTGCCCTGCCATTTGGTGCCAGCACATCTGCCATCTGCCGGGGTCCAGTTGCAGTGACCACCACTGCTGGAACAGAAGACTCCCGACTGGTGTTCCATCACTCCACAGCCCAGCCCCAGGACCCAGGTGCCCACCCACACCTGCCTCGGGGGTGGTCATGTCCGACACACCACCTTCCAGCACCAGTGGCAACCCCCAGCCAGAGAGGCAGAGGGCTGCCAGTTTCACTTCCGAAGAAGTTGGCATCCTGGTGGAGCAAGTCCTGGGGCAGTATGATGCTCTCTTCACACCATCCCGCGCCGACAAGGAAGGATGGAGGAGGATCTGGACAGACATGGTGGGTGCCATCAACACGGAGGGGGTGACACCCCACAACATGAAACACGTCCAGAAGCGCTGGGAGGACTACAAGTCCAGGACCCTCAAGAAGTCCCGGCGCCTCTTAGACGCAGAGGATGCAGTGGGGCACCAGGGCCAGTTTACCAACCAGCATATGAGGGTCCTGGAGCGCATTCGCCCAGTGCTTCGCCACCAGATCCTCAGGATGTAGGCCCGTCTGGAGTTGAGCGGTAAGTGTCCATGCATTGCTGTGTGAAACAGGGCATGTTGCAGTGCGCTGGTAGTCAGCTACTTGCCTGCATGTATGACATAGGCCATGTATGGATGTGTGTGTGCAGGGACATCATGGTGCTGCATGTGAGACCGGTAATGCATGAACCACATGTGTTACAATGCAACATGCGGAGCAACATGTGGAATGCACACATGAATGCATGCATGTCTCTGTTGTTGGACATGGATGGGGTGTGAGAGATGGGTGCTGCTGTCAAGGACATGTATGGTGTACATGTCTATGTGTCTGAGTAGCGTGTGTGTGACTTGTAAACGCCATGGATTCTGATTCACTGATGCAGCCTAGTCATCCTTGTCTCCACTGTGTCAGGGGTGTACGAGGTCAGATGGATGAAACTACGGTGATGTGTGTGCATGTGATCAGTATGACCGATGATGCATGTGAGTTTCAAACCACCATTGTATGTTTCAACCGTTTCTTGGACATGTATGCAAATCTTCTTCGCATGCGCCATGCCTGTTTCTGCATGTGTGTTGCCGGCACTGACCCATGTGTTGTGGAAGGACATGATGGAAGTGACGTTTGACAGTGCCACTCATGTGCTTTTGCTTCCTGTCTAGGGGACTATTGTACAGTACCCTGATGCTTGTGTTCTATGTCTCCCTCTACACAGTGGCGAGTGAAGAGGAGGGAGGAGAGAGCGCTGTGGAGCAAAGCGGCGGGGATGCCTCCACCGGCCGGCGACGCAAGGCCCAGTCACCCTCCCTGGAATTGCCATCATCCAGGAGCGAGGGGACTGGTGTCGCGTCTGCCACTACGGCTGCAGCGGGAGGGATGGGTGAGCCCCCACAGGGGCTTGCAACGGCGGAAGAGGGTGTGGAGCCATCCAGGTTGGTGGTTTGCACAGAGGAGGAGGAGGCCGCTACTGAGCCGCACATGGGGCCTGGTGAGGGTGGTACCACTGGTGCAAGTGGTGCAGTCCAGGGCAGGGGCAGGAGGCAGCACAGGTCGCCGTGGAGGGGCCTGTGCATGTCACTGTCCCTGACACTGTGACTGCACCACCATGCACCAGCAGGGATTCCCCATCACAGGCCCGTCCGCAGGTAGGGGGGAGGTCCACGTCATCTGACACTCCTCTACCTGTGGATGAGGGGACCCGTGACCGTATGGAGACCGTCCTGATTGGTGTCGCATTGCGCATGTGTGACATTCGTGATGACGTGCGTGCTTCCTTGGGGGAGCACGCACGTCATCACGAAGAGCTGGAGGGTCCTTGGTCGGGGGTTTCGTACATGTAGCGGGCACTCTGGCGGCCCTCTCCTCCTCTGTGGAGACTATGCGCCAGTCATTCTCCATGCCGTCTTCCGGCCCAGATGCCACCAGGGCCCCCTGTGGACCTGCCCTGACCAACGCAGCCAGCTCAGTGGAGATCCCACCCCTGCCACAGTCGGGAGTCGGAGGTCCATCAGGGGTGGACACCCCAGCAACTGGACCCCAGCAGATGTATGATGTGCCGGCATCATCGGGCAGGGCACGTGCACGACAGCGCTGGTGGATTCCATCAGCCTGGATGCCATCGTGCTGGCAGTGGCACTTGCGTTGGAGGCAGCGGCAGGCTCAACGTGGGAGACATCATGGCTCGGGGCCATCAACATGAGAGGGGCAGACATCGGCCGGAGGGCAGGAAGACCCTGGAATGGGAGTGTCTTCCGTGCGGAAGTGGTTGGGCCAGCGGATAGATGCGGAGCAGCGGCGGGCGGAGGAGGCACGGTTCACTATGGTCAGGGCGGAGAACTCCATGCGCAGGGGCGCTGAGGCGGGCTGAGTGCCTCGAGGGAATTTGCAGGGAGTTGGATGTGGACATGGCATTATCCCTGCGGGACCTCAGGGCCAGGGAATAGGCCCGCCTCCAGGACGTTGAACAGGAGTTTGATGATGCCCTGGCCCGGGAAATCAACTAGTGAGCCATAGGACTTGCCCACCGCCATTGTATATAGTTAATTAGTGTTAGGTTTCATTTATGTTTTTCTTTCATTTGGGGCGCTTGGACTATGCCCCACCTTTTTGTAGATAGTTCTTTATTAGGTAGGGTTTTTTGTAGGTTTCCTTTCAATAGTTGGGCTTATGGACCCTGGATTTGTTCTTTGTATATAGTTGAAGACTGTATTTCTCATCATTCTTTTTTTGGAGCAATGGATTATTCTTATTTTTTTTCTTTGGATTTGGTTTGCTGGACAGACACTTTGGACCCATTTTCATTTGGATTTCTTTGGATTCTGCTTTCATATTTTTATGTCTTTTTTTGGAACATGCTGCATTTTCTTTATTATTTCCATTATTGTGTGATTTGATTTAATCCCCTTGCTTTTGTGCTCAATACATTTTTTTTCATACTTCAATGTGTGGTATTCTCTCATTGGTTTCATGCATGTCACGATGTGGGTTTTCTCATTCACTTGTACCCATTGTGTGTGCATGACGGACATGTGTTGTTGTGCATACGTGCCATTTGGGTTGTATCATGTAATGGGCATTTCTATGTGGGGTGGATGGAATACTTGGTTGGGTGTTTGGACAGGGGTGGCGTGGGGTGTGATTTGGGTGGCCATAAGGCCCATGATTGTGGATCGTGATGACGTGTTGGGGGGGACATGAGTCGGGCCTGCTGGCAGGTGCACGTCAATGCCGGGAGGTTGGGGTGCAGGGGGACATGAGTCAGGGCCTGCTGGCAGGTGCCCGTCAATGCTGGGTGGGTGGGGGGTCAGGCGGACATGAGTCGGGGCCTGCTGGCAGGTGCACGTTAATGCTGGGTGAGTGGGGGGGCAGGGGGACATAAGACGGGGCCTGCTGGCAGGTGCACGTCAATGCTGGGTGGATGGGGAGGCAGGGGGACATGATTCGGGGCCTGCTGGCAGGTGCCCGTCAATGCTGGGGGGTGAGGCGGCAGGGGGACATGAGTTGGGGCCTGCTGGCAGGTGCCCGTCAATGCTGGGTGGGTGGGGGTCAGAGGGACATGAGTCAGGGCTCACTAGTGCATGGTGCCATGTGTGCTGGATGCGGGCCATGGCCAGGGTGTATGGGCTGCCTACAAGGCATGGCCAGGGTTGCAGGGTAGTCCCCTGTGGTGTGGGCTGCCTGCGGGCCATGGCCAGGGTGGATGGGCTGCCTGTGGGGCATAGCCAGGGGTGCAGGGCAGTCCCCTGTGGTGTGGGCTGCCTGCAGGGCTTGGGGAGGGGGGGAGGGCACACATGGGAGGACTCACACTGCCAATTTGCATGTGGTACTCCCCGTGCACCCCAGGAATACACGTACCCCGCTCGCCAAGCGAAATCGCATGTAGAACTCCCCGTGCACCCCTCCGAATACACGTACCCCTCCCGCGCTAGCGTAATCGCGCGTAGACCTCCCTGCGCACCCCTCAGAATACATGTACCCCTCTCGCGCTAGCGAAATCGCGTGTAAAACTCTCTGCGCACCTCTCAGAATACACGTAACCCTCCCGTGCTAGCGAAATCACGTGTTAAACTCCCCGGGAACCCCTCAGAATACACGTACCCCTCTTGCGCTACCGCTGCCTCCGACGCAACTGCCTCTCTGCATTTCAAAGGTTTTTATTAGGGAAACTTAACCATAACATCCTTTTAAGAAAGTTTTTTTCACTGAATATATATTTATATGTGCCAAATGTCCACCATTCTTCAATGTCTTTATCACCACAACTTATTCTGCAATTAATTAGTGCCATAGGTGGACCAACCATTCCCCTCAAAGCTGCATCCCTTACTGTCCACTGATCAACTATGCACACTTCATCACTTCATCTCGGAGCCGGGCATCCCCCCAACACTCTAGCACCATATCTAACAGCACTGGAAAAGAACTCATGGAGACATACACACATTACTTGATCAACCATGGACTGGACAGTGATGGGGATGACGCTCACTTCTCAGAGACTCTATCAGGATCACTCATTCATAAAAGTGAATTGCTAGGTGACGGAGATGGCTTCTAGGCTTCTATCCTCCTACGAGGACCATCCATTCATTTGCCATCATGCTTACACTATGACTGGTCACCACAGCGCCGGTATTAAATGATAGATGTGTTGAACAAATACCATGCAGAGTAACAATACATTTCACTGTTAAACAAATTAACTAAAACAAATACATACTGTGTCATGTTTGGAAAGAAACGTTTATCTTTGACATATATCGAACTGTAAAGACCATGCTACTAAATATAATTTGTTTGATGTTGCAACATTTTTTAACCATTTGACTCTCCTTGGAATGCATATATACATGTGAATAAATTGCCCAATTTTGCAGTTAGGCAATACACATACATCACAAATTAAAGGGTCCAAATGTGTAGGGCCAAACACAGCAGCCTGCCCTTTAGGGACTGTGAGCATTCACAAAATGAATATATAAATACAGCATATAGTGTCGTTTTTATATGAAATGCAAGTTAAAATATCCTATTTGGCATAGATTTGGACCTGGGTCTCTCACCTGCTCGTAGTGTCCCGACCTTGCAAGTGGTCTTTTAATGTCTCACATTGGATTGAAGCAAGTGCACCTCCTGGAATATACAATGCTGCAGGGAGACTTTAACGTCATTTAAATCACGGATATGCTGTTAATAGTAGGTACAGAACACAAATAAGGGGCCACCACAAGCAGAGTCAGAGCCAGGTTGCATGTGCTAGGCGAAGAACACGTGTTTGTGCATGCATTGTGTATGATGCAATGGGCAAAGGTGTTGCTGTAAACCACCAGCGGATTAAAATATGTAACATCTTTTGTATGAATGTTGCAGTAATCTCGTGCTGCAGAGATATCCCTGGTTTTCAGAGCCAGGTGCTGAGCAAATAGGCAAATGCTGACGTTTCAAACAGAAGGTGTTCTCCAGCCATTTTTATGTAAAGTTAAATGATACAAGAAACAGACATTGATGTCGAGTAATTTGAAATGGCCGCCCATCAGGAAGAGGGAACAAGCAGCACATTAGCCATTCTGCCATCGTTTCAAGTGAACTTTCCAGAAGGTCAAGAACTACACTGGACAACATTCTATTCAACTCAGTGCAAGTACGTTGTTCAAAGGAAAGCATAATTTTACTTTTTTCAAAAATATTTCATGAGAAACAACTTAAAGAGAGTGCTTTGACATTTTGTGGTTACAGTATCTGTGAAAAATCAAGTGAAAATATTTGGCAGCATTTTAGGAATTTATAACAGAGAGTTGCTCAGTTAATCACATATTTCCGACCTCAACTATGACACATTTGGAGAAATCCAACGTGTCGAAATGAGACCTGGAGCCAGTATTGTCTAACCAGAGAATGTACTCCTGGCCATGCGTCTAAAAAGTGAAATGTAGTCACAAGAACAAAGCTTCACCGAGGTCACTGATTTGGGGATGTTTCTCAACATTAGTGCATCATGCTGTGTAAGAAATGTAATGCAGGTCGATTGCCACAAAAACAAAACAAACTGATTTGAGAATAAGCGCTCGAGTCACAAAGAACCTGAATCTCCGTGAAGCACAAAGAGACCCCATTCTACATAATGAAGTCATCTTATTCACAAAGGTGACCTGACAGTTTGAGAGGTGCAATTATGCATTCTCTACACCTCCAAAAGTTAGCTATTCTTTATCTCTCAGCACCCACATAGATGTAGTGTCTAGGTGGCGTTTTTACCTCAGCACACTAGAGCCTTCACATGCTGTGGACACAATTATTGATGAAAACCAAAGACTCTTTCCTGAATAATTGGCTAATTCAAATCAATATATCCGTATGCCTCACAAAGGGGTACAGTTGGTTTTGAGAAGTACCCTCTCAAAACACTGCTGATCCAAGCCAAATAAATGTGCTGAATAGTGGTGCACACCCAGAGCATACCAAACAAATGCCGGCGAATGCAAGGATGGTTTTTCAGAGTTTTGTCCTCACCTAATTTGTGAATATATCATACACACCAAAATGTAAGTCCCATCACAGCATATACATTTTCACATTAGATTATTGCACTGTGCAAATGTTCATAAAATATACCTGCCTATAATTCTCACATTGAGGGTTTAAATTATGGATGTAGGAGAGAGTCTCTGCACATTTTTACATTTCCATGTGCACATGTGCATTCATGAATATGCAAGTACGGGATCTAAGTGTTAACACTCAGTACACATTCCGTGAAATATGTTTGTATTTGGGACTTTCCTACATCACCTGCAAGCCACCTTAAGACCTGCAACCATTTTCTTAAGGTGCCGTAACCTGTAACTATGCTCACACGATTGTTGCGCCCAGCCAACTGAGAGTGGCTGTGTTATTCTATAACCATATACTTAAGGATGCCTCACATATGTTCTGCATTACCTGTAACCATATTCGTGAAAGTCTGCAACCCCTATAACCAATCTCTTAAGTCTGTTGAACCTGTAACCACACGATCTGTATTACCTGTAACCATATTCTTAAATCTGCCACAACTGCAACCAATCTCTTAAGCTTGTTGAACCTGTAACCATATTCTTAAGTCTGATGCACCCAGTTGCCTGAGGGTTAGATGCGCCTTAAAATGTTTAAATAAATAAAAATAAATAAATAAAGGCTTCTATCGATTTAGCTGAGAAATAGTTCTCTCTCTCTGTTTGATTGAGACATTTGAGTTATCTTCTCCTCCTCAAATGGGCATCTGCTTTTGGAAACTCTCCAATATTCAGGTCACTCTTAGGAATCACTAATGCTGGAACATGGATAAGCACTATGGAGGACATCCCTCCACAATCTTTGGCCAGCTTCAAGTAGGCCCTGACCCACAAGCCCAATAGTGGTCCATTAAGACAACTGTACCATCCTTCATACCTGGTACATCAAAAATTCAGCTGCACTGGTGATTCTCTCCAACTTTCCGCATAACATTATTTCTGAAACACAAAGACACACCTTCCAGGGATACTCCTTTATCATTGACCCATGTCAACAACTTTGTAATCTTTAGCCATTGATCCTTGCATTCTTTTTCTGCAGTTTCTATAACTGGTTTGTACTGTCCAGTTAGTGCTGCTGCTTTGTACACAACCAATCCTTCAGCCCACCCTTCATGAGTAAGCACTGTTCCATTGATTTGTAGTTGGCCTCTTTCATAACATCTCCATATCGCATCTTTATTTTTGCCTTGGCAATTTAATATCTTGTTTTCTTCCATTCTGATTCCTGTTCCGCTCATTCCAGGCAGTTCATACCTTATTACTAGATTCCTTGTTTCGGGCCTCTTGTCTTCAAATCTTGCACATAATTATCTTCTCTTTGATTTGTCGCTTTATTCATCCATACTAAGGATGCGGTTCGACCCTGGAACTGTCCTCTTGCCTTGCAGAGCGCGAGATGTGTCAAGCAATGAGCTTTGTTCACTGGTACTTCTGTAGCTATGAATAACTTGGAAGTTCCCATGGCATAAGGTATGAGAGCGCAAATGTAGCAACTCTCCTGACACGTTCTTTTTCCCACCTTTTTTATGTGCAGGTACCACATATTATTACCCATGTGTGCTGTACTATATAGATATGTGTTTAGCCCATTATTATCTTCCTCTGCATTTCTCTTGTGTCTTCCTAAAATAATGGTTGCAGCCCAAGGAAAAAATTCTAAAGCAGCTCTACTCTGGGGAGACAACACAAAGGTTTTGGCTCATCGGTAATGGGTAAATCAACAAGAGTAACTGGAATTGGGAGGATGAAAGGGATATCTACCTTTTATGGAACAATAAAACAATAAATCTGAATAAACTAAAAAGCACAAAGCATAATGATGCATATGTATATCACAAACCAACATATTAATCCCCACCACTTGTGACATTCTGGTTTTGGTTGGGCTTGCTCATTCTCTGAAATCATGCCAGCCTCAATAGTTCTCATTTTTACTGCAATTGTTTAAAGAACGAAAACACAATCAATCAGGTAAATGCAACAGATCTGGCAGCAATAATATTTCCTCTGCTATTGCTAAAAGTAGCTTTCTGATCACAAGGTCATTTTTAGGATCCTGTAAAAAAGTGTGAACATCAGTGTGTCTTTTGACAAGAGCAGGATAAGCTTGAAGGGTAAATACAAAAACAGTAGAAGTCTGTTGGCATCTCCGTCTGACAAAACCCGGGAGTTAATCAAATAAGAACTCAGTGAGAAACGAGTCTGGCAACTGCTCACATTTCAAGTCATCGTACTCGATTTCTAGGTTGGGCATTCGTCAACACTTTCGAAAAGTCCAATTTCAAATGATCTCTGTGACTCTCGACACGGGTTGGACGCCTGCTATAATATGACTTTAAGGAGTCTCCAAGGCGAGTCACAGTCCAAATGCATTTATCAACTATTAACTTTTTCATCCTTCTTCTTTGTCATTGATCGAGTCTGCACACGCTGAAATTATTATTTTTGTCTTGCTTCTGGATCGACAGCTGGGGCTTCTGCGGCCTCACCAATATATAGCTGCTGAGGGAGTAAGGTTTACAACAATGAACGGGCCATCAAACCTTGGCTTGTGCCACTTCCTAGTGAAGTTTTTAATTAGCACAATTTTGCCATTGAATAGTCTGGGTGCTGATAATAGTTCATTTGATCCAGTTGCTGAATGGTTTTCATCTGTGTTCTGAGTCCGAACCCCCTGGCGCTTGAGATGATCTGAAATGCGAGAGATGCTAGAGGTCATACATGTCAAATATTCATGTAACTCATTTTCTAACAATTTTGCTGTACTCTGGGCATCACTTCTTCTCCTCAATGGAGGAGTCAAAGGCATTCTCATTCACCTTCCTGTCATTAATTCACGGGGTGTGAGGTGATGGTCTGAACCAGTCCGATTCCTTAGTACATATAAAGCTAAGGGCAGTTTTAAGGAGGTCGTTGAGTCTTCCACATATCTTGTTCGCTTACGGGTGATAAGCAGAAGAAAATGTGCTTAATGCTCAACAATAGTCCTATCTGTTCGAACACTTCATCGACTAAATGTGGCCCATTATCGGATCCCAGCACTTCACACACACACCCCATCTTGGAAAGACTTCACATACTAAAATCTTCGCTGCGCAAGAGGCTTCCGGGTGTGTACATGGGACCTGCCTCAATCCACCTGGAGAAGGGACAAACTACCACTATCAGATATCTTTATCCATTTCATACCTGCAGCATATCAACATAGTCAATTTGTAAATGCTGAAAAGGACCATTCGGCCGAGGAACTATTCCTCTAATCGATCTCAGTGTATACCCAGCGGTAAACTTTTGATGTACGATGCAGTTTACTACATAAATGCATGAACACATTTGTAATAAACCAGTCTTCCACAATTGTTACAGCAAGACTTTCCCTACTTGCATGTGCAGGTTAGTGCATCTGTTGTAGCGCTACCTTGAACAATGCTACTGGCATCACTGGCTTTCCAGTGCTATCCTGTCACCATAATGCCTCTGTGGTGGATGAGGAACACATCCTTCGCTTCTGTAATCCCTGCTCTTCCTGCGGTGCACTGCTTTGAATTTCCATTAATTGGGTTTTTGGTAAATGATTATATCCTTCCTTCACTATCATAAGCATAACCACTTTCTCTTTCACATCTGGAGTATCAAAACTTAAGATATCTGCTGAATATGCAACCCTTTTGGCTTCTGGGTCTGAGGCTTCATTCCCACAAGAAATAAATCTGTATGTTTAGTATGAGTGGCACATTTAACGACCGCTATGGCTACTGGGAGCTATAGTGCCTTAATTAGCCTGTCCAATAAAGATGCGTCCTGCACTGGAGTGCCATCCGCTTGGAGGTAGCCCCGCCTTTCCAACGTACGAGCTCTGCGTGTACAGTTGATGTCATGTATGATGAGTCACTGTACACTGTCACTGCCTGCCATTCATGATTCTCGAGTGCAACAATAAGCGCTACCAATTCTGCTGCTTGCGCTAAAAAGTGGGACGGTAGTCTTGCACTTGCTACAAATTCAAACTTGCTATTTGCTTTTTGCCTCACCACTGCAGCGCATGAAAGCCTTTCTCCACTTGTTTGGCCAATCTTCAAAAAACCACCAATAAAGAGAATGGGCCTCATTTCGAGGCTGGCAGTAGCCGCGCTCTTATTAAGGGCACGGCTGCTGCCGGTAATGATTTTTTACCGCTGCCCAGAAAAGGGCAATAACCAGGTCATGCCGACCTTGGCGGACCCAGTAATTGCCCTTTTCTGGGCGCTAGTACAAATGAATCCCCATTCCCATTTGAGCCCAACAGGGCTCAATGGGAATGGGGAGGATGCTAACAACTGGCCCGTTAATAACGGGCCAGTTGTTGGCATCCTAGTCTGCTAGTGGGTCCCGCTAAGGATGCCTGGTCTGACAGGCATTCCTTAGTGGGTCCCACTGCAGACCTAGTAATAGGGCGGCCTCGAATGAACGTATTCTGCGGCAGCATGCGATGTAATGAGGCCCAATGTCTCCTCCTGACATCTAATTTTCCTTTATGCACAAGGTATATCATCATAAAATTCAATGTAGTTTGCACAATCATGCACATGCTCACCCTTGCTCACTGTCTCAGCTACAAATATGGCTGGATTGACTATTTTACATCTGACCATTTTTATCGCTGGATTCAAAATAATTACTTCATAAGCAGAAGCTCTCTGGGATGTCAATGTACCTTTGGGTTTATCTAAAATGGTAAACAAAGCATGTTCTACAAAAAGCATCATAGAGCAGCCCTTTACAATACTTCTCTATTGCGAACATGGCGGCTACCAATGACTGTTCGCAAGGAAAGAGCCCCTTCATAACTGGGTCTAACATCTCACTGTAATATGCTACCCTAATGTAATCCTCTATGTAAGCACTGCTGTCATAACTGTCCCATTTGTGTGCGAGAATAAGAAAAACTCCTCAGCATAATTGGGAACTCCTAAAACAGGAGCTGTACAAATTGCTTTCTTCAACTCTTCAAACCCTTCCTCCTCAGTCCATTCTATTTTCTCCTTGTTTACCTGTGCTTTCTTTAAAGCCTGCAAAAGGGGTCATGTGCACGAACTGTAGTCAAACACCCAGGCTCTTAAATAATTGCACAGTCCAAAAAACTGTTGCATCTGTTTTACTGTGTGCGCATTTGCTGTTTTCATGATTGCCTCAGCTCTCTCAGGCGTCACCCTCTTTCCCTCATGTGAACTCAGTTGTCCTATATATAACACTTCTTCTTGGTAATAATGAAACTTCGCTTTGTCTACATTATATCCTTTGCTAGAATATTCATCAACTGAATTGAGTCCTTTCTGGATTCATCTTTTGTAGTGCTACAAATTAAAATGTCATCTATGTACTCTATCACAGCACTTTTCACATCAATATTGCCTAAGTCCATCTGTAGGGCCCTGTTAAAAATTAATGGGGACTCACAATACCCTTGAGGCAGCCCAGTATGTTTCAGATGAGTCTGGCGAAACGTAAATGAAGTCAGGTCTTGTGAGTTTTTGTGCAACGGGATTGAATAAAACGCATTTTTCAAATCAATCACCATGAAATATTGTGCTTCCACTAGGATACTGCATTGTATCATTGATGGATTGGGAACTAAAGGAAATTCTGCATCTACAATCTGGTTAATCGGTCTCATGTCCTGTATGAATCGCCACAACACTCCCTTTGATTTTTTCACAGGATACACTGCAGTGTTACACAATGAATCTGACGGCACAAGAATACCTTCTTGCAGTAGTGCTGAAATAGTCTTGAAAATACCCTCATCAGCCTCTCAAGACATGGGATACTGTCTTGCTCGAAGTAAAATTTCCCCTGGCTTCAACTTTATTTTGAGTTCCCCTATTCCCTTCATTAGGCCTACGTCATAAGGGCCTGTAGTCCATAAGACACGTGGCACCTTCTCCAAGTCTTCATCAAAAAATGCTGGTCACTGCTGCATTATCGCCATTCTCTGTGGGATCTCCCTTTTCTCTATTATAATCCAATATGTAATGCTCATAGAGAACACCACTTCATCATTTGCTGGGTCATCTCTGAACAGGTGATCATCAGTAATATCAGTCATCCTGCATCCTTCTTCAATAGCTATCACTGTTCTCCATGGCCTACCCTCATCATCCATTCCTTCGAGCATTGCCATTTCCCCTTGTACTATGGCCGCATCTAATTCTATAGGGAAGGTCTGTCCCCCCTCTTTGTCCATAGGTATCTGTGGTATACACAATAATTTTTCAGGTATCCTCATATTTCATCCCACTAATCCAGGTAGCCATGTCACCAGAATACTCACCACAAACAGAAAACTTCTGGCTCTGCTGGTATGCTTCACAGAGCCACTTGCCCTGTGAACGCCAATATAAATTCACCCACGTTCATGAAGTGTATTCCAGGAGTGGAACACGCTATCCCTCGGTCAGTAAAAGAAATCATCATGTTACGTTTTGTCATCAAATCTCTTCCCAAAATGTTAACTGGTGTCTGTCGTGAATACAACAATGGAACAGAAATGTCACACTCCCCTATAGAGACGCGTAATTTGTCAGTAAAAGGAACTCGATTTGTAGCTCCAGAGAACCCTTGAGCATTCATGGCAATTCCTGACATTGGGTATTTTCCCTCTCGTATACATGAACGAGTAGCCCCAGTGTCTCCAAGGAAAGAAAAAGATTTGCCTCCTATCGTCACATCAACCTTTGGTTCCTCTTGGGGGTCTGGTGTCACTGATAGCACTGAACACATCAAGTCACCCTATGAGCTGTCCTATTGTGGGTACATGCACATTCCTGTACCTGTAAAGGGATTACTTCCCACCACAGTGACAACTCCTACTCTAGATGTCATCAATTGTCCTGTGTTTGCATATTGCTGTATCTTCACAGGGGCGTGCTGCGACTGCCATTGCAGTGGATTCATTTGCGCTTGCTGTTGTTGCTGTACCTGTTGCATTTGTGCCGATTGTGTCGGATAAACTGTCTTATCTTGGGCAAACACCTCCCAAGCTTGTGTGCTAAATGCTGGAGGATAAGATGTCCCCCCTCTTGAGAATTGGCCATTCGTTATGTACCCTTGGCTCCCACATATGTGCCCAATGTGCCCTGTCATCCCACAAGTTCAACATACAGGAGGAGCCCATCTGACTAGGTTAAACCCTCCTTGCACATTCTGATTCTTATTCTGTGTGTTCTGAAACCCACCCTGATTATTCTGAAAACCACTCCTTCCTCTATAGCCCATCCCTCTACCTCATGGTAGGAACTCATTCCCTCCTTTTTCCATCGGGTGCTGATTATTCACCTGCGATGTACCTACTGCTTGCTGTTTTCCCTACCCTTCTCCGCTCGTCAATCCCACCTTTCTATGGCGTATTTTGACAATTTCTTTTGAACTACTTTAGCTTCCTCAAGTTCCCTAGCCTCATCTTTCTTCTTATTTTTCTCCTGCAAAAGCTGACTTTGATGCACTGTTGTCAACTGCATTTCAGTCCATGGCTTTGCTTCCATTCCCACTTGCTTTTTCATTTGCCTCTGCACTTGCTCGGGCAACCACTGACATACAATGTGGTAATATAATGCCACTGCTTTTTGCCATGGCTCGCACATTTCAAGGGCCCAGTGCACTTGAATGTCCTGAATATAAGCAATAGGGTCCTTGTCTTCTTTCATAGTACGTGTCATGATTGCACCCATGTCGGATGTGTCAGGGTACTGCACCCTGAGAGCCCTCCAGACATCTGCTCTGCAATTATTAAACATCGCTCCATCATGCGCTGTGTTCTGTGCTGTCACACTTGAATAGCCTGCTCTCCTCCATATGACATCAGCTTTTTCCCCAAGAATTGCTGCTAACCCCCTTAATGTCCACTATTGCCAAGGTACTTCCTCCTGTCATTATTTCAAATTCATAACTTGATTTTCCTGCACCCGTTGTCAAACTCAGAAGTTTGCATCTTAAATTATCCTTATCCATCTGTGGCCATGGAATATAATGTGGTCTTGCTCGCCCTTTTTCCAATAAGGGAAATTGTGTAAACCCTAACCTGTAATCGGCTCCCATCATCTGCCCATCCATGGTAGGGACAATGGTTCCTGAATGTCTCCTCCCTAACAATGATCTTACCCTGCTCACATATGGTGGTGATTCTCCCTTCTCACTATACAATCGACCTCAGGGATGTTCTCGGATGCTATGGGATCTTTCGTACTATCCTTAGGTTGGTCAGATCAGGCCATCTTACTTCCTTGTCCACCTGCAGGTTTCCCTCAGGAACACAATCATCTCCTCCCTCTTCCCCACAGAAGGATTCTGTCTCCTCTTCTGACATGTCTAGTCCCCAACGAGTGTGACTCCCGTCGTCTTCACTCTTATCTAAGCTCAGTTTGCTTCAGGATAAGGCTCTATGACCGAGGCTACATGGATTTTCCTATTCGCTTCATGATTGGAAGACCAGAGTTTGATCTCCCTTCCCTCGACTCCCCGATTTGCTACCCTCTTTTAATTCTTGAAAGGTCTTATAGATCCTGTTCCTGATACTTCCTATATCAAAGTTCTCTTCGTCTAGTGCTACTCTAGATGCCACCGATATTGCGCCTTTAACGGAAGAAACTATTCTATTCTGTCCCATTGTATTGCTGGACTTGGCTCAATTAATTAATGTAAAATAACCTTGCTCCAAGAAAAAATTTGCACCAAAAAAGACATGTTACACAAGATTGCCTTTGAAACAAAAGAAGCCATACTGCAAAAAACATCCTTCAAACAAACCAAACCCAGTCACCTATTCCAATTCAACTCTATTTCAGCCATCGAGGCTGCAAAGATCATCTCCTCCCTCAAACCATCTAAATGCCTAGGGGACACCTGTCCAGCACCTATCATTATCTCCCTTCATCGCCACTTCCATCAACTCCTCC
The DNA here is from genome assembly GCF_040938575.1 of Ambystoma mexicanum. Taxonomy (NCBI): domain Eukaryota; kingdom Metazoa; phylum Chordata; class Amphibia; order Caudata; family Ambystomatidae; genus Ambystoma; species Ambystoma mexicanum. The sequence continues at coordinate 912,882,816 of NC_090937.1, read as the reverse complement.
TTTAAAACATGCTCCGTACCTACCTATCTCAAAGATGCTTGGGTTCTACCCCTACTAAAACAACCTAGACCCTAACATTCCAACCAAATACAGGCCAATCACAACCATACCTTTCCTTCTCAAAATCCTGTATAAGGCGGCCTATCTCCAGATTTAATCCTATCTCGAGATCAACAACCTACTGGGCACCCGCCAATCAGACTTCAGACCGAGACATGAGACATTAACAGCCCTCATCGATCTGAAGAATCAACTAGACGACCGTAAAGACAAAGGAGAAGTCTCCATCCTTCGCCTGTTAGAGTTATCCGCTGCGCTCGAACTAGTCGACCACAATATCCTTTACAATCACCTTAAAACAGCCACCTATTTCTCAAAGGAAGCCACCACTTGGATAACCTCATTTTCAGACAATAGATCCATGAGAGTCTTCTCACCGTCCGCTGCAGCAGACCTGGTACCTATCACATCGGAATATCACAGGGCTCTTGTGTATCCCCCACCATATACAATATATTTACAAAGCCCCTTTTTAACATTCTTGACAATCTGGGTGTCTCATACACCAACTATGCTGACGACACGCAGATTCTCATTGCCATCCTAGGTGAATAAGACAAAGATGTAACATGATCAACAAAATCTACGTAATCATACAAACCTGGATGGACACCCATGGCTTATGTGTAAACGTTGAAAAGACGGAGTTCCTCATCATTGGCTCCCCGAATAGGCTAAATAAACTCTCTACCCAATACAACTCCGTCCTCATCGACGGTAATAAGATCAAAGTCTCCAATGAAGTTAAGACTCTAGGCTTCTACCTGGACTCTGCTCTTAACCTTAACAAACAAGTTAATGCCACATCCTCTGCCACCAACTATACGTGCAAACTGATTTACACCTGTAAACCATTCTTGTCCACAGACAGGTGTACTACAATTGCAAGAGCCTTAATCCTAGTCCAAAGTAGACTACTGCAAAGCCCTATATTTAGGCACTAGTAAATGCAACACCAACAAACTCCAGATAATCCAAAACAATGCTCTTACAGTGGCCCTAGGCATACACAAAACACAGCATATATCTCACGTAAGACGCGCCAATAACTGGCTCTCCATAAATGACAGAATCAAGCTCACTCATAAATGCCTCTCCAACAAGGCCCCCCTATACCTTAGCGACAGATTCAACAAACACACATCTGAAAAACTCATCAGAAAGCACTATTCAATAGCCTAAGAATACTCAATTTTAAACTAAAAAAGACAGAAGGCGCCAGCTTTCTAGACCTGGCTGAACAATTATGGAACTGCATCCCTGATTCATTAAGAGCCATGTCGCCCTTCCACTGCTTCAAGACGAACGTCAAGAAGTGGCTGTACTCCCTAGACATGTGATCCCTCTGGCCTGCATCACTAGACTTCTTCCTGCTGACTTTACCTATGTAAGAAACAGTATGAGAAATCCGATCTTCTGTTTATATGTACATTTGTTGCACAAAACTGTATCTGTATATATTTGTATTTTATTTCAATGCCCACCACAAATTGTACCTGTATATTTTGGATTCAATGACTATGCCATATGAAAATATGTAAACTTTACTGTGCCCAAATGCCTACAGGACCGCTGCACACTATAAATAAATAAACAAACAATATCAACCTCCCAATCTCTCCTCTTGTGTTTGAATTCTTCATCTAGATCTCTTCGCATTCTCGCTTCCCATCTGACCCTCCGTCCTCTTTGCTTTTCCTTTCTGGCCTATCTTGTTATTCTATTGCACTCTGCCTGTTTTTTATACTTTCTTTGCTCCTCTGCTCTTTCTTCTTTCTTTTGTTGCTCCTCCTGATACATCTGTTCTCACCGCTGTCTGCTCTTTCTTTTCTGTTTATCTTCCTTCAATCTCTTTTCTCGTCCCTTGTCTTTCAATCCTGTTCATCCTTATCTTCCTTTTGCCTAACTTCCTCGATGCTTTTCTCATCTAGCTTGAGTAATAACTGCCCTCCCCTCCATTTATTCTGTACAAGCCTTACCTCGTCAGCTTTATCCTTCCCTCGTTTCTATCATTTAATTTCTTTTTTTTTATTTTCATTTTTTTATTTGTTTTGGCTGCACAGTAACCTTTACAAAATATAGAAATCAAATAAGAACAGATCATAAAATTACATTACATAAAATTTCATTACATAGAATCCAATACATACAATATAACAAATCCTAGTTTTTACAAAAAAAGAAAAAAATGACTTATACACAAATTAAACCGCAAAAGACAAAGCAATACTGAATATAAAAAAGAAGCCATCATTTCTATCCGAGCTACCTCCCTATAATGTACATTTAACTTTTAAAAAGCGCAATACCGCCAATTGTAGTTTGACCCTCGAGCCGTGCAACATATCTTTCCAGAGGGCTTCCAAATCAACACACTCTGGGTTAGGCACATACTTAATAAAATATTCAATGCGTGCAGATCTTAATCCTGTACATTGTGTCAGCAATGTTGTTGAGTTACTTCCCTGATGTCTAGTTCACAGAATAGACATTTAGCTATGGGAGTAGACAGACATTGCCTTATGCTCATAATTTGGCCCGTTGCCAGGACATTAAAGTGAAAACGCATGAATTCCTGTCTGTGCCCTTTGCTGGGAAATCTTCTGAGGTAGGGTTCTGTGGTAGCAATTTTTTTTATAGTTACCAACTAGATGTTTATATCGTTTTTTTGCTTTGTATTAAGTTAACCGTCCGATTCCAGTCTGCATATTGCAGAAGGATCTTCACCTTTGTTGGATTGCTAATAAGCAGTTCTTTGGAGACCCCTACTAATGCCAAAACATCATGAGCCTCCTTTTCCAGATCACGCAGTACCACAGAGGATTCCTTACCAGCAACCAGGCACTGTCCAAGGATTCCATACAAGGTAGATTCCTTACTCACAAGCAGTTTCCTAAAAAGCGATACTCTACGCCAAAGATTTGCACTGGAGAGAGAGTATAGCCCAAGTTCGAAGTGTATTGCCGCTAGTGGAACACACTTCGGGAGGTACCAGATCAGGGACTTCAACAGACGTGCCTCATATTTCTGAAATTCACTCCTGAACCAAGACGGGACCAATTTCATCCCTTAGCAAAACTGGGCGATGGTTTTGCTACGGTACATTTTTAGACATGGTAGCATCAAAAATGTCCCGTATTTGTTATCAATTTTTAATAGTTGCGAGATCAATGGAGTTATTTTTTTATCCAGATAATTGCATAGATTGGCCCTGGTTACAGTCTCAAAAATAGGATAGCCTAAGTACCTGAAATCATGACATATAGTGAGTTTGGCGTGATCAAAGAACCACACGAATTTGGTTAGCCTCTTCCTGTAGCTCAATCGCATAATAAAAGTTTTTGTTTGATTTATGACTAGTGCATTTTCCACTGTGTTTTTCTTAAAGGAAGACAAAACTCGTTGCAGGCCCAAAGGCGTTAGGTCAAACAATAATACGTTGTCTGCATATGCAGTCCACACAATCCTAGTATCCTCCACTTTTGGTGCAGCAAAGGATGCCTCTTCCAGGCACGGGTTAACATCTGACAAATACAAATTAAAGACAGTAGGCGCAAATATGCACCCCTGTCTAAGACCGTTTCCTGCAATAATTTCCTCTGAAAGAGTTCCCTCAGTATTGAGACGTACCCTTATCTTTGATTCTGCATGGAGATGAGATAGGATAGTTAGGAGCTGTAAAGGAATATCCAGGGCAAGCATTTTACTCCATAACGTGTATCTGTCAACTAAGTCAAAAGCTGAACAAAGGTCAATTGACGCCAAGTATATAGGCTGGCTACCTCTTTGTCTGGTCTGTTGCTGCATGATGGTTAATAGAAGACCCCCCAGCATCAGTTCCCACCGCTTTCCTGAACCCAAATTGCTGCTGTGACAATACTGCCTCTTCCTCCATCCAAACGTGGATATGTTCAAGGACCAAAGACGCAAAGATCTTAGAGTCAGCATCAAGCAGGGCGATAGGTCTATAACTAGTTGGTGAGGATCTATCGCCCTTTTTATAAATCGGAACAACATAAGATATGTGCCAAGTAGTTGGAAAAACCCTAGTTATAGCAATGTTCTTAAACAATAGAAACAGAATTTTGGCCCACAGAGTCATATTACCTTTAAAGACCACATTGGCAAGCATATTTGGACCAGGTGCATGTGAAGACGAACATCTAGAGATCAGTCTTTGGACATCCTGTAAAGAAAAAGGGAAGTTTAACTGGCAAGATGAAATCTCGTCCGGAACCACACAATTAGAAACCAATGGTTTATATAGAGAACCAAAATGCTCCTCCCAGACAGCCGAGGATATGCACACTCCTTGTTCTCTTGCATGCGCATCACCTCTTCTGTTTACGAGGGACCAAAAATGTCTTATGTTTGTTTTTGACAAAGCCTCAAGTATATTTTCTGCATCCCTCTGTACCATGTTTGCTTTCAATGCGCGTACCCTGGATCTCCATTTATGCTTTTCTTTTCTGATCGTTTCTCCCAAAGGTAGGGTGAATGGGAGCTTCTGTAGTCTCCGAATCTCACGGTTTCTCTCCCTTTTAAGCTGATGTAAAGCTGGATCGAAAACTTGAGTAAGAATAATACCCATTTTGTTGGGTCTCCCAATCCCTTTTGGCCCTAGGATAACATCCTTAATATAGCCGTTAAATTCCCCATGTGCATACAGCAAGATTTTTTTTCACAGCCATATTTGTTATAATCCTCAAGAAAGACCTTTTTCACTTTCTCAACATTGTCCCTTTGCCAATTAATTCTATTCCCAGCAAAATTAATCTCCATCATCAGAGGAAATACTTCATGGGACACAGGGGTGGTTTGAACCTGTATGGTCAATTTAAGGATACTATGATCACTGACCAATGATGGAATAATTTTAAAATCAAGTAAAAAGTTACTTAAAGACTTACAAAAATAAAATCTATGGTAGAGAATTCAGTTTCATTAGTCCAAGTATAATCAATCATGTCCTTACTCAGGAAATCATTTACGCAAATTAGGCCCCAATTCCTCAGAAAAACATTCCACTGATGGCCCTGTACTTGTGTCCTTAACGTGCCTATGTTGTTAGAGCATGTGCCCGCATCTGCATTGAAATCACCCATGACCATGATATTCAGAGTTTGACATGCTATTTGACACTCCTATATAATTTCATCCACCATACTAATAAATTCCTCAGATCTAACTCAGGATTCCAATAAACATTAAGAATCAACAAGTATCGAAGGGTAACAGGCGAAGTAAAGTGTAATAAAATAGCAATGCAACCTTTATGCGGAGAAAAGACCTTGAGGCACTTGAAGGGCATGGTGTTGCGTACCGCAATAAGCAAACCCCCGTGAGGGCCTTCCCCTTGACTTTTTTTCCGCTGTAATTTGGTGCAAGCTGTACCCATCTAACACCAGCGGAGAGAGTGCCCAAGTTTCCTGAAGACAGAAAATACTAGCCTCCAAAAGGAAGCATAAGCAGTCAGACTCCGTCCTCAAAGTTTTGTTACCTCGAGGATTCCAGGAAATCACTGAAAATGATAGCGCAATCTATAGTTTCACATTCTGTCTGATTACACCCTCCTCCCCCTCAAAGTGTGGGTTTGGGTTAACATCCACCGGATAAATTGCCCCTTCCTCCACCCGTCGGCTAATAAGCTGATTATTAAATGGTTCTAAATCAAAGCCAAAGGGGTGGATAGAATCTATTTCTGAGGCGACTAGATCCATGATAGCCTGGGAAAAAAATACCAGTCTAACACAGTCAAGTCTCAGGGGATGGATACAATCAACTAGTTTAATATCACCTGAAGAGATCATGGAAAGCCTTGGGATTTTGCTGAATAAAGTTAGTATTCTATGGCGATTCAGTGAAGTGAGACCACCTTGTGGGAACATGGAGTAAAGCATAATGCTGGGGCAATCGGTAAAGGCAGGAGGTCTCCAATCCATTCTATTAGGCCACCTGTTATTTGCAGCTTGTTTAATGGAGTTATGGGAATTGTATTTCACCTCCCCGGACAGATGTTCAGAGCTGGTTTTATTCTCCACCTTTTCCTGCAGTTCATTACCGGATACCCATACCTCTGTCAAATGCGTCTTACTGTTTTCCCCCTCATAATGATGTGCAGCTTGTACCAAATTCATCCATGCTTTGGGTGCCTGATCATGCGTATTTCTTTCAGAGCTGTGTCTCAATTCCAACTGCTCATACCTCTCACTTTGCTGCACTTTAGCGAATTCCTGGAAGGGTTGGGTTACAAATGCATGGTGAGAAGGTGGAGCCTTCACCTCCTTGCCATGCCCTGCAAGGCCTCCCGAGTTCTGAGTCAGGAGATTTTTATCTCAGCCCAGCCCTATATCAGTTGGTGGCTTGGATGGATATGTGCCTTTGGTATCACTGTCATAAGTGGGTCCAAATGCAATATTATCCCCAGTCACTCCTTCTGAATTACCCTTTTTTTCCACTACTTTGGAGCCTTGCTTCCATCCAATTATGGGTGCCTGAAGCTGTAGCACCTGCCCTCCTAGAGTCTTCAAGCAGGTTCTCTAAGGCCTTTTTAACCAACATTTTGATATCCTCACTCGGAACCAGGCTAGGTATCAAGGACGGCAGCGCTTCCTCCACAGGAATCCTTCCCATCGTATTTTCAGATGTGTGGGCTTCCTCTCCCAAAGTTCTTCCCCCAGTATTAGCGGAGTGCCCCACTCCCCTAAGCACTTCCATGGTTACATTCTCAATGTTGATCTTCTCTTGCACTACGGGGGGAGAATTTTTAATTACTTGTTTTAGGGGAGAGATTTTGGGAGCTGGTGAAGAGCCCTTAATCTCCTCACTACTAAAAGAGCCGTTTTAAATTTTTGGGTGAAAAAGAGCTTGATATCCATCTTATCGTTTGCAACCATTGCTTTTTTATTACCATTTGTTTTCTTTATGGCATTTTTTGTAGTAGACAATACGTTATGGCCATTTATAGTTCCTTGGACACATTTCCCCCCAGTTAGTTTCTTGTCCAGGGTTTGTTCAATTTTATTTATTTCTTCTTTTGTTTTACTGTTTTCCCTTGTGGGTCATGGCATCATTCAGGGTATCAGATGCTTCCCCATAATCGCCTTGTACAGTTTCTGATGAGCTTGAGGGACTCTGAGTTTGGGGGTCAGGCTCTCCCTGATTAACTTTTTTTGGGGTCCCCAGTTCTTTAATTTCTAGGCCTTTTTTGCTTTCATCGTCAAGTTGAGACAGGTCAATACAACCTTCAACCGCCAATCCACATATATCTTTCAAGTTGGCGTTGGAATTGTGTATCTTTAGTGCCGTTAAATTCTTACTTTTTTTCGCAGTTTTTTACACCGCAGTTTGTCCTAGCCGCCCTACGCCTAATAGCCCTGGCCCTCATTTTTTTCTCTCTTCGAGAAAGATGTGGGTTATGGTTAGTTGGACATTCTAAGGAGGAATCCCTATCTCCGGCACCCCCTCCTCACCATCAGGCTCTCCACCCGCCTTTAGAGCCCTTGGTAATGCAGATGGACTATCAGTTTCGGGCGCATTCATCAGAACCTCTGAGATGCTTACACTAGTTGTTAGTTTCTCATCCTATCTTGTGAAGTTTGTGTGAACCAGTTTGATCTTTTCCCTTAGACTCATAATCTGAGTACCATTAGTGGACACCAGAACTTTAGGTTCTGCCAGACCACTCAACAGGGCAGCCAAAGAGTCCTTGCTTCCTTGGGCGAGGGCTTCTGCATAGGATTTAGGACATATCTCCGTCTCACAATCTGTCTGCACTATCTGATCGTTGGAGACTATTCAAATTTGAGGTTTAACATGGCCCCCAGAAGTGCACATCTTTCAATTGCCAAGAGGAAACCCTCTACTTTACAGATCTTTTCTGTATTAATCAGTAATATAGATCTGAGTTCCTGGATATCTAGATGGGTTCATTCGTGGCCCTTGTCCAGAAGATTCAAAATCCTGGTTAATACAGGAAACGTGGCATATGTCGTGGCCGTGTCCTCTTGATTAATGCCCTCAAATAGCGCTCCTTTAAGGGGATCATTAGTTCCAAAAGACTGATTCAATATGGAGGACGTATGGAAAGTTGGCCCTCCAAAATCCCCCGATTGTGGCTCTTTCTCCTTAGCCCCTAAAGCAATGTCAATATTTTTTTTACCCAGCGGGCAGAGGGGAGGGGGGGAGAATAGAGCCCCTCAATGGGTTTGTGTAGATGGACGTTATCAAAACCCCCGCTCTGGTTCTAATGGGTGTAGATGGTTCCTTTGACAGCCTGACCCTTCTGTCAAGTTCGGCCTGAACCACCGGCGCCAGAAGGGATGTGTCGGCCCCTCTTTTGGGTTTTGCTTCTTCTATTTGCCCCAGAGAGTATCTACAGGAAATCTCATATGTATTTGACAAACTCTTCTGTGGGGGAGCAGCTAACGGGCCTGAATAAGAGTGCTTGTCTCCCAAAATGTCTTCCACCCGAGATGAAAAGGCGCTACCCGAACAGTTAGTCATACAGTTCACGTGCTTGATCCCCGAATTTTCTTCCTCCTGAGATGAGCCGGTAGCACCCATACATATCACCATGCCCATTACATGGGGAAGTTCTTCATTTGGTGCACTATCACCATTAAAGCTATTTTTTGAGGAATGATCGGACTGTGGACCTTCCGCCGACAGGCTATCCATTTTAAACACAAAAAACGGTTTTGCCAAGGAGTACGTTTTTTTAGTTACTTGGATAGGTTTTACCAGTTTTCCGTTTCGGAGTGTACCAACCATACTCTAGCAAGAAGACAGTGGGACCCAGGGAGCATGAGACCAAGCAACATGCATCAATTTTAATTGTCCCCCATAGAATCAAAAACCGTCTTGCACTCCATCCGATTCACGGAGGTAAGAGTACATCCAGCACTTTCCAGTACCTATTATGTGCATAGATTACCCACCTCAATTGCAGTACACATTCAAAATATACAACAGACAGGAAGCAAGTCAAATATGCCCCATTATGCACACAAAATGACACTGAACATAAACCCGTCAATACGGCACTCACCGATAAAAAGCTTTTCTCTTCCAGGTTGGGGTGAGCTCCAAAAACCCCCAAAGCCTCTCAATAGGGGCTTGCCTATACCAGTATTGCCCTGGAAGTTTCCCCCATGAAGGAGGCCCCCGCGAACCGGGCCGCGCACCGTGAACAGTAAACAGTACTTGAATGTACTTCGGGGTGCGCGTGCGGGTGCGCTGATCAGTGGGCTTATGCCCATGCAAAAGGGCAGCGTAGACGACCTACCAAAAAAACCCCAAAAAAAGACAGTGTCATGATCATAAACAGTAACAATAAAGTCTCTAAAACAGTCCCAAACATGCACAAATTCGGCAGTTCCAAACGTGCATGAACTTGATTTCAAACGGGCACGCAGTGCAAACAGTCACCTTTTTCTGTGTTGTTAGGTCCAGGCAGCCAGGTGTAACAAAGAATGACGTCCTCCGGGCGGATTTCAGGTGAATTTCCCTCAAGTCGCCCTGCTGGTGAAGAGAATCACAATGCTTCACGAGTGCCTGCTGAAAGCAACCCGCCGCCCCAGTAAACAGTACTTGAATGTACTTTAATTTCTCGTTCTATCTCTGTCGATACATTTGCTCGCTCATTTTTCTCCTCCTTGTCCATTAAGGTCTTAACAATCTCCTCTTCTCTCTTACTCTATTCTGGATTATCGTCACTTATATAAGCAGGTGGCTTGTATATCGTATTGCTATACCCTGTCGCCACATTCAGTACCTTTAAAGGATACAGCCCAATTTCTTCCACACTTGCATCTGTTAATTCGGGCGAGGTAAGGGGAGCTTAAGGCTCGAAACCTTCCTCTTTACACTGATGAACCATTATGGCCCTTCTAAGTGAGTTAGCGCTTTATTAGATGGACAAGGATGCAGAACTTACTCTTACACCAAATCATAAGACCGACTCAGAAAGTTAGCAAAGCAAACTCTGTTTTAATCTCAATTGTCTAAAACAGGGAGTTACAATGGACATCAACGGACATCACACAGCATAATATCAATGCATCAGATGAAAAATTACATTTTTATCGTAAACACTTGTCATCCTTGACATCATACTACGTGGCAAACTAAGATAACTTACTTGGGATTGTGATAGGTCTATGGGGAACATCTATGTATACTTTCTCTTGGGTATAGGATTGTGATTGGGTCTCTACAGTCAAGTGGACAACTATGCCCTCCCCTAGTGCAAGTCATCTTCACTGTCATCAAATACAGTGCATTTCATTAGCTCTCAAACTATTTGGCTCTTTGCTACATTGCCCTCTATAATTGGTTGGCACACTTGTACCCTTCTGGAATATTCCACTCGCTAGCAGCATGCAAGCTGGGACCCCAGGTGTCAGTGGATGGACTTCACCATGCCGCCCCACTGAATTAGCCTCACTTCCATCATCACTCAAGCCTTCTGCCAGATGAACTGTCTTTAAACTCAGCCTTGCAAAATATCACTGCTCCTGTGAATAGAAAGGAGTGTGAGCATGTTCTAATCTTGAAGTCTCGGTGTATCTTGCCCATTTTCTATTTTCATCCAGACCATGTGACAGGAGACCGTGTTTGAGCTCCTTTATCTCATATTTAATGGTATCAAATTAATAAAACTTGGCACTCATGGCATCTCTCCTTCGCCCCTTAACAGGGGCTCATCTCGCTTCTCACATCCTTTGTAATTCTTGAAGATAGATAACCAGTTCTTGGCTGCCGTAGCCCTTGACACTGGGCCAGGCATCCTTCTTGATTCTTCCTCGACATTCAGCTGTTTTTCTCTTCTGCACCACACATTCAGCCCTTCTGTAGAGAAGGAGCCAAGTAGCCCCACCTCAACCATCTCGCCCACATTGCCTATATGTTGGGAACCAGAGTGTGAAGCACGTGCAGTACCATTGAAAATACAGATACCCAAGAGAATCCTGGAAGCTAGGTTCCCATTAAGAAAGCCATACCTGCATTCAAAATAGTAAGATGGTCACTTGAATGAAATCCCAAAAGAACCAGAACAAATGTCTGGAAGAGAAGTATGGTAACGTCACACACAAAGCCAGACTGACATACATAGAAGAGATGCAGAGGCAAGAGAATGAAGATATTCTATAAGGCATCAAGAAAGTATCAAAGATAAGTGACATCTTTGGCTCAAGGTGAATAAACTTATGCTACAGAAATGATGAAGATATCAAGTCATTTTACAAGTGTACATATGCAAAGAAATGCAAACAGACAAAGTATCCTTCAGTCCAGCTAAGTAGTGAATAGATTGCGGCATGTGCCAATGTATACATACTTAGGAATGAGTAAAGCATGGATGTTTCAACTACATGTTATAGCAGAGCTAGACAAGTAAAAGAAGGACTTTCCAGTTTATTGCAGTTAAAAAACAATTGAATTAACAGGAGTGAATCTCAAAAAGGCAATGCTGGATGAGTATCAAGAAGCCAAGGCCGCTCAGGGCTGGGATGAGCAGACATTAGTTACAATCGTGTGAAAGAACGAAACTGCTATTCAGGAGGCATGGATAAAAACAAGGAAGACACCAGAGGTCTATTAAAAAGCATTTTATATACACTAGAGCTCAATTTTGTGGTCTTCATGTGGAAGGATGAAGTTGGACAAACATGAGAAACCACACCTACACATGGAGGCAGAGCGTGCCTTCCCTCCCCTGAATTCTCCAGAGCAAAGAATATTTCCAAGGACAAGTTCAACGTCTTAATTGACAGCAGACCACTGAGGTGATGATACATGATATGCTAATTGGTGGGAAGCTATGGTTATGACCAGCTCACCAGCACTCAGAATTCTAGCCTTCATGCTGCTAACGTAGGTGGAAGAGTACTGACAGTTGTAAGAGTGAAAACCAATGATAGAGGGCTGCGTAATTAAGGGCCCTATAGTTTGTGTAACCAATGGGACATTGTGTATTTAGTGACGCTCATAGTGACATGTTTGAGGCGAGGGCTTAGTTGACCCACCTGATGTTAAGGAGCCTATCACTCTCTTAGACTTGTATGGAACGTATACTTAGATGTTCCTTAAGACCCAATAAAAATTGCCACTAGGTTTTTGTAGTTTGGTACGTAGGATGACGTTACTTAATAGATAGGTTGACGTCATCAATGATGAGTTTTTACTATAAATATTGTTTCTTATATGAATCATTAAGACCACGCGATGAGACATCTGTAGATGTCTGTTGTACTCTCTGTTTTAGATAATTGACATTAAAACAGTCTACCTTTTTGCCAACAACCTGAGTTGTTTTGAGTACTGATGTTTGAGTAAGTTCTGCATCCCCATTCATCTCAAGGGTATTGTTACCTCGTCTTAAAGGGCTGGTGTCTCCCAGTTGATGTGGTAGCAGAGGGTGGTTCAGAGCCATCGACCTAAGTAAGCGTTGGGGTCCCGGCAATATCGACCGTCCTCTGCCATTCGGCTGAAAGGATGTTAAGTTCCCTGTAGATAGTGGAACCAGTTTTTTAAGATATAAGTCTTGCAAGTGTAGGTGAGATGGGACCCTCGGTTTCTACAAAATCCCCTCCCGACAGCTACAGGAAGCTGAACATACGGATAGCTGAATAGGCTGATAAAGAGGCAGTGATCCCCAGAGTCAGAAATTGAAAAAAGTGGATGGTGAGTAAAAACTGAGCGCGGTAACAAACTTGTGAATGGGCAGTGAGTGGAGAAAGTGATAAGAAGAAAATGAGTATCGGAAGGAGGTTGGGGTAAAAACAACTCAAGACAATGAGCATCAAGTTATTGAGTAATTGACTGGAAGAGAGGAGGCAAGCAATTGAGTAATCGTGAGGAGAGGAACCACGATAGAATAAACCCAGTGTCCTGGGTCATAAGTGCATAACAGAATGAACCGTATCTATAGTCCCATTTGCAGATGACATAGGCTAAAGACTTGTTTAAAGACAGTCCAAAGACAACAGTTCACATCCCAATCAGGATATCTTTTACGGGTGAGAATTAGTCTCGAGGATCGTAGACTAAGATATATATGGCCAGTCGAGTATGTTGGTTTGTCTATTTGTGGTCTGTCTAGTTGTTTTATGTGATGGTATACAATGAAGAAATAATAGAGGAATTGAGAAACATGAAAAGGAAAACACAAGATTCAAGAGTTAATTATTTATTTGTTGGAATTTAATTGATGGTGTCTAGTGAATAAATAGATTGAAGTAAAAACATGATATAGAGGGTTTGGAGCTGCGACAATTGGTGCACGCTCATCTTGTATTATTTTCTTGAAAAATATATTTTTGAGAATAAATTCCAAAGTGTAAAGGTGAGTATTAAAAGTCAAGTGTGATGAGTCAAAATGGAGGACATTACTCTGCTTACACATCTCTGCAAGCAGTTGCCAAAATATGCACCCAAGCTTAAACAGCACAGTGCAGAATGGATTAAGGGCACAGCAGATAAAATGTTCATGCCATGGCCTTGAGGGGGATCACTATCGAAGGCAGATTTTCAGCATATGCATGCTGCATATATGGGAATAAAGTTAGACAAAAAGTTAGCGAGCTTAGAGCTCTGGAAAATGTACCAAGAGGAAAAGGAAGAGCCACCTCCTGAAGACTGGATACTTAACATATGCAAAGAGGGGGGTGAAGGGCCTTCTGCTCCCCGGTTATGCCTGAAGCAAACGGCAATAGCAAGAAAGATGACGGATAGTACCCATTAAGAGAGATTAAAGCAGCAAAAGGATACAGCAATCCGGCATATGAGTAACCTGCGCAAAGCAGCGATGTGGGTGCAGAGAAAATTCCAGAGAGAGATGTGATCTCTAAAGTCACGAGGGACAAAGAGAGAAAGGACAAGGAGAGAAGTGATTGGCTAAGTGCATCCTTAGATATAGGATGAGAGATAAAGAGATGGAAAGGAGAAAAAGATAAGGCTGATGAGGTAGCGCTTATACAGAATGAATTGTGGGTGGTCAGATTTTTCTCAAACTTGATGGTAAGAGCATCGAGGACGTGAGGCAAAGGGAAGATTGTGCCGAAAAAGACAAAAGGATAGAGGAAGAGAGGAACGATTGAAAGAAGATGGGGCTAAAAGAAAGGATAGACAAAGACGGGAACAGTTGTATCAAGACAAACAACTGAGAAAGCAGGAAAGGGCAGAGGATCAAAGAAAATATGACAACAAACACAGGGCAATCGAAGAACGAGAAAGGATAGAAAGAAACAGAACGGAAGAGGAGGAACAGAAATTAAGGGATAAAAGAATACACAAACGAAGAAACGAACAGATACGAATGGCAAATGAGAGAAGAGATATGAAAAGAAAGGAGGAAGACAGGGTGAGAGAAGAAACAAGGAAGCAAAGAGAGTTTGATGATGAGATAGAATGAAAGAGGAAGCAGAGAGCACACAATTGTGAGTAAGTAGAACAAGAGTTAATGGAGCCAAATCCAATAGTGACATGGGAGGACATTGAAGAATTCTTCCCAGCACATGAATCAAGGCCAGGCCCATCTAGAGCAAATCTGGAGGATGAGTTTGAATCTAGAAGCATTGGGGACGCAATCGATAAAGTCTTTCATTATATGAGGACTAAGAAAGAGCTGCAGGGCAATGATAAAAATGACTGACTCGAGAGTACGCAGTTGTATGATAAAGAGGGAGGCTCATGTAGTATTGAGACTATAGAGCTGTTTTAGATAGACTAACTCTGAATAGAGACAAAAAGGAGAGAAGCCACACATGTTGGGGACAGGATATGTCACACAAGGACATAGAAACCTGCTGTGGGGAGGAGGGAGGTAATGCACAAGGATGTTTTTCAATGGACAAGGAAGTAAGATGGTTGAATCTAGACCTACCTATATCTCAGGCGTCAGAATCCCTGATGCAGCTAGATCAACCTCTCATGGTGAGAGGAGGGACTCACCACCTTATGTGAGCAGGTTAAGGTCACTGCCAGGAAGAAGGCGGTGCAGAGCCATTGTCCCTTTTATGAACAGACAGATGATGGGGGATGAATGCGAGTTTGGGATTTCACCATTTTTTTGTTAGAGAAAGGAGGAGCTAGGTCACAGTATATACCTTGGCCACCGATGGATATGTATAATTTAAGGTGTAAACTCCTTAGTTTAACTTCTGGTGCTGGGAAATGGATACATGAGTTAGAAAAATTGACAGGGGGAAACATGTTAGCTCTAGGGGACATTAAAGTTCTCCTAGTCGCTATCCTTGGGGAGAGAGCTGATGACGTTTGGTCAAGAGAAGGATATTCGAGTTTTACTGCGTTGAGCACTGCTCATAATGGAGCACTGTTTAATAACTGTAGGATGGGAGTCTAGAAAGCGCTTAGAGTGCTGTATCTGGACACATCAGATATGGGAGCTATAATGACAAAAAAGATGCAGGAAGGGGATGATCCTCTTGTTTACATTTATAATTTTCAAGAGCAGTGGGCTTTGGAGACGCGCGAGCCTTGGGGGAATTCTATACCTGTATTTCATCACATATTATGCCAAGGGCTGCCAGAGTCAGTGCAGAAGCAGCTCAAGAAATTGGTGGGCATGGAAGCAAAGCCATGGTTAGAAATTCAGCTGACCATCACGCATTATTGCAGACTGTTGCAAGAGGAGAATCGCAAGAAAGACGATACTAGGAAAGGTGATGAGGCAAAATTAGTGCAGAAATAATTGTCAAAGTACCCCATTGAAGGAGCAATGTTGACTAGCAGAAAAGGGACAGGTTCACAGCAAGCAGCAGCCATGCCACATGTGAATAACCAAAGGCAGTACGATCAAGGTAACAATGGATTTGTACCACAGGGAAGGGGAGGCTTTCGATGTAGAGGCTTTCAGAATAATCAGGGAAATTTCCAGAATAACCAAGGTGGGTTTCAAAACACACAGAATGATAGTCAAGGCATGCAGGAAGGACAAATTAGGAGACCTTCTGTATGTTGGACATGTGGTATGACAGGACACCTTGAACGCATGTGTAGAAGTCAAGGATTTGTGCAAAATGGACAATTCTTAAGAGGGGGGACCGCCTACCCACCTGCATAGGCTCAGCAGAATGGAGATGGGTTTGCTCAAAATCAGACAGTGCAACAAACACATGCGTCGAGAGTACAGCAAGATTTACAAACACAGCAGACAACAATGAATCTGCCACAAGGGCAGTTGTAGCATTCACCCATGCAGATACAGCAAGTTACCAGCACGGGACACTTAATGACGCCTAGAATAGGGGGTGTCACTGTCGAAGGAGGGAATCCTTTTACAGGTAGAGGAATGAGAATGTATCCACAATATGACAGCTCACTGGGAGACTTCATGTGTTTGATACTATCTGTGATGCTCAATCCTCAAGAGGAACCAAGGGTTGATGTCAATATAGGAGGAAAATTGTTTTCTTTTTTAGTAGACACCGGTGCAACACACCCATCAATATGAAAGTGGAAATGTATAATGTCTGGAAATGCCATGAATACTCAAGTTTTCACAGGGGTTACAAGTAGAGTTCCGTTTTCTGAAAAATTGCCAGTCTCTATAGGAGAATGTGACATATTTGTGCCATTATTATATTCAAGACAGATATCTGTCAATATATTAGTTTGAGATTTATTGACCAAGTAGAACATGATGATTTGTTTCACTGAGGAAGGCATAGTGTGTTCAACACCAGGAATGCATTATTTAAATGAGAGTGAATTTATTATGGTGTTTGAAGGGCAAGTGGCCATACGAAGAATTAAACGTGAGGTTTTTCAGAAAATGATGCTAGCACGGAAATGCCCTGAGTATTTCGATGAAGACATGGCAAAAGTGGCAGTATCATTATGGACAACAGGCCCCTATGACGTAGGCTTATTGAAGGGGGCTGGGGAAGTAAAGATTTCATTGAAACCAGGAGCACTTTTACCTTGAGCATGACAATATCCCATGTCTCAAGAGGCAAACGAAAGTATTTTCAAGATGATATTCGCCATTATGGAGCAAGGCATCTTAGTGACGGCAGAGTCTCCATGTAATACTCCGGATTATCCGATTAAAAAAATCTAAGGGGGGGTTGTGGTGTTTAATACAAGATGTCCACCCGATTAACCAGATTGTAGCAGCCGAGTTCCCTCTAGTTCCTAATCCTGTGATGATTTTATGTAGTATCCCTGTTGAAGCACAATATTTTACTCTGATTGACTTGAAAAATGTGTTTTTCTCAATCCCATTGCATAAAGATGCACAGGATCTGACGTCATTTACTTTCCACCAAACTCGACTGAGAAGTACTCGCCTGCCCCAGAGGTACTGTGAGTCTCCATCAATTTTCAATAGAGTCCTGCAGATGGACTTAAGCAATATTGTTTTGGAAAGTGTTGTGTTACAATACATAGATGACATGTTGGTCTGCAGCACCTCAGAGGAAGAGTGCAGACGCGATTCAGTTCAACTGATGATTATTCTGGCAGAGAAAGGAAATAAAGTAGACAAGGACAAATTGCAGTATTGTCAAGAGGAAGTATTGTATATAGGCCAGTTAATTTCGCATGAAAGAATGAAAGTCACTCCTGAGAGGGCTGAGGCTATTTTGAAAGG
Source organism: Ambystoma mexicanum (assembly GCF_040938575.1). NCBI lineage: Eukaryota > Metazoa > Chordata > Amphibia > Caudata > Ambystomatidae > Ambystoma > Ambystoma mexicanum. The sequence goes on along the minus strand of NC_090937.1, from coordinate 912,865,139 downwards.
CTATTTTGAAAACAGTAAAGCCACACACGATAATGCACATGCACAGATTTTTGAGATTATGTAATTATGTAAGAGCATGGGTCTTTGATTACAGTTCATATATAAGGCCATCGCTGCAATCCCTGAAAAAATCACAGGAAAGTCAGGAAAAAATTGTCTGGACTGAAGAAATGGAAGAAGGGTTTTATGAGTTGAAAAAGGCAATTTGCACAGCACCAGTTTTAAGGATTCCCAATTATACTGAGGAATTCTTCTTATTTTCGCACACGAATGGCACTATTATAACAGCTGTACTCAAACAGAGAATCACATTGGGGAACAAGCCCCTTGATTATTACAGTGGAATTCTAGACCTAGTAATGAGAGGTCCCTTTCCTTGCAAACAATCTAAGACTTAATGGTCCTTTTCAGCATTTATACATCAACTATGTCGACATGCTGCAAGTATGCAATGGATACAGATATCTGATTGTAGTGGCATGTGCCTTTTCAAGGTGGATTGAAGCTGGTCCATGTACAGATCCAGATTCCAACTGCGCAGCAACATTTTTAGTACGAGAAGTGTTTCCTAGATGGGGAATATGTGAAGTAGTGAGATTAGATAATGTCCCTCATTTTGTTAATGAAGTCTTTGAACAGATAAGCTTGTTGCTTAGTATAAAGCACAGGTTTTCATTGGCTTACGACCTGCTAGCGAATGGGATCTGTGAGAAACTCGACGGCCTGCTTAAAGAAAGAATAGCCAAATTGAAGCTTACCTTGAAGAAAGGATGGTTGCATTGCCTACCACTGGCATTGTATGCATTGAGAAATCAGCCAGGTTCCGACCACCATCTTACACCCCATGAAATAGTGACAGGGAGATGGATAAGGACACCCCTCACACCTCCATCTAGAACTAGAAGCGATGCCCAGATGACAGCAGAATTATTAGGAAAGGAGTTACGTGATTACTTAACATGTGTGACTACAAGTATCTCTGTCATTTCAGATCAGCTCAAGCGGAAGGGATGTGGGGCACAGAACACAGAAGGAGATGTTACAACAACCAGAGTTGAAGAATTACGTTTTCACAAACTTTTTCCTGGTGATCAGACCTTGATCAGGAATTTCACGCGTAGATGGCGCAAGCCACGCTTTAATGCGCCATTCATAGTGGAAGACGTAACACCGTCAGCAGTGAAGGTGCAAGGCAGACGTGCATGGATATTTCTTGGAGACGTTAAGATCTACGCTGGAGAACCCCGTTCACCCCTACCCCAGTCCGAAGCAAGCATCGGGGAAGAACTACAGCACATGCAGACTAGGTCCATGACGAGGAAGAAGGACGCAGAAGCTGGAATAGACAAATAAAGAGTACATTGGACTGTGGCTTGTTTCGGGGCACTCTTTTTAGCTACTAAAAAAGAAGTTAAGGGAATTAATTTGTTATTGGAAAGGAGTTTGTTGACATTGGACTGAGACATGTTTAAGTCTTGATTGAGAAGGAAAGCATGCTAGATTTGGAGTTCCTTTTCGAATACTGGAAGAGGAAACAGTTCCCTGATTCCTTTCACACTGAATTTCTTTTCGGAGGTGCCCATGGTAGTGCCTAATGACAAAGTTCATCAGCTCATCCTTGCTAATTTGATCTACATTCTTCGTTCTTGCCCTGCGTTGATGGGGAGAACTTTTGACGTTCATACTTTCCTGCAAAAGTCTGGTCCAATCCTGAGGAGATTTCTCACAGCCATAATAGAGCAAGTTCTTCAGCTTCCTGAGTACAGTGGGGAAAATACAAATGCCCCTATTGGCTGATAATGTGCATACACTAGTTGGCATGGTTTTCTACTACTTGATTGAGGAATGCTTGCATCTTGCTGGAAGACAAACTGACGTTCACACCCTCTTAATGAATTATGTGGCACTTAATTAATTGTTACGAGATATAATAACACAAGTCAATCTATATTCTGAGAGAACACTGAGAACTGAATGAGACTTTCGAGGGAAGAGAGCCAAAAGTCTACTGTTTAAAGTACTTTATTTCTTTGCTGGAGGAAAATCTTCATTTTTTCTGGTGAAAGGACGATTCCTTTGTCTTCATTGGAAACATTGTTAATCGTCCAGCAGCAACCAGCTGATCAAGAAATGTGTGGAGCAGACTCAGCAGCTTCCAGAGTATTTCATGATGTTGCCCGATTAAAAATTGTTTTTTCCTTCCTTATAGAAGATTAAAAAGGGGCAGCGTCCATAGCAACAATATTATGGCAGACAATGAGAGACGTCCATGATATGCAAGAAGCTATTGCTGTAAGAAGTGCGCTTACATGTACGTCATTTACACATGCATTTTGTTTATAGTGATACTGCTCTCACTTACAGTGCACACTGCTTACTATTTGGATCCAAACAAAGAAAGGATCCCTGTGTATTTTGCTATGCAGGAGGGTACCAATGTGGCAACTACAAGGGAGCCGAGACCTGATGTAACTATCCCTACTCCAGTAATCCGTGTAGGAGTGCCTTAGGAGTGCCTGGCTCGGTAACAAATGTTACTAGACACCTTTCCTTAAAAGAAGGTGTTATAGAGATTTTCCTTGAGCACCAGAAACAGGCTTGGTAAGAAAGACAAAAGATGAGTTTGTTTAGGAGCAAGCCTACACAGGTAGTACACTTAAAAACACCATGTCCACTGACAAATGTTTCTATGATTGGTCCAGTAACAAGGAATTATGCTGATATACTTCATGAGATGATTATAGAAGCTCATAAGAAAAGAATGAGACCTAAGAGAAGTGCTAGGGAAGATGATCATGAGTTAAATGACTACCTGGATAGTACAGCACACTTGGGTAAGAACATATGGTATCAGCATATGAAAGAAGTATGAAGAAGAACCTCAAAGGAGGAATGCTTTGTATGTCCACTCCTGCCTTATAGCATGGGGAAGTCTAAAATCTTCATAGCTATTGAAATTGATGTCCAGACAGCACATTGTCTATCACACATAGCACTCTGTCATACAAGAGCCCAGTTCATGGGTTGAACAGCCTATCTCAAATGGGAAACTGAATGGACAGATCCAGATGAAGACAACTATGTTCAAGACACAAAGATGAGAAATAGGGTACACACTAAGAATCACGTGATCAGATACGAAAAGCCTGGAGTAAAAGGAGCTGAAATCAGATGGGAGGTAAACAGAAGACTGAAGAGTCCAGGAAAATCTGCAGAACAAATTTGTAGATGGGAAAATAGAGGCCAGATGCAGATTTCAAGATCAGTGCTATCAGTAGATGAATGGGAAGAAGGAGTGGTAATCTGCAGAGCCTGGGTGGTCATTGGTTTTTATCAGCCAATCATTGTCATAGTACAGAATGGATGCAAGCCTCTATGGCCAAGACTTGCTAAACTACAGACATGAGTTTAATATAAAGGGGGACCCTTGCAGATAGTGCCTTAGGAATGTGCAAAGCTGTGCTTCAGAAACAATGGCACAAGAAAAGTTGGAGAGAACCAGAACTGTGGTTGAATCTTTGATGTACCAGGAATAACACTTGGAACAGCAGTAATCATGGATCACTTTTGGGCTTGTGGATCCAGAGCTTATATGAAGCTACCCAAAGATAGGGAAGGATGATGTTCACTAGTAAAAGTCCATATTTCAGCACTGGTGATTCCTAAAAGTGACTTAAGCCTTGATAGCTTCCCAATAGCAGATTCATCTGTGGAAGAAGATATCTGTTGAGCTGATTAATCGAATGAAGAGGGAGAACTATTTCTCAGTCAAGTTAATAGAAGCTTTTGACTCCATTCCATATGAACACAAACTGTTCAGCCAGACTTCGTCGATATTCATGAGGATCTTCATGCCACGAATCCAGGTTCGAGCAAATACCAAATGGATGCAGATTACCAGATGGGAATTGCTGCAGACAATCAACACTACCATAAAGGGATTCAATGCTATCAGGGAAGAGATGAGAGCCATACGACTGATGACTCCTCAGAACAGATATGTCCTGGACATGATCATAGCTAGGGATGGAGATGTTTGTGCAAAAAACAGGGAAACATGTTGCATGTTCATACCATCCCATGATGAGAAGAATGGCACCTTGACAGAGGCGATAGAGATGCTGACAAAGCAACACATCCAGATGATAGACGAAGTGGAAGACATTGCTGATGATAGCTGGTTTGGATCGATCTTTTCTTGGGTTCCACAGTGGATAGCAGACATGTTCAAGTTGCTTGGAGCCCTGATCGTGATGGTGCTGCTTGGATTCTGTGTGATTAGGATAATAATCCCCCAATGCAAGAAAACTGCAAAGAAAGTTATAGGGATGAAAATCATGATTGATGTTGAATCAGGCTGGAAGGCCCGAGATCTGACAGATTAAGAAATCAGAGACTTTGTGAAGGCCAGTACTCTAGCACCTGAGGGAACGAAGTTCCTGTATCCAAAGAACCATAAGAAGTTTGTGGGGAGGTGGATCTATGGCAGTCCAAGTGGACAGTGCATGCTCATGACTTGGAACAAGGATGAGCATGTGAAATCAGCTGGATGCCTGAAAGGAGTCATAAAGATATGGATACCAAATATGCATTTCTTCAGAAGAGGATGTCTAGACGTGAAGGATGATGGGAGAGTGGTCAAAGAATCACCCAGGTGGGGGAGTGTAGAGAAGGAGCCAAGTACCCCCACCTCAACCATCTCGCCCATATTGCCTATATGTTGGGAACCAGAGTGTGAAGCACATGCAGTACCATTGAAAGTAGATACCTATGAGAATACTGGAAGCTAGGTTCCCATTGAGAAAGCCATACCTGCATACGAGACAGTGTGATGGTCACTTGAATGAAATCCTGAAGAAACAGAACACATATCTGGAAGAGAAGAATGGTGACGTCACACACGAAGCCAAACTGACGTATATAGGAGAGATGCAGAGGCAAGAGAATGAAGATATTATATAAGGCATCAAGAAAATATCAAAGATATGTGACATCTTGGGTTCAAGATGAAGAGGCTTATGCTACAGAAACAATGAAGATATTAAGTCAGCTCACACGTGTACAAATGCAAAGTAACGCAAGCAGATGAAGTTTTCATGAGGCTAGCTTTATAGTGAATAGATTGCGGCAAGCGCCAATGTATGGATACATAGGAATGAGTAAAGAATGGAAGGTCCCATTACGAACTATAAGCAAAGTTGAGCTAAAGGAGAAAGGCCACTTTTTTCAGCATGGTGCAGTTAGAAAACAATTGAATTACAAGCGAAGTTCAGAAAGGAGAGGTTGAATGAGCCAAGAGGCAAGGGTCGTATTCGGCTGAGAAGACCAGAAATTATTTAAAATCTTGTGAAGGAATGAACCTCCTGTTCAGAAACTTGGAGATAACAAAGAAGGTGTCAGAGGCTCATTGGAAAATAGTCTTTTTAATACACTGAAAGCTCAATTTCATGGTCTTCAGTCACATGGGGAGAAGGAGTTGGACGAGCAGGATGGTCACACCTATGCACGAGGGCAGCGTGCACCTCTACTCCCCATTATCTTCCATTGCAAAAGAACACTCCCAAGGATGAGTTCAGAGGCCCTTATTGACAACCAACCACTGAGGTGATGATGGATGATGTTCTAATTGAGGGGAAGCGGATGTTTAAGACTAACTCACCAGCACCTGGATGCTTGGCCTGCGTGCGGCTAGTGTGGGCTGAAGGATGCTGACAGAGGTTAGAAACCAACCAATGATAGAAGATCAAATAATTAGGGGTCCTATAATTTCGTAACCAATAGGACGTTGTATATTTAGTGACGTTCATAGTGACCTGTTTCGAGGGAATGGCTTAGTTGCCCCACTTGATGTTAAGAAACCTATCAACTTTCTCACGCACAGTAAACGAGTAAGGATTATATGCTTAGATGTTCCCTTGGACCCTATCACTCTCTTCAGTAGATTTTTGTAGTTTGCCACATAGGATGATGTTAGTAATACGCAGTTGTACGTCACCTATGATGAGATTTTAGTATAAAAGTGTGCTTTTTTATAAAGTTTAGAGAGACATTGCTATGATATGTCCAATGACCAACTTCCTGAGTCGTTTCATTTATTGATGTTTGGGTAACCTCTGCATCCCCATTCCTCTCAAATGTATTGCTGAGCCATCTTAAAGGGCAGGAAGTTCTCCAGTTTACTAGGATCCTCTGTGATAGGTTAGCAATCTCCCATTGTTCTAGGGTTTATAGTGCACTCTACCTAAGTCTCCCTGATGTCTACAGGGAGTGCCCTTTGTACTGGGGGATTTATAGAGGACAAGGCATATCTGAACATAGAGCATTTTTAACAGGTTGAAAATCTATCTCTGCTGTATGGGTTGAGCGCACAAAGCCCTGGTCTCCCTGAACACTAGGGAGTTTCATAGTTAAGTGAACAACCTTCATGTGGTTTGATGGAACACAGAGCATAAAGCCCAAGTTGCAAATAACTTGTGGGAGAGATAATTCTAGGATGCTGATGTCCCTCCTAAACTTCATTGGTTAGTTAACAATCTTCATCGGGACTGGGTTGATCGAGCACAGTCCTAGAAGTTTGATGAATTTGGGGAAGCTATACAGATTTGTAAATCATTTCTCTGTAGTCTAGGCATTATTAGTGTTTGATATTTGGGGTCATGATCAGAATAAAGGCAAGTGTCTCATCCAGGAACTGTGCCAAAATGGAGAATTTAGTGAGGACATGGAACAGAAAACAAAGAATGTCCTGCATAGAGAATAAAAGCATACAACTCCCATGAACAGCAATGACACTTGCTAACAAGGGATATATATTACAATGTGCCAATATCTTGCATGCACGCATTGAAAAATTGTGTGCAGCGTTACAGAAAGTGTGCCACATTGCATTATACTGCGAATTGAGATTTGTTCCTTGATTTGTTTTTTCTTATACATTTTTTGTAAATTATTGCAGAATTTTGATATCTTGACTCAGATATATAGACACAGTATAAGCCGCTGCCTTTCAAAATCCCATGCCTTTTAACAGGGGAAACCCGAGAAGATAGAACCTACATGTACATGACCCTCTGAACCAACTCCACAGCAAAAAACAGGTGGGTACCTGCAAAGAATGAAGCAAACATCAGCAAAGGTTGTACGGGTGCAGAGCTACTCCCAGAAAAAGTAAATGAGTGTGTAATGCAAAGTCACCATTATTTAGTAGGTCACACAGCTATCAGAATCAAGGGTTTCAGAGTTGGTAGTTTGGCAGGTTGTTTCTGAGAACTTGGTATTGAAAACATGCTTCTCACTCATAACCAGTAAGTACAGTGCACCCTGCAACAATCTCACAACATCCCTAATTGTTTTGACAGATTGTTCATCGTGAGAGGAGAGGTATCTCAATATTCTACAGTCATGCCCTAAAAAGTGGAATCTAATATACTGGGAATGTTTAGGGTTTAGGAAGTGTGCATACCAACCTCCACAGATGATCCAGCGAGATTAAGGAAACTGAACAACCTTACAGTCCTTTGAACCCTAAAAAAGATAAAAAACAGCAAGTCAATTCCTTAGGAATCTGCACCGCGCATAAGGTGTACAAATATGAAAGAGATTTATTGGGATTTTGGCAGTGCTGGTAACCTTGTTAACTATCACAGTAAATGCTTACTGATTGTTTTTTCTTGTATTTCCCATTTATCCAGAGATCAGTGGTTGGTAGTTATTTTATCAAATTCCCGCTCCCTGTGAATCTGGGGTGTGACGTAGTACAAATAGAATACTTGTGAGCCAAATGTAAAGTAAAACCTTTGTCAGAGTGAGTTTCTTTAATGTCTATCACGTATCGGGGGCCCAAACTACAAATGGCAAGGCCAACTAAACTACAGGTTTGGGGCAGAGCAGTGGTAATCTGAGGTCAGGAGACGCTAAGTCATACCTAGGAATTATCTCTCAACAAGATCTGCATTATCTCTCTCTAGTCTTATTTCTCTAAATGTCTGAGGTATAGCATTCAATGAGCTCTCCCAGTGTCTGCGGTATTGCTTTCAACAATCTCTGGATTCCCCCTCTCAAGTCTGGTCTCTCCCACTGTCTGAGGTACATATTGCAGCAAGCACTGAGGGCCTATCAATTTGCAGCTCTGCCCAGGTACCACTGCATATGGCATCCTGCTAACTCTCCTGCTGCCTGATGTTCTTCAGCTTGCCCTCTGATGTCTCAGACCTTTACTCATCATCACGGCACTGGATCAAGCTCACTGGTTTTAATATCTCTCCTATTCTTTCCAAATTGTTTCAGGTGCTTCAAGTTTGTTGGGCCAACCTTAAAAAGGTAAGTGGCTATCTTGAAGTCAGGTGAAATAGTCACGCACACGTTGTGCCTCCTGGAGCTTCATTCTGGGTGTTTTCTGTTTTCTATTGTTTCAGTCAGCTTTCCCTTCCTGCTTTTCTGTCTCACTGATAGCTGTACCCTTCACTTCTGATGTTTTCTGCTGGTGGGCATAAACCATAGATGCTTCTTTCCAGTGCCCCACAATTCTATTGCATTTGTACAAATATGGGAAATAGGAACATTTGAACCTTTCTCTAAAATGGAAGCTACAAAGTCCTTTTTTTCTAAAATTGGCTCATATCTTAATGGCAAAGGAATTACCTGGAGTTCTTTATATTGTACTTTCTGAACAGGTCTTATAATTAGGATATATCTGGGCAAGTAGAGGCAGCCAATACGGGATTACAAGGTGTGATTTAAATAAAGCAAGCAGTTCTGGGACAGTGAATGCAGGGGTTACCGGGTCACATGGGATAGAACAGATACAGCTGTGACATCAATGCCAGAGTCGTGGTTTGAATTCTCCCTTCCTTGCATTTCTACATTGTTTAACTCCACCTTTCTTCCACATCTCTTTTCTCCCTGCTAAGCCCTCTCATGGAATAGCACTTTTTTAATTTAATTTTTTTGCCTCTCTGCTGTAACTTCCTTCATTTCACGCTCCTCTCTCGATTGCTTGATGTGCCTCCTTTCCTTATCCCCATATCCCTATTTGTTTCCTTCTGTTTTTATCAGTGTTTGTATATTTTCATGTCTCCTTTTCGTTTTGTTATATTCCTTATTACTTAGCTTTATGTTAGGTTTCCTTATGTCCTGACATTATTTCCTCTTCAATGAATGGCTCAGCTTTCCTTTACATATCTCAGCTCTTACTATCTTGCCCTCTCTGTTGCTCAAGTTGTGTCCCCTAGTGTTAGAACTGATTTTCTATACTCTGGCCTGGTGGACAGGTGTATAGAAAGTCTACCTATATTGTGACAGGGACAACTCTGGGAAGCTGTAGCCAAACCAGTTTAGGTAACAGTGACAGGCGGTCTAGGCTAAGTTCTTCAGAGTTGGTGAGCTTGTAAGGAGTCCACATTGAGGTCACATAATGGGAATCACACATTACACTTAGACAAGATGTATAAAAATACAGTTATTTATTTATGGCCAAAACACATTACAGAAAAATGACTACTAGCTGGTGGATGTATCACACAACACTATCAAACTAAATACATATGCACATTCACTTTGTCATAGGGCATAATACATATCAGAAATTTCTGAAAAGGAAAGGTTAGACAAGCATTATGCACAACCAGGTTCACACAGTATACCCTAACTAAAATTGTCCAGCCATAAGATGCCTGGGGCCTTTTGCCCAATAGTTCATGTTACAGTTCCACAAAACCTAGGATACAGGAAATGTTCAAGTATGGTCTCTGGAGTCCAGTGAAGGGTTAATAGAGTTAGGGTTACATTTTGACTAAATCCCAAAAAAATGCCCCAACAGTCATATGTCTTGCGCAAGCAAGCAATGGCAAAGCCAATAGTGTTATAAATAAGTTGTATTATAAGCCCATTGATGTATAATGGGAGTATAGGGGTAGGTTAGAAACACTGTAACTTATCCCCGTACTCTGATTCTTCCCCAGACTTGGCAGAACAAAGGAAGAGTATCCGAAGCTGCTTTTCCCACCAGGTCACAGTCCTCGATTCCCAGGAGTTGCAGGTTCGAGCTGATCTCTAGCTTGTGTATTTTACTCTTGCAAGGACTCTTGGTCAAGGAATGCAGAAAAATGTGATCTAGCACCCGTCTCAGGACTGGACTTGGGTCAGGTAAGCAATTTTTGGACAGTGGTCACTGTGCACAGTGACACAAAAGAACTCAGCAGACACAGTCAGACCTTCCCTCCTACCTCAGGTCCCATTGATGCTAGGACGCCAACATTGTGCAGAAGGTAGTCTTGTAGGGCCAGCTGAGGATCCCCCAAGTGCCTCAGGCAGTACGGTAGCCCAAAAATGAAGTTGGTCAGCCACAGGATGGTTCCAGGGCACTTCTGAAGTCTTCCTTTGGCAGGGCACCGAGCAGACATCAGAAATGGATGGTCCCTCCATTCCAAGGGTCGTAGCTCCTTCGGAGGACTACTAAAGATCACAAGCAAGACAGGGCTCCTTCATTCGGGTGACAGGTCTGTTTGCGGGTCTCACAGCTGGACAGGACACACGGTTCCTTCCGGTTTCTCCAGGATCTCTGAGGAATGGGTGCAGGGGTCCTCTTCTTATCCTAAAAGCCAGGTAAGAGCTGAAACTCCCACTAGCCAATAGCAGCACTAGCCCCCCCAAACACACCCCAGCAGTGGTCCAATCAGGACCACTGGCGGGAACATTCATGTATACCACTCAGACACACTGAAACCAGTTTGTAGATTGGAGTCAGACAGACCCAGCCCACATCCTGCCAGCAAACACACAAACCCTCCAGTAGCCTGTGAAAAGCTTCTGCTTTCCCGTTTCGTTTGAGGGACTTGTTTCACAAAGGTACTGTGGCAAGAGGCATGTTCAGTGGCTGTCAAGGTATTCACCAATCATCGGAAGAGGAGCTGAGATTAGCAGTGCAACTTAAATTCATTAACTTTTAATTAACTTTTCAATTTCATGTGAGACCAGAAAAGCTTGAAATGTTGAGTGAAATGCTTCGGGGTCATTATATATCATATGGCATTCTATGTTTAGAAATAGTGTTGTTCATAAAAACTTTGGTTGACCCCAAAGAAGATTACAGTTAGAAATGTTTTGGGACCATTATATTTCACATGATATTCAATGTTGGAATAATGTATCTGAGTATTTTCTGTGTGCAAGTGATTTAGAGGTTGTGAATTGATGTAGTGAATTGTACATTATTTAATGCCATTTCTGTCATGTTGTCATGGTAGTGTTCTGCGACGTGTGAGTAATTTAATGCTGTGTGATTTAATGTTAAGGCAGGCAGCTATTTGAAAGCAAGTGAGAGTAATTTCTATGCTGTTGTTATGGTAAGGATCTTGTGTTCCTATTGTCGTGTTATATTGAGACCACCCTTAACCTGGGGAGTTCCTTCCCACCCCCAATCAAGGAGCCCTGCAATACTTGCATATGTTTTTTAGTGTTGGCCTTACTGAAGACTCATATAGAATCACACAAATCTTCACCCCTTTACCCATAGCGAGCCAAGAACCAGGCTGGGGTATAGGAAATATATTTGTATGTATTTAAATGATAAACAATGGAGATCACACTAACCCAACACACACCACCTTGTTCATGGCCCACATTTAAATGTGTGGTTACACAAATAGATCACACAAGTTGTTTGGGGAACACATAAATCACAATACTTTACTTTATCCCAATTTCACTTCCAGAAATAATCAACACTGGTCAATGAACAAAAGCAATTTACATTTGTAGTGCTGTGCAATTTCGATTTTCCTGCACTGTTAAAAGGCTAGCAGTTTGGTTTATAGATTGGTACCAATGCATATGGCAATTATGATTTCATCCACACATGTGCTCGAAAATAAACACAGGGTGATTTAGCGGTTTGTTTTCAGATCCCCTCACTAAAAGGTCTGTGTTGGGGAAGGTGGACAGTAACAATTGGGATGATTTACAGATTTGTGATTTTCAGCCCCTTCCACTTAAAGGCCTGTGTTTGGGGGAAGCTGGACAGTAAAAAATGGGAGGATTTAGGAATTTCCGGTGTTCAACTCTCCTCCACTTAAAGCCCTGTGTTGGAGAAGCTGGACCCATAGGGTTACCCAATTAAATTACAGTCTATTGTTTTTCAGCGCACATTGTAATGAGCTTTGTTAATTTCGAATTTTAACAAAAATCACTGTGTGGTGTACCGCCAAGGGGAATTAATTACATTAATATGTTTAGTTAAATAGGATAAGGGTCTATACAGTTTTGGCCCTCCCTCGTCCACTATATAGGGAAAGGATTTAAGGCAAGTAGACTCCCCCACCTTTTGATTTGAAATGGCTCAATTCTACTTACATTTAAAACATTTATTTTAATTTCAGGAAAGCCTGCTGCATTTCAGGATCCTCTTGGAGGATAAGGCAGGGGTCTGGTCACACCACTCTCAAGGATAGTCCCCAGCTCTTCACCATAGGCCTTGTCAGCTTTTTAAGCAACCCAGCAATAGACAGCTCCACCCAGATACTATCTAAGCAATCTCCTCTGCTGTCTCCTTGAGGCTGTCAGGCAGTAATTTTCAGCTGCCTCTCCCTTCTCTCACAGTGCATCCACTTTATAAGCCAGTGATATCACCATCAAGATCTCAATATTGCCAGTTCCTTTCAAGAATTCTCGTAACCAGGATTGGACAGTTACCCTTCTCTCTCCTCTCAAGCCCAGCATGTCTTTATAGATTAGTTTAGGTGTCTGGCAAAGCCATATGGAAACTTCCATTTGAAATCCCCTTCTGTTCCCATGTCAACTATTTTTGCAAACATTAGTTATGTGGCAAAACATTGTGATTTAATAGTAACTGCCATAATGTATATATTTTCTGATTCAGCTAATCGTGGGAAATTAAATAAAATTACAACCTGCTCCGCACCATGTTGCACAGTCATTTTCTGCTGTTTTTAGAAAAAGCGTAATCATTAGGAACATGCAATAGACTCCACACATTCCTAACATTACACTCCACCAACATTCCAATTCTCTAATTTGGGACATGTTCAGCGCAGCCAGGAACACATTTTGGCTGGCCATTACGATTCCCTAAATTGCAGGTAGATGAATTTTATTTCAAGAAATTTGAATGGAAATTATCTTAAAAAAGACATAAAAATGAAGGCAGTACGAGTTATGGTTGCTGAGAGAGAATGCATAAATGATAATAGTCCTTTTAAATTAATAGCAAATCTTCCTGTTATGAAAATTGTATCTATTTGGTCCCCAGGCCATTTGCCACTCTGGGCCAGTCTGTGAGTTTTTTTTATTGTATTAGTTTCTTTTTTGTTTGAAATGTAGGCTGCAGATTAATACCTGGGATGCTCCAGCCAACACAGAAATCCCCCATTACCGACATTTGACATCCTGTCCTCTTATCTGAAGCAGACCCCCATTTTGATCTAGAAAGCCTCTATTTTCCTATATTTCTTTCATAATTCAGCCTTGATTGCAGCCCCCACTTTCACCCCACCCCAACATTTCAGTCATGCACCGGATAGGGGATCTGCCCTGCACAGAAATGTGCTTTCAGAGACTCCCACTCTGGGGGGAAGTTTGTTTTCAATACCCTTAGCAGACACACTTTATTGCAGTTGTAAACAGCTGGTATGCAAGCCAGGCTTTCAGTGGAGGAGTCCTTTGTGACATTTACCTCACAACAAGCAAAAGGGTCTGCCTGAGGTCTACAGGAATTTATCATGGAAACAAAGTGGGATTTTCTTATCAGATATTTGCCGGTAGTTTTCATGGGAAGCATAATATACATTATTTTCTTTCCACACACTCCTTGTCTTTTCCCTGAAATCTTTATGCCAGCCGGGGTACATTTTTCTAATGTCTTGTTTTAAACTGCAAATACCCATGCAAAGTCATTTTGCTGTCAGTGTTTGAAAATCCTGCTTTCTATGTGAAAATTGAATTTCATCTGCCACTGTAAATTCAAATTCTGCTTTTTTTTATAATGAGAGGCATGCTTTTCTCAAATGGCACTTCCTCGTATTACTTGCAGAAACCCCACTGTCTGCCTTAATAGACCCATTTTCAGTGTAAAGATTTTGTTATAAAGGCTGGCAGGTTATGTTTTTCAGTGGGCTCTTCAGTTTGTTGGTTTTGGGCCTTTTATTACACCCCACATGCCCCCCTGTTCTTCCCTGATTCTTTCATGGGAAAGAGCAGGGCAGAGTGGGGTTTTCATCCGAGGTTCAATTTTTTCTCTCATATTTTTCTTTCAGTTGAAGCCGGCTTTCTCTCCTTCATTAGGGAGTGAGCACTTTAGCCTTTACTTGCGTCTTTGGGTTCGGGTGTTACACGGCACCGCCTTCATCCTTCTTTCCAGGGTAACTGGGGTCCTCCCTGGACTACTATGTTGCCTCCAGGCTGGAAGTGAAGGAAGTTAATTATCTAGCAAATAGAAAAAAAAAGATTCAGTACTTTTTACGCAACTTATTTCCCTGGAGGATTTACAGAAAATTGACAAAAATAAAAACAGTATACAATTATAACACAAGACATGTTCACCATTTCACAATGCCTTATTTATTTATTTTCTTTTTCTTTAAAATTAGTTTCCTCCAGGAGGGGCACAGTTATAAGGGGGAACAAACAATGTTGCTTAAACCTACAACCCAAACTTGCACTACGACCGGCGGCTTGGTCCCGAAAGTGTGCTTTTGTACATTTGATGTAAATCCATCCATTATCATTTAAAAAAGAGCAAAAAAGTAGGTAAAGAAGAAATTTGATATCTCGGTCTGATCCGCAGACTAACTTCCTGATTTGTGGTCCGCTGACACGTCTGGACCAATCAGAGGGTGGTGTAACGGCCGCTGACATATTCTGATTGGATGGTGAAAAACATGAGGTGCATCATATTTTTCAAAACGATCACCATGTTAGATCCTCAGACAGCTGCCGCTGTCTACGGAAAGCCTGGTGAGGAAAAAGTGTGGAAAATACATTTGGGGTTATTTGGTGGCTGAAAGAGGGGCTGGAAAGGGTGGGGGAGAGGAATGAAGTGCCATCGAGCAACCATAACTCGTGCCACCACTGTGCACTTCTAAGACTAACACCCACGACATCAAAGATGGCATCACAAATGTCATTGGTGCCCCCTTCTCAAAAACTGTTTGTTATATCTCCCATGGTTCATTGCAGGATTGTGGTTTTGAGAAATGAAAAAGCTGTGATATTATTTGTGTCTCGATGCAAGAGATATTCGGGGATATAGCTGAGGATATGCCATCTGGCTAGTGAAGGGGGTGGCTAGAGGGCACCAAAAGAAACTTGGGAGTTGGAGGGGGTCCAGGCCTGAGTTTGCAACACACAGCATTCTGTAGCCTCAACTATAGCCGCAAATAGCCGACATCTCAATACAAACAATTCCATATGATAATGCTCCAGCAAACATGTCGACTCGCAAAAAAGTCACCAAAAAATTGCAGTTTTTTGCTGGGATATTATCAAAATGAACATGCGTGGGACACCCCTGGAACCTCCAAAACCTTCAAGGGAAGCAGGGGACACCCCCACAACCCCTGATCTCCTTGACCCCATATATATATGGTCACCATATATAATGTTGCCACAACCTTTTCCTGGAGACATTATGTATGGCGACTATATATATGGTGACAATATTACTGGATACCGTGCAAACTGAGTCACAGAAACAGCGTGTGTTGGGGGGAAAGGGAGAGTATGGAGAAGGTGAGGAGGCCATCTGGGGAGTGGGGGGAGCTGACACAGATGGGGGGCACTTGGGGCACTTGGGGCCTGAGAAGCATTTTTTCCGTCCGTTTTTCAGATATTCGCAGCTATATTCTAGGCCATAAAAGACTACGGACAAATAGCTGAGGGTATGTGTAGTGCAGTCCGTGCAGTCACAGTTTTTATTTTGAAAGATATGTTTACAGCTATGATGACATCAGTGAAAAATCACTGGTCATGGCCAGTAACACGATTGCCATCCAGGTCTCCCATCAACGCAGTAACCAAGGCAGACCCTGTTTAGCTTCAAAGTGAGGAAGGGGCCAGCCTCCTCAGGCCATGTTGTTCAATAAATGAGCCAAACTCACAAGACCACTTAGAGAAACAGACCAGCCCTTTTCTTGCTTTGATGCTAAGCATGGTAAGCCCCGGTTACTGCATGGATCGGAGACTGACAGGGCATTCAAATTGTTTGTCCTAATGTCAGTCCTTGAAAGTTTTGCACTCAGAGATCATGGTTTGCCATTTGTTGAATTGCGTTCTGGTATTTGTAGTCAGTCTCCCAGTCAATAATATAAAAAATAGACATGTTTACAGCAACAGTGAGTTTCCCATCTCTGCAATAACTGGGATAAACCCTGCTTAACTTCAAAGCGAGGAAGGGGTCAACACTCTAAAGACATGTTGCCTTATAAAAAAAACCCACCTCCCAAATGCTGTGTGTTTTCCTAGTTTTACATATCTCATAACACATGGGAGCCGCATTATGTTTTTTTAAACGTGCTACTGTAAGTCCTTGAAAGTTTTACACTCAGAGAATTTGTTTTGCCTTCTGCTGAATTGCATTCTGGTATTTGTAGTATCCTAGTCAAGATGGGAACAATCATGCCACAATTGCAAACTTTTTGCCTAACATAGTTCTATAAGGATTTATATATTTGAGTTACACTACGGTATGTGTTATTTTTAAGTTACCTTCATAAAGCAGAGTATTGTTGAAAGCCAGGCATGTGGGTGAGGAGGGGAAATGATGAGAGGGCAAGTATGTCATTAGTATTTGCCCACGATTTGGCAAGAGAGTTTGCCCTCCTGGACAATGGTGCTGTTATTTTCCCCTAAATGTGGTTGCTTTTCAGGGCAAAAGAAAATGACACATGTGGATGAACAACGTAACTTTTTCTAAGAGGGCAGATGCAACACCTTGTTTTTTTTTGCGGTTGGCAAGCTTGCACAAATATTTGGCTACCAGGAATTTACTCAAGTTGTCTAGTTTCCAGTACAGATGCTTACCCACATGACCAAAAGCGCTTGTTTCATATTGGGATTTTGTTTACGAAGGAAAATTTCATGACAGATTGCTGGGTTTGAAAGGTGAGCAACTTTTATACTTAGCCAGCATACTTATTGGAACATTTCCTCTCTCATGTTATTGTTCTGGTGTTGATTACATTTTTTAAAAGTCCAATGCTATTTTGTCTTGTGCACTTTCCTCTGAGGGGAAGGTCAAATTAACTACAATTGTATATTTCACTTTATGATATATGTTCACTTACTGTTCACTTCATGGTTTCCAGCTTTTGATTTTCGCTATGGGTGCAGAAAGTATCTAGGTATATGTGTTTCTTGCAGCCTGTAATGTTTTCCCATTTCCGTGCATATGGTTAGTTGGGGTCATGTGATGTATCACAACAGTCACCAAGAGACCGGCCATACAACAAGGGGCTTGGAGCATGCGTGTAGGGTCGTTGACAATAATGTACAATGACAATAACATAATGTAATCTTGCTGCGCTTTGCCTAAAAACAATGTAAAAGCCTGCAATCTTTAATCCATAACAATTCCACTGTCAAAACAGTACAACATCAGTTTGTGATTGATGAATGTCTTTGAGCGTTGGGTTGCAAGTGTTTTAAAATATAGGAGTGGCCATGCCCACTGGCCATGGCCGAAGGTCATGGGTAGTGGTTTGGTAGTGTTTGGCCTTGCCCTCTGACCATGGCGAAGAGCATGCCAGTGGTCTGGAAGCGTCCTAAAAATCTATGCAACAACAAAACTCCTGAAATTCATCTAAAGCCACCTTTACTTCGCACCCCCTGTTGCAGAGCCTATGACCACAATGATGACATCACAGATCACATCACTGATGACATCACTAATTACATGTTTTATGATAAGTCTGATAACATTACACATTACATCACCGATGCCATCACCGGTGACAACACAAACTACATTGTATGTAACTGATTACATTAATAATGGAATTAGAAATAACATAATTTATAAGTTAGCACATGAAAACTTTGAATAACTTAATAAATATTTAGGCTATGGACTTGGCCGTGACAAAGGCTGTGGTCACTGGCCAGCACCAAAGATCATAGCTAGTGGTTGGTAAGTGTTTAAAAAATACCAATGTGCATGGTTAAATGTAATGCCTAGTAGCCCATCACTGTTTTAAAATGTTGGCAATGTTGAAAGCTGTAGTTGCACACGTTCAAGGACTGACAGTGTACGGTTAAAAAAAAATAATAATTTGGATGGCCATTCATTCAATTAGCTTCAAAGCGGGAGTGACCCTGCTTAGCTTCACAGCAAGGAAAGGTTTGGCAGTTTCTCTAAGTGGTCTTTAACTTTGGCTCATGTATCAGGCAACATGGCCTGAGGAGGGTGAACCCTTCCTAACTTTGAAGCTAAGCAGGGTCCGTTCTGGTTACTGCCTGGATTGGAGACATGGATGACAATCGTGTTACTAGCCATGGCCAGGAATTTTTCACCCCTGACGTCATTATGGCTGTAAAAATA
Organism: Ambystoma mexicanum; assembly: GCF_040938575.1. Lineage (NCBI taxonomy): Eukaryota > Metazoa > Chordata > Amphibia > Caudata > Ambystomatidae > Ambystoma > Ambystoma mexicanum. The sequence goes on along the minus strand of NC_090937.1, from coordinate 912,846,592 downwards.
TCTTTAAAAAAACAGAAATTGTAACAGTGGGTACTGAACTACATATACCCGTGGCTTTCCATAGTCCTTTTTAGCAGCAAATATCGGCAAAACGAAAATAAATAAAATGCTTCCCTACTGCCCAGGCCCTCACCAAGTGCCCCCCTCATCTGTGCCAGATACCCCCACTCCCCAGATGGCCTGCTCTCTTCCTCTCCCACACAACACATGCTGTTATGTTGATGCAGTTTCTTATGAGATGTCAGCTATTCAAGGCTGTAGCCAAGGCTACAGAAAGATTTGTGTTGTAATCTCAGTCACTAGACACCCTTTCAACTCCCAAATTTTACTTGGTTCCTTCATGCCTCCCCACTACCCCCACCTCTCGCCTGAAGGCATTTGCATGTTTCTGGACCTTCTTTTCCTGCATTTCATTTTCCCATATCCTCGTCTATAACCTGGAATATCTCTTGCATTGAGTGAAAAACAAAATGGTGGTCATTTAATTTCCCAAAAACCCCAGCTTGGGGTAAATCCCAGAGATATAGATATTTATTTTTGAGAAGGGGTACCCCCTTCTCCATCAAATAGTTAAGTAATTACTGCATGTTATGACTCTAACCCACACATAGATAGATTGCGAGTCAACGCTTCGTGCCCAAGTTGTTTCGGACCTTGTTCAAATCCATCCATCAGTTTGGGCTGTGTGATTTGGCAAATATTGACCTTGTTTGTCTATGGGAAAATGAATGGGAAGTAGGCTGCGTTCTTTTCTTTTTTTTATGAATCTTTACAAAACTTTGCAGAATGGGGGCCTGAGTCCTTAATCACTTTAAAAATGTTGGTGAAATCCGTTACTTGAATCAAAAGTTATTAATGATAGAATTTTGATATATATATTACATGGACGCAGTAGCGTCCATGTAGTTATGGTTCAGTTGGTGTTTCCATAGGAAGAGCACTTTTTGGGCGGCTTATAACTTTGCTCCCTCTGGACGAATCCTCACCAAACTTTGCAAAAAAAGTATATGGCCCACTCTGAATTTTTTTGCAAAGTTTGGAGAGGTTTGGTCCGGGGGGGGCAAAGTTATAGGGGGGTCCCAAAACGTTTGTTTTTTCCCATAGACATAATGGGAAAAAAATGTGCGCACGCCTACAGCCCAAACCGCTGGATGGATTTACACCAAATTTGCGGCAGGAGCGGGGGCTTGGTCCAGAAAGCGTGCTTTTGCAAATTTGGTGTAAATCCGTCCAGTAGTTTTTTTAAAAATGACCAAAATGTAAGGCAAAGAAATTAGTGATATCTCGGTTCGCTTCGCGGACGGACTTCCCGGTTCGCTCCACGGACAGTGCCCTGATTTGCTGAGGGGCTTGCGCGATGTCCGCGGACATCCGATGTGTTCGCTGATTGGACGGCGTGGGGCGTGGAGCGCATCACATTTTCTGTGGCGCCCGCCATCTTGCATTCGCGGACGACCGCAGACAGCGCGGTGAAACTTGGATTAAAAATTGTATTTAGTGGAGTGTGTTGGTGTGTAAGAGTGTTTGGGGAGGGTGGGGGAGTATGAGATAGGTGCAATGTTGTATTTTTTTTATGTGCTAGACGCTTTTGTTGTGTTCGATTTGTCTGCGGACAACACGGCTGTTCTGAAATGTTCGTAAATAAACAGAATGGATTCGGTGTCAAGTTGAAAGTGTTCTAAGAAGACGCGTGGGGTCCTGGAATGTTCACAGGGGGTGTCCTGAAGACGTTGTCTGTATTGTTCGTTGTCAAGCTGAAAGTGTTCTAAGAACACTTGCGGTGTCCTGAAATGTTCGTACATAAAGAAAATGGGGGTGTCCTGATGACGCTTTCCGTATCGTCCTCTGCCAAGTTGAATGTGTTCTAGGAACTTCCTTGTGTCCGCGGACATTAAAATGGTTCAAATGCTTGAATCTATGGGTGTGATATGCTGCGGTGGTTGTGGCCAGGGTATAGAATGTTGGGTGCATGGCCATTTGGCCATGCACCCAAGACTATATGCCCTGGCCACAAGCACCGCAGCATATCACACTCATAGTGGCTTATAACTTTGGGTCAAAAACAAATTTATAAGGAACAATGTTATAAGCCAGTATGGGTGTGATATGCTGCGATGGTTGTATTTATCATGTTATACTTACTATTTGGTTTAGTAACGGGAGTCCATGTTTTTCTTGTTCACTTCTGTGATAAAAGAAAATAGCATGTTAGTATTAGTATTTTATGTTTGTCCCGGGAGGATAGCACAGCGGCAGCGTGCGCGTCTTGGAAGCAAGACGACACAAAGCAACAACAGGTTCGATCCCCGGGTCCGCGCTTAGAAACCTCTGAGTGTTTATGCGCGTTATAAATACGTAACTAAGACAAAGAAAAAACACAATTACACAACTAAGAAAAACTAACAATTCCTGTAACAGGGCCTCGATGCCTGCGGGCTGTGTGAGCGCTTTATAAATGTAAAATAAATAAATAGAGACTTATTACATTGTACAATCACAATTTTTTCTTTTTTTTGACCCTCATATTTAGTAGATGACAAACCAGAGTACTGTGCAATTTGCTCAGTTTCTGTGTTTATTGCTAAAATCATTGGGTCTGTGGGAGAAAAAAAAATCCATGTTGGATTAAAAAAAAACCTTTTTCTGTTATGCTACAGTTTATTTGTTTGTTTGTTTTCAGTGTTTACTTGTTGTTTCTGGCTAATGCTTTATACATTGGATTGTTCCAGTTTTTGGGAGCAGTAAGATATTAGGTATTTGTTTGGATATTGTAAAATTTTGCAGCAGTTAGATACCGGTAGGCGTATTCTAACTGTTCATTTTTTGCTCTTATTTGGATATTTCTAAGGTTTGGGACAGTTAGATACCAATTGGCGTATTCTAATTGTCTATTTTTTGCTCTTATTTGGATATTTCTAAAGTTTGGGACAGTTAGATACCAATTGGCGTATTCTAACTGTCTATTATTTGCTCTATTTGAGTGGTATTAATTTATCTGATTAGTTGTTGTAGCTTCTTTGGGCAGTTAGATAGCTTTTGGAATATTGTGACAGTTTATATTTTTTTACTACAAGTGTACTTAAGGTTTAAGTACAGTTTAGTTATCAAATTTTGGTTTTAAGAACATTAAATAAGCATTTGTAAGATTTGCTGGTAATCTCTGTTTTAGAGTAACGGTACTATCATTACATTCAAACCATCCACTTTTTTTTTATATATGCAGTGTAGTGCCCTGAGTTGGTTGCGGCTCCTGCGTGGTAGATTATACCTATTGTTGTGAAGGTTTTCCTACCAAGTGATATTTGACCATGTGTGAATCCAGTCAACTTGCAGTTCTTTTTGATGCCATCTGCATTGTAACGTAGAAGCATTAGTATTACATATTTACTATGTGTTTGTATTACTAATGTGGAGCGATTATCTGAATTGCAGGTCGAACATAATCTACTGTGGTTTGCATTTTGTACAAGTTGCTGAAATGGAACGGATTCACAATTAGGTATTGATATATACACAAAGCGCTCATTGGGGATTTGTTCTTGTGTCATATTTTTGCAGAGAGTGCATGTATGTTTCCACATGTATGAAATCTGGAAGATTTCATTTATAGGTATGTCTTTGTTTTCCAGTACTAATAGTAAGTACATTAGAAATTCTTGTGGATCTTCCTGTGAGTTTATAGTGAATTTCACCATTCCAGCACAGTAGTCCAATTGTTGTCTTATTCCATAAACACTATACGTGTTGTCAGGATTGTTTGCTGCATTTCTGTGAAGTACTAACATTTGCAAACACAATGGGTCTGTACTGTGTAAGTAAATGTTCTCAACAATTGGTGCTAATTGAAATAGAATATTCATTGCTACATTTGCGTAGCAACTTACACCAACTATATTTGAGAGTTTAAATGGACTAGGTAGTTCTGTATCTGACGGCTTTTTTTGGAGTGTGTCTTCCTTCTTTGAAGAAGTACCTGGTTTACTTTCCCTAATTGATTCTTTTTTGCTTGTGGCACTGTTACTCAACGAACCAGACGGAGTACTTGATTCCAACCTGGATCGAGATGTGAGGCGAGCCGTGGAAGTCTTCAGAAAACCCAGGTCCCCTGATTTCAAAAGAATCAGGCTTCATCTTAGAGAGGTGCTCTTTTTCACGACGTACCACTCTGCTATTATGTAAAGCAAGACAGAGTAGTCTATAATGCAAAAGAGCGGAATTGAGTGCACCACCAAGCAATGCTGTAAAAAATACAAAACTGTTTTGAGTATAACGCCAACCTGGTGTGAAGGGTATACAATTATTGAACACAGTAGAATCACTGGTACCTGAAGTAGTGGAAATGAAAGCCATGAGAGGAAGTCCCGTATCAGTTCAGAAGAAAGTTCAGAGTTCCAAATGAGGAATGACAACGAAAGGATAAAATAACAAATGGGATGGTTAGTATAGGTAGGATAACCCGAACGGCACGAAGGACGCACTAGGACCGGGTTGATGCAAAACTGGAAAGCGTTCGTACTGCACTTTAGTGGAAAGTACACATCATCTTCACGGGATGTAACACAGTCAAATACGAAGGTGAGGTAGAAGTAAATCTTTAATTTAGTAGGCAGGGCTGGAAATAGGACTAATAGGACTAAACAGCTGAATTCCGCTGGAAACAAGGCTCTTGCTGTAAGAAGAAAACTGAAGACTGGAAATCCGTTCTCAGCGGGGAATGATGTGCTGAAAACCTGGCAGGAGAACAGGCTGAGGGGGCAGCTCAAACAGGAGCTCGGCAGTGTAAGGAGACTGCAAGCGAATTCAAATCCAAGGCAAATGTACCAAAGGACAATTCCAAGAAGCAAAAACAGGAGACAGAAGCCAAGGTCTGGTAACGGTAGATCAAAAACAAAACAGGATACTCAGAGGGTAATCTGAATGGAACAAGCCATAGGAAGGCTACGAAAAGGAACGGCGTAATGATCAATTAGCAGCAACGAAGCTCCCGCGGCTGACCGCTTTTAAGGAACAAGGAGGCGTGGCTTCGTGAAAGCGAGGCACGTCTGATCAGGTGACTCGGAGATCTACGTGACCCAAACAGTTTCCAAGGCAACTTGTAACGCTGCCAGAGCGAATTCCCTGATTGCGAGATACTCCGTGGGAACAACCTTTTTGGTAATGTCCTTTGTTGCTGCCGTAGCGTAACAGGCACTTGATGAAGTATTACTTTCTTTTACTCTCTTTGGAGGATTTGCAGTGACATCCTGTTGCTTTTCTGTTTGATTTATTTTTCTTTTGTAATGTTTTACTTTTTGTGGAACAGAATATGTGTTTAGATGGGGAGTGTATAGTGAACAAAGTCTATTGAATTCTAAAATGCAAGGAATATCAGCGTTTATTTTACTTGCATAAAAGTTGATTAGAAATAGACCCTCAAGTGTACGTAAGCGTGATAGTGCTACGTAGCTCATGTCATCTTTAAAGACTGTGTTACCAATGTCTATCATTGCTCTGTCTAGGGTAAGACCTTGTGATTTATGAATGGTGACTGTGTATGCAAGAGTTAGAGAAAATTGTTCTCTGCGTACATACATGTCTTTGAAGAGAAGGAATCGAGCTGTTGAGCGTCCTATTTTTTTTACTTCTGAAAGTTTGTCAAAGAGAATATTGACAAACTGAATTTTGTTGTCACGTGGGTATGTTTGAAAGCCAACAACTGTACCCAGTGCTCCATTAACTAGTCCTTGGTCTACGTCAAGGTTACGTTTCAGCATTACTAATTTTACTATTTAAGGATAATTGTAATATCTTTTCCAAGGTTGCTGTGTTTGAGATTGATTTTTTCTAAACTATTTAGTCTTGTTGTGGCTTGGTCACACATGGGTAGTGTCATTCCATGTACATCTAGTTTGTCTGTGGCGCTAATTTCCATTATTGGTTGCATTTCTTTACTTAACATTATTTCATTGAATTTGAAACAGCTTGCAAGAGTTGGCATTAAGGCCATACAATTGACATTTTTGTGGGCTAATTATTTTATAACATCTGTAGCACATGCATTATCACCATAAAGTGCATGAATGTGCCGGGTTTCCAATATTGCTTCTGCTTCTTTAGAAAGTATACCAACTCTGATACTTTTTAAGGTGTTGGCATAAGTGAGATCTGCAGATTGGCGCATGTTTTATGTTAATTCTCTGTATTGGAAATGTTGCCAAAGGTTGACATTTCCAATGCTGCCAATAGTTTTACGGCAGAGTTTGTGTCCTAATGTTTTAAAAATAGGCTCACCTTTTACTGGTGTCAATTGAAGAAGATCTCCGAAAACAATAATGTGTTTTCCTGCAAAGAGCTCTTCATAATTTGTTTTGAGTACTTCTTGTAATCTGAGGTGAATCAAAGCCAACATTAAGTTGGACACCATGCTGACTTCATCTATTAGTAGAATTTTCATTTGTTTCAATACTCTGCGTAGTTCCATTGCACCTTCTGCAGAAAGTTTGTAATAATCTAATTTGTTTTGGTGTTCTACTGGCAGGAGTAGTAATCGGTGTGAAGTGACACCACCTATGTTGTAGGCAGCTAAACCTGTGGGGGCATTGACAACAGCTGACAGTTTGTTGTTTGTCAATTTTTGAAGGAACTTACTGATGATTTTGATTAGGAATGTTTTGCCAGAACCAGCTTCACCACTGTCATACAATAGTATAGGTTTGTAATTTTGACAGGTGCATTCTTTGTTTTCATGTTGTACACCATGTGCAATTTCTTTTGTTACTTCTTGAAAAATGCTATGTTGCTCATTGTTTAGCTTTGATTGTAGTATAGTTAAGTCTTCTTTTTCTTCATACTGACACATGGTGTTTTCTACTTCTATCATAGCTATTTCTGCTTAATTTGTTATTAGTGGGTCTCCCAGTGGTTCTTGGCTTCCTGTGATAGAAGGTTGACTACTGTCAGGAGCGTCCCTATCTAGTTGGGCCTGGAGTTCTTCTTCGTGTTGCTGTTCATTGTGCAACATTGTTTTGTACTGTGCAAAGTTTACATCAGTTATACTGCTTTCATTTGCTTTGAAAGCGTCTTCATATGAGTCATAGTTATATAGTATTTCTTCTTCTTTTCTCCATGGTTTAAAGAGTTGTAGCAGGGACATGTAATATACGTTTTTATGTTGAGGAGTCTTTAATGATAATTTGATATGATTAATTCAATTTGGTTTGGTGAGTTTTACTAAGCTGCCTTCACAGTTTGTCACTTTGTATTTACGGTTTTGTTCATCAGGTTTTATATTATTTTTGTATGTGTAGATTTGGTCTATGTGGTATAGGCTCATGGTTTCCAAAGTGCTACTCCTGTTTGGGTAGTATGTGTTCAATAAATTGTTTTTTAAAATGTCTTGGCTGTTGGGAACTTGTTTGGCTATTGTTTCTATATCTTCGTATGATTTTAAAACTCTTTTTCTAGATTTAGCTGGACCAGGATTTAGCCATACTATATTTGCAGATTTACCATACAATGCAGTACCAGTTAATCGATCAGCTGCTTCACAGGATCCACATTCTCTATGGGGCAGCATTTTTATGCCCAAGCTGTATAATTTCTGAGACACTGTTTTATCTGATGACAGGTCATTCCAGAGGTCTTGGAGCTCTGTCTTTTCTGATTTGGTTAAGTATGCTGTGACATATCATGCAACTGCAGTAGAATTGTCTGCAATGTACTGCACATCTATGTTTGCATTCCATAAGTGGGCAATGATTGCATTGTAATCATTGATATAATTTTCTTCTTCTTTTCTTTTTATGCAATATGTATTTTTAGGTGACTTACCTTTAACACTATGTCTAACTAAAGACATGAGGTTGTTCACTTGACCTGTATTTGAAACTGGTCTAGGGAAACCAAATCGGCATTTGGTGTAGTATTTCCCTTTGTTTTTGTATTTGCGACCACAATATTTGCCACATTTGTGTCTTTGGAATTGTAAGATTTTTGCATGAAGATCACTATTTGCAGATTCTGATGGAATTTCACAAGTGACATATTTTTCAATAAACTGTAAAACAGTGGCATCACTGTCTTGACCAAATTTAGGAGCATCTTTAATCCATAAAAGCATGTGGATATGTGGTGCTCCTCTGGCTTGGTATTCTTTTCTCCAAAAGAAGTGTTGCACTTCTCCAAGGGGAGGAACAGTTTTTTTACAAATAAAATGTAGCATAGCAATGAAGCGATGGTGAAAATATCTTGAAACATTAACAGGATCCTGTGAACAAAGTTCTCCAGGTGTTAGTATATCTATGTTTGTTTGTTTTCGTTTGATATGCGTAGGAAAGCATGTAAGTCTTCCCATGCATATTCTGCACAACTTAATGTAACAAGCCAAGTGGGTGGGCCAAGGTTTCTGATCATACAACGTACATCTCCATGACGTTGAATCCAGTACTCTTTAGTACCACGCATATTTGCTAATAGATTTGTAAGATTTGCTTGTAAAACCTCATCTTTTTGTTGAACTGTTTGTAATAATTGTGTAGCTGTCATATTTTGAAAGTGTGATCCTGATTTTAATATGTGTACAACTCTGTAGCATAAAGTTGCTAGTTCGCGTTCAAAGAGTAGGTGGAATATGTATGCCACATTTTGTCGAAATCTGGGATCTGCAGAATACATTCGTAATGAGCCATATTCTGATGCTGATATTTGAATAGGTCTATAATCGTATCTTCGTCCTTTGCCAGTCTGAAAAAGTAGAGGAAAAGCATGTGCTTCTATACTTTTTTCCCATATGCTGATTGGTGAGCCTTTTGTTTGACGCATTTGGTACGTTTCCAGTGCATCTTCTATGGTGTCATTAGAGTGCAATGGATGAATTGTATAATGGTCTAAAGTGTTTGATATTGTAGCAGGATCTAGGATCTCAAATTGACCAGCTTCTTGTGTCTCTTGAATTATTTCAGTTGTATCTTTCAAGTTTTCTTCAATATTAATTTCTTTGTAATATTAATTATTCTCTTTAAGATATTGCAGAGCTTCTCTAACTTTATCTAAATCTACCAGTTGTTGCCAAAATGTTTGTCTTTGTAGGTACTCTATTTACCAAGATAATTAATGATTGTTGCATTGGACGTTGCACTCCTAGAGTGTGCACATTTTATTTTAGATCTAATGGTAAATACACTACTTTTCCACGAATACCTTTCACTAATTCAGAGGGAGGTAATTTTGCAGTTTTTGGTTTAAGGCGTATTATTGCTTGAAATGGGTGCACTGTTTGAATTATGATGCTCTCATATAAATTAAGTTGTTGAAGGGGTTTTGGTAGTGGATATAATTCCAAGTTATTTGTGATAGCACGTGAAGGAGTTTGGTTGTTGTCAAGTTTTGTAGTGCAGTAACTGCAAAGTATTATGGGCTCAGTTATTTCGTATTTGTTTTCTGCTATAAGGTAGAGAGCTAATTCAAACCATTTAGATTCTTCATTGTCTTCTATTTTGTATGTTAGGTCTACAGTTTTTGTGTTACTTTTATAAAAAGTTCTGCGGCAACATACACACACGTGGTTTGGTACTTCAGCTGAAGTACTTTCAAATTTTAGTATTTCTTTTTTGTATGTGTGTAGTGAACGGTTGCCATGTGCAGAATTGTTACTAAGTTGGTTTACAGCTAATTCATCTTGTAAGTGGGTTTCACTTCCAAAATATTTTATCTGGATATAGTCGATTTCTTTTAGTAGGTCTTTTGCTGTACCATGTAGAAGAATGTTATTTGAATTGGCTAGTGCAAAAGCAGGACTTTTAGCATAGTACAGTTTATAAACTAGATTTCTTATACTTGCATGATGTGTTGATATCCTTTTGATATCATGGAAGGTTGTTTTGCAAGTAGGTCCTGTAATGCAGGTCAATGAATGTCCTTGTAGTCCTGTGTACTTGCGTACTGGACAAGCATCCATTTTTTCCAGTAGTTTAATTTTGATTTTGTCTTTGCTTTTCACATATTGATTGAGGAATTGGAGTAAAGACTTGAATATTTTTTTAGGAATGTTACACATTGACGTGCATGGCCATTTGTACACTAGATGTTCTGAATCAGTTGAATGGACGGGTAAATCTACGTTTTCAGGGCATATTTTTGTAAGGAGTACTTCTTGTTCCATTATGGTATTATCAACTTTTTCATACCCTCGACCACTGCTATGTATGGCAATTGTATTTATTTGCTTTTGTTTGTACGCTTCTTCATTAAAGTATGGTTCTGTGCTTGTAGTGTGACTCCATTCACCTCCACAGATATTTAAGAAGTTATTTCTGTTGACATTTCGTTTATTGAGAAGTCTTTTTTGTAATTTAGTTATTAGTTTTGCTAGTGGTTTTATTCTGTTTAACACTAAAATAAATAACTTTCTTTTGAGAAGAATTGCACTGTCTATCAACTCTTCTAAGATTACTTTTCTATGATAGGTTTGAAGTGTTGAACCTGGTTTCTCTCCTGTTTTCATAAGATTTTGAAGGACTTTGTGACGGAACATTTTGGCTAAAATACTTTTCTTGGTATGCTTACTTTGTACTACATCAAGATTTAAAGAAGAAGTTTTATTTGTAGTGAAAGTTGATTTTCTGTTAATTGTGTTTTGGTTTGTTTTACTTTGATAGAGGAGGCAAAGATTTTGTACTAGAAACTTCTTCTGTTTCACTACATGACTGTATTAGCTGTTGTGTTTCAACTTTTTTTTTACAAATTCTATAGATGGATGTTTATGTTGGAGAGTTTTCTTTTCATTTGCTCTACTTCTGCATTCCTTTCTACAGAGTTGCTTTTTGGTAGGCATTCTTTAGGGTCTGTTGAAAAAAATACAGAAGTAATGGGTTGGGGTGTTCTGGAATGCATGTGTGTTGTGTGCATGAGTGTTTGAGTAAGATGATAAAGATGTATGTAATGGTGTGTGATTGTGCTTTGGGAAGTACAACTACTAGCGATGGGTATTCTTGACTTAATGTGTTACTAAACTGGGGTTCAGATGACAGAAAAAAGTAAGCCAGTGGTTTGGAGAAGTATAAATAGTATATCTAAAGCTATAAAATTAAAACAGTTGTTGGTTCTACAACATCTAAATTGTAGCGGCTGAGTTGGGTAATTTGTGTGTCGAAAAATCGGAAGTTGTGGGCCATTCTGCCAGTAAATCACTGTTTAAGACGGGGGGATTTTTGGTCAGAATGGTGCAGAATCTCTATTTTTAGGCACAGAAATAGCATGAATTAACTTTACAGTGTGTTTGAGTAATAATTCAAATATTATGGTAACATTTTACTTACTTTTATTCTAAAATGAGCAGTTTACTTCTTAGTTGTTCTTTGTACTTCAAATTCGGCTGCTTCTTTTCTGGAGAATGGTCTTCACTGCAATTGTAAAAGAAAGAAATTAGTAATTTGGTTTGTATATAGCACTGTTTTTAATTTAGACATAGATTTTTTTAAATTGAAATGCTCAGCGCCTTCCTCAAAACCATTAAAACTATCTTATGACTAACTGTAGGAAAGAAAATATCTTTACTATCGCTTGTGAAAATCATAATGTACCACTGTATACCACTATTCCTGTAACTAAGCTTTTCCACGTAATAGTGAGTCCATGTCATAGCCTGCTTGTCCTATATAAATGTAAGTAATTATATAAACTAAAAAAATTAAAACCAAGTATGTGTTTGTACAAATATTATTCTTTGAGATTTGATGATAGAGTGTGCATGTAATTTTGTTTGATCATATGTATTTATATATTTTATTTCAAAAATGTAAGTTTAACATTATTTGCGTGTGTGTGTGTGTGTACGAAGAAATTAAATGGTATAAAGGTTTGTAAGTCACAGTTCATTTTTGGAGAATGAAAAAATTATCATAGATTCATTTTACAGATTATACAAGGTAAAAGTCGGTTAGAAAATGTGTTCATGTACTGTATAGAAAATATGCATACCTGTAGTTTGTGTTCATGCATATGGATATGGACGAAGCTGTAAGTAGAAATCGTGGAGACTTGTCTAGTATTTCTCGTAGATCGTGCTTGCCAATGGTATGAGACTTGTAGTCCGAGAGATTCACTGTACATTTGCAGTGCTGATCTATGATGATGCAGTTACATGTAGAGGTCTTGGATTTGATTGGTGGATGGTCATGTGATTTCTTAGCTACATCCAATGAGGGAATGGCACAGAGAGTGAATTGGAAATGGTAGAAGGGCTGTCCTATGATATGTTCGCGGACATGACGGTAGTTCTAGGACACTGTGTATTACATCCGGGGAATTTGGGGTGGGGAGGCAGGCAAATGAGATTGAATGTAGCAAGGGATTGGTCAGTAAAGTGTAGTGAGTGTGTTGTGCTAGGAGAGGTTTTCTCAGATATTCTTTTTGCTGAGAGAAGAACAGATGGCTATGGCTGAGTGTTTTAAAAAACAGATTGTTTGGATTTTGGGAGACTCGTGGATACATTGGTTGAAGGTGCATGCAGAAAGCTGTGGAGTATCTAGAGATCTTGGATTCCCACATGTCGAAGTGTACTGGCATGGAGTCTGTGGAATGAAGTGGTTGAACTTGCCACCTCTCTGTGCAACTTTGAAGATAGAGGGACATCCAGACATAATTGTAATTCATTGTGGAGGGAACAGTTTAGGACATGTGTCTGGAATTTCTTTGCAATTTGCAATGAAAGAAGGACTTCAGAAGATCATGGACATGTTTCCAAACTCCAAAGTAATTTTTTCACGGATTGCGCAGAGACAAATGTGGCTTCGTTCTTTCTCATGTGGTCCACAAATGGAGAAAGCAAGGCGGAATGTCAATAAGGCTGTTTGTGCCTTCCTAAGAGATTTTGGCATGTCCTCTTTTCACAATGAAAATATTATGTTAAGTAGTACATACATTTTTTCGCAGAGATGGTGTCCATCTTACCTATGCTGGCAATCAGATTTTTCTGAGAAATGTACAAAATGCATTGCAACCTTTTTTAGAAATGCAGCATGCATTTCGAAGTAGCTGTTAAGTATTTATAATTTTTGACATACAAACACCTCCCAAAGGCTCTTTTCAGAGCCACCTCTTCCTCCCAGAGAAAAATGCAATGGTTACAATAGGGTAGCATCCCAATTGTTTTTATATTCGCGAACTGTCCGCGTTTTTTTCAAGAAATAGAAAGGGCCCTGCGTTATTTATCTTTACTTCTGTTTTTTTAACTGTGAAAGGCGGCTCTGAATAGAGCCTTATTTTTTTTTGATTTTTGTTATTTTGTATTTTTTTGTTTTTTTTACACACAACACACTAGGAGAGGAGAGGAAAGGAGGGTAAAGGGGGGACACCAACCACAGGGATAAGAAAGGGCGAGCTGAGAGAGGAAGATGTAGAGTGGGTTTTATTTGGGTAGTGAGCAGGTCTTCTCATGCTCTGAGACGATAGTCTCAAAAGCACTGCGAAGTCGCTCCCCCCTGCAGAGTACTGTGTCACAGTACATACATACAACTGTGACCCTCGAAAGGTAAGGTTCATCAGAATTCTGTATGGCCTGTGAGGCAGCTTGAGGAAGACGCTGTCCCAGAGAGGTGTTCCTTGTGGTGACAGGATCAGAAACAGAGGATGAAGTAGAGGCAATCAACCTACTACGCTCTTCGCAAGGTACAACCTTGCGAATGGCCCCCTTTGGAATGAGTTCAGGTGTCGCTTCATGGTTGTAATCCCAAAGCTATACGAACCATGCCTCCCGCGACTGAGTACCATTTTGCACTCATTGAAGGTGACACGGTTCGCACAAGCTTTAGGACCATTCCCATGAACAGTAAACAACCGCCACACCCATAAATCACGCCGAGGGTGGATAGTAGGGTTTTCCTCTACCTCATTCTCGTCATCCTCTTTTTCCTCCTCTGTATCCTCACTCCTGTTCCCCTCTTCAGGCCCTTGGTAAGGTGGTGGTGGTGGAGGGGGAGGGGGTGGTGCTGAGGCAGATACAGCACCAGGTAGCAGCAGTGGAGCCACAGAAGCCATCAGGTTGAAGATGGAAATCTGCAGGTTGCAGCAAAAATCTCTGTGCTCTGCAGAATAGCCAGAAACACAATGAGAATGAGCTCTAGGGTGTGATCTTTTATAGAGGTGCTTGCGCGCGGTCCGCGGACATGCGAGCCATCCGCAAGACAGATCTAACACCAAAAAAGGTTCAAAAAGTCACAAAAACTATGTGGAAACTTAGGTTTAGTATGTGGGATTTGTGGTATGTTGAGTTTTTAATGAGAAATATTGTGGATTACTTGGAAATGTACTTTTAAAGTGTTCAGTGACATGAACAGTGTCCGCATTCAGAACACGTGATTAGCGTGGGTGCGGTCACATGATTGTTTCATGAGCATGTTTGCTAAGGTAGGAGCCGTCCGCAGGACACCCAATGTACGGACATTGTTTTGCGCATGCGTGTTGATGTTCTACGGACAGTGTTCGGGTCCTGAACTAATTAAAAGTGCATCACACGTAAAACGAACAGTAACCGACAGCCGTTTGTTCTTAGCACATTTTAATTTACTTGTGCACAATACGGACAGACATAGCGTCTCAAGCACACCTCCATTTTTGTTTATTTACAAACAAATTAGGACACCACAAGTGTTCTTAGAACAGTTTCAACTTGCTAGCGAACACTAAGAACAGGCATAGTGTTCTTAAGGACACCTCCATTTTCGTTTATTTACGAACATTTCAGGACACTACGAGTGTTCTTAGAACATTTTCAACTTGCATGAGAACATTACGGACAGATATAGTGTCCTCAGGACACTTACATTTTCGTTTATTTACGAACATTTCCGAACAACTGCGCTGTCCGTGGACACCTCAATTGGTTTTACTACAAAGAACTGAAAATAATTACAACACAATATAAAAAAGTAACTTTATTTAACATATATAAACAATTTATGACTGAGAAGGTGGAGCAGAAACGGAAACAAAAACAGGAGAATTAGGGGTTTCAATATAAGTGGGATCAGGTGAAGAAGGGATGGAAATCTCATCAAAACGTTGTGGTCCATGGAGAGAGTTTGGGGTTAAATGAATGGGATATGGTTAGGGGGGACAAGTACAGGTGGGACAATGGTATGTTGTTGGTGGTTTTAGGTGATCTTCCACAAAGTTCTTTAAATCTATAAAATTTGCCATAAGTTGGTCCATTTTGTGGGTAATGTGTTCAAGAGTGTTATCCACCACTTCTTTTTCTTTGGAAGTTGCAATTTTTGTAGGGTCTGTAAAAAAAAATGTATATGTTGAATGTATACAAAATAATATTTATTAATTGGTTTATATAGTAAAGTGTGTACCATTAGGTGGACTATCTTCTAACATTTCGTCTCGTGGGAAATGGTCCTCTAGCCAGTCCAGAGTACTACACATTTCTGTGAGATAACAAAAAAGTAATATGGTTTTTTTCTATAATATAGAAAGTTTAGAAATATATGAGTAAAATGAAGTGCACTTACTATTTCTGGTAAGATATGTAATCAGTAGTCTATATGTCTGGTCTTGCTGTTAGTTGTGGAGTGTCTGTGAGGTAATTATGTTGGAAGCCACTTTATCTTCTTTTGGTATATTCCATTTTAGATCATATTGTATTTAAATGAATGGTTAGTGTGTTACATATATGGGTTATATTTCTTAAGTATTACTACATATACTTTGTATGTGTGCTGCTTTGTGAATTTGTTAAATGTTCCTATGTTATGATATAACAATTACACACAATTTATAGGTGCTGGTACTGTTGTCCGAACATGTCCGCGGACCATCAAATTCAGTAGAAAGGGTTCAGTATGTTCCATATTACATGTACATAAAGTCAGAGTTATTATTGTTAAGTTGTGCTACTAAAAAACTATGAAATTCAGTAAAAAAACTTTGTTAAAGGGACGTTATGGTTAAGTTGTGCTACTAAAAACCTTTGAAATTCAGTAAAAATACTTTGTTAAAGGGACATTATGGTTAAGTTGCGCTACTAAAAACCTATGAAATTCAGTGAAAAAACTTTGTTAAAAGGGACGTTATGGTTAAGTTGCGCTACTAAAAACCTATGAAATTCAGTGAAAACACTTTGTTAAAAGGGACGTTATGGTTAAGTTACGCTACTATAAATCTATCAAATTCAGTAAAAAAACTTTGTTAAAGGGACGTTATGGTTCAAAGTAAAACCGAAAAACCCCTGAAATTTGGCAGTTATGGTAAGATAAGCAACCATAATTTGCGCCACCGTGCACTGCTAACACTAACACCCAGGATATCAAAGATGGCATCACAAATATCATTGATGACATCACTGATGACATCACATGTCTGGCTCCCACTTTACTGACATAACTAGGCCACATAGTTTGCTTCAGTAACAGTCAGAAATTGAAAAGGTACTATATTTGTAGACTTAGGGTCAAGTCACATCATATGAAACATATACATAGCGGAAGACACAGGCTTGAAAGAGAGCAATCCTTTCTGTGCAGGAAGATAATCATTGGGGCTATCAGCACTTTCTCATAGTTTTATTTTTATTACGCTACCTTCCCTGTATATGCTCATATTTGTATACATTATACTCACTCTCCTTTCCTTTGGATGCAGTCACATCATGTGATACACATACATATGGTAAGTAGCAGCTTTGAAACAGAGCAATAGTTTCTCTGCATAAAGACAATCAGTTAGGTTATGAACTCTTTCTGCTGCTACTTCTGCTTTTTTGTTTACTTCACTGTCCCTGTATATACTCATATTTGTATGTGTAGTTGTCTCTTTGTGTTTTGTATGTAATAAGTATGTATTAAGTGGGTTTTATTATCTACTTTTTACATGTTTCACAGTACGCAAAACTCTAATAAGAAAGCAGTTATCATTTCACTATTCAACATGGCAAGATTATGAATATGGCACCTTCATCATGTATGCGGCACACACGCCTATGTTTCTGCATGAGTAGCTTAGTATACTGGATAGAACTTCATAACAGAATTTCAGGGTTTTTTTGGTTTTACTTCTTACCATGTTGAATAGTGAAATAATAACTGTTTTCTAATTAGAGTTTTGCGTACTGTGAAACGTGTAATAGGCAGCTAATAAAACCCACTTACTACATTATTGCATTACTGCACACAAAACACAAACAGACAACAACACATACAAATAGAGCATATACAGGGAAAGTGAAGTAAACAAAAAAACAGCAGAATTACCCAACAATTTTCATAACGTAACTGATTATCTTCATGTACAGAAATTATTGCTCTGCTTCAAAGCTACCACTTCCCTATGTATAACTATCACATATTGTGACTAGACACTAATGAAAGTAGTGTACGTGCAATGTGTACAAATATGAGCATATAAGTACAGTAATAAAAAAACAACAGAACTATAAGACAGTGTTGATAACCGTACTAATCATCTTCATACATAGAAAGCATTGTTGTCTTCCAAGTCTGTGTTTTCCCCTTTGTATATGTTTCATATGCTTTGAGTGGATGCTAAGTGAATTACTGTAAGAACATATTTGAAGTATAAGTCTACAAATATAGTACTTTGTACTATAGTATAGTTAATTTTTAGTTACTGACTGTTACTGCCCTAGATATATCAGTAAAGGAAAAAAGACGGAGCCAGACATGTGATGTCATCAGTGATGTCATCAATGACATTTGTGATGTCATCTTTGATGTCCTGGGTGTTAGTCTTAGCAGTACACGGTGGTGGTGCGAGTTATGGTTGGTTAGCTTACCATAACTTATGAATTTCACTGGTTTTTCGCTTTTACTTGGAACCATAACGTCCCTTTAACAAAGTTTTTTTACTGAATTTCATAGGTTTTTAGTAGCGCAACTTAACCATAACGTCCCTTTAACAAAGTTTTTTTACTGAATTTCATAGGTGTTTAATAGCACAACTTAACTATAATATCCCTGACTTTATATACATGTAACATAGAACATACTGAACCCCCAGCTAGTGATTTTGATGTCCGCGGACTGTGCGGACAGAAGCGGACAACAGCAACACTACCCAAAAACTCAGGGGGTATCTTGAATTGTTATATTGTGCCATATGAACAGTGCACAAGTTCAAAAACCAGCACACAAACACATTATATGTAGTAATAAATAAGAAATAGAGCCTATATATCTAACACATCAACCAACCATTTAAATACCATAAGATAGCTTTCAACATAATTACCTCAGAGAAACTGCACAACTAGGAGCAACAGCAGATCTACAGACCAGTAAGAACACAATTTACCAGAAGCTAGTAAGTGTACTTTATTTTTCTTATATATTTCTAACATTTCTGTATTAGATACAATAAAAGTCATATATATATATTTTTTTTTTCACAGAAATGCCCAGTACTTTGGAGAGGCTTGAGGAGAATTTCCCACGTGAGAAAATGTCTGAAGATAGTGATAAGCATTACTTTATGTACGCTTAACATATATATATATATATATATATATATATATATATTTTTAACAGACCATACAAACATTGAAAATAGTACACCAAAAGATACATTGGATAATTCTCTCCAGCGCATGGAAGAAAAAATGGACATGCTCATGGCAAATTTCAACCATTTGAAGAACTTTGTAGAGGACCACATAAAAAGAAAAATTAAATATCATTGTGCCACATGTACCTGTCCCCCCTCTCCATATCCCAGTCAATTATCCCCAAACCCACTCCACAAACAAGAACATTTTGATATGACTTCCATCCCTTCATCTCCTCTTATCCATCCTCTAGAAACCCCCAATTCCCCTGTGTTTGTATCATTTTCTGCTTCCCCTTCTCATTCATAAATTGTACATCTATATATAATAAAACAAAAATACTATGTGTCTTAATTCAGTTCTTTTTTGCGTTTTTTTTTAAAGGCAGTTAGGAACTCTGCGGTCAGAGCGGGTGTCCAGAATGTCCACAATTAACCAAAATGGGGGTGTCCTAAGGACACTATACCTATCCGTACTGTTCGCAGGCAAGTTACAAATGTTCTAAGAACACACTTTGTGTCCGGGATGTCCGTAAAACCCAAAATGGTGGTGTCCTAAGGACAGTATATCTGTCTGTACTGTTCGCAGGCAAGTTGAAACTGTTCAAAGAACACACACGGTGTCTGGGATGTCCGTAATTAAATGAAAATGGAGGTGTCCTAAGGACACTATACCTGTCTGTACTGTTCGCAGGCAAGTTGAAACTGTTCTAAGAAGACAATTGGTGTTCGGGATGTCTGTAAAACACAAAATGGAGGTGTCCTAAGGACACTATACCTGTCTGTACTGTTCGCAGGCAAGTTGAAACTGTTCTAAGAGCACACTAGGTGACCGGGATGTCCATACAACCCAAAATGGAGGTGTCCTAAGGACACTATACCTGTCCACACTGTTCGAAGGCAAGTTGAAACTGTTCTAAGAACACATTCTGTGTCCGGGATGTCCGTAAAACCCAAAATGGAGGTGTCCTAAGGACACTATACCTTTCCGTACTGTTTGCAGGCAAGTTGAAACTGTTCTAAGAACACACTCGGTGACCGGGATGTCCGTAAAAGCCAAAATGGAGGGGTCCTAAGGACAGTATACCTGTCCGTACTGTTCGCAGGCAAGTTGAAACTGTTCTAAGAACACATTTGGTGTCCGGGATGTCCGTAAAACCCAAAATGGAGGTGTCCTAAGGAAACCATACCTGTCCGTACTGTTCACAAACAAAATGGAACTGTTCTTAGAACACACGCGGTGTCAGGGATGTTCGCAATTAACCAAAATGGAGGTATCCTAAGGACACTATACCTGTCCGTATTGTTCGTAGGCAAATGGTAAATGTACTAAGAACACAATGTAAAGTGGGGGTGTTCTAAGAACACTTTACCTGTCTGTACTGCCTATAGGACATCTACCCACATGCGTCCCACATCCGTAACTTTTCCGAACATCACGCCTGTCCGTAACTGTTCGCGTCATTTGTGTTGCACTTTTAATTAATTTCAGGACCCGAAGACTGCCCATAGAACACCCGCGCACATGCGCACAACCAATCCCGTTCATTTGTTGTCCTGTGGACACCAATTCCATTCGTGGACATGTTTGCAAAGCCATCATGCGACCGCACCCACGCTGATTGTGTGTTCTGAATTGCGGAAACTGTCCGGGTCCCCGAACATATTTAAAGTGCTTTTTCAGGCTATCCACAGTATTTTATAGTAAACATTCACCATAGCACATGTCCCAGACAATCACCCTGATTCTCTACATACTTTTTGGAATTTTTTGAGCCTTTTTGGAATGTTTGATCTGACCGCGGACGGCGCGGGTACTGGGGAGCGTGCACACGCACCGCTATAAAAGGCCACACCCCAGAGCTCATCCTCATTGTGCTTTTGGCTATTTGACAAAGCATTGTCTACTCTGGCTGTTATTTTGCTGCCAAGCTTCAGATTTTTCTAAAACACCCAGAGCTCATCTACTGCCACCTGGTGCTACATCTGCCTCAGCACCACCCCCACCCACTCCACCACCACCACCTCCCCAAGGGCCTGAAGGGCCTGAAGAGGGGAACAGGCGTGAGGATGCAGAGAAAGATGAAGAGGACGACGAGGATGAGGTAGTGGAAGTCCCTACTACCAGCACTCGCTTGGGTGTGGGGGTTATTTACCATTCATGGTAACGTACCCAAGGTGCGTGTGAACAAAGTCACCTGCAACCAGTGCAAAATGGTGCTGAGTCGTGGGAGGCTTGGTTCGTACAGCTTTGGTACGACTACTATGAAGCGACGTGTAAGGTCGTTCCACGGTGGGGCCGTTCGCAATGTTGTACTTTGCGAGGAGCATAGTAGGTTGAGTTCCTCTACTTCATACTCCATTTCTGCTCCTCTCACCACAAGATACACTCCTGTGGGAGAGCACATCCCTCCAGCTGCCTCACAGGCCATTCACAATGCTGATGACCCTTACCTTTTGAGGGTCACAGTGTTGTGTATGTACTGCGACACAGTACTCTGCAGGGGGAGAGACTTCAAAGTGCTTTCGAGACTATGGTCTCGGAGCATGAGAAGACCTGCCTACTACCTTAGTAAGACCCAACCCACATCTTCCTCTCTCCACACGCCTTTTCTTATCCCCGTGGTTAGTGTCCCCCTTTTCCCTCCTTTCCCCTCCTCTCCTAGTGTGTCATGTATAAAAAACCCAAAAAAATATAAAACAACAAAAATAAAAAAAAGGCTCTTTTCAGAGCCGCCTTTCACAGTCAAAAAATAGAAGTGGCAAATAAATTGAGCAGGGTCCTGTGCATTTTTTTTAGAAGTCCACAGACAGTTTGCGAACATCAAAAATTTTGGGGTGCTGTCTTATCAAAATTATTGCACTTTTCTCTGGGAGGAGCCTTTTGGTGGTGTTTTTTTGTATTTGAAAAACTTGAAATATTCAACAGCTACTGCAAAAAAGATGGCTGTAATTCCACAAAAGGACACAATGCATTTTGTACATTTCTCAGAAAAATCTGATTACCAGCATAAGATGGCCTCCATCTCTATGAAAAATGTATGTGCTACGAAACATAATATTTTCATTGTGAAAAGAGGACATGCCAGAATCTCTTAGAAAGGCACAAACAGCATTATTGACATTGCGCCTCGCTTTCTCCATTTGTGGACCAAATGAAGAAGAACGCAGCCACATTTGTCTCTGCGCAATATGAGAAAATATTACTTGAAAATTTGGAAACATGTCCATGACCTTCCCAAGTCCTTCTTTCATTGCAAATTGCAAAGAAATTCCTGACACATGTCCCAAACTGTTCCCTCTACAATGAATTATAATTATGTCTGGATGATGCTCTGTCTGCAAAGTAGCACAGAGAGGTAGCAAGTCTACCCACTTCATTCAGCGCACTCCATGCCAGTGCACTTCCACATGAGGGAATCCAAGATCTGCAAACACTCCACAGTGTTGTGCATGCATCTCCAAACAATGTATCCATGAGTCTCCCAAAATCCACACAATCTGTTTTCTGAAACACACAGCCATAGCTAACTGTTCTTCTCTCAGGAAAAAAAGACTTTCTGACAAACCCTCTCCTTAAAGAATAATACACCCACTAAACTTTACTAACCAATCAATTACTCTCCTCACACTCATTTGCATGCCTCTCCACCGGAAAATCCCTGTATGTAATACGCGATGTCTGCGGACTACCGCCATGTCCGCAGACATAGCTTAACTTGGACAGTCCTTCTACCTTTTACACTTCACTCTCTGTGCATTTCCTCATTGGATATAGCTAACCAGTCACACAGCCATCCACCAATCACATCCACGACCTCTATATCTAACTCCATCATCAGAGTTCAGCACTTCAAATGTACTGTTGATCACTCTGAGTACAAGTCTCGTATCATTGGAAAGCACCTGCTACAAAAACTGCTCTACAAGTCTCCAAGATTCCTAGTTGCAGCTGCATGCATATCCACATGCATGAATACAAACTACAGGTATGCATATTTCCTTCACAGTACATGTACAACTCTTATAAATGCATATAAACAGAGTAACTGCCACTTAAACTGCATAACCTATAAAATGAACTAACTGTCATTTTTCCCATCTGATATAATCAACTGTCACTTCCAAACCTGTCTGCTATCTAATTCCTTTTTTACACACACACCTATCTAAAAAAATATAATATTAGAAGATGGGAGAAATAACAATATAATAGTGGAAAAACACTTAGTAGTGTATTATAAAGTTATACACAGCCAGTAAAAGGTCATGCATCTTCATACAATCACACACATACACACTATAATTGAAAATCTCCCAGCTACAATAACTCCAATACCTGTAAATCACATCCTTCTGCTGTATTACCCACACCTTCACAAATGCATACATTACATGCTTTTCTATACAGTTTCTGCCATTTACCTTTGCAAAATAAATATATCATTATTTCTTCTTTCTCCTAACATCCTATAACACAGCTTTAAAAAACCAAGTGCGTTTCATACACTTAATATTGTACTCATTTGCAAAGCATGTTGAACTAAAATATTGTAAATGAAATATGAAGGCTGACATAGTCAAATGAAACTGCATGCATACACTACGTTCAGATATCAAACAAGAATAATACTACAAAAACATAAATATGAATCTCTCAATTAACATCACTTCTATAAACACACAAAATTACTAACTTCTTTCTTTTACAATTGCAGTGAAGACCACTCTCCTGGAAAACAACAACATATGAACTACACACACCAACTACAAAGAAACCTGCTCATTCCACAAAAAAAGAGTAAGTACAATACTACCATACTTTCTCTTTAAATCTCTCCACAATCTTGCTCTCCCTTATCTCTCCTCTCTCCGCTCTTTCTACACTCCCTCCCAATCCCTTCACTCTGCTGGAAACTTTCTTCTCACTGTTCCTCCTTCCCCTTATACCACACCCCATTTCTGCTCCGTTTATCTCCTTGCCCCCCTGCATTGGAACTCCTTACCTCTCTCACTCCGCTCTATTTCTACCTTTTCCTCATTCTAAACTTTACTCAAATCTATCCTTCTCCATTCCCCAACATGAAACCCCTCCCACCTTCTTCACCCTCCCCCCTTGCCTTATCTCCTTAATCATCTCCCTCCCCTTCCCTTTCCTCCCATTCTCACCTTTAACCCCATCCATTTCCCTCCTCCTCTTCCCCACCCTTCCCTCTCACTTCTACTGCACTACTCACCTTCTCTCCTTCACTTTAATTGGTCTACTTACTGTTTTCTTGGTCTGATTCTCAATTTTAAATTGTTCCCAGTGTTACTGTTATAATTTAACTTGTTATATTTATCATCTGGTTATTAAAATATATTACTCAAACACACTGTGCGAGTGATTCATGTAATTGGTGCACCAAAAAAACGAACATTTGTGTACCATTCTACCCACAAATGACCATTTATTAAACAGGGATTAAAACGCAGAATGGCACACAAATCTAAGTTTTGCAGAGCACAAATAACATAACTCAGACCCTAGAATATTAGTATTACAAAACAAAGAATTGTTTTAATTATATACCATTTGATTTACTATTAGTGCTTATCTTCACCATTAGCTCACTTTTTACTATCATCTGAACCACAGTATAATAACACACAAATAGAAGAGTAGCCTTCCCAACTAATTGTAGCTGCCCAATGCACAATCACACACCACCAGATACATCTTTACAATCATACTCAAACACTCATGCATACAGCACACATACATTGCACAACAGCCCAACCCATGCCTTCTATTTATTTGTTTCAACAGACCCCACAGAATGCCTACCAGAAAGCAAGACCATATAAAACAACGCAGAAATAGAGCAAATGCAAATAAAAATGTCCAAAATAAGCATCCATCTCTAGCAGAGTTTGTACAAAAAGTTCAAACAAAACAGCTAATACAATCATTTAGCAAAACTAAACAATCTTCCAGTACAGAAATTTTGCCTCCTCTATCAAAAGGTAAACGAAAACAGAAAATGATTAACAGAAATACAGGTATCACTACTGCTAAAACTGCTCCTATAAATCTTGATATAGCAGGAAGTAACCATACCAAAAAAAGTGTATAAAAAAAAATGTTCCGCCACATAGTCCTTCGGAATCTTATAAAATCAGGAGATAAATCATTCACAACCCTTAAAAACTACGTAAGAAAATTAATCTTAGAAGCTTTGATATACAGTCCAATCTTTCTCAAAAGAAAATTATTTGTTTTAGTGTTAAACAGAATGAAACCACTAACAAAACTAACTACTAAATTACAAAAAAAGCTTTGCAATAAACGGAATGTCAACAAAAATAACTTCTTAAATATCTGTGGAGGTGAATGGAGTCACACCACAAGCACAGAACCATATTTCAATGAAGAAGCATATAAACAAAATCAAACAAACACAATTGCCATCCATAGCAGTGGACGAGGTTATGAAAAACTTAATAATACCATAATGGAACAAGAAATACTGCTTAGAAAAATATCTCCAAAGAACTCATAATCAATTCTCCATTTGACTGAACCAGAACGTCCATGCACGTCAATGTGTAACATTGCCAAAAAATCTTTCAAATCTTTATGCCAGTTCCTCAATCAATTTGTGAAAGGCAAAGACAAAATCAAAATAAAACTGCTGAAAAATATGGATACTTGTCCAGTGCGCAAATATACAGGACTGCAAAGACATTCATTGGCCTGCATTTCAGGACCTATTTGCAACAGCAGCTTCCATCGTATCAAAATGATATCAACACATCATTCAACTATAAGAAATCTAGTCTATAAACTGTACTATGCTAAAAGTCCTGCTTTAGCACTAGCCAATTTAAATAACAATATTCTACATGGTACAGCCAAAGACCTACTCGAAGAAATCAACCATATCCAGAGTAAATATTTTGGAAGTGAACACCACTTACAAAATGCAATAGCTTTACAACAGACTAGCAACAATTATGCACATGGCAACCTTCTACTACACACATGCAAAAAAGAAATACTAACATTCAAAAGTACATCCGCTGAAATACCAAACCATGTGCGTGTTTATTGCTGCAGAACTTTTTATAAAAATAACACAAAAACTATAGACATAACATACAAAATAGAAGACAATGAAGATTCCAAATGGTTGTAATTAGCTGTCTACCTCGTAGCAGAAAACAAATACGAAATAATTGACCCCTTAACAGTTTGCAGTTACTGCACTACAAAACTTGACAACAATCAAACTCGTTCACGTGCTATCATAAATAATTTTTCATTATTCCCTCTACCAAAACCCCTGCAACAACTCAATTTATATGGGAGCATCATAATTCAAACAGTACACCCATTCCAAGCAATAATACGCCTTCAACCAAAAACAGCAAAATTACCTCCCTCTGAATTGGTGAAAGGCATTTGCAGCAAAGTAGTATATTTACCGTTAGATCTAAAAGAAAATGTGCACACTTTGGGAGTGCAGCGTCCAATAGAAACATCTTTAATTGTCATAGTAAATGGTGTACCAACAAAAGACAAACAAATTTGGCAACAACTGGTAGATTGACATAAAGTTAGACAAGCCTTGCAATATCTAAAAAACAGTAATGAATACTACAAAGAAATAAATATTGAAGAAAACTTAAGAGAAACAACTGAAATAATACAAGAGTCACCAGAAACTGGTCAATTTGAACTTCTAAATCCTGCGACAATATCCAATATTTTAGACCATTATACAATTCATCCATTACACTCTAAAGACACCATAGATGATGCGCTAGAAACGTACCAAATTCAACAAACAAACAGATCACCAATCAGCATATGGGAAAAAAGTATAGAAGCATGTGATTTTCCTTTACTCTTTCCTACTGGCAAAGGAGGAAGGTACGATGGTAGACCCACTCACATAACAGCATCAGAATATCGCTCATTACAAATGTATTCTGAAGATCCCAGATTTAGACAAAATGTGGAATACATATTCTACCTACTCTTTGAAAGTGAACTAGCAACTCTGTGTTATGGAGTTGCACACACATTAAAATCAGGAACCCACTTTCAAAATATGTCAGCTACATAATTACTACAAAATGTCCAAGAAAAAGATGAAGTTTTACAATAAAGCATTACAAATCTGTTAGCAAACATGCGTGGTGGTTCTGACGTCACATAGATGTAGGTTGCATGATAAGAAACCTTGGCCCACCAACTTGTTACATTAAGTTGTGCAGAATATGCATGGGAAGATCTACATGATTTCCTACGCATATCAAACAAAAGCAAAACAAACATAGATATACTAACACCTGGAGAACTTGCTCTCTAGATCCTGTTAATGTTTCAAGATATTTCCATCACCACTTCTTTGCTATGCTTCACTTTGTTTGTAATAAAACTGTTCCTCCCCTTGGAGAAGTGCAACATTTCTTTTGGAGAAAAGAATACCATGCCAGAGAAGCACAACATATCCACATGCCTTTGTGGATTAAAGATGCTCCTAAATTTGGTCAAGACAGTGATGCCACTGTGTTACAGTTTATCGAAAAATATGTCACTTGTGAAATTCCATCAGAAGCAACAAATAGTGATCTTCATGCACAAATTGTACAATTTCAAAGACACAAATGTGGCAAATATTGTTGTCGCAAATACAAATACAATGGGAAATACTGCACCAAATGCTGTTTTGGTTTCCCTAGACCGGTTACAGAAACAGGTCAAGTGAACAACTTCATGTCTTCAGTTAGACATAGGGGCCAATTCATAGAATTCGGCGCACAAGTGGCGCACGCGGCTGGCGCACAGTGTGCGCGTGCGGTAGTCTGCGCCAGCCGCGTGCGCCGAAACACATTCAGGCGCACAGCGTATTCATGGATTCCAACATCCACAACCAGCCGTGGCGCTGAGTGGCACAGCGACCCTGCAGCAGCGTCAGTTACGCCCCCAAGAACGCCCCTTGCGCAGGGAAAAGCCATCAAAATCCCCAATCCAGCGCAAAGGGCAGCAGCAAACGCACAGCGGGGAGCGTGTATTTCAGGGGTGTGCGGGTGTCCCCACACGCGATAGGCCTGGGTACGTGTATTACAGGGGTGCGCGAGAAAATCTACACGCGATTGGCCTGGGTACGTGGATTTCAGGGGTGCGCGAGAAATTCTACATGCGATTAGCCTGGGTACGTGTATTACAGGGGTGCGCGAGAAAATCTACACGCGATTGGGCTGGGTACGTGGATTTCAGGGGTGCGCGAGAAATTCTACACGCGATTGGCCTGGGTACGTGGATTTCAGGGGTGCGCGAGAAATTCTACACGCGTTTGGGCTGGGTACGTGGATTTCAGGGGTGCGCGAGAAATTCTACACGCGATTGGCCTGGGTACGTGGATTTCAGGGGTGCGCGAGAAATTCTACACGCGATAGTGCTGGGTACGTGGATTTCAGGGGTGCGCGAGAAATTCTACACGCGATTGGCCTGGGTACGTGGATTTCAGGGGTGCGCGAGAAATTCTACACGCGATTGGCCTGGGTACGTGGATTTCAGGGGTGCGCGAGAAATTCTACACGCGATTGGCCTGGGTACGTGGATTTCAGGGGTGCGCGAGAAATCCTACAGGCGATTGGGCCTGTGCGAGTGGGGCAGTGTATTACGTAGGTGTGCGGGAAGTTGAAGAGGTGAATTGCCAGTGTGGGTCCTCCCAGGTCTCCCCTCTACCCCCTCCATGACCTCTGCAGGCAGCCCACACCACAGGGGACTACCCTGCACCCCTGGTCATGTCCCGCAGGCAGCCCATCCACCATGGGCATGCCCCCCAGCCAAGCCACATGTCCCCTTGCACCCCCACCCCCCAGCAGGCCCCCACTCATGTCCCCCTGCACCCCCACCCCCCAGCAGTGCAGGGGCAGCCTCCACCAGGCCCCCACCCATGTCTCCCACCACCCCCACCCCCCAGCACTGTGGGGCACCTGCCAGCAGGCTCCCACCCATGTCCAACCCATGTCTCCCAGCACCCCCACCCCCCAGCAGTGCAGGGGCAGCCTCCACCAGGCCCCCACCCATGTCTCCCACCACCCCCACCCCCCAGCCACCAGGGGCAGCCTCCACCAGGTCCCCACCCATGTCTCCCACCACCCCCAGTCACCAGGGGCAGCCTCCACCAGGCCCCCACCCATGTCTCCCACCACCCCCACCCCCCAGCAGTGCAGGGGCAGCCTCCACCAGGCCCCCACCCATGTCCAACCCATGTCTCCCAGCACCCCCACCCCCCAGCAGTGCAGGGGCAGCCTCCACCAGGCCCCCACCCATGTCTCCCACCACCCCCACCCCCCAGCACTGTGGGGCACCTGCCAGCAGGCCCCCAACCATGTCCCCTTGCACCACCACCACCCAGCAGGCCCCCAACCATGTCTCCCACCACCCCCACCCCTCCAGTCACCAGGGGCAGCCTCCACCAGGGCCCCACCCATGTCTCCCACCACCCCCACCCCTCCAGTCACCAGGGGCAGCCTCCACAAGGCCCCCACCCATGTCTCCCACCACCCCCACCACCCAGTCACCAGGGGCAGCCTCCACAAGGCCCCCACCCATGTCTCCCACCACCCCCACCCCTCCAGTCACCAGGGGCAGCCTCCACCAGGCCCCCACCCATGTCTCCCACCACCCCCACCCCTCCAGTCACCAGGGGCAGCCTCCACCAGGCCCCCACCCATGTCTCCCACCACCCACACCCCTCCGGTCACCAGGGGCAGCCTCCACCAGGCCCCCACCCATGTCTCCCACCACCCCCACCCCTCCAGTCACCAGGGGCAGCCTCCACCAGGCCCCCACCCATGTCTCCCACCACCCCCACCACCCAGTCACCAGGGGCAGCCTCCACCAGGCCCCCACCCATGTCTCCCACCACCCCCACCCCTCCAGTCACCAGGGGCAGCCTCCACCAGGCCCCCACTCATGTCCCCCTTGCACCCCCACCCCCCAGCACTGTGGGGCACCTGCCAGCAGGCCCCCAACCATGTCCCACTCATGTCCCCTTGCACCCCCACCCCCCAGCACTGTGGGGCACCTGCCAGCAGGCCCCCAACCATGTCCCACTCATGTCCCCTTGCACCCCCACCCCCCAGCACTGTGGGGCACCTGCCAGCAGGCCCCCAACCATGTCCCCTTGCACCCCCACCCCCCAGCAGGCCCCCAACCATGTCTCCCTGCACCCCCACCCCCCAGCAGTGCAGGGGCAGCCTCCACCAGGCCCCCACCCATGTCTCCCACCACCCCCACCCCCCAGCACTGTGGGGCACCTGCCAGCAGGCTCCCACCCATGTCCAACCCATGTCTCCCAGCACCCCCACCCCCCAGCAGTGCAGGGGCAGAATCCACCAGGCCCCCACCCATGTCTCCCACCACCCCCACCCCCCAGCCACCAGGGGCAGCCTCCACCAGGCCCCCACCCATGTCTCCCACCACCCCCAGTCACCAGGGGCAGCCTCCACCAGGCCCCCACCCATGTCTCCCACCACCCCCACCCCCCAGCAGTGCAGGGGCAGCCTCCACCAGGCCCCCACCCATGTCCAACCCATGTCTCCCAGCACCCCCACCCCCCAGCAGTGCAGGGGCAGCCTCCACCAGGCCCCCACCCATGTCTCCCACCACCCCCAGCACTGTGGGGCACCTGCCAGCAGGCCCCCAACCATGTCCCCTTGCACCCCCACCACCCAGCAGGCCCCCAACCATGTCTCCCACCACCCCCACCCCTCCTGTCACCAGGGGCAGCCTCCACCAGGCCCCCACCCATGTCTCCCACCACCCCCACCCCTCCAGTCACCAGGGGCAGCCTCCACAAGGCCCCCACCCATGTCTCCCACCACCCCCACCACCCAGTCACCAGGGGCAGCCTCCACAAGGCCCCCACCCATGTCTCCCACCACCCCCACCCCTCCAGTCACCAGGGGCAGCCTCCACCAGGCCCCCACCCATGTCTCCTACCACCCCCACCCCTCCAGTCACCAGGGGCAGCCTCCACCAGGCCCCCACCCATGTCTCCCACCACCCCCACCCCTCCGGTCACCAGGGGCAGCCTCCACCAGGCCCCCACCCATGTCTCCCACCACCCCCACCCCTCCAGTCACCAGGGACGCCTCCACCAGGCCCCCACCCATGTCTCCCACCACCCCCACCACCCAGTCACCAGGGGCAGCCTCCAC
The DNA here is from genome assembly GCF_040938575.1 of Ambystoma mexicanum. Taxonomy (NCBI): domain Eukaryota; kingdom Metazoa; phylum Chordata; class Amphibia; order Caudata; family Ambystomatidae; genus Ambystoma; species Ambystoma mexicanum. The sequence continues at coordinate 912,815,833 of NC_090937.1, read as the reverse complement.
CAGGCCCCCACCCATGTCTCCCACCACCCCCACCCCTCCAGTCACCAGGGGCAGCCTCCACCAGGCCCCCACTCATGTCCCCCTTGCACCCCCACCCCCCAGCACTGTGGGGCACCTGCCAGCAGGCCCCCAACCATGTCCCACTCATGTCCCCTTGCACCCCCACCCCCCAGCACTGTGGGGCACCTGCCAGCAGGCCCCCAACCATGTCCCACTCATGTCCCCTTGCACCCCCACCCCCCAGCACTGTGGGGCACCTGCCAGCAGGCCCCCAACCATGTCCCCTTGCACCCCCACCCCCAGCAGGCCCGCACTCATGTCCCCCTGCACTCCCACCCCCCAGCACTGTGGGGCACCTGCCAGCAGGCCCCCAACCATGTCCCCTTGCACCCCCACCCCCCAGCAGGCCCCCAACCATGTCTCCCACCACCCCCACCCCTCCAGTCACCAGGGGCAGCCTCCACCAGGCCCCCACCCATGTCTCCCACCACCCCCACCCCCCAGCACTGTGGGGCACCTGCCAGCAGGCTCCCACCCATGTCCAACCCATGTCTCCCAGCACCCCCACCCCCCAGCAGTGCAGGGGCAGCCTCCACCAGGCCCCCACCCATGTCTTCCACCACCCCCAGTCACCAGGGGCAGCCTCTACCAGGCCCCCACCCATGTCTCCCACCACCCCCACCCCCCAGCAGTGCAGGGGCAGCCTCCACCAGGCCCCCACCCATGTCCAACCCATGTCTCCCAGCACCCCCACCCCCCAGCAGTGCAGGGGCAGCCTCCACCAGGCCCCCACCCATGTCTCCCACCACCCCCACCCCCCAGCACTGTGGGGCACCTGCCAGCAGGCCCCCAACCATGTCCCCTTGCACCCCCACCACCCAGCAGGCCCCCAACCATGTCTCCCACCACCCCCACCCCTCCAGTCACCAGGGGCAGCCTCCACCAGGCCCCCACCCATGTCTCCCACCACCCCCACCCCTCCAGTCACCAGGGGCAGCCTCCACAAGGCCCCCACCCATGTCTCCCACCACCCCCACCACCCAGTCACCAGGGGCAGCCTCCACAAGGCCCCCACCCATGTCTCCCACCACCCCCACCCCTCCAGTCACCAGGGGCAGCCTCCACCAGGCCCCCACCCATGTCTCCTACCACCCCCACCCCTCCAGTCACCAGGGGCAGCCTCCACCAGGCCCCCACCCATGTCTCCCACCACCCCCACCCCTCCGGTCACCAGGGGCAGCCTCCACCAGGCCCCCACCCATGTCTCCCACCACCCCCACCCCTCCAGTCACCAGGGGCAGCCTCCACCAGGCCCCCACCCATGTCTCCCACCACCCCCACCACCCAGTCACCAGGGGCAGCCTCCACCAGGCCCCCACCCATGTCTCCCACCACCCCCACCCCTCCAGTCACCAGGGGCAGCCTCCACCAGGCCCCCACTCATGTCCCCCTTGCACCCCCACCCCCCAGCACTGTGGGGCACCTGCCAGCAGGCCCCCAACCATGTCCCACTCATGTCCCCTTGCACCCCCACCCCCCAGCACTGTGGGGCACCTGCCAGCAGGCCCCCAACCATGTCCCACTCATGTCCCCTTGCACCCCCACCCCCCAGCACTGTGGGGCACCTGCCAGCAGGCCCCCAACCATGTCCCACTCATGTCCCCTTGCACCCCCACCCCCCAGCACTGTGGGGCACCTGCCAGCAGGCCCCCAACCATGTCCCCTTGCACCCCCACCCCCAGCAGGCCCCCACTCATGTCCCCCTGCACCCCCACCCCCCAGCACTGTGGGGCACCTGCCAGCAGGCCCCCAACCATGTCCCCTTGCACCCCCACCACCCAGCAGGCCCCCAACCATGTCTCCCACCACCCCACCCCTCCAGTCACCAGGGGCAGCCTCCACCAGGCCCCCACCCATGTCTCCCACCACCCCCACCCCTCCAGTCACCAGGGGCAGCCTCCACAAGGCCCCCACCCATGTCTCCCACCACCCCCACCCCTCCAGTCACCAGGGGCAGCCTCCACCAGGCCCCCACCCATGTCTCCCACCACCCCCACCCCTCCAGTCACCAGGGGCAGCCTCCACCAGGCCCCCACCCATGTCTCCCACCACCCCCACCCCTCCGGTCACCAGGGGCAGCCTCCACCAGGCCCCCACCCATGTCTCCCACCACCCCCACCCCTCCAGTCACCAGGGGCAGCCTCCACCAGGCCCCCACCCATGTCTCCCACCACCCCCACCACCCAGTCACCAGGGGCAGCCTCCACCAGGCCCACACCCATGTCTCCCACCACCCCCACCCCTCCAGTCACCAGGGGCAGCCTCCACCAGGCCCCCACTCATGTCCCCCTTGCACCCCCACCCCCCAGCACTGTGGGGCACCTGCCAGCAGGCCCCCAACCATGTCCCACTCATGTCCCCTTGCACCCCCACCCCCCAGCACTGTGGGGCACCTGCCAGCAGGCCCCCAACCATGTCCCACTCATGTCCCCTTGCACCCCCACCCCCCAGCACTGTGGGGCACCTGCCAGCAGGCCCCCAACCATGTCCCCTTGCACCCCCACCCCCAGAAGGCCCCCACTCATGTCCCCCTGCACCCCCACCCCCCAGCACTGTGGGGCACCTGCCAGCAGGCCCCCAACCATGTCCCCTTGCACCCCCACCCCCCAGCAGGCCCCCAAGCATGTCTCCCACCACCCCACCCCTCCAGTCACCAGGGGCAGCCTCCACCAGGCCCCCACCCATGTCTCCCACCACCCCCACCCCCCAGCAGTGCAGGGGCAGCCTCCACCAGGCCCCCACCCATGTCCAACTCATGTTCCCCACCCAACATGTCATCACAATCCAGAACCCTGGTCTCTATGGTCAGCCCCCAAATGCAAAACACCCACCCGAGTATTGCATCCACCCACTCATAATTTGCAATTACATCACAGAACACCAATTGCAAGTTCCGAAACAAACACATGTCCCTCACATACACCCAATGGGTGTCAGTGACTCTCAAAACACAGAACATGAAATGCATGAAAACAATGAGATATCACACATTGAAGTTCAACAAAAAAATAATGTATTAAAGGAAACATGAATAGTATCAAAAATGAAGAAACAGAAATGTGAATGTAAAAAAATGAAAAGAAGCATGTCCGTTCAAAATAAAAAAAAAAAATATTGTAATCCAAAGTAATGTTGTACAAAGTCAATGTCCACAAAACAAAATCCAATGGGAAATAAAAATAAAAGCCATTGATCCATGGAGAATGTTAAAAAAGAAAGTATGTACAAGTCTACAGCTATGTACAATGCAAGAAGCCAGGGTCCATTATCCCAACAAAATAAAGGAAACCTATCTAACTACACTAACTAATAAAAAAAATATATACAAAAATGTGGCCAATGTCCAAAAGGTCCAAATGAAACAAAAACAAAAATGAAACCTAACACTACCTACATAACTATGTACAAGGGCAGCGGGCTAGTTCCACGGCTCACTTCTGGATGTGCCGGGCCAGGGCATCATCGAACTCCTCCTCAATGTCCCGGAGGCGGTCCTCCTCCATGGCCCCGAGGGTCCGCAGGGCCGTCGACGTGTCCACCTCCAAACCCCTGCGGATTGCCTCGAGGCACTCGGCCCGCCTCAGGGCCCTCTGCATGGAGTTCTCCGCCCTGACCATTGAGAGCCGTGCCTCTTCCGCCCGCTGCCGCTCCGCATCTATAGCGTGGCCCAACCGCTGCCACACGGAAGACACTTTTTGTCCTGGGTCCTCCTGCCCTCCGGCCGATGCCTGCCCCTCCGATGTCGAAGGCCCCGAGCCCTCATGGCTCCCACCATGGTGCTGCTGCTGCTGCTGTGCCTCTGCCCCTGCACTGCCTCCTGCTGCCTGCACATCCTCCGCCGGCTGGGGTGCAGTCGTTGACGTGGCCACCCCTGCTGGACGTCCGACTCCCGACTGTGGCAGGGATGCCTCCTCCACCAGCCTGGCCGCACCGTCAGAGGCAGCTCCACAGGGCACCCAGGTGACTGATGGGTGGGAAGATGGCACAGAGTACGACTGGCGTGTAGGGGGTCCAGCTGAGGAGGGGGTCGTGGCAAGCCCCATCAGACGGAGGAATCCGGCCTGGGTGACCTGTCCCAGCAGGCTGACGTGGTCAACGAGCCATTCGAGATGACGTGCAGTCTCTTCATGAAAAGACTGCAGGTCACCTCGCATGGCCCGTTGACGCAACGCCACACCAGCCAGGACAGGCTCAACCCGGGCCTGGATAGCCACGTCCGCAGGCAGAGGAAGGCCAGTTGACGTCAGCTCATCCCCTGCCTGAAAACTGGTCTGGACATAGGCATCCCTGCTGGTGCAAGATGATGCAGGGACAGGATCAGGGACAGGATTGCACACAGGCACCTCCGCGGCGGCCTGTGCTGCCTCCTGTCCCTGGTCCTGCACTGCACCACTAGCACCAGTGGGATCCCCACCCCCAGGCCCCGTCTCTGGTGCTTGCACGGCCTCCTCCTCCACCAAACCCCCCACCAACCTGGATGACTCTGTGCCATCTTCCCCCGTTGGGCCCTGTGGGGTCCCAGCTGCCCCTTCTGCTGCCGAGGAGTCCAACTGCAACCTCCGCCTCTTGGACCTCCCCCCGGCAGCTGCGGCCTGGGACGCGGCACCGGACTCCTCACTCCCCGACGAGATGACAACATGGGAGGGGAGCCGGGCCTTGCGTCTCCGGCTGGCGGTGGGATCCCCGCTGCTGTGCTCCACAGCACCTTCTCCGCCCTCTTCATCAGTTGACGCTGCAGACAGGGAGAAACAAAGACACACGCATCAGGGCAATGTACAATGGACACATACACACATGACATTTGTACATGAGTGGCATTGGCAAACCTCAGACATGTCATCACGATCCCCAACACAAATGTCATTACAACTCGCACACACGAGCCATACCACAGCCATATCGCAACTGCCAACACCATCCATACACATACAACAGCATGAGCAGCCAAAGGTGAGCCAGACATCACATGCAACACAGGAAGTGCACCACACATGTACACACACCACCACACTTGCATGCATGTGTACACCTCTGCCAAGTGTCGCAGTGTTCAGACGGGCATCCATGTCACATCTGCCCATCAGGCTTCCACATACCGCTGTCACATGCATCCATGTTGCATCACTGTTGCACCCTTGTCAAATACACACACATGCACATGTACACAGCGCTGATACATGCAGCTGAAAACAACATACATGCGTGACATCACGGACATGTCTACTCACATACACATTCATACAAACTTGTGTGCCCACACAACTGCATTTGACATGCAAGCCCACACACACAGGCACCATCCATGTCTCACACATTACAGCCCTCGCATGTGTCAGCCCCACGGACCTGTACACCCGCACCCATACTCAACCCCATACAAATAGATGTGCAACCTGCACACTACTGAACAATCACCACACGCACTGCTCACAATCAGGATGCATGTACACTCACCGCTCGACTCCAGACGGGTCTGCCTCTCAAGGACCTGGACGTGGAGCGCTGGGGATATGTGTTCCAGGACCCTCACCTGTTCCTCCGACAAGTGGCCCCGGCGCCCCTTGGCATCCGCTGCCTTCAAGAGGCGCCGGGCCTTGTTCAGGGTCCTGGACCTGAAGTCCTCCCAGCGCTTCTTGACATGTTGGAAGTCGCGGACTGCCACCCCCTCCGCGTTGATGGCAGTCACGATGTCAGTCCAGATCCGAGTCCGTCCTTCCTTGTCGGCGCGGGAACTTCCGTAGAGGGCATCATACTGCCCCAGGACTTGCTCCACCAGGACACCAACTTTGGTGGAACTGAAGCTGGTGCCCCTCTGCCTCTCTGGCCGGGGGTTGTCAGTGGTCACAGATGGAGTTTGCCCCGACATGACAACCCCAGAGGCAGGAGTGGGTGGGCAACTGGGTCCTGGGGCTGGGCTGTGGAGCGATGGAATCCCAGTCGGGAGTCTTTGGTTCCAGCAGGGGTGGTCACACCAACAGCACCCCTGGCTGATGTGCAGGCAGCAAATGGCAGGGCACGTGGGCAGCAGGCAGTCAGGCAGCAGCAGATGGCAGGTGGGAGCGTGCTCGGGGCTCTGGGGGGCAGTAGTTCGGCCTTCTGGGCAGGAGCGTGGTCTTCCGTGTGCTTACGCGTGGCCAGCTTGATACGGAGTGATTTGGCACGTGAAAATTCTGCACGTCAGCGTGTAATTCGAGGAAAGGCCCTTAGCGCGTAAGCGCGTCTGCACGCATACGCATTTTCATTGGACCAAAGGCCCTCAGCGCGTGAGCGCGTCTGTGACGTGACGTGCGAGGGAGTATCCCTCATTGCACGTGATGACAGAACACACGTGGATTTCAACCAATCGCGTGTGAAAGTTCACGGCACCCCGGAACACACGTACCCAGGCCAATGGCGTCACGTACCCAGGCCAATGGCGTGTGGAACTACCCGCCCACCCCGAAACACACGTACCCAGGCCAATGGCGTGTGGAACTACCCGCGCACCCCGAAACACACGTACCCAGGCCAATGGCGTGTGGAACTACCCGCGCACCCCGAAACACACGTACCCAGGCCAATGGCGTGTGGAACTACCCGCGCACCCCGAAACACACGTACCCAGGCCAATGGCGTGTGGAACTACCCGCGCACCCCGAAACACACGTACCCAGGCCAATCGCGTGTACGCTCGCTCCCCTCCGATCACACGCGATGACACCCGAATACGGGAAACCAACGAGTCCGCCCACACGGAGGCGTCCCGCGCCCGCGCATAGCATAAAAGTGCGCGCAAACAACAAACGCGTATATACAGCGACGATGAATGCCCCATTTGTTGCTGCACTGATTGTGGGACACCGCAGGAGGAGGAGAATAGCCAGGGCACGCATTTTTGCACCACGGACAAGCCTTTTTGGGATGCCTGACGACCAGGTCTACGGCAGGTATAGGTTTCCACCCCATATCATCCTAGACCTGGTAAGGGAGTGGGAAGATGACCTCACATCCCCCACCCTTTGCTCCCAAGCATTGAGCCCCTTGGAGAAGCTGCTCAATGTCTTGCATTTTTTGGCCACTGGGTCGTTTCAGCGGACCACTGCCATAGTGGGGGGGGTCTCACAGGCCACGCAGTCACGCTGCCTACACCAGGTACTGGCAATCATGACAGCGCGCCCCTCAGTCCGCAGGCACATATACATGCCCAGAACACCCGCAGAAAGGCAGGCCGTTGTCCTGGATTTTTTCAGGGTGGCACACTTCCCCAAAGTGCTCGGTGCCATAGATTGCACCCATGTGGCCCTACGTCCACCTAGGGCCACTGAGCACATCTACTGAAACCGCAAGCACTGGCATTCCATCAATGTACAGGTGGTATGCGATGCAAAGGGAATCATCACCTCTGTCTATGCAAACTACCCTGGCTCCACCCATGACAGTTTCATATACAGAATGTCCGCCCTGAGCCGGGCCCTGGAAGCTGGGCAGCATGGCGACACATGGCTCCTAGGTCAGTACAAATGCCCTTGCACATGCATGCAAGTCACACACAGACAAATATCCCAACCCTAATAATCTCAATTATTATCACCTCCCCAGGGGACAGTGCCTACCCTCTGAGCAACCACATGATGACGCCAATCCGGAACCCCACCACACCACCCCAGGTAAGATACAACGCCGCCCATATTGCAACCAGGGGCATAGTGGAGCGCACATTCGGAGTGCTCAAGTCACGTTTCCGCTCCCTTGACCGCTCTGGTGCGCAACTACTCTATGCACCACCAGTAGTGTGCAGGATCATTGTGGCAGCATGTGTCCTGCACAATGTTGCAACACGGCAGGGCGTCCCGGTGGACATGGTGGTGCCCCCACATCCCCAACCACAGGCACAGGCGCTGCCCATTGGAGGGGACAGGGCACGTGGCGAGGAAGCCCGGACCCAGCTTGTGGCCACATTTTTCACCTAAACTCCCACCCCTGCGGAGTGCACACAGGCCTGGCACATACCAGGTGACAATCGATGATGACAAAGTGACAGTCAACTGTCACAACCCTACCACCCTGAGATAGTTGCCATGGAAGTGCCACATCGTCTGCATCCCTAGCTACTTAAACACAAGCTATCCTGTGCAACCAAAATGCACACATATGACATGTGACATGACATGGGCCATACACAAGTATTCCAAGGCGCAATGAGGCAGGGGGGGGGAACAAGGGAACACAGAGAACGGTACTACTAGGCCAGGTGTCATTGAGATTGTGCAAGTGCAGGGGTAGGGGGAAGGGAAAAGTGCAAGGGGAAGGGTGGGGGGGAGTCCAGTACAGGGGAAGTAGGCCAAAAGAATAATACATAGGTCGCCTGGTGGCAACTGCAAAGATAAGTGCAGAAAAGTGCTGGGAAGGGAGGGCTGTAGGGATAGAGAGACAGTACTGCAGTGCAGGGGTTGCCAGGGTGGCAGTGCAAGTGGACAGTGGCTGGGCCAGGGACCGAGGTTGGTGAGAGTGTCCCAGTAGCAGCTCCTGTGCAGTTCCAGTGAAGAATTCTGCAAGGGAGAGGCAGAGAGTAAGCAGAAGCAAAGAGGAAGGTCTTGAGGTGCTTCCAGAACTGGAGATGGTTCCCCTCAAGTTCAAGCCAGGCAGGAAGTCTGTTCCAGGGGGAGGGCCCTGCTGCGGAGAGAAACCTACCCCCAGCTAGTTGCTCTGAGAAGCGGATGACCTGGACATGCAAGGTGTGCATCACACACACCTGCAAAACAGGCCATGGCCATCACTGTCATGTCACTCAAACCCTCCCAAACATCAACATGACATGGCAAGCAATACCCATACACTGACGCAGTAACAATAAGGTACACATTGCCATGTCCTAAATGTACAGTGGCATCGGACAATGATGCCTGACCCGGAATCAGATGAAATGACAGACCAACAAAATGTCCCACCCAAAATAAGTCGTTTCCAAATGCATTGCAACAGTCGTAGACGTAACATCACAATGAATGCCTGTCTATATGCACTTTATGCATTGCAAAATCAACACTGCAGCTCATGTGTGCAGTGTCCCACTCCTGCATCACACTGCTCAGCGCACAGCACAGTGAACAGCCATTGCGTGTGATGCACACCCTGAGCATCACATCTAAGTGACAGACTACATCAAACATCAAATTTGGCATGTACTGGAACCATAATCGGTCACAGAACATGTGCTGCCGGGACACAGTGGGCATCAGAAGGCAAACAGTGTACACGTGGATATGCAAGGGTGGGAGTACATGGAGTGCATCCGAGTGCAAGTGTGTGGTTCTGCAGGGACATGCACTCCACATATGCATGTGCACTCAAGTGACCATCAGTGTTCCCTACACATCACATGTGAACATCCACCATGTGTACACCCCAGCATGTCAAACCACAACTATCCCCTCGCACCTGAAAGGAAAACACAACACATGAACAGGCATTGATCAGCAGAACACAACATGTACATAGGACAACAACATTACAATTTCAGAGTTCCCATCACACTGCAGGGCAATGCAACTATCAACAACAACCCCCCCCTCCCGCGCAAATAACCATGACCCGCTGAACAACTGCACCTGGGTCATGGAGCCTCCAACCCTCATTTCCACCTGGCCACAGGATCACCTTTACCCTTCGTGTCCATCTCCCACCTTGTGTGTAAAAAGATGCCTGAACCCTCAGAATCCACACTCATTTCCAAAATCACAAAATCCAAGGCATGAAAACGAACCCAAACACCCTCCAGTAGATGACTTGACGTAGCAATACCTCACAAACGCCAAGTACTACCACAATGATGCAACAACCAAGGTAGCACAGCAGAACAATGTCACGACAGGATGTGAGACATGTGTGGTACATGACATAGGATGATGCACCATGAATGGATGTGTACTGTCACAGGTCCCCTGTCCAGGCGCGGGAGTCTCATGAAACAACCACCCACACCATGTCCCGGGTGCCTGCAAGGTCAAACTCACACAGGCCCCTGAGATCATGGTGGGGAATGAGGTTCAGGGATATGCAGTCGGGACAGGTGTAGACACACTGGATGACTGGAATGAGTGGCAGTTGAGGGGAGGAGGAATGACACATGAAATTAGGGAATGCACGAAAATGTACAACCTGCATGAACACATACACAATCCTAACAAACTTGGACATCATTGTCATGGCCTTCTGTAGTCCAGGCTCAGGAGTGGTACGAACCAACCACCCCCTCTAGGGTTTTGGCGCCTGCAAGTTCGGGGCTTACACAGGCATCCGCAACCCCAGTGGGGAAAGAGGGTCAGGGAACGTTGCTTGGATAGGCACGGGAAGCAGGAACACCGGGTAGAGGGTACAGGTTTCATAATTGCATAGGATCACGGGTGATTAGTGAAAAAAACATACCAAATAGGACCACACATACATCCGTGCATCAGTACACTCCCCAGCAAGCCTATGCAGGGCAGTTTGTAAGGAAAACAACAAGACACTTAGCTCTGGTTTTGAGTGCTGGCCTCCTGCCTGCGCACTCTCAGGGCCGGTTACAGGAGCACTGCAATGCTGCAAAGAGAGACACAGTCAACAACCTGTATGTGCCAATTACACGAAAACACAACACAAAACATGCCCCATAGCAACAAACTACTCTACAAACAGACAATCCGTGCTCGATGCTTCGTACCCATATATAACATCACCCCTGTGACAGGTCATACACAGTCAATGCAGTAAGTCAGGCGCTGGTGGCTGCGTGGCAAATGGAACACCAATGTGTCACAATTCACACAACATGCAATGTTCCCTGGGTAAGCAGACAGACCCATATGGCAAGCCATGACTACAGAGCAAGTTGCGTACCACCATGACCAAAACAAAGTTGGCAGTGCATTTATCATGAAGTACGTTGAATAGACATGCACTGCACCCAAGTATGTCCCTTGCTGTATGTCCCTGTGAGCTGCCCCTTTCCATGTCTCGGAAGGCTACATGGTTGATACAAGTGCCTCAATGAACCTTGGTGTACCGCAGGGTATGTGCCACTGCCCCTGCATGTGTCCCAGACAACCCTACTATCAACAGCCATCAGTCCACAAACACATCTGAGCTGCATTGTGTGCTTCAACACCAATATTCATCTAAGCTCACCCTCAGTGCTGTGACTAAGCCTGCATGTGCAACTCGCCTGGTGAAAGCTTTGCTGTGTCGTGGCCCCCCTGTGATGCCCACCTTGCCTGGAGTTCCTTGGAACATGTCAGCAGTTCTAGGATGTGGGTCTGCAATCACTGTGGCTCTGCTCGTGCACACATGTGCATGTGGGCACCAACAAACGGGTCAGGAATTCCGTCGTCCAATGGGCCATGTCTGCTGGCGAAGGTGCTCTGGTGCCTCATCCCCCTGCAGAAAGTGCATGAAACAAATGATTAATGCATCAAAGTGATCTGTGTGTGTCTCATCAGGCATCTCATTACTTGACCATGTCAGAGAGTCACATCACAAATCACACCATCAGTCCGTCTTTGACTTCCAAAGTGTGGAACACTATCTACAGCATGAATTGCAACAGGCACGTGTACAGGAAAGATATGAGACATAATACACAATGCATAGCAATCAATGTCCACATTAATCATGACACACCCCATCTATCTAAAGCTGAACAGTGGACAATTACAGCTAAATCATCCCCACTAGGGGTGTCAACACAAGTCACAAAGCACCAGACATGCCACAGATATGACAGTCCAAAGCCCTTGTGTAAAAATCTGTAACACCGAACCATCCTTGCGAGCCCATGGATAAGGGAGGCAGGAGTGGCATATGTGAGTCAAGGAACCCAAGCAGCAAACACATACACAAGACAACCATGAAGGGCCCAGCTGGAACAGACAGTGGATGCCTTCAAAAACCACAAGGCACCGCACTGTCATATGAAAGCACAATAGACTACAAATTTTAAACTAACTCAACTATTAACTAATTACACTAACTATGGAAAACCTACATTACCTATTTAAACTAACTATCAAACAGAAACTTAACTAACTAAACTAAAAGAAAAATCAAAAATGGCCACATACGACCCGGGGGGGAGGGGAGGCACCCAGGAGGGGGGAGGTACAGGGTGCTGCTCAACATCCACATGCGATGATGCTGAGCCAAAAAAAAATACCTCCATGGGCTCAACACCTGCACAGCACGACCTATGTGGGAGATAGATGGTCGTCCGAGTCTGGCTCATCCTGGAAAGGAGGACGTGCACAGTAGCCTGGCCACGCCTAGCCGCAGCTTGCCCCTCGTCGGCAGCAAGTCTGCCGGACAGGTGAGCCTGGTTCTGTGTGGCGATGTTACATAGGTCTGCATGCAGAACCTCACGTGATACACGTGCTTCCTCTTGCAAGGTAGCACGTGTAACACGGAGTTCCTCCTGCAAGGCCTGGCTGGACAACCGCTGCACCTCCCGGCAAGCCTGTAGCTCAGCCGAGATGGTGCGTTCAAGCTGTGCAAACCTCTCCTCTGCCTGCTGCCTCTGGGACATCATAAGGACACCCAGAGTGGATCTGAGGGAGGCATACTCCTCCCTCAGGGCATCCATGTGCGCCTCTGCGTGAGCAGCAATTGCTTGACGCAGAGACGACATTTCAGCCTGGCGTGCCCTGTCTGAGGCCGCCATGCCCAGCCTGAGCGAGCGGGCCGTGGACCGTGCCGCCTGCTGCTGGAGAAGCACCTGCCTAGCAGGGGGGAGCACAGATCGGGCCACACGCTCCATGCTGTCAGCGATGTTCTCCATTGCTGCCCCCTGCCGTTCGGAATTGGCAGTCATGTCTTGCTCCCACTCAGTATACAGCGGTTGCGCGCGGCGACCGCGCTGCCGGGCTTGACCCCTGCGGGACCCAAGGACCGGAGGTCCTCGCTGTGTTGGCACCGCCTGTGGCTGCACGACTACATGCCCCCGTCGACGTGATGTCCCAGGCACATCAGTGACTGGTGTGGAGGGTGACCCTGCGTCCCAATCCACCACGGGCGGAGGAACCAAGACTGTCTGATCCCTCAGTGCAGGTGTCGCAGACAGAGGAGTGTCCACATCAGAATCACTCACCCCTGACACATGGACTTGATGGTCATCCAACTCAACATGGACGTCAGAGTCGTCATCAAGGCTGGACTCATAGGCAGCCAGAGACAGGATGGACTGCAGCACTTGGGGGGTTTCGTGGCCTACCACCCCACGACCCCCACTAGTGCCGGGTTGATGTGGTTTTACCAACCCTGTGTCTGGCGTGACAACACCATCCTCTGCATCCATTGCGTCATCACCTGAAAAATAGAGAGGAAAAGGTCACTACACATGTCAGAAGCACACAACACACACACACACCGACAGCAAAGGCATCCGGCAGACATGTGACACACAACATATGACCTGGCATGCATGCTGGGTCTACTTAGAATAGCCACTGTGATCAGACCTGTTGAAAGGTGGCAGTTTGCATATAAGTGGGTCTATGCCGTGCTGAAAATGTGTACGCCACTCACTACCTACATGTACAAGCACTCCATGGTGTGTGCCAGGAAATGTGAAGGCAGTGCAATGTCAAATTCAGACATCACGTGCATTGTGTATTCAATGTGTACCATGTCTAGCAGCCAAGCACCCCTCCACCCCAGTACCAAAGCAGGGATGCCTAGCATGGTATGAAAAGGCTGCCCATACACCTGTGTATTGACAAGCAGTGTTGACTGGCATCAACAGCTTAATGTGAATCAAATTACAACACTGCTAATGATGCTGGGACAGTGGGCAGGACACATGATGGAAGATCCGGAGGCCAGCCACGTGTGAAGAAGACACGACAAGAGTTGGACAGAGTCATTGGCCATTGAACAGGCTGAGGCCTGTGAGCCACACAGATTGTCATTGCCTAAACATGTGTGCAACGCAGGACTGAGCCACAGTTGACATGGGGAGGCCGATAATATGGCAGGCAATGTATGTAACCAAGGACTCATATTACAGTGATCATCCAGTCAAGGACACATAGGGGCATGCGTGCAATGCACATGGAGCATGAATGGGCACTCATGTCCCTGCGGGACATCTGACCCATGCACAGTACAAGTGGGATACCCTGCATCGAGTACTAAGGCTGTACCACACGGCATATGTCTGGCAGTTTCTAAGCTGGAAGTTAGCATCTACACAGGACACATGAACAAGAAACTACACATTGGCAAGAATGTAGCAGACCAGTGCAAAGGTGGAACTGGGGTGCAGAGTGGCGGAGGAGGGGCAAGGGAGCATGCCCACATGGAGTCCCGCATGCAGGCAGAGGAGACATGCATGACGGTAGCATTGCATTACTTACACATCAGAACCATGTACACGTCACATGTAGCAGCAATCATGCACAACACATCCCACAAGTGAAACACACACGTCCTCAACAACTACGCTTCAACACTCACTGGACTGGGCATCAAAGTCCAGCATCTCTCCCACACCTTCGACCAATTCTGGTGGTATGAACTCAGCAACGAGAGCCTCATGCGGAGTGAGTTCTTCCTCCTCTGGTGCAGGCCCACCGCCAGTCACCAGAGTCAAGTTGTAATTTGTGGCACGCTTAGCCTTAGTGCTGCGCTTGATGTCATTCCAGCGCTTTTTGCACTCCTGCGCCGTGCGCACCTCATGGCCGAATGAACTGACATGTTCCGCAACATGCTTCCAGTGGGTGTCACATTGGGCAGCCGTAGTCTGACTATTGGCACCCACTAGCATGTCACGGCTGTGTCCCCGCACGTAGTCCACGAGGAAGTCCAGTTCCTGCTTACAGAAAGGCTTCTTCCTCGACGTGCAGGAGGTCGTGGCTGTGTGTGGGGTCCCAGCCTGTGCTGCAGGTGCAACCTTCCTCCTCTTGGACTGTGGCGCAGACCCTGGCTGGCTAATGCCGCCCTGACCACTATGGCCAGTGGGTTCGGTGGATTGAGCCGAGGGAGTGGCAGGTGGAGGGATGACCAAAGGCCTGACTTGTGTCAGTGGCAGCTGGGTGCCCACTAATGGACCCTGCGCAGCAACATCAGCTGTGGCAGGGTCATTGACCGCAACGGTCCTGGTTGGCAGACTCACAACCGGGGTGCTGTTGGGTGCATCTGCCCCTGCACTTGCCAACACCCGGCTGTTCGGGGCAGCAGATGACATGACTGCCCCAGGGACACGTGTCTTGGTCTGAGCAGCCCGGCGTGCCCCTATGGTTTCCCCCCTGGCCTGTTGGAGATCTACCAAGGGCTCTTCAAGTGCCAACGCAGCCTGCGCTGGCAGACCCTGAGCCTGGGTGGCGGTGTCCACAGCTGCACCTGCAGCTACCGCTACCCTTGGGCCCGTGGCAGTCGATGGAACGGACTGCTGGGTCATACGGGTGCCAGTGCCAGATGCAGGAGCTGCATCCCCCGGAACCACAGGGGGTGGTGGCATGGCTGCACCGACACATGGCACAACATTGTGCTCAAGTGGCGCACCCCTGCCTCTTCCCCCTCTGTGGCTGCCCTGGACACCCTGGAGTCCCCCTACTCCCTGGTCACCACGGCCACGTCCCCGACCACGCCCGCCACGAGGAGTACGCCCAGCTGAGGCGCCCCTCACCTTTGGTGGCCTCCCAACCATGGCACAGATGTAATAGTGCTGGCACAGATGGAGTGGTGCCAATGGGAGGTGTACACCACAATTGTCCTGGGCAATTGGGGTGAAGGGGGTGGGAAGCAAGATGTTAACAGCCCCCCTGCACCTGCAAGGCTGTATGTGACCCCGGTGATGTGGTGACGGGTCACGCAACGCTCAGGCACCCCAAAACTGCAGTAAAACCGTGCATCCAACCCTGCAGCCTACGTGCGTGGATTTGACCTCCCGCAGTACGCGGTGGCACCCAGTAACACGAATAACGCGTACGTGTGGGACACGCAGGCTACGATGACATCGAAAATGGGTGCAATACACAGGGGCACCCGCAGTGGGAAAAGGAGCGTTTGCGACTCACCGTCTGACTAGCGCGATGCAGAAAAACACGCGTAGCCAATACCCCCGCCAAAAGAAGAGATACGTCCTTGAGAGCTGTGAAGTAGACGGCGCGTGAAACAACTGGAAGCAGCAACACACGTCGGTCTCCACGGAAGGCACGTACAGCGAACTGCTGGGCCCGCTCACCTTTAACCCGTGCTGAGGGAAACGCACGCGCGCGTCACGTCACATGCGGACGTGCAGTTTTTCATGCGCGATTACGCTCATTACACGCGGACGTGCATTTTTTCACGGCGATTACGCGCATTACACGCGGACGTGCAGTTTTCCACACGCGATTAGCCTGGGTACGTGTTTTTCCGGGTGTGCGGGTAGTTCCACACGCGATTAGCCTGGGTACGTGTGTTCCGGGTGTGCGGGTAGTTCCACACGCGATTAGCCTGGGTACGTGTGTTCCGGGGTGGCGTGAACTTTCACACGCGATTGATTGAAATCCACGTGTGTTCTGTCATCACGTGCAATGAGGGATACACCCTCGCACGACACGTCACAGACGCGCTCACGCGCTGAGGGCCTTTGGTCCAATGAAAATGCGTATGCGTGCAGACGCGCTTACGCGCTACGGGCCTTTCCTGGAATTACACGCTGACGTGCAGATTTTTCACGTGCCAAATCACTCCGTATCAAGCTGGCCACGCGAATACACACGGAAGACCACGCTCCTGCCCAGAAGGCCGAATCACTGCCCCCCAGTGCCCCGAGCAGCCTCCCACGTGCCATCTGCTGCTGCCTGCCTGCCTGCCTGCCTGCTGCCACCGTGCCCTGCCATTTGGTGCCTGCACATCAGCCATCTGCAGGGGTCCAGTTGCTGTGTCGACCCCTGCTGGAACAGTAGACTCACGACTGGGATACCATCGCTCCACAGCCCAGCCCCAGGACCCAGTTGCCCACCCACGCCTGCCTCGGGGGTCGCCATGTCGGGGCAAGCACCATCTGAGACCAGTGGCGACCCCCAGCCAGAGAGGCAGAGGGCCACCAGCTTCAGTGAGAAGGAAGTTGGTGTCCTGGTGGAGCATGTCCTGGGGCATTATGATGCCCTCTTTGGAAGACCACGCGCCAACAAGGAAGGACGGGAGAGGATCTGGGACGATGTAGTGGTTGCCATCAACGCGGAGGGGGTGGCAACCCGCGACATCAAGCACATCAAGAAGCGCTGGGAGGACTTGAGGTCCAGGACCCTCAATAAGGCCCGGCGCCTCGCGGAGGGGGGCCGGGCACGCCTGAGTGACATCCAGATGAGGGTCCTGGAACGCGTAGACCCAGCGCTCCACGCCCAGATCCTTCAGAGGCAGACCCATCTGGAGTTGGCCGGTAAGTGGCCAAGCATTACTGTGTGAGACAGGGCATGTTGCAGTGTGCTGGTTGTCTGATACCTGCCTGTATGTGTGACATAGGCCATGTACGTATGTGTGTGTGCAGGGACATCATGGTCAGGCATGTGAGTACAGTGATGTGTGAACCACATGGTTGGTGCATGTGTTCTATTGCAACATGGGGGGCTCTGTGCGGAATGGACACATGGAAGCATGGCAGTCTCTGTTCCTGGACATGGGTGGGGGTGAGGGATGGGTGCCCATGTACACATATGGTGCCCATGTGTGTGTGTCTGAACTGCGTGTCTGTGACTTGTAACTGCCATGGATGCATGACACATGTCTGTGACAATGTTCAGATTCACTGATGCAGCCTAGTCATCCTTGTATCCACTGCGTCTGTGGTGTACGAGGCCAGATGGATGGAACTACGGTGAGGTGTGTGCATGTGATTGCAAGACCCATGATGCATGTGAGTTTAAAACCAACATTGTATGAATCATGAGTCCCTTGGTCATGTATGCCAATGTCCATGGCATGCGCCATGCCTGTTACTGTATGTGTTTTGCCTGCACTGACCCATGTGTTGTGGCGGGACATGATGGAAGTGATGTATGACAGTGCCACTCATCTGCTGTTGCTTCCTGTCTAGGGGACCATTGTACAGTACCCTGATGCTTGTGTTCTATGTCTCCCTCTACACAGTGGCAAGTGAAGAAGAGGGCGGAGAAGGCGCTGTGGAGCAGAGCGGCGGGGATGCCACCACGGCTGCAGCGGAAGGGGTGGGTGAGCCCCCACAGGGGCTTGCACCGGCGGAAGACGGCGTGGAGACATCCAGGTTGGTGGTTTCCACAGAGGGGGAGGAGGCCGCTACTGAGCCACACATGGGGCCTGGTGGGGGCATCCCCGCTGGTGCAAGTGGTGCAGTCCAGGGCCAGGGGCAGGAGGCAGCACAGGTCGCCGTGGAGGTGCCTGTGCATGTCACTGTCCCTGACACTGTGACTGCACCACCATGCACCAGCAGGGATGCCCCATCCCAGGCCCGTCCGCAGGTAGGGGAGATGTCCATGTCATCTGACACTCCTCTACCTGCAGACGAGGGGACCCCTGGCCGTGTGGAGAGGGTCCTGATTGGTGTCGCGTTGCGCACGGCTGGCATTCGTGATGAGGTGCATGCTTCCCGGGAGGAGCATGCACATCATCACGAAGAGCACCGTGCGTACGTGAACCATTTGGGAGCCGCCATGGTCGGGGGTTTCCTACATGTGTGTGGCCTTCTGGCGACCCTCTCCTCCTCTGTGGAGGCTATGCGCCAGTCGTGCTCCATGCCGTCTTCCGGCCCAGATGCCACCAGGGCCCCCTGTGGACCTGCCCCGACCAACGCAGCCAGCTCGGTGGGGACCCCATCCCTGCCACAGTCGGGAGTTGAAGGTCCAGCAGGGGTGGACACACCAGCAACTGTCCCCCTGCAGATGGAGGATGTGCCGGCATCATCTGGCAGGGCACGTGCACGACGGCATCGGTGGATTCCATCAGCCTGGATGCCGTCGTGCTGGCAGAGGCAGTGGCGTCGGAGGCAGCAGCAGGCTCGATGTGGGAGGCATCATGGCTCGGGGCCATCAAGATCAGAGGGGCAGGCATCGGCCGGAGGGCAGGAGAACCCTGGGATGGCAGTGTCTTCCGTGTGGGAACAGTTGGTCCAGCGGATAGGTGCGGAGCGGCAGCGGGCGGAAGAGGAGCGGCTCACCATGGTCAGGGCGGAGTTCTCCATGCGTCGGGCGTTGAGGCGGGCTGAGTGCCTCGAGGAAGCTCGCAGGGAGTTTGAGGTGGACACGGGGTTGTCCCTGCGAGACCTCGGGGCCAGGACAGAGTCCCGCCTCCGGGACATCGACATGGAGTTCGAGGATGCCCTGGCCGGCAACATCACAGAGTGAGCCGCAGGACTTGCCCGCTGCCATTGTATATAGTTCTTTAGTTAGTTAATGTTAGGTTTCCTTTATTTTTTAAGTTTTTTTTGGACCGCTCGGACAATACCCACTTTTCTGTATATATTTTTATTATTAGTTAGTAGTAGTAGGTTTAATTTATGGTGTTGGGCTCATGGACCCTGGGATATTCTTGTACATAGTTTGATGTTTGGAAAACATTTGTTGGATTTATATTTGTGTTCACCATGAGGCAATGGTTTTTCCTTATTTTTCCCCCCATTATTTTGCTTTGGACTACATTAGTTTTTGGATTCCTTTGTTTTTTGATTTTTTCTATTTGTTCTCGGACATGGGCCATTTGTTTTGTCATCCCCATTGTTGTGTGTTTTATTTCTTTACTTCATTTTCATCTTTAATACATATATTTATTACTTACATTTGTGGTATTTTCTCATTGGTTTCATGCATGTCATGATATGGGTTTTGACATTCACTTGCACCCATTGTGTATGTGTGTGTGAGGGACATGTGTTCATTTACATACTTGCCATTGGGGTTGTATCATGTAATTGCATCTACTATGTGGGTGGATGCAATCCTTGCCTGGGTGTTTGTGCTGGGTATGCTGCCCATTACTGCCATGATTGCTTTTCGTCAGGACCTGGGGGCAGGGGGACATGAGTGGGGGCCTGCTGGGGGGTGGGGGTGCAAGGGGACATGAGTGGGGGTCTGCTGGGGGGTGGGGGTGCAAGGGGACATGAGTGGGACATGGTTGGGGGCCTGCTGGCAGGTGCCCACAGTGCTGGGGGGTGGGGGTGCAAGGGGACATGAGTGGGGGCCTGCTGGGGGGTGGGGGTGCAAGGGGACATGAGTGGGACATGGGTGGGGGCCTTGTGGAGGCTGCCCCTGGTGACTGGAGGGGTGGGGCTGGTGGGAGACATGGGTGGGGGCCTGGTGGAGGCTGCCCCTGGTGACTGGAGGGGTGGGGGTGGTGGGAGACATGGTTGGGGGCCTGCTGGGGGGTGGGGGTACAAGGGGACATGGTTGGGGGCCTGCTGGCAGGTGCCCCACAGTGCTGGGGGGTGGGGGTGCAAGGGGACATGAGTGGGACATGGTTGGGGGCCTGCTGGCAGGTGCCCCACAGTGCTGGGGGGTGGGGGTGCAGGGGGACATGAGTGGGGGCCTGCTGGGGGGTGGGGGAGCAAGGGGACATGGTTGGGGGCCTGGTGGCAGGTGCCCCACAGTGCTGGGGGGTGGGGGTGCAAGGGGACATGAGTGGGACATGGTTGGGGGCCTGCTGGCAGGTGCCCCACAGTGCTGGGGGGTGGGGGTGCAAGGGGACATGAGTGGGACATGGTTGGGGGCCTGCTGGCAGGTGCCCCACAGTGCTGGGGGGTGGGGGTGCAAGGGGACATGAGTGGGGGCCTACTGGGGGGTGGGGGTGCAAGGGGACATGAGTGGGACATGGTTGGGGGCCTGCTGGCAGGTGCCCCACAGTGCTGGGGGGTGGGGGTGCAGGGGGACATGAGTGGGGGCCTGCTGGGGGGTGGGGGTGCAAGGGGACATGGTTGGGGGCCTGGTGGCAGGTGCCCCACAGTGCTGGGGGGTGGGGGTGCAAGGGGACATGAGTGGGGGCCTGCTGGCAGGTGCCCCACAGTGCTGGGGGGTGGGGGTGCAAGGGGACATGAGTGGGACATGGTTGGGGGCCTGCTGGCAGGTGCCCCACAGTGCTGGGGGGTGGGGGTGCAGGGGGACATGAGTGGGGGCCTGCTGGTGGTGGGGGTGCAAGGGGACATGGTTGGGGGCCTGCTGGCAGGTGCCCCACTGTGCTGGGGGGTGGGGGTGCAAGGGGACATGAGTGGGACATGGTTGGGGCCTGCTGGCAGGTGCCCCACAGTGCTGGGGGGTGGGGGTGCAGGGGGACATGAGTGGGGGCCTGCTGGGGGGTGGGGGTGCAAGGGGACAGGTTTGGGGGCCTGGTGGCAGGTGCCCCACAGTGCTGGGGGGTGGGGGTGCAAGGGGACATGAGTGGGGGCCTGCTGGCAGGTGCCCCACAGTGCTGGGGGGTGGGGGTGCAAGGGGACATGAGTGGGACATGGTTGGGGGCCTGCTGGCAGGTGCCCCACAGTGCTGGGGGGTGGGGGTGCAGGGGGACATGAGTGGGGGCCTGCTGGGGGTGGGGGTGCAAGGGGTCATGGTTGGGGGCCTGCTGGCAGGTGCCCCACAGTGCTGGGGGGTGGGGGTGCAAGGGGACATGAGTGGGACATGGTTGGGGGCGTGCTGGCAGGTGCCCCACAGTGCTGGGGGTGGGGGTGCAAGGGGGACATGAGTGGGGGCCTGCTGGGGGGTGGGGGTGCAAGGGGACATGGTTGGGGGCCTGCTGGCAGGTGCCCCACAGTGCTGGGGGGTGGGGGTGCAGGGGGACATGCGTGGGGGCCTGCTGGGGGGTGGGGGTGCAAGGGGACATGAGTGGGACATGGGTGGGGGCCTTGTGGAGGCTGCCCCTGGTGACTGGAGGGGTGGGGCTGGTGGGAGACATGGGTGGGGGCCTGGTGGAGGCTGCCCCTGGTGACTGGAGGGGTGGGGGTGGTGGGAGACATGGTTGGGGGCCTGCTGGGGGGTGGGGGTGCAAGGGGACATGGCTGGGGGCCTGCTGGCAGGTGCCCCACAGTGCTGGGGGGTGGGGGTGCAAGGGGACATGAGTGGGACATGGTTGGGGGCCTGCTGGCAGGTGCCCCACAGTGCTGGGGGGTGGGGGTGCAGGGGGACATGAGTGAGGGCCTGCTGGGGGGTGAGGGTGCAAGGGGACATGGTTGGGGGTCTGGTGGCAGGTGCCCCACAGTGCTGGGGGGTGGGGGTGCAAGGGGACATGAGTGGGACATGGTTGGGGGCCTGCTGGCAGGTGCCCCACAGTGCTGGGGGGTGGGGGTGCAAGGGGACATGAGTGGGACATGGTTGGGGGCCTGCTGGCAGGTGCCCCACAGTGCTGGGGGGTGGGGGTGCAAGGGGACATGAGTGGGGGCCTGCTGGGGGGTGGGGGTGCAAGGGGACATGAGTGGGACATGGTTGGGGGCCTGCTGGCAGGTGCCCCACAGTGCTGGGGGGTGGGGGTGCAAGGGGACATGTGGCTTGGCTGGGGGGCATGCCCATGGTGGATGGGCTGCCTGCGGGACATGACAGGGGTGCAGGGTAGTCCCATGTGGTGTGGGCTGCCTGCAGAGGTCGTGGAGGGGGTAGAGGGGAGACCTGGGAGGACCCACACTGGCAATTCACCTCTTCAACTTCCCGCACACCCACGTAATACACTGCCCCACTCGCACAGGCCCAATCGCGTGTAGGATTTCTCGCGCACCCCTGTAATACACGTACCCAGGCCAATCGCGTGTAGATTTTCTCGCGCACCCCTGTAATCCACGTACCCAGGCCAATCGCGTGTAGATTTTCTCGCGCACCCCTGTAATACATGTACCCAGGCCAATCGCGTGTAGCATTTCTCGCGCACCCCTGAAATCCACGTACCCAGGCCAATCACGTGTAGAATTTCTCGCGCACCCCTGGAATCCACGTAGCCAGGCCAATCGCGTGTAGATTTTCTCGCGCACCCCTGTAATACACGTACCCAGGCCAATCACGTGTAGAATTTCTCGCGCACCCCTGAAATCCACGTACCCCGCTCAATCGCGTATTTAACTTCCCGCACGCCACTTTTTTGATGCGCTGGGACTCTACCGCCTGCCTTCGTGTGGCGGCCGTGTTTCAGCTTGTGCGTGTCTTTGGCTGTGCGTGGCTTTGCCCTATTCGATTCCATGAATACGTGTGGTTCGAGTGCGTGTGGGCGTTCCGTCTGCTTCCCTGCAGTACATCCCCAGTTACGCCCTTATTTTCGCGTGTTGTTCCCCATTCCGCGCGTTACGCCCCATGTCCCGCCCACTTTCTGGTGTGTGCGCTGAGGTTGTGCGCTTTCACTGTGCGCGTCGCGCACGCCTTTCGCGATGTTGCAGTGACTTGTGCGCCATGCACGGGTTTGGCGCACATCCTGCGGTGAACACGCGCAGGGACTTCCATGAATCGCACGCGGGCGCGTGCGCCTGTTTTTTTCCGCTTGCGCCTGCTTGCGCCTGCTTGCGCGTAGATTTTCGGCGCACGTTTGTTCCATGAATCGGCCCTATAGTGTTAAAGGTAAATCACCTAAAAATACATATTACATAAAAAGAACAGAAGAAGCAAAATATATCAATGATTACAATGCAATCATTGCCCTATTGTCGAATGCAAACATAGATATGCAGTACATTGCAGACAATTCCACTGCAGTTGCACGATATGTTACAGCGTACTTAACAAAAGCAGAAAAAACAGAGCTTCAAGACCTCTGGAATGAACTGTCATCAGACAAAACACTGTCTCGGAAATTGATCAGCTTGGGCATAAAAATGCTCTCCCATAGAGAATGTGGCTGCTATGAAGCTGCAGATCGTTTAACCGGTACTGCTTTGTATGGAAAATCTGGAAATATAGTATGGCTAAGTCTTGGTCCTGCTAAATCTAGAAAAAGCGTTCTCAAATCATACGACGACATAGAAACAATAGCCATAAATGATCCGAACAGCCAAGACATTTTAAAAAACAATTTAATAGACACATACTACCCAAACAGAAGTACCACTTTTGAAACCATGTGTCTATACCACATAGCCCAAAACTTCACATACAAAAATATTATAAAATCAGATGAAAAAAAAGATAAATACAGAGTGACAAATTGTGAAGGCAGCTTAGTAAAACTTACCAAACCAAGTTTAATTAATCATATCAAATTGTCATTAAAAACTCCTCAACATAAAGAGCTATATTACATGTCCCTGCTACAACTCTTTAAACCATGGACAAAAGAAGAAGAGTTACTATGACTTCTATGAAGACACTTTCAAAGCAAATGAAAGCACTATCACCGATGTAAACTTTACACAGTACAAAACAATGTTGCACAATGAACAGCAACACGAAGAAGAACTCCAGGCTCAACTAGATAAGGACACTCCTGACAGTAGTCAACCTTGTGTAACAGGAAGCCAAGAACCACTGGGACAGCCACTAATAGCAAATGAAGCAGAATTAGCTGTGACAGAAGTAGAAAACGTCATGTGTCAGTATGAAGATACAGTAGACTTAAGTACACTACAATCAAAACTAAACAATGAGCAGCGTAGCATTTTTCAAGAAGTAACAAAAGAAACTGCGCATGGTGTACAAAATGAAAATTAAGAATGTACCTGCCAAAATTACAAACCTATACTATTATTCATCAGTGGTGAAGCTGGTTCAGGCAAAACATTCTTAATCAAAATCATCAGCACGTTCCTTCAACAATTGACAAACAACAAACTGTCAGCTGTTGTAACTGCCCCCATAGGTTTAGCTGCCTACAACATAGGGGGTGTAACTTTACATTAATTACTACTCCTACCAGTAGAACACCAAAACAAATTAGAATATTACAAACTTTCTACAGAAGCTGCAATGGAACTACGCAGTGTTAAAACAAATGAAAATGCTACTTATAGATGAAGTGAGCATGGTCTCCAACCTAATGTTGGCTTTGCTTTACCTCAGATTACAAGAAGTACTTAAAACAAACTATGAAGAGCTCTTTGGAGGAAAACACATTATTGTTTTCGGAGATCTTCTTCAATTGGCACCCGTGAAAGGTGAACCAATTTTTAAAACCTTAGGACACAAACTCTGCCGGAAAACTATTGGCAGCATAGGAAGTGTCAACCTTTGGCAACATTTCCAATACAGAGAATTAACAGAAAACATGCGACAGTCTACAGACCTCACCTACGCCAACATTTTAAAAAGTATTAGAGTTGGTGTACTATCTCAAGAAGCACAAGCAATATTAAAAACCCAGCACAACCATGCACTTTATGGGCATAACTCATGTGCTACTGATGTTATGGAACAATTAGCACACAATAATACCAATTGTATGGCCTTAATGGCAACTCTTGTAAGCTCTTCCAAATTCAATGAAACAATGTTGAAAAAAGAAATGCAACCAATAATTGAAATTTCCGCAACAGACAAGCTGGACGTACATGGTATGACACTACCCATGTGTGAACAAGCCACAACAAGACTAAATACCTTAGAAAATTATATGTCCAACACAGCTGGTTTGGAAAAAATATTAAAATTATCCTTAAACTGAAGAGTAATGCTTAAAT
Organism: Ambystoma mexicanum; assembly: GCF_040938575.1. Taxonomy (NCBI): domain Eukaryota; kingdom Metazoa; phylum Chordata; class Amphibia; order Caudata; family Ambystomatidae; genus Ambystoma; species Ambystoma mexicanum. The sequence continues at coordinate 912,790,236 of NC_090937.1, read as the reverse complement.
GTAACCTTGACGTGGAGTGAGGACTAGTTAATGGAGCACTGGGTACAGTTGTTGGCTTTCAAACATACCCACGTGACAATAAGATTCAGTTTGTTGTCAATATTCTCTTTGACAAACTTTCAGAAATAAAAAGGATAAGCCGCTCAACAGCTTGATTCCTTCTCTTCAAAGACATGTATGTACGCAGAGAACAATTTTCTCTAACTCTAGCATACACAGTCACCATTCATAAATCACAAGATCTTACCCTAGACAAAGCATCGATAGATATTGGTAACACAGTCTTTAAAGAAGGCATGAGCTACATAGCACTATCACGCTTACGGTCTATTTCTAATCAACTTTGATGCAAATAAAGTAAACGCTGATATTCCTCATTTTAAAATACAATAGACTACGTTCTCTATACACCCCATCTAAAAAAATATCCTGTACGACACACCCCATCTAAAAAAATATCCTGTACGACAAAAAAGAAAACGTTGTAAAAGAAAAATAATTCAAACAGAAATGCAACAGGATATCACTGCAAATCCTCCAAAGAGACAAAAGGCAATAAATACTTCATCAATTACCACAACCAAAGAAGAACCTATTACTCAAAGTAACTCAGGTACTTCTTCAAAGAAGCAACAAACACTCCGAAAAAATTACTTGGACACAGACCTATCTGGTCCATTCAAATTTTCAAATATAAATGGTATAAGTTGTTACGCAAATGTAGCAATGAATATTCTATTTCAATTACCACCAATTGTTGACAACATTTACTTACACAGTACAGACCAATTGTGTTTGCAAATGTTAGTACTTCATAGAAACGCAACAAACAATCCTGACAACACGTATAGTGTTCATAGAATAAGACAAGAATTAGACTACTGTGCTGGAATGGTGAAATTCACTATAAACTCACAAGAAGATCCACAAGAATTTTTAATGTACTTACTACAAGTACTGGAAAACAGAAACATACCTATAAATGAAATCTTCCAGATTTCATACATGTGGAAACATGCATGCACTCTGTGCAACAATGTGACACAGGAACATATCCCTAATGAGCGCTTTGTGTATCTATCCATACCTAATTGTGAATCTATCCCATTTCAGCAACTTGTACAAAATGCAAACCATGCAAGATTATGTACTATCTGCAATTCAGATAATCTCTCCACCTTACTAATGCAAACACATAGTAAATACGTAATATTAATGTTTCTATGTTACAATGCTTATGGTACCAAAAACAACTGCAAGCTGACTGGATTCACACATGGTCAAGTATCACTTGGTAAGAAAACCTTCACAACAATACGCAAAGATTACCATCAAATCTTAAAAACGCTCCAAAAATGTGCACCAAGACAATAGACTGTAGCATAACAAAAAAGGTTTTTTTATCTACCACACAGGAAGTACAACCGATGCAGTTCACTACACTGCATATATTAAAAAGAAATGTGGATGTTTGAATGTAATAATAATACCATTATTCTAAATCAGAGATTACCAGCATCTCCTACAAACACTTCTTTAATCTTCCTAAAACCAAAACTTTATAACTAATCTGTACTTAAACATTAACAAAACTTCAATCAAAAAACTGTAAACTATTAGAATACGTCAACAGATAGCTAACTGCCCCAAGATTCTATAACAACCAAACAGATAAATAAATACCACTAAATTATAACAAGAAACAAACAGTTAGAATACGCCAACAGGTATCTATCTGCCCCAAGATGTTCAACAACCATACAGATAAAACAATACCACTAAATTATAACAAAAAATGAACAGTTACAATACACCAACAGCTATCTAACTGTTCCAAAAATATGTAACAGACCAACAGACAGAACATTAGCCAGAAACAAGTGAACTCTGAAAACAAACACATAGAGCCTCATTACACGGTAGGTAGTAGCCATGGTGCTACTACCTACCGTATGGTATTAGCACCATGGCTACCCCCTACCGCCGTCGGAGTCCGGGTTCCCGGAATAGGGTCTTACCGGTCTATTCCGACCTTTGCGAGACCGGTAAATACCCATTCCGGGAACCATTCCCCATTCCCATTTGAGCCCCCATAGGGCTCAATGGGTATTGGGAAGGAGCTAATAACGGTAACGCAATTTGCGGTACCGTTATTAGCTCTGAGGTCCCTCAGCGGGAACCGTCCATAACGCCTGGCCAGACCACATGTTAAGGACGGGACCCGCTGAGGGAACTCGTAGTAGGGCGGTAGGGGATTACCGGCACCGGTGCCCTTACTGGTGCCGGTAATCCCCTACCGCCTACTGTGTAATGAGGCCCATACACTGTAGCATAACAAAAAAGTTTTTTTTTAATCCAACATGGATTTTTTTCCCATAGACCCAATGATTAGAAAAACAAACACAAAAACTGAGCAAATAGCACAGTACACTGGTTTATAATCTACTAAATATGAGGGTCAAAATGAATAAACAATGTTTATTATTCAATGCTATACGTCCTTACAAACTACCAATACTAAGATGATCTTTTCTTTTATCACAGAAATTGACAAAGAATATATGTACTGTAGTTACCAAACCAAACAGTAAGTATATTACAATAAATACAACTCATAAATACTGCTCCATAACACAACAACTAAAACAAACAGTGCATATAACTTCAGTCTTGAATGCATGGCCCAGGCACCCAAGACTCTGGAACCTGGCCACAACCACCACAGCATATCACACCCATGAAAGCTTAAAACTTTGGTATTGCGTAGACCTTGGCCACAACCACCACATACACCCAAGACTCTAGGCCCTGACCACAACCACCACATGCACCCAAGACTCTAGGCCCTCACCACAACCACCATACGCACCCAAGACTCTAGGCATTCCCACAACCACCCCAGCATATCACACCCATGGAATCAAACATTTTAACCATACTATTTAGCCTTTTTAATGTCCGGGGACACCATATGTGTTCTTAGAACAGTTTCAACTTGCCTACGAACAGTACGGACAGATACAGTGTCCTTAGGACACCTCCATATTTGTTTTTTTTATGGACAACCCGGACAACATATGTGTTCTTACAACAGTTTCAACTTGCCTACGAACATTACGGACAGTTGCAGTGTCCTTAGGACACCTCCATATTATTTTTTTTTTACAGACAACCCAGAACCGATGTGTGTTCTTAGAAGAGTTTCAACTTGCCTACGAACAGTACGGACAGGTATAGTATCCATTTTCATTTAATTACAGACAGCCCGGACACCGTGTGTGTTCGTCGAACAATATCACCTTGCCTGGGAACAGTACGGGCAGGTATAGTGTCCTTAGGATATCCCCATATGGGTCGAATACGGACATCGAGGACAGCGTGCCCATCAGCGGACACAACAAACACAACAGCGGTGCCTACCACCTAAATAGATACAATATTTGAACCATCTCTTACCCCCCACCATCCCCAAACAGTCTTACAGACCAACACACTTGCCAAAATTGTATTTTCCCACCATTTGTCACTGCGCTGTCCACGGACGTCCGTGGATACAAGATGGCGGCGCTTCCAAAAATCTGACGGATGCCACGCTCTCCACCATCCAATCAGTGAACACGCCGCATGTCCGCGTACATGACGTAAGTCGATTAGCCAATCAGGACACTGTCCGCAGAGCGAACAGGGCAGTGTGTCCGCGGACCGAACATAGATATCACTTATTTTTTTTACCTACTTTTTTGTCATTTTTTAAAAAACTACTGGACGGATTTTCACCAAATTTTCAAAAGCACGCTTTCGGGACCAAGCCGCTGCGCCAGCCACACATTTGTTGACAATTCATCTAGCGGTTTGGGCTGTAGGCGTGCGCAAAGTTTTTTCCCCGTTCAGTCTATGCACTTTTTGGGTGGCTTATAACTTCGCTCTCCCTGGATGAATCCTCACCAAACTTTGCAAAAAAGTGTATATGGCCCACTCTGAATGTATTTGCAAAGTCTGCTGAGGTTTGGTCAAGGGGGGGCAAAGTTGTAGGTTGTCCCAAAAAATATTTTTTTCCATAGACCGAATAGAGAAAAAACTTTCGTCTCGCCTACAGCTCAAACAGCTGGACGGAGTTCCACCAAATTTGCAACAGGAGCGGCAGCTTGGTCACGAAAGCATGCTTTGTAAATTTGGTGGCAATCCGTCCAGTAGTTCTTTTTAAAACAACCAAAAAGTAGGTCTACAAAAATGAGTGATATCTGTGTCCGCTCTGCTGACACACTTCCCTGTTCACTCCACTGACAGGACACTGATTGGCTAATTGGCTTGCATCGTGTCCACGGACACATGACGTGTTCTGTGATTGGTTGGGATGAGGCATGAGGTGCATCATATAGTTTTGATGAGCCCGCCATATTGAATCCGCTGACATCCACGGACAGCACGACGTCGAAATGAGCAAAAAAGCAATTTTGGGGAGTGTGTTGGTGTGTAGCAGTGCTTAGGGAGGGTGGGGGAGAAAGAGATGGGTCAAATGCTGTATTTGTTTAGGTGGCAGGAGCATCTCGATGTGTTTTCGGTGTCCACGGTCACCACGGCTGTCCGCAGACATTTTAAATACTGGGCACACTACTAGCTATTTTTACTTTAGTATGATGTTGGTTTTGGATTGTTAGTATAGCATTGATTGTAATTAATATTCCCTATAAGCAGTCCACATACTACAGTGAACATGTTTGGCAGCATGGGTGTGTTATCCTGCGGTGGTTGTGGCCAGGGCCTAGAGTCTTGGGTGCATGGCCGAAGGCTGTAGACCTTCGGCCATGCACCCAATACTCTAGGCCCTGGACACAACAACCATAGCACAACACACTCATAGAATCAAACACCCATCAAATATCCACAACCCAAAAGTTCATGTACTGTTTCATTTGTAGAGTTTGTATGTAAGGTTTTGGCTAGTATCTGCAGTTAAGATTGTAGAGTTTGGTAACAAGCACTGCAGCAAAAGATACCCAAGGAAGTAAACATTTTGGATTGTGGTCTATGGTTAGATGTTTGCTTGAATGGGTATGTTATGCAGCAGTGTTTGTGAGTCCATTTATCATATACTTACTGTTTGACTTTTTGTGGTTGTATGGAGGTTTTTCATGACATGGGTAAATGGAGCAGACATTCTTTTTCAATCTCTGTGATAAAAGAAAAGATCATATGTTAGTACAGGTTGTCCATAATGAGTTATTATATTGCATAATAGATTTTTTTGTATTTTTTCGACCCTCGTATTTAGTACCTTAGAAGTACTATAGTTCAAACCAGTGTACTGTGCAATTTGCTCAGTTTCTGTGTTTGTTTATTAAATCATTGTATCTGTGGGAAAAAAAATCCATGCTGGATTAAAAAAAACCTTTTTATGTTGTGGTACAATATATTTCTTAATAGTTTTCAGTGTTTATTTCTTGTTTCTTGCTAATCTTCTATCTGTTGACTTGTTGCAGATTTTTGGGGCAGTTAGATACCTGCTGGAATATTCTAATTGTTTATTTCTAGTTTCATGCTATTCATCTATCTGTTGGGTTGTTGCAGATTTTTGGGGCAGTTAGATACCTGTTGGTGTATTCTAACTGCATATTTCTTGTTTGATTTTAGTGGTATTTATTCATCGGTTTGCTTGTTGCTGAATTTTGGGGCAGTTAGATACCTGTTGGCGTATTCTAACTGTTTATTTCTTGTTACATTTTAGTGGTATTCATTTATCTGTTTGCTTGTTGCAGAATCTTGGGGCAGTTAGATACCTGTTGGCGTATTCTAACTGTTGATAGTTTTGAAATTGAAGTCTTGTTAATGTCTATGCACAGATTAGCTATTAAATTTTGCTTTTAAGAATACTAAATAAGCATTAACAAGATTTACTGGTAATCTTTGTTTTAGATTAATGGTAATATCAATACATTAAAACCATCCACATCACTTTTTGGTATATGTAGTGTAGTGACCTACATTGGTTGTGGCTCCTGCCTTGGTAGATTTTTCCTATTGTTTTGAAGGTTTTTTTACCAAGTGATACTTGACCATGTGTGAATCCAGTCAGCTTGCAGTTGTTTTTGGTACCATCTGCATTGTAACGTAAAAGCATTACTATTACGTATTTACTAATGGGGTAACTCATGGAATAAATATGCGCCGAAAAGACAAGCACAAGCTTGAAAATCGCAGCGCACGCGTGCCAAAGCCGTGCACATAGCCGTTGATCGATTCATGGAATGCGCTGCTCTAGTAAAAGCAGGGATGTGCGCCAAATCCGTGGGTGGCGCACGTGTGCGCACACGTCACTAAATGGCGTGCGCTATGCACACAGGGAAAGCGCAGGTAGTGTAGCGCACACAAGAAAAATGGACGGAACACGGAGCGGAACACGTGGAATGGGGAACAACGCGTGAAAATGTGGGCATTACGGGGGAAGTACAGGAGGTAAATGCTCGCAATGCCCACACGCACGCTAACAACACGCATTCATGGAATCGAACAGGGGAAAGGCGTGCGCCAAAAAAGACGCGCTAATCCGGAAAAACGTACGCCAGCAGCATAAAAGTGCGCGCAAAAAACAGGCAAGCTCAGATGCTACGATGAATATACGATGAATATACCGTTTCTCACAGCAGTGGTCATGGGACACCGCAGGAGGAGGAGGATAGCCAGGCCCCGCATTTTTTTACCCAGGACCAGCCTTTTTGGGATGCCTGATGACCAGGTGTATGGGAGGTACAGATTTCCACCACACATAATCCTAGACCTGGTGAGGGAGTGGGAGGATGACCTCACATCACGCACCCTGTGCTCGCAAGCACTGAGCCCCTTGGAAAAGGTGCTCAATGTACTGCACTTCTAGGCTACTGGTTCATTTCAGCGGACAAGTGCCATAGTGGGGAGCGTGCCACAGGCCACGCAGTCACGCTGCCTACACCAGGTGTTGGCCATCATGACTGCATGCCCCTCAGTCCGCAGGCACATATATATGCCCAGAACACTTGCAGAAAGGCAGGCTGTTGTCTAGCAATTTTACGGGGTGGCACACTTCCCCAAAGTCCTAGGTACCATTGATTGCACCCATGTGGCTCTACGTCCACCCAGGGCCACTGATCATATCTATCGGAACCGCAAGCACTGGCATTCCATCAACGTGCAGGTTGTATGTGATGCCAAGGGAATCATCACCTCAGTATATGCCAACTATCCAGGGTCCACCCATGACAGTTTCATATTCAGAATGTCACCCCTAAACCGGGACCTGGAAGCTGGCCAGCATGGCGACACATGGCTAATTGGTGAGTATAAATGCCTCTGCACATGCATGTATGTCAGAAACTGAGAAATGGGAAAAGCCCACTAATGACAACCATTATCACCTGCCCAGGGGACAGTGCCTACCCTCTGAGCACCTACATGATGACACCAATTCGGAACCCCACCACACCACCCGAGGTAAGATACAACACAGCCCATGTTGCAACCCGGTGCATAGTGGAGCACACATTCGGAGTGCTCAAGTCATGCTTTCGCTCCTTTGACCGCTCTGGTGGGCAGCTGTTATATGTGCCCCCAGTAGTGTGCAGGATCATAGTGGCAGCATGTGTCCTGCACAACGTTGCAACCTGGCGGGGCGTGCCAGTGGACATGGTGGTGCCCCCACATCTCCAACCACATGCATGGCCGCCGCGCATGGGAGGTGAAAGGGAGGTGAAAGGGCACGTGGTGAGGCAGATCGGACCCAGCTTGTGGCAAATTACTTAATCTAAAATCCCACCCCTGCGAAGTGCACACAGGCCTGGCCCATACCAGCTCACAATCAATGTTGATGACAAAAGGGACAGTCAACTGTTAGACCCATACCAGCCTCAGATTGTTCACCTGGAAGTGCTACATTGTGTGCATCCCTAGCTACTCAAAGACACCCAATGCTGTGTCACAAAAAGGCACACATTCATGCAGCATAAATGACTACCCCCTTGCAAGATACCACATCAAAATAGTGGCATGTCACCCAACACCTCCCCAACACACCATGGCATGGCATGCAATGTGAAAGCAACCAAATGGATGCACAACACATGACAAAAGTGTCACAAAGTGCACTGTCCTAAATGGAAACAGGCCACAGACAATTTGCTCTCAATAATGAATAAAAAAACAACACACATGAACAAATGTGCAAACAGTGGCAATATATGAGAATTAAAAATTAAAGTAGTGCAAGTGTCACAATCTCACTAAGGCAGCACATCGACCCCTTCCAACTGCAGAGTGTTGGTGGTAGGCAAATGTTTCAGTGTACTGCATACAACATGAACTGCATCTGAAAAGTAGACGGGCTTGTTAAGACATGAAGAAGGTACATGTATATAAGGAAAAAGTTATGGATGTAGAACCATACAGAAATCCACCATGCAGTGGAGATTTCTACAACAATACCCACTAGGGATGTATACACAGTTTTGACTACAGACTGTCCACACAACTTATGGGAGCCCAATGTCACTGTGCAAGTTACTGTCACTTGGTCACACCCTTTGCAAGCCCATGGAAAGGGGAAGCAGGAGGGGTGTGTGTGTTAGGAACCCAAGCATCTAACCCAAAGACAGGACAAGCCTGCATGTGTCCAGCTTGAATACACAGTAGATGCCTATGGGAGCCACACAAAGCACCACGGTGTTTAAAAAAATATATCAAAAATGGCCATGTGTGGACCAGGGGGGAAGCCACCCAGGAGGGACGAGGTACAGGGTGCACCCCAACACCCACATGCATGGATGTTGAGAAAAAACAAACATACCTCCATTGGCTCATGGCCTGCATGGTTACGCTACAGTGGGAGAACTGCTGTCGCTGTCATCACCCTCTGGTGGTACATTAGAAGGTAGCCGTGATATGGGAGGCAGACCACGCAAGGCCCTGGCATGCTCCTCCATGGCAGCAAGCATGCTGGTTTGAAAGGTTTGGTTCTGCAGGATGATGGTACGGAGATACCCATGCAGCACCTCACGGGTAGCATGCATTTCTGCCTGCATGACCTCGCGTGATGCCGGGATCTCCTGGCGGGTTGCCTGGAGCTCAGCTGAGAGTGTCTGTGTCAGCTGCTCCAGCTGTTTTTCTGACCTCGCGCTCCAAGACACCTCAAGTTCAACCAGAATATTTCTGTGGGCCTGTGACTCTACAGATATGGCTGTGCACAGAATCTCCAGTCCAGCCCGTCGCTCCCTGTCCGACGCCAACATGTCCTTCCTGTGTGAGTGGCAAATGGACTCTGTTGCCTGCTGCTGGAGCTCCATCTGCCTTTCAGGGGGGAGAATGGAAGTGGCCACCCTATCCATTGCCTGAGCCATAATTTCACACAATGCCCCCTGTTGTGCTGCTATAGTGTACATGGTGTTCTCCACACAGTATTGCCTGGTGGCGCACGGCCACTGCGTTGGCAGGCACAACACCTGTTTGGGGCAAGGTGATGTGCACCCTGCTGTGCTGGCACTGCCTGAGGCTGCAGGACTGCATTCCTCCTTTGATCTGCTGGCCCAGGAACAGGAGCAAATTTTGTGGAGTGTGACCCTGCATCTGTAACCGCCACAGGCAGACTTTCCAACACTGAATGCCCCATAGAGGGGTCTACCCCCGGTGCAGGTGGGTTGGACAGAAACACTCACCTGCGACGGCACATATGTCTCAATGTCCGATTCAGCACCTGATTCATAGAGGTCTCCGGAGGTGTAGCCAGAGACACCCGTGGACAGTATGGTATGTAGGAGTAATGGGTTTTCACCCACCACCACCCCACGTCCTCCACTGGTGCCAGGTTGTGGCTGTGAGTCCTCCTGGGTCTGCGCCATCTCCTCCTCCTCAACAGCATCAAGTGCCTCATCACATGCAAAAACATAAAAGAAGAGTAATGAAAACAGGCATGAGCACCGTAGCCCACACACATAGGCATGACGAGGCAGACATCCAGTACATAAATGACACATGTCACACATGACAATAACTCTGGCATGCATGCACTGTTAATGAGTTGGAAGGGGAGGAAAAAAGCAGACACTGAGGACTCCAAGATGGAAAACCAACACATGTGCTGCATGCTGGATGGCACTGGCATCACACATTAGCCTGTGAGTGGCATGGACAATCCACATACATGACACATGCCAGCACACAGATGGCACGTAGCATAGCCATGGCAGATTTGACAAGGACACCCAGATGGTAGCAAATCAGTACTGGCACCCATCCATGTGAGATGGACATCAAGAAATGAAACATGCAAAATAGTGTGACAAAACACGCATGTGCCACACGCTGCAACAAAGCCAGTGTTCACTGAAGCACTGATGGCAGGCACATAGATACATCAATGGTTGGCCACTTCAACATGAGAGGATACAATTGTCATGTTCAACATTCAAACTGGGCCCCAAAATGATTGTGTGCAGGCCATGTGTAGGTGCATATTACTCAATGAGCCTGACTGTTCAAATCTTGCCCATAATAAGTCAAGAAATGTGGCCCATTGTGCGGTGTAATCTATGACTGAAGTATGTCACATTTGGGACAGTAGGCCACATAAATGTGTGGTACAAATGCTAAAAATTTAATAAATTGGCATAATGAACAGGAAAACAGTATGAAGAATGTTGTGGCAAGAGGACAGCTGAAGGCTAAGTGCTTTAATCATGTGCAAAAAGTGAACAGTGGTCAGAAGGGATACAAGTCCGGGGAATGGTTTTGATGGACCGCATGGGTGATGCATAGCACTCATGACTACACAGCCTCACCTGGCACTCAATCTGAACATATCACCCAGGCAATATACACATGGATTGCACACACATGCATGGTCACTCACTGGACATTGCTTCAAGATCTGGCAGGTCTCCCATGCCTTGGATCTGATCCTCTGTGATGAATGCTCCAGCGACAGACTCATGTTCAGTGAGTTGTTCCTCCTCTGATGGAGATCCACCTCAGTCACCAGAGTAGAGGCATGATTTGAATCCAGCTTGTTCTTTGCTCTGCGTTTCAGGTCATTCCACCGCTTAGAGCAATCATCAGCTTTGCGCTTCACAAATCCAAGGGAACTAATGTGGTTGGCGATGGTCTGCCAGTGGGCCCTATGTTGAGCAGTTGTAGTCTTGCACCCTGCAGTCACCACCATTTCGCTGCCATGGCCTGACACATAGCCCACAAGTGCATCTAGTTCGGCATCATTGAAACTAGGCTTCCTTGATGTGCCGGAGTGGGTAGCCGTGTCTGGGGTCCCAGCCTGTACCGCAAGAGCACCCTTCTTCCTCTTGGAAGGTGGTGCGGACCCTGAGTGGCTTACGCCGCTCTGGTTGGTAGGGGCAGAAGTGCAGGTAGACTGGGCACTGGAAGTAGCCAAAGGCATGATAACCAAAGGTTTCACTGCAGGCATTGGCTGCTGGGTGATGTTGGCAAGACCAACCTCTTTGTGATGGACTTGGACCAACATTGTCCCGGCTGGGAGACTCAGAGCTGGGGTGGATTGAGCTGCAGCTGCCCCTGCAGCCTCCTCATCCTGGCTACTTGGGGCAGCAGATGACATTGCTGCCCCAAATTCACGTGGCCTGGTGACAGCAACTTTCACCGCCACACATGGCTTAGAATTGGTGACATGGAAGTGAACCTGGGAGTCATCCTGTGCCAGTTCGGTTGACAATATTTAACAAGGCCTGAGCTGGGATGGTGTCAGCTACATCTCCCTGAACCATTGGGGGGGGCATAGGTGTCCCTAATCGGTCCCCCACACACTGGCCTCTTGGGCCACCCTACACATCCTGGCCATGTCCCCTACCGCGCCCACCTCTTTGAGGTCAGCCACCTTTGCCTCCCTTACTGCTTGGTCGCCTCCCAACCATGGCACTGATGTTGTTGTGTGTATGGGAGTTGCAGTAAACAATTGTCCTGGGCAATTGGGGTGAAAGGGGTAGGGTACTAGATGGAATACGTACCCTAGTGCTCTAGCAAGGCAGTCTGTGACCCCTGGGGAAAGATGACGGGTCACGCAATGCACAGACACCCCGAAAACAATATTTAACGCGCACGCAACCCCTGGTAGACCCGCACCCAGAAACACAAAAATAAGCGTACGCATGCTACACACAGCCGACAACGACCTCTGGATGGGTATGCGACACATGGGGGCCACCACAGTCAAAAAATACGTGCGCGACTCACCATCTGCCTGGAAAATTAACGTGAAAAAGACACGCATGTGCGCGTTGGCAACACCCCTGCCAAAAGAAGAATTGAACGCTGTCTAAGTATTCAGGGAGTACGAACTGGAACTGTTGTGAAGTAATCGCGTGTGAACCAACAAGAAGTACAAGAATCACCCGCTCGCTCTCCACAAAAAGCACGTACAAGAAAATTGTGTCCTACGTGTACCTTTTAACCCAGCCCACACGTGCAACGTCACTTACGCACGTACGCGCTAAGGCCCTTTCCTCCAATTGCACGCAGTGACACCCGAACGTGCTGTTTTTGCACATGTACAATCAACATGCACCCGTTTTTAGGGAAACGCCCTTACGCGTCACGTCACAGATGCGCTTATGCGCTAAGGGCCTTTCCTCAAATGACATGCTGACGTGCAGTTTTTTCACGTACCAAATCACTCTGTATCAAACTGGCCACGCGACAACACACGGAAGACCACGCTCCTACCCAGAAGGCCATTTACCTGCCCCCCAGAGCCCTGAGCAGCCTCCCATGAGCCTTCTGCTGCTGCCTGCCTGCCTGCTGCCACTGTGCCCTGCCATTTGGTGCCTGCACATCTGCCATCTGCAGTGGTCCAGTTGCAGTGACCACCCCTGCTGGAACAGAAGACTCCTGACTGGTGTTCCATCACTCCACAGCCCAGCCCTTGGACCCAGTTGCCCACCCACACCTGCCTCAGAGGTTGCCATGTCCGACACAACACCTTCCGGCACCAGTGGCAACCCCCCGCCAGAGAGGCAGAGGGCTGCCAGCTCCACTTCCGAAGAAGTTCCTAGTGGAGCGAGTCCTGGGGCAATATGATGCCCTCTTCACACCATTGCACGCCGACAAGGAAGGACGAAGGAGGATCTGGACAGCCTTAGTGGGTGACATCAACGCGGAGGGGGTGGCACCCCGAGACCTGAAACACGTCCAGAAGCGCTGGGAGGACTACAAGTCCAGGACCCTCCAGGGGCCATCTTACCGACCAGCAGATGAGGATCCTGGAGCGCATTCGCCCAGTGCTTTGCCACCAGATCCTCAGGATGCAGGCCTGTCTGGAGTCGATGCGGTAAGTGGCAATGTACTGCTGTGTGAAACAGGGCATGTTGCAGTATGCTGGTAGTCAGCTACTGGCCTGTATGTGTGACATTGGCCATGTATGGATGTGTGTGTGCAGGGACATCATGGTGCTGCATGTGAGACCAGTCATGCGTGAACCACATGGATAGTGCATGTTTTACATTGCTACATGCCAGGCAACATGTGGAATGCACACATTAATGCATGCCTGTCTCTGTTGTTGGACATGGATGAGGTGTGAGAGATGGGTGCTGCTGTCAAGAACATGTATGGTGTACATGTCCATGTATCTGAGTAGCGTGTGTGTGACTTGTAAACGCCATGGATGCATGAAACATGTCCGTGACTATGTTGCGATTCACTGAGGCAGCCTAGTCATCCTTGTCTCTACTGTGTCTGGGGTGTTCGAGGCCAGATGGATGAAAGTACGGTGATGTGTGTGCATGTGATCAGTATGAGCCATGATGCATGTGAGTTTCCAACCACCATCGTATGTTTCAACAGTTCTTTGGACACAAATGCAAATGTTCTTTGCATGCGCCATGCCTGTTACTGCATGTGTGTTGCCTGCACTGACCCATGTTTTGTGTAGGTACATGATGGAAGTGACGTTTGACAGTGCCACTCATTTGCTATTGCTTCCTGTCCAGGGGACTATTGTACAGTACCCTGATGCTTGTGTTCTATGTCTCCCTCTACAAAGCGGCGAGTGAAAAAGAGGGCAGAGACGGCGCTGTGGAGCAAAGCGGCGGGATGCCTCCACCGGCCGGCGACGCAAGGCCCAGTCACCCTGCCAGGAATTACCACCATCCGGGAGCGAGGGGACTGGTGCTGCGTCTGCCACTACGGCTGCAGTGGAAGGGGTGGGTGAGCCCCCACAGGGGCTTGCAATGGCGGAAGATGGTGTGGAGACATCCAGTTTGGTGGTTTCCACAGAGGAGGAGGAGGCCGCTACTGAGCCGCACATGGGGCCTGGTGGGGGTGGTACCACTGGTGCAAGTGGTGCAGTTCAGGGGCAGGAGGCAGCACATGTCGCCCTGGAGGGGCCTGCGCATGTCACTGTCCCTGACACTCTGACTGCACCACCATGCACCAGCAGGGATGCCCCATTCCAGTCCTGTCCGCAGGTAGGGGGGAGGTCCACGTCATCTGACACTCCTCTACCTGCGGATGAGGGGACCCGTGACCGTATGGAGACCGTCCTGATTGGTGTCACGTTACGCACGCGTGACATTCGTGATGAAGTGCGTGCTTCCTGAGGGGAGCACACACGTCATCACGAAGAGCTGCGTGCCAACGCGGCCCAGTTTGGAGGGTCCTTGGTCAGGGATTTCGTACATGTGTCGAGCACTCTGGAGGCCCTCTCCTCCTCTGTGGAGCCTATGGGCCAGTCGTTCTCCATGCCGTCTTCCGACCCAGATGCCACACCAGGGCCCCCTGTGGACCTGCCCTGACCAACGCAGCCAGCTCAGTGTAGATCCCATTTTGCCATAGTAGGGAGTCCGAGGTCCAGCAGGGGTGGACACCCCAGCAACTGGATCCCAGCAGTTGGAGGATGTGCCGGCAGCATCGGGCAGGGCACATGCACGACGGTGCCGGTGGATTCCATCAGCCTGGATGCCGTCGAGCTGGCAGAGGCAGTTGCGTCGGTGGCAGCGGCAGGCTCAACGTGGGAGGCATCATGGCTCGGGGCCATCAACATCAGAGGGGCAGGCATCGGCCGGAGGGCAAGAGGATCCCGGAATGGGAGTGTCTTCCATGTGGCAGCGGTTGGGCCAGCGGATAGATGCGGAGCGGCGGCAGGTGGAGGAGGCTCAGCTCACTATGGTTAGGGCGGAGAACTCCATGCGCAGGGTGCTGAGGCGGGCTGAGTGCCTCGAGGGAATTCACAGGGAGTTGGAGGTGGACATGGCATCATCCCTGCAAGACCTCGGGCCAGGGAACAGGCCCGCCTCCAGGACGTTGAACCGGAGTTCGATGATTCCCTGGCCCGGGAAATCAACTAGTGAGCCATAGGACTTGCCCGCCGCTATTGTATATAGTTAGTTAGTGTTAGGTTTCATTTATGTTTTTATTTCATTTGGGGCTCTTGGACTATGCCCCACCTTCTTGATGATAGTTCTTTATTAGGTAGTCTTTTTGGTAGGTTTCATTTCAATAGTTGGGCTCATGGACCCTGGATTATTTGTATATAGTTGAACAGTGGATTTATCATCATTTGTTTTTTCACCATGGAGCAATGAATTTTACTTATTTTTTTCCCTTTGGATTTGCTTTTTTAGACGGAGACTTTGGCCACATCTTCATTTGGATTTATTTGGATTCTGATTTCATATATTTTATTCATTTTGAGATATGCTGCATTTTATTTCTTATTTCCATTATTGTGTGTTTTCTTTTAATTCCCTTCATTTTGTGTTCAATACATTTTTGTTTCGTACTTCAATTTGTGGTATTCGCTCATTGGTTTCATGCACGTCACAATGTGGGTTTCACATTCACTGGCACCCATTGTGTGTGGGTGTGATGAACATGTGTTGATGTACATACTTGCTATTTGGGTTGTGTCATGTAATGGGCATTTCAATGTGGGGTGGATGGAATACTTGGTTGGCTTTTTGGACAGGGGTGGCGTGCAGTGGGCTTTGGGTGGCTATAAGGCCCATGATTGTGGATCATGATGACGTGTTGCTGGGGACATGAGTCGGGGCCTGCTGGCAGGCGCCCGTCACTGCTGGGTGGGTGGGGGTACAGGGGGACATTAATCGGGGCCTGCTGGCAGGTGCTCGTCACTGCTGGGTGGGTGGGGGTGCAGTGGGACATGAGTTGGGGCCTGCTGGCAGGTGCCTGTCACTGCTGGGTGGGTGGGGGTACAGGGGGACATGAGTCGGGGCATGCTGGCAGGTGCCTGTCACTGCTGGGTGGGTGGAGGCGCAGGGGGACATGAGTCGGGGCCTGCTGGCAGGTGCCCGTCACTGCTGGGTGGGTGGGGGTGCAGGGGGACATGAGTCGGGGCCTGCTGGCAGGAGCCCATCACTGCTGGGTGGGTGGGGGTGTAGGGGGACATGAGTCGGGCCTGCTGGCAGGTGCCTGTCACTGCTGAGTGGGTGGCGGTGCTCACTGGTACATGGTGACATGTGGGCTGGCTGGGGGGCATGCCCAGGGTGGATGGGCATCCTGCGGGGCATGCCCAAGGTGGATGGGCTGCCTGCGGGGCATGGCCAGGGGTACAGGGAGGTCCCCTGTGGTGTGGGATGCCTACTGGGCCTGGGAGTGGGGAGAGGCCACACCTGGGAGGACCCACACTGACAATTTGCGTGTGAAACTCCACGAGCACCCCTCAGAATACACGTACCCCGCTCGCCAGCGAAATTGCATGTGAAACTCCCCGCGCACCCCCAGAAATACACGTACCCCGCTCGCGCAAGGCCTATCGTGTGTATGACTTCCCGCGCACCCCCAAAATACACGTACCCCGCTCACCCAAGGCCTATCGCATGTGAAACTTCCTGCGCACCCCCAAGATACACATACCCCGCTCGCACAAGGCCTATCGTGTGTGATACTCCCCACGCACCCCCAGATATACACGTACCCCGCTCGCCCAGCGAAATTGTGTGTGAAACTCCACGCGCACCCCTCAGAATACACGTACCCCGCTCGCCCAGCGAAATCGCGTGTGAAACTCCCCATGCACCCCCAGATATACACGTACCCCTCTCGCACAAGGCCTATCGCATGTATAACTTCCCGCGCACCCCCAAAATACACATACCCCGCTCACACAAGGCCTATCGCGTGTATGACTTACTGTGGGCCCCCAAAATACACACTCCCCACTCGCACAAGGCCTATCACGTGTGATACTCCCCGCGCACCCCTCAGAATACACATACCCCACTCGCACAAGGCCTATTGCGTGTATAACTTCCCGCCACCCCTCAGAATACACATACCCAGGTCGCACAAGACCTATTGCGTGTGGTACTCCCCGCACAGCCCTCAGAATACACGTACCCTGCTCGCCCAAGGCCTATCGCGTGTGAAACTTCCCACGCACCCCTCAGAATACACGTACCCCACTCGCCCAAGGCCTATCGCGTGTGAAACTTCCTGCGCACCTCCCAAATGCACTGTACCGGCACTGTGAACTGGTGAAGGGTTAGCACAGCCCATTGTGCTGCATTGGGGATTTCAATGCCTTATCCTTGCGCAAGGGGCGTTCTTGGGGGCGTAACTGGTGTTGCGGGATGTTCTCTGTGCCAGCGCTCAAAATGGCTTTGATATTCCATGAATACGCGGTGCGCCAGAATGCTGTTTAGCGCACATGGCTGGTGCACGGTGGCGCACGCTACCTCTCTGCGCTGCTCACGTGTGTTGCCTCTGCCCTGAAATCTATGAATTACCCTGTATGTGTCTGTATTTGTAAGGTGGAACGATTATCTGAATTGCAGGTAGTACATAATCTCCCATGATTTGCATTTTGTACAAGTTGCTGAAATGGAATGGATTCACAGTTACGTATAGATACATACATGAAGCATTCATTAGGGACTTGTTTCTGTGCCACATGGCTGCAGAGAGTGCATGTTCCACATGTATAATATCTAGAAGATTTAATTTATAGGTATGTTTCTGTTTTCCAGTACTTGTAGTAAGTACATTATATATTCTTGTAGATCTTCTTGTCAGTTTATAGTGAATTTGACCATTCCAGCACAGTAATCCAATTCCTGCCTTATTCCAAAAACACTGTAAGTGTTGTCAGGATTGTTGGTTGCATTTCTATGAAGGACTAACATTTGCAAACACAATTGGTCTGTACTGTGTAAGTAAATGTTGTAAATAATTGGTGCCAATTGAAATAGAATATGTATTGCTACAATTTCGTAGCAACATACACCAGTTGTATTTCAAAATTTGAATGGAGCTGGCAGTTCTGTGTCATAGTCATTTGTTTGGAGTGTGTGTTGCTTCTTTGAAGAAGTAGTTGAGCTACTTTGAGCAGTAGATTCTTCTTTGGTTGTGGTACTTGATGAAGTATTAGTTTCTTTTACTTTCTTTGGAGGAATTGCAGTGAGATCCTGTATCGTTTCAGTCTGAAGTAGTTTTCTTTTACAACGTTTTGCTTTTTGAGGAACAGGATAGGTTTTTAGATGGGGGTGTAGAGTGAATACAGTCTATTGTGTTCTAGAATGCAAGGAATATCAGCATTTACTTTACTTGCATCAAAGTTGATAAGAAATAGTCTGTCAAGTGTACATAAGCATAATAGTGCTACATAGCTCATGCCTTCTTTAAAGACTGTGCTACCAATATCTCTCAATGCTTTATCTAGGGTAAGACCTTGTGAATTGTGAATGGTGACTGCGTATGCTAGAGTTAGTGAAAACTGTTCTCTGCGTACATACATGTCTTTGAAAAGAAGGAAGTGGGCTGTTGAGCGTCCTATCTTTTTAACTTCTGATAGTTTGTCAAAGAGAATATTGACAAACTGAATGTTGTCACGTGGGTATGTTTGAAAGCCAACAACTGTACCAAGTGCTCCATTAACTAGTCCTTGCTCCACGTCAAGGTTACATTTAAGCATTACTCTAGTTTAAAGATATTTTTAATATTTTATCCAAACCAGATGTGTTGGAGATAGAGTTTTCCAAGGTATTTAGTCTTGTTGTGGCTTTTTGGCACATGGGTAGTGTCATACCATGTACGTCCAGTTTGTCTGTGGAGCAAATTTCAATTATTGGTTGCATTTCTTTTTTCAACATTGTTTCATTGAATTTGGAGCAGCTTGCAAGAGTTGGCATCAAGGACATACAATTGACATTTTTGTGTGCTAATTGTTCCATGACATCAGTGGCATATGAGTTATGGCCATAGAGTTCATGGATGTGCCTGTTTATTAATATTGATTGTGCTTCTTTAGATATTACACCAGCTCTAATACTTTTTAAAATGTTGGCGTATGTGAGGTCTGCAAACTGGCGCATGTTTTCAGTTAATTCTCTGTATTGGAAATGTTGCCAAAGGTTGACATTTCCTATGCTGCCAAGAGTTTTACAGCACAGTTTGAGCCCTAGGGTTTTAAAATAGGTTTAGCTTTCACTGGTGTAAATTGAAGAAGATCTCCAAAATCAATAATGTGTTTTCCTCCAAAGAGCTCTTCATAGTCTGTTTTGAGGACCTCTTGTAATCTGAGGTGAATCAAAGCCAACATTAGGTTGGAGACCATGTACACTGCATCTATTAGTAGCATTTTCATTTGTTTGAAAACTCTGCGTAGTTCCATTGCAGCTTCTGTAGAAAGTTTGTAATAATCTAATTAGTATAGGTGTTCTACTGGAAGGAGTAGTAATCAGTGTAAAATGACACTGCCTATGTCGTAGGCAGCTAAAGCTGTGGGGGAATTAACAACAGCTGACAGTTTGTTGTTTGTCAATTGTTGGAGGAACTTGTTGATTTTGATTAAGAATGTTTTGCCTAAACTAGCTTGACACTGACGTATAGCAGTATAGGTTTGTAGTCTTGGCACGTACAGTTTTTATTTCGAAATTGCACACCATGTTCAATTTGTTTTGATATTTCTTGGAAAATGCTACACTGCTCATTGTTCAGTTGTGATTTTAGTACACCAAAGTCGTCTGTAGATTGTTCATACTGACACATGGTGTTTTCTACTTCTGTCATGGCTAATTCTGCCTCATTTGCTACCACTGGCTGTCCAAGTGGTTCTTGGCTTCCTGTTACAGAAGGTTGACTACTGTCGGGATTGTCCACATCTAGTTGGGCCTGGAGTTCTTCTTCATGTTGCTGTTCATTGTGAAACATTGTTTTGTGCTGTGTAAAGTTTACATCTGTTATAGTACTTTCATTTACTGGACTGTCCTACTAATGTAATGATCATGTAATGTGCCAGCGCAGTGTACCTTACCATGACACCATGGAACACCAGCGCTGCCTGCACCCGCTCACCCGTGCATTGCGCTGCTCACTGCCTGTAAGCTTCTCAGCCCATCATTATTAGCACCACTTCACCTTTCTGATTCACACTCCATTGGTCATATTTGTGTTTGTCAAATCTCGCTATGCCAGCCTTTTGTTGATCATATGTGATTGCTAATCTTGCCACTATTATACTAGTCTAACACTGATCTCTGACCATATGTACCTGTTAAATCCTATCATGCTAGTCTAACATGATGGTTCACACCCCATGCAAGTTGTGTCTTATTCTACTATGGCAACTGCAATATAAGTCCTAAAACGCCAGCTGTGTGACAGTTTTCCTTGCTCACCTACAAATCCACCTCTGCTCACCATTGAATGATATATCATGTTACTCCCACATATTTGCCCCATCGACCCCCTGCAATATAAGTTTGGCACCTGGGACCAGTCCTGACCAAGTCCCTCGGGTCTACCCTCATGGTGCCCAACTAGCGTGATATTACCCAACTTCTCATGCCCACCCCTGGAGGACACATTTTATTGGAAATGTTGCCAAAGGTTGACATTTCCTATGCTGCCAAGAGTTTTACAGCAAAGTTTGAGCCCTAGGGTTTTAAAATAGGTTTAGCTTTCACTGGTGTAAATTGAAGAAGATCTCCAAAATCAATAATGTGTTTTCCTCCAAAGAGCTCTTAGCTGTTTGTCAGGATTGAAAGCGATGCCAATGCTATCTCTCTTGAAAAATTCCTATCCCAACTCGACTTTAAGCATAGAATTTTTGAACCCACCCATGCCAAGGGTGTTACCCTAGTCTGGCTGTCTGACTTGAACTGTTCCATAAACATTCTTCAGAACAAACCCATTGCTTGGACAGACCACTACTACATATCCTTCACTATTCAGGGATCTGGACCACCCAGCCCTATTATCTTTCCCCCCTCACTATCCAGGAACTCCCATGATATAATACTACCCATCTATCTCCACTTATCAACAACATACTGGACGATACCAACAACAAAAATCTAGATCCCACTGAATTGGTCGATCTTTACAATACAACATTGAATTCCGCTTTGGTCATTATCGCCCCTGTTAAACTAAAAAAAGCTAAAGCTGCCGTCCACCTCAACAACTGGTTTACCCCAGAACTTAAGGTACTGAGAAACCTAAAAAGAACAGCAGAATACAACTGACGTAAAGCTCCCTCCAATCACAATAGGTTTCTGTTTACCAAGGCAGCTACCACATACAAAACAGCCATTCTCTCCACCAAAAACGAAATCTATAACACCAGAATACTTTACGCCAAATCCAAGGCTAAGGAGCTTTTCATATACTAGGGAACTAGAATCCTCAGCACCACCCTCTTCAGAATGCACAAAAGATGCTGAATGGTGTCCCAAAATTCAACAAGCCCTAGCTGACAAAATAGACTCCCTCCAAACTAAAATAGAAGTGAAAAAGAACAGCCTCGCAAACAGTTCATCAAACAATGCCCCTCCTAAACCTCAACTCCCTCAATGCCCGCCATTCTCATTCGCTATGGTCACACCCAGCGAAGTGGAAAACATCATCAAAAGCCTTACGCCTTCAAGATGCCAAGGAGACACTTGTCCAGCCCCTGTTATTAAGGACTGTGCCAAGGAACGTTTTCCTTTTATCGCCAATATGATAAACACCTCCTTTAAGACCAATCTCGTCCCAAAAAAACCTCTTAGAGGTATGGGTCATGCCTCGCCTAAAAAAGTCCAATCTAGACCCGAACACGCCGACAAACTACAGACCCATCACCACCGTTCCTTTCCTCTTAAAAATTCTGGACAGAGTTGCCTACTTACAAATCCAGAAGCACCTGGAGGACAACAACCTACTTGGTTTACGCCAGTCAGGCTTTCGACCCAGGCATGGCACTGAAACCGGCCTCCTGGATCTGAAAATACAGATCGACGAGACGAGAGACAAAGGCGAGGTGGCCATGCTCCTCTTGCTAGACCTCTAAGCCACATTTGATCTGGTGTCCTACCAGATCCTCACCGATCACTTAACTTCCGCTGCAGCCTTTTCTACCGACGCTTCCACTTGGATTAAATCTTTCCTCTCCAACCGCACCACTAGAGACTTCTCTCAATCTGCCTTGGCAGAGTCTATCCCCATCCTCTGTGCGGATCCTGTACATCCCAAACTCTATACAACATCTTTATGACGCTCCTCTTCGACTGCCTTGATGACATGGGTGTCATCTACACAAACTACGCAGATGACACCCAAGTCCTCATCACCTTGTCAGGACACTACCCCAATGACACCAAACTAATTAACAACATCTATTTGGAAATCCAAGCATGGATGGCAACACACAGCCCATGCCTTAATGACAAAAAAAACAAGCTTCGGATCGTAGGCATGCAGGCTCGCCTGAACAAACTTGATCCACAATACTTGTCATTCATCATTGATTGTAATACAATCAAAGTTGTAAAAGAAATAAAGACGCTCAGCGTCTACCTCGACTCCACCTTATCTCTAAAAAACAAGTGAGTGCCATCACCTCCTCAACAGCCTACGCTACTAAGCTAATCAATGCCTGGAAGTCTTGCCTATCCCCTACCAGTTGCTTGACATTAGCTAGAGCCCTAGCTCTATCCAAAATAGATTACTGCAACACACTCTTCTCAGGCACCTCTGAAATGAACCTCAATAGACTCCAAGTCTTACAAAATAACTCCTTAAGATCCGCCCCCAAAACATCCCAAGATCCAATCACATCTCCATCCACAGACAAAACTCTAACTCTAAATGACAGAATCTCACTCCGCACCTTGGCAATCACCTACAAATGTATCTCACACACCACTCCAAAATACCTTTCAGACAAGTTCTCCCTACATCACAACACCCGCTCTACAAGATCATCCCACACTCACTGCCTCACAGTCACCAGATTCAACCTCAAAACCGCAGGAGGAGCAAGGTTCCATGTTCAAGCGGCCAACCTCTGGAATTCGCTACCCTCTTCCATCAGACTAGAACCATCCTTCAATGCCTTCAAAACCAGCATCAAAGTATGGCTCACTGATAAGCCCACAAATCACTGAGTCTAAATGATCCTGCATCACAGTGATCCTGCATAACAGCCCATTGTCTGTTTGATATCCCGTTGCTCCTCATCTTACCTGTACCTGCCTAAATGGTCAGACTAACATGTAACCTAAGTCGACCTTCCCATTATTATTGTGTATATTTGAACTTATTTTTAAGGTCTGACCAATATGTAAATTGTAACCTAGGTCGACCCTTCCGCCATTACTGTGCTTATCCTATATGTAAATATTTATGTACCTATGTTTTCTGCCTGTAACATGCTAAGTTTTCCAGCACCCAGTCACCTCAGGGTTATGTGTGCGATACAAATAATAAACAAATACAAATACAAATAAATGTGCTTTGAAAGCATCTTCATAGGAGTTATAGGTATCTAGTAACTCTTCTTCTTTTTTCCATGGTTTAAAAAGTTGTAGCAGAGAAATGTAATACAGTTCTTCATGTTGAGGAGTTATTAATGACAATTTGATATGATTTATTAAGCTTTGTTTGGTAAGTTTCGCTAAGCTGCCTTCACAATATGCCTTTCTTTTCATCTGGTTTTATATTATTTTTGTATGTGATGTTTTGGGCTATGTGGTATAGACACATGGTTTTAAGTGGTATTCCTGTTTGGGTAGTATGTGTCCAGTAAATTGTTTTCCAAAATGTCTTGGCTGTTGGGATCATTTTTGGCTATTGTTTCTATGTCCTCATATGATTTTAGAACTCTTTTTCTACATTTAGCAGGACCAAGACTTGGCCATACTATATTTTCAGATTTTTCATACAAGTCAGTACTGGTTAAACTGTCGATCTAGAAAAATAGACACCCCTCGATCATAAGGCTATGTATTATGTTGGCCGAAGACCAACCGTCTCATGCATCTAGTATTAGAAATAGATAGCCATAAGCTTGACTGAGGTGCGGCCATTTTGAAGCAACTGAAATCGCCATTTTGTTTTCTCTCTAACATTTGCTTTTTGCCTCATGTAAAACTGCTTTGCTGAAATGTTATTCTGCTTCACTGGTGCACAATGCAAGGCCGCGAGTGGCATGTTGAAACATAATGCAGTAACTCAGACAGAAATGTCCGGTCCCCTCCCTCGCATATCCTTGGAAAGAGAGCAACAAGGCATTTTAATCAGTACAGCAGGTGCCAGCTAGTCTCGGTAAGCACAGTAGGAACGCTGGAGCAAATGTTAAATGACTTGAATTATGCTCTCCTTCGCGGCCCCCCCTCCCTGAGCCCAGTACAACCCTGGAGAGCAAGTTGACCCCCCGGCACACCGCCACACAGTTGGCCAACTGAGACTATTTGCTTTGCAATAAACCCTAGATTTTGGGAATACAACCTCGTGTCTGGCGTATCAGTTTGTGTGTGGTGATTGTGCCTTGTTTCCACAAACGAGGGTCCCTCAGGGGCCCCATCAAGATGGCACCTGAATAGGGACCCTCCCCCACTTGTTCCATTGTGTACGTTGAGAGATAAGGAAGGTGGAAAGAACGGCGAGGACAGGACGATCGAGCCGGGTTCAAGAGTTGTTCGGGGCACCTCTTTGTAAGCGATGAGACTCCTATGCAGATCTGCACACATCTGATCCCTGATCGACGTGCCGTGCCAGAGAACAAGGAGGCGAGGGTCCCAAAACCAGGCAGAGTGAGCCAAGATACGCAGACACAACGTTATTGGTTACGTCAGTATACGGACGAATTGTGTCTTGAAAAGACAAATTGATTGATCAGGTGAGTCGTGCCCGATTCATAAGTAATCCTGATATTGGTTGAGAGTTGATTTTGCAAAATCAAACACCCAGAATAAGTTTGATTAGCCAAGGGTAAGGTTAAAACATGCCTGGGGTATTGTCCACCCTAGTGGGGTTTTTCCGCGGCGGCGGACAATCTTTGGAAACTGGCCAGGACGCGCCACCGGTAGGAACGCCGGCATATGAGATGTATGTGAAATATGGTGTGGGAGCAATAATGGTTTGTGAGATTTGGCATAGGCAAACCAGAAAGCAGGAAGATCTTCAATGGCCGAATCATGGGAGTTTTGAGATGATGAGGATAGATAATTTGGAGAAGGTTTTAATAAAAAAGAAAACACGCCCTGCAGCATTTGATGTCCTTAGGGACTGGAGAAGGGAAGCTATGCTTCGTTTCAGAAGCAGAGAGAAACATGCGCACAGGCATAAATCAAAGTCAGAAAGGGCGGAAGAAAAAGAGGAGGAGGAGTGGAGTAATAGTTTGAGAAGATCAAATAGACGTGACCAGTTGAGTATAGAAAAAATATATCTACAACGAGAATTGCATTCATCAGATGAATTGATAGAAAAAAATTGACTGATACGAAACAACTAGACATGTTAGAGTTGCCAACAGGTTGTGTATTGTTACAATATATAGACGACTTGTTGATCGCTGCAGATACAGAAGAGATTTGTAAAGAGGGTACTGTTTTATTGTTAACACATTTGGCAGCACGTGGCCACAAAGCAAGCTTGAAGAAGTTTCAGTATTGTCGAAAGGAGGTGGCTTATTTGGGTTACCTACTTTCGAGAGAAGGGAGAAGACTAACACCAGAGCGAATAGAGAGTATTTCTGGTATGCCTATTCCAAACACACAAAAAGGAGTCCGAGCTATAATAGGCATGGCTTCTTATTGTCGGCAGTGGATAGTGAATTTCGCTCTAATTGTGAAGCCAATGGTGGAGTTGACAAGGAAGGATATTGTGATGCCTTTGCAGTGGAGTGAAGAATGTCAGAGAGCATTTGGGTTGCTCAAAACTGTGTTGTGTTCCGCTCCAGTTTTGGGCACACCAAATTATGAAAAAATGTTTAGATTATTCATGCATGAGAATGATGGTTGCGCGCTGGCTGTTCTAACACTTGAACAAGTTGGAAGAAATAGGCCGTGCGGCTATTTTTCTTCTGCGCTGGAACTAGTAGCACGCGCATTACCACAATGTTTGCGAGCTGTCAGTGAAACAAACAGAAGGGATGGTAAAACCAGGCGTTAAGGAAGGGATTACCGGCACCAATGTCCTTAACGGTGCCCGGTATCCAGTTGGGCCCACCTCGGAATGAGGCCCATTGTCTCTCTGTGTGTATGAATAAAGATGCATCTACTCATTCTGGCTGTGTGTCATTTTATAATGCAGCCTTTTTTCCACAATTATACTGTTATTTCTCTTATTTTTTAATATGAAATGACACTTTTTTAGATAGCTGTGTGTGTAAACAAACATTTGGAGAGCAGACAGGTTTGCAAGTGACACTTGATCATAGCAGATGGAGAAATGGCAGTAAGTTTATTTTACAGGTTATACAGGGTAAGTGGTAGTTACTCTGTTTATATGCATTCATGCAAGAGCTGTGCTTGTACTGTGCAGAAAATAGTCATACCTGTAGTTTGTGTTCATGCATATGGATGTGCATGAATCTGCAAGTAGACATCTTGGGGAGTTTTATAGTAGTTGTTGCTGTAGGTCCTTTGCAGTCACAACTCAGTTGTACTGAGAGTGATCAATAGTACATCTAAAGTGCTGATCTGTCATGATGGAGTTAGATGCAGAGTTCTTGCATGTGATTTGTGGATGGTTGTGTGACCTCTTAACAGTAGCCAATGATGGAATGGTGCCGAGAGTGAAGTGGAAAGGGTAGAAGGGCTGCCCCAGTGTTACGTGCTCCGCGGACACCGTGGCTGTCTGCGGACAGGGCATGCCACATATGGGATTTCTCAACATACCTGGCATGGAAATAGGACTGTAGGGATCAGCCAATCAGGTGTTGAGGTTGTGGTTTGTATTGAAAGAGGCTCTGTGTAGTGAAGATGGCAGAGGTGCAGAAAGTCAGGGTGTTGGCGCTCAGAAATATGTTTGTTGATAGTTTGGAGCAGTATGCTAAATGTAGGAATGTGGCAAATAATGTTTATGTAAAAGGTGTGGTGGTGGTGTGGAGTACTGTGCCTGGTTTTAATTTACAGGCAATGTTGGAAGTTTGTCAGGATATGGATAGGTTCAATAGTCAAGATGTAGTTGTCCTGCACTGTGGTGCTGTGTATTTGGGCTATGTCAGTTCCCCTACTTTGTTGCAAGAGCTGCAAAACTTTGTTCAGGCAGTCATGAATGTCCTTCCAAATGCCAAGGTTATTTTTTCTGCTTTGTTACCTAGGGCAGTATGGACAATAGTTCTGTTTTTTGTCCTCAGCAAAATGTTGCTTGGTGTTTAATTAACCAAAACATGTTTGCTTTTATGATTAGAGCTGGGATGTTCTTTTGCAATAATGACAACATTTAATCTGGTAATGTTTTTTACTTTAAAGCAGATGGCATTTCTTTATCTTTCATTGGAAATGCTATGCTGTTTTGGAATATAAGGATTGCTTTGGAGAAGCTAATGTGAAGATATTCGGAGGAAAATAAGAAAAAAAAACAACAAAAATACAAATAAAGGTGTTCCTGAAGCATCTAAAACCCCCCCAAAAAATGGCTCTTTTCAGAGCCAACCTCAAAGAGGTACACTTTTAAATTTTCATTCCGCACTCTCAGATTTTACAATTTGTCCGCGGATGCTGCAGTTGTCTGCGGACACCGCGTATTACATACAGGGATTTTGAGGTTGCGAGGTATGCAAATGAGACTAAGCAGTGCAAGGGATTTGTCAATAAAGTTTACTGGGTGTGATGCGTAAGGAGAGAGTTTGTCAGAAAGTCTTTTTCCTGAGAGGAGAGCACATAGCTATGGCTGTGTGTTTAAGAAAGCAGATTGTTTGGATTTTGGGAGATTCGTGGATAAATTGGTTGGAGGTGCATGCAGATCGCTGTGGAGTGGCT
Source organism: Ambystoma mexicanum (assembly GCF_040938575.1). Lineage (NCBI taxonomy): Eukaryota > Metazoa > Chordata > Amphibia > Caudata > Ambystomatidae > Ambystoma > Ambystoma mexicanum. Next base: position 912,762,046 of record NC_090937.1, on the reverse strand, counting down.
GCAAATCTTGGATTCCCTCATGTGGAAGTGCACTGGCATGGAGTGCGTGGAATGAAGTGGCTGGATTTGGTACCTCTCTGTGCTACTTTGGTGATATAGCGTCATCCGGACATTATTATTATTCATTGTGGAGGGAACAGTTCAGGACATGTGTCTGGTATCTCTATGCAATTTGCAATGAAAGAAGGACTTGTGATGTCATCTTAGATGTCCTGGGTGCTAGTCTTAGCAGTGCACAGTGGTGGCATGAGTTATGGGTGCTTACCTTACCATAACTGGTGAATTTCAGTTTTTTTTTTTCGGTTTTACTTAAAACCGTAATGGTTTTTAGTAGCGTAACTTAACCATAACCTCCCTTTAACAATGTTTTTTTCACTGAATTTCATAGGTTTTATAGTAGCACAACTTCACCATAACATCCCTTTAACAAAAATGTTTTACTGAATATATATATATATATCTTACTTTCCATCAAATGTATTCATCCTTCCATTTCATTCCTTAGATGGTTCCTCTGCTCGACTTTCATTTGGCTCAATCAGTCGTAAAGCTTGCCTGGGATGACAACTTTTAAAGTGATTTATGTGGACCAATTATTATTCTCTCTGTTCTCGTTTTGGGATGCAGATCTTGTCCGCAAGAGGTCATATTTTCTCTTCAATTTCAAAGGCAAAATGCCAGGACGGGAGAAACTTCCACTCCCTGGTGTGATTCCTATGAAAATAGTACAGGTAAACCTTATCCCTTACTTTATACTGTTTCTTGGGGATCTTTAGATCCTAATAGGTATTAGTTCCTTCAGCTGTATTCTCCAAATTGCGCTGAGCATAAGCTGGAGGTGCTTCCTTACATTTTCAATATACTCTTCAGTAGTGGATGCATTTACCAGTGTCCGCTCCTGAGTTCTGTAGACCAGATGCTGATGTAAAACCATTTTACATCTGGTCATAAGCTCAAATGGAGACATCTTTGCTGCAGAAGATGATGTAGAGCTAATATCCATCAGGATAAGCCATAATCACATGTCCCAACTGTGTCCAGAGTCTGCCACAAGCTTCTTTAAGATACTCACAATTGTTTTGTTGTATCTCCCTAGCCCCCTAACTCGGAGGCCCGACGGTAGACAATGTGGAGTTTTCTTTTTACCCTTAGAATCTCTCACATCTTCGGCATCACCTAACTGGTAAAATGGCTTCCTCGGTCCGACTCAAACCTTTATGGGAGGCCGAAACAAAAGAAGATGTGGTGCAGCAGCTGTCTCTGCTTTACATTTTGGGGCCCAAACGGATTCTACCCACTTTGTGAACAAGCATGTCACAGTCAACATGTACTTGTTTCCTCTAGAGGAGCGAATCACTGGCCGAATGAAATTGACTTGCAATTCTCAACAAAGCAGTGTAATCCCTGTTTTTTGTAGGGGAGCTCTGTGTGTGAGTGAACTGGGTTGAAATTGACCACACACAAGACACCTTTAGGTACGTGTTGAGGTCCTGGTCCATGTGTGGCCAGTAGCCAACCTCACACAAGATTTCTTATGTCTTGTGAAAGCCCCTATGACTGCAGTGGCGGCATCATGGGTGTGCTTGAACAACATGCATCAAAATGAGATATGTACCACCCACTGGTCACAGAGAGATAGGGCTCTCCTTACCAGCAGACTGGGCCTCATTACAAGTTTGCCGATCCGGTAACTACGGTACCGGTATTCTCTGCCTGTACTGTAGTTATTGGACCAGCAAACTATGAGTTCTGCCTTTTCACCCACCAGGTCGGACCTGGTGAGCAGACGACACCCCGAAGCAGAGCATGTCGGATGCACCGGCACCTTTCTGAATGGTGCTGGTGCATCTGGCCTCCCCATTCCCATTGAGCCCTTTAGGGGAGTAAAAGTTTCCGACCCCTGGCAATGGGGAAATTCAGGGTTCACCAGGGTTTGTAATTGCCCTGTATTTACCAATTGCCAGGGGCCAGAAAAATGTGCAAATTTGGCAGCAGCCTGCCAATTTTACCGGCAAGGCTACCACCAAACTTGTAATGAGGCCCACTGTCTTGGATCCAGGACATCTTTGAAAACTTCATCAACACCGGAAGATCCTCTTTAGCATTATAATCCGACACTTTTAGAGGAAAACTCACAGGGTTTTAAATGTGTTGATGGAATTTTACAATGGCCGAGTCTTCTTTCTCTGCAGTGATCAAATATGCATCCGGGGGAATCTTTACTCCACTGGACAGTCAAGAGTTCACTATTAGAATGAGTCTGCGACCTGGTGACAGAGGCAACTTGGATTTCCCCCAGCAGAGATTCCATTTCTATTAAATCTCCCTGCAGAGCTCTGGTTTTAGCCAGTTCGTCAGCCAAATCATTCTCAGTCTTTTCTGGCCCCTCTATTTTAGAGTGACCTCTTATCTTCTACCAATAGATGTCCATCCCATTGGAGGTCACTAGATTGTCCATTGACTGCATCAGTTTGGCATGCTTTAAGGGTTTATTGTTGGCACAAAGCATGCCTCGATTCTTCCAGTTAATCAGGTGCTCCACAAACCAATTCCTGACGTAATGACATAATCACAGTGATTATGACCAGTTCATTGATTTGGCAGTACACTGCAGTGAGGATGGCTTGATGGATGGCTTGATGAACGGCCATCAAATCTGCAACTGGGCTACTTCACCCAGGCATTCTAAATGCCAGCCACTAGTTATTTTTCCCCCTTGTTATCAACATAGTAGGAGGACCCCTCCATATAAATTGTGGGTAACCTCCTTGCACGTGTCTTCTTTGCGGACTTTGTGTGGGGAAGTTAAGTACACCTCCATGCTGTTGTTGGTCATTTCACTTTCATCCTCGAGAACAATCATGCAACTCGCCAACCCTTGTGCTGGGGGACTCTTCTTGTTATGGCCATATCTGACCTACAATGGAAAGCCTTGCATGGACAGAATCCAGGAAGTTTTTCTTGAATTATTAATGTTCCCCGCCCAGATTCTGTCCCTTTGTAGATATTGCAAGGGTTGGTGAGGAGTTTTGATGAATATATGCTCCCCCTAGATGAATGGGCGGTCATTTTTCAACACCCACAACATTGCCAGGAGTGCCTTCTTGCAGTCATTGAATTATTCCTCCACAGAAGACAAAGTCTTGCTCATGTACGAGATTACTTTGTTGATCTTATTTGTTTATTTATTTGTTTGTTTGTAAGGCGCTGAGAGCCCGCAGGCATCGGGGTGTCACATAAAGACATAGACTTACAAGTAATGTGTTGACTAAATAGGAACAGAACACAAGATGCTTGTAATGCCAAGACACATAAGGGGACAAGTACTACTCAGGGATGTCTAGTTCATTTGAATGGGAATGTTTTTAATTGATTTCGGAATCTAAAGGTGTTGGATTCCACTCTCAAGTTCAATGGTAGTTTATTCCATTGCTGAGCTGAACGGTTGGGGAAGGCCTTGCCTAACCCATTTGTTTTCCTATGAAGATTTGTTGTAATAAGCCCTTGTGTATCAGATCTAAGTGTGCGGGTTTGGATGTAGCCCACGATCCTAGACTTCAGGTACGCCAGAGTCTTTCCATACTGGCACTTATGTGTAAGTGTCATAGATTTAAAAATTACACAGTCTTCGACCTTAAGCCAGTGTAGGTCCTTTCGTGCTTCACTGACATGGTCAGTTTTTGCTTTTCGCTTAATTATCCGAACAGCATGGATCTGAATATGCTGGAATTTTGTCATGCATTGTTTACTGGCCCCTAATAGTAGGGCATTGCCGTAGTCCAGTCTAGACAGGATAGTTGCTCTGGCAACGGTAGCACAGTTTGATTCACTCAGAACAGGTCTGATTGCTTTTAGCAGACTTAAGTAGTATGAGCAATTGTTGCTGACGTAGGAGGCTTGAGCATCTGAGCTCATGGAGGATTCTAGAGTCATGCCCAGGGTTTTTACTCTAGTCACTACTTGAATGTGGCATTCTTTTATCATGAAGGTACAATATCTGCATGATAGTTTAGCCCTGGCTTGTTTGGACCTGAAAACCATCAACTCGTTTTTTTTCCCATTCAAACACATCCAGTTATGATCCATCCATTGTTCGATGATATTGTAAATTTAATTTACCATTTTATTGTCTTTTACGTGGTCTCCGCTTAGTTCCGCTACCAGATGAGTGTCGTCAGCATAGTTCATGAAAAAGGCATTGATGTTGTCTAAAAACTCACACAGGAGGCGTAGATATAAATTGAAGAGAAGTGGCGATAGACTGGCTTCCTGAGGGACGCCACAGAAGATGTTAGACTAGCTTGAGAATTTGCGCCCCAGTGAACTCTGGCAATTCGGTCTGCTAAGAATGACGATAGCCAGCCTATAGCTTCACCAGAGCAGTTGATGATTTTCTCCAGTGCTTCCTGTAGTAGTTGGTGGTCGAGTAAATCAAACACAGCACTAAGGTCCAGCAGAATCAGCAGACCCGTGTTGCCCCTGTCGATGATACTTAGCATTTTTGTCTGTAGGCCCAGCATTGCAGTTTCAGTGCTGTGTGCAGCACGGAAACCTGATTGTTGGTGGTGTAATATTTAATTAGTCTCTACATACGCTTGCAATTGAGTAGTTGCGACTTTGTCCATAACTTTTAGAATTAAATTACAGTTAGTTATGGGTCTTAGGTTTCCTGGTTCTCGTTGGTCTAAATTGGGATTTTTGACCAGTGGGGTGATGGTCATCCTTTTTATATTCTTGGGAACCATTTGATCTCGGAAAGAAGTATTTACCATTCTCGTAAGTACAGGTGCAAATATGTCAGCATTTCTGAGTATGATTTTCGGAGGGAGTATGTTTTCTGTGCATGATGAAGGCTTCATCGATGCCAGGGTGTTAAACATGTCTGCCATTGTAATTTCTTGAAAGCGAAATTTACCAAGATGATCTGTTTTCTTTTTCATGAGTGGTTGTTGATACTTGGCTTTGTTAAGTTGAGCGCTCGCAATTACTTCTCTTGCTTTGGTGATCTTATTACAGAATGTGGCTTGATTGTTTTCATATTCTGCTTGGGACGGAACAAAAGCCGGATTGAGTGATTCAGGCTTGTCGATCGATTTCAGTATCTCAAACAGTTTAGCTGGAGCATTGGAGGCTTTCTGAATTTGTGTATTAAAGTAATTCTTTTGAACTTCTACAAGGTTCCTTTTGTTGGACCTCTCAAGTTCCTTGCAGCTATCCTTGTTGCTAATGGTTGGCTTTTTTAACCATCTGGCTTCAAGCTGTCTTTTTTTCTTTTTTTGAGCCGTTAAATCTGAGGTGTACCATTTCTGATGATTGGTATTAGGTCTAACTAGTTTAGGGCAGAGAGGAGCTATTTGGTCAATGACAGTTGTAGTATGCTGTTCATATTTAGATATGATTTTCTCACAAGTATCGTCCTCGCTAAGGTCTTCTAGGATGTTGTTGACACAAGACACAAGGTGTGCCCTTTCAATGTTCTTGAAATTTCTACATGTCGTTTTCTTAGGTTCATTGGGATTTTCCTCAAGAGGAATAGGCAAGGTCAATGTGAAGGATATTTTATTGTGGCCAGACCAGATACATGCAGTGGTTGTGTAGTAATGGTGGCTAGATTGTTCGTGATGATCCAGTCTAGCTGGTGACCATTGTCTATTGTGTCTTCAGAGTTTTTAACTTGGAAATCAAGATCGATTAGAGCCTTCTCTAGGTCTATCGCTTTTTGTATCCTTGGGATAACCCTGCCAGCGATTGAGATCACCTAGGACCAGCATGGATGAGTTGGGACTTTTAAGTAGATTGAGCTGTCCAGTGAGTTCCTCATTGAAATCAGAAGTAAGAGATAGTGGTCTGTCGATGAGGACGAGGTTCATACAGTTAGTGTTGGTAGGGCAATGTTTCAAGTGAAGTGTTTCACAGCCTTGGCATGTAAGGGTAGACGAAACATAAGTAATGAATCTCGCATTATCACTGCTACCCCAGCCCCTTTTCCTGTGTCTCTATTGGTGTAATGTATGGTGTAGCCTGTGGGGACCACAATGGTGCAGGTTGGGCCTTTTGGTGTCTTGTAACTATGTTTCGGTGAGAGATATGATGTCAAGGTTCTCCTCTAATATGAAATCATGTACGTTTTGGGCATGTTGATTTAGGGAGCGTGTGTTTAGCAAACATACTTTAAGTTATATGTTGGCTATTGTTTCACTTCGGGTTGCAATACTCTTGCTTGTTTTACGTTTATGTGCCTGTCTCTTGAAAGATTCATTTTTCAGGCGTTCACAGTGTAGGTTATTATGAGCATGTATTGTACCCTGTTCCATGACTTGCATAGCATGTTGTTGGATTGCCTCCATGCGTTGCATGTCATGTAATTCAACCCAAATGTCACCCATGGCTTTGATTCCCATTCTTACCTAGTGCTGGGGTAGAGCTGGAGAAAAAAGAGCAGGGGTCTGGGCCGACGCCGAGGGACAGCGAGGACCGGCGCAAGACTGGCTTGTCACTGAAAGCGCTGGCATTTGATACAACACTTGTCATGCTTTTGATACAACACTGCTGTTAGGCAAGCATCTGAGAACCCTGTCTCCAAGAAGAACTCCTTGTTATCTATGGGTAAGCCAAATAAGAAGCCTGCGAAGGACTTCTTTTCAGTTGTTTAACTGCTTCAGCTTGTTCTGAACCCCACTCCCACTTGACTCTGGCCTTTAATAAATAGACGAAGGGTTGAGTAACCTCTGCACAGTCTTCAATGATCTTCAAACTGTAATCATTGACTCCAAGAATGCTTCTTAGTTCTCGCATAGTGGAAGGGTCTTTTAATTTCATTAAGGTTTCCACCTTCTTTGGCTGGGGATTAAGACCTCTGAAAGGACAGTTTTGTGCTGGCTTTCTGCACATGTGCTAAAAAATAGCATATTTCTGCTATAGATTTCTCCACAGTTGGGCTCTTCTACATAGGCCAGGTTTCCCCTTTCGCCCAAGTCGGGCATAACCTTATGTAGAAATATGTTGAACTCATTGCCAGAGTATCCAAAGGGGGTTCAGGTCCATGTGTACTGTTGCCCCACTAAGGTAAAGGCAAGATTTTTCTGGTCTTCCCTACTCACAGGTACTGTCCAGTAGCCATTAGTCAGGTCAATGGCAGTGTACACCTTTGAACTTTGGATCTGTGCCAGCCCTTGATTGAGGTAGGGAAGTGGCCATCTTGACATGTGGACCTGTTTCAATTCCCTCAGGTCTGCACATAGTCTCCATTGGGTGCTTGGCTTGAATATCCCCAGTACCAGTTTGTTGAAGGTACTTTGGATCAGATGAATTATCCCACAGGATTCTAAATTCTTAATAATCCCGGAGAGTGATTCCATGGACGTGATAGATAACCAGTATTTTTTCACGAGTACAGGAGCCATCTTGGAGTCTTTGGGTATAGTGCTTGAATAAATAGAGGTGCATCGACAGTCAGATGAGTCCACTGAAAAGATATTTTGGAATTCCAGGAATACCTGTTTCAGCTTTTGTCTTGACTGCTCGGTCTCACAGGCATCAGCAAGATTGATACTTTCCCTGACCATCCTTTCCAGCAGTATCCTCTAGTTGGGTGTAGAGATCTCATTAGATGGTGTTGACCAGGACAGTAGGTTCCAGGGATTCAATGTAGTGATTCTTGACTCTTGACTCTGAACATTACCTCCTCTCTTCTGATTTCAGAGCTCACCTCTTCCACCCCGTGGGGGCAGGAAGAGAACACCATGAAATTCCCCCCATCCATAGTAAACATATTTTCTGGAGGAATACCGTTGATAATGTTGAAACAGTCGTTTGGGATTGGTCCTATGATTTCATGATTTCATAACCAATACCTAATACAACACAGAATTGCTACTAATTGGATACATGTGAATATGTGATATGCCCTGAATTGAAAAAGGCTCTTGAGGAGCTGAAACTCGTGTCATCAACAAGGGCTCTCCTTCAGGAGATTGGGGATTTAAAACCATATAAATTCAGAATTTGCAACCAACCAAACTTGTGTGGAGCAGTTAATGTATGAAAGTAACAAATCCATGCTTTAGGTGGGGTAGTGGATCCTCTGAAAACTCTTTTCACACACACGCGAAACACCCAGGCCAGTCATTAAAGAGGTCGCAAGGCCATAGAAGTTTATCTCTGAAAATAACCCTGCATCAAACTTATTCCAATAAAGGTGTCTGCGTCCAACGTTATAATTCGAGATTCGCTGTTATCCACCAATATTCAAATGGTGTTATGTTCTAGGTCTACTGTAGGTGTTAAAGTTAAATACAAACCTTGTTGTTGGAGATGGAAATTTAAATGTATATAGGCGTACTGCTTTTGAGGCTCTGTCCTTGCATAATTCTGAGCAAAATTATATATTGTCGCTCCTGTCCTGGGATGCTAACCTCTTCTCCCACTTGAACTTCAACCGCATAAAGCAGAAATTGAGCTGACCGCAATGCTAGTTCAGTGTTGTCAGAGCCCATGGGGTTATTGCCTAGTCGGGACCAGGCTTTATTATTAATTAGGTCCAAATAGATTGTGAATTGGTTGAGAATGTCAATTCCCAGATAAAAGGTGGAAAGGACATTTCTTACGGCCCAACAATTATGCTCTATGCTTTTGTTGCCAATGGAAATTCTTAGCATACACCTGCTTGGCAAGAGATGTTTGGAGTTTGGAGTTTCCAGACCTACTTCCCATTTGTCAATCAATTTAAATGTGGGAATGGTCTGATCTTTTGGGAGTTTTCTGAATAATTCTTCGCTGATGTAGTTCCTTCCATTATTTAGGCAACCCTGACATGGCTACTCCCTCTCATTTAACTGAATGGGGGAAAACAACTGTTCACCCTTTTGCTGTATGTCCGGCAAGTTCTTCCTGGCCTGGTTTCACAGGCATCAAGCTTTCTTCTGATTTTGGACCGGTGTCAAATGTTAGGGTTTTACCTTCCAGTGTGAATTGCCACTTAAAACTGTGAAGAAGGTTGCTTTTCAAGATTGAAGAAGGGTTCCCATCACCAGTTTGTTCTCCTGCAGAGATGACAGTGATTTCTTGGACTTGGTTATTGTTGAAATGGAATTCTACTTTCTCAGAAAGACGATCAATTAAATGACAGGTGCCGTTCAAGCTTACATAATTGGTACTCATTTTTTATTTTATAGGCTGGTTAGTCTGGGTCCAGAGGACCTTGTTAACACAGTTGATCAGAGGTGATAACCTCCTCAGGAGATCATTCTCCAGTAAAAAAGATGTACCCTCTAGAGTCACGATTATCATCGGATGTTTCAATCGGTGACACCCAATTTTGATTTCCAGATCTGCACTCCCTTAAATGGATATGTCATTCCCGTCAAAATTTTGGAGTTGTCTGGGAAGTGGTGTGAGTGGAATTTGGTGACCCTCCGCTCGTCCCGAGTTCAGTTGGTCAAAGGCCTATTTGGACAGGATGGTGGCTTGGGATCCAGTATCCACAGGAGCTGATAATTCACACTGACCCTGCAGCCTGACCAGTGCATAAAATCTGCCTTCTTTCTCCTCCAGGTTTCAAAGAAAGTGTGAGTCACTTGCCAGCTCGGTGGTGATTTTCTTGATATTGAACTCTAACACTCTGTAATCTTGGGTGATATTCAATGTCAGAGATCAGGAATCTGTAAAGAAAATTTTACAACTGACAATGGATGGATTTGGGGAATCCTCTTTCCTCCCCAATTCTTTGCTGTCCCCCTTTTCATGGAGGCAGTTCCCAGAACCTGTGTGGGGTAAGGACCCCTCCATTTCTACCTTTTCTGACTCACATTTTGGGGATTAAATAGTACATTGTTTTGGGACAGTCTCCATATTTACCCTGTTCCACTCAGGGTCTTTTGGGACCCATTTGTCTATGGGAGGGATCTCTCATCCCTGAAAGAGAGGATTTGCTTATCAGTGACCTTCAGGGACTTTTCTCATTCAAAGGGGATGATCTTAAGTTCCACCAAAAAGAGGGTTTTTCTTTGGCCTCCCCTACCTACCTTTGCTTTTTGGGTTCATGCATTTTGGGGGTTAAAGAGTCACTTCCAGGCTGAGAGGTTTTTAGGGGTTCTGTCTGGGTGAGAAAGGAAGCTTCCTCTAGGGCTTGGCATCTCCCTTCCACCTGGGCCGCATCCTCAGGAACCTGTGGTTTTTTCAATGTTTCCTCTCATAATTCCCCCCTCTGGGGCAACAGCTTTTGGTGTTGAGGAATTCTGGGAAGAAGGTTAGGTTGAGAGTTGGACTGAGCCCTCAGCATGCACCCCAGGCCGTCAGTCAGTTGCTGGACCTGTCGCTTCAGCTCTGAGACCTTTTTCTTGGTTGAGGGAGGGCTCAGGTCATACCTCTGCTGCTCCCAAAAAGGGTAACTGTCCCTTCTCCCGGAGTAGCTTGGGTACTGGAAACTTCCCCCATCATTTCCATCCTGAATCTACCTTCTCCTAGATTCAGGGTTCTTTTTTTCTTGGAATCTGGTAGAGAGAGGAGGATTATTTTGGAAATTCTGGTTCAGGGGATATCTGGGGGAAAATTTCAGATTGGGAGGTGGAGTGAAATGTATCTCCTGCGAGGTGTTTCCTGGGGAAGTACATACCTAATTGGTCCCCCCCCCACTGTGCCAGGAGAGACTTGGTACCCTTGTACCTAGGGCTTACATAGGTGGCAGGATCTGAGGGATCATTTTTCTTGGCCCCTGCCTAAAAACCATTTGATTGGGCCAGGGTGGGGGTCCCTTCTGCCTTCCATTTTGCTTGTTTTATTTATGTTTACATTTGTAAACCACCTAAGCCCAGGGGCATCAAGGTACTGTTGCGAACCAATTACATTTTATGAGCATAGTAACTAGTAACTGTTGTATATCAATAATCAAAGTGAGCCCCTCAAAAGTTTGGTGCTCAGGAAGGTCAGAGATTTAAACAAAGTGCCAAGCTTTTAGGGCTTTTCTGAAGGCACTGTGTTATTCTTCTGATCTTAACGTTGGTTGAAGGGAGTAGCTTTTAGCCGCCCCATCTCGAGGTGCAAGGGAGGGGCAGTTCTCACCTCTGCAACCTTTGCTGCAGCAGGTGCGTTAGACGGCTGAGTTTTTTTTTTTATTCTCAGTGGGCTTTGGACCTCATAGATCCTGTTGACTTGTTCAATTACCCAATCCATGGTCCTGTGTGTTTCTGGCATTGATGCAAAGACCAAGTACACAAGGCCTGGATGGCTGAGAGGCAGTTAGGGATGAATGAGGGTATAAGGGAATATGTAGGAATTTTGAAGAAGAGTTGTGTGTCGTCAGCATAGCACTGGAAATTGGTTGAGAATGACGAAATGAGGCGTGCCAGCAGAGTAAGTTAGATATTAAAGTGCTGAGGCAAAAGAATGGAGCCAGGTGGGCCACCAAAGGTGGAGGAGGAGAAGGTGCCCAGTATAGCTTTGGAAGAGCGGTCAGTTAGGAAGGAGGTAAGCCAGTTCAGTGCCCGCTCCGAGATATCAAGGGTGTCATGGAGCCTTTTTATGAGGATGGAATGGTTCACTGTGTCAAATGCAGAAGATAAATCAAGGAGGATGAGGACAGCAAGGGAGATGGAAGCAAGGGATGCGAGCAGTTCTTCACGGGTGCTCAGAAGTGCCATTTCTGTGCCTCTGGCTGCTTGGAGTCCAGACTGATGGTCGTGAAGACCGCCAACAAGTTCAGTGTGGGAGTCAAGATGGGGAGGGTGAACTTCTCAAGCAGCTTCCCCAGGAAAGGGGTGATGGAGATAGTTGGCCAGGCAGGAAGGGTCTGCTGATGGTTTTTTAAGGATGGGGCACACAAGGGAGTGCTTGAGGGAGGATGGAAATGAATCAGTGGCAAACAAGTGGTGACAAAGATCAGCGAGAGCAGGGGCGAGAGAGGAAATGTTGTCCTTGATGGAGTTGACAAATCTGGTGACTTCTTCCGGAGAGACAGAGACAAAGGAGGAAAAGGAGGAATGAGGAAGCTGAGTGGTCAGGGGAGGCCAGTGGGGAAGGATAGGTTGGAAGAGTGTGTGACAAGGCTGTTCAGTATGTCCTGGGTTTTAGAGGTGAAGTGAGTGGCGAGTGCATTGCAAAGGGCCAGGGAAGGAGTAGGGGCAGGGGATACTGCGGACGGGTTGGCAAGTTCCCTGCCGATGTTGAAGAGTTCAGCTGTGTTATTGAACACGCCAGATACTCGTGCCTAAATGTGGGTCCTTTTTTCATGTAAAGAGTGTCTGTAAAGCCTTTGGAGCCAGCGGCAGGGCAGTTGGTCGGAGGGTGAGCCTGAAGTTTACCACTTCCGTTCTGCAGTCTTGCACTTATGTTTTTGGTCTGCAAGTTTGGAGGTGTACCATGTGTTACACTTGGAGGCAGGTTTCAGGCGGATACTCATGACTGGGGCAAGGATGCTAAGGGGGTTGGTAATGGAAAGATAGAGTTTGCGCAGAGCAGATTCAGAGGTAGTCTGAGTTGGGTGGGCCAGGGGGAAGTGAAAGAAGTAGCTGGTACTTGTTTCATCTAAGAGATATTTGTGATGAGGTTGGCAGGGATTTTGGAGAAGTTGTCACAGGGCCTCAGGGACCCAGGTGTGAGGAGAGAAGAGAGTGATCAGACCAAGAGAGTGCTGTGACCAGAGGAGATTAGAGTGGTAGGTCGGAATGGATGATGGCGGCCAGCCTGTGTCCGGCAGAGTGCATTGGACAAGAAGGAAGTCTGGAGAGGGATACAAAGGTGCAGAGGTGAATGAAGAGGGTGGCTGATGTGCATGGGGAGTCTAAATGGATGTTCAAGTCACCCAGGAATAGCAGGTTGGAAGTTGTAGAGAGGAAGGAGAAGGAGTAATCAGCCCACTCAGAGAGATAATGCCTGGGGGCCAGTAAACGGTAGCAATGGTCAGGGTGGAGGAGGGAGAGATGATCAATTTGAATACAAGGCTCTCAAAGGACAAATAGAGATGAGTGGGTAGGATGGAAGAAGGAATCCACTCAGCGAAGATTACGGCAATCTCACGAGCAGCCTAGTGAGGTCAAGTCTTGGAGGTGATCCTAAAGCCATCGGGTAAGAGCGAGTCAAGGGAAGTGACTGAGCTGGCATTGAATAAAGTCTCAGTGAGTGTAAGTATATCAAGGTCAGTGTCTTCAAGGAGAAGATAGATGTCAGCAGAGTGTTTGTTGGCTGAGCGTGTGTTGAGAGTCACCAAGTGGTCAAAGAGAAGGAGGTTGGCCTGAGGGCCTGGAATCTGGATTGTGCCCATGAATTAGACATGAATGCAGCAGCGAGAAGCCTGTCAAGAGGAATTCCCACTCTGTGCTGACACTAATGGTAGTGGAAGAGTAAGGGGAGAGAGTAGAGATGAGAGGAGAAGTCCATAGATCTGGAGATGGAATAGAGAAAAGGATGTTAGTGAAGATTTCTCTGGGTGATGCATTGATAAAGGTGTCTGCAATTGGGAGGGCAGGGATTGCAGCAAGGATATCTTTAATATGCTTTTTCCATCCAGATTTTGTGAGAGAGGGATTGGAGAGACGGAAAGTATCAACTCAGAGCAAGAGGAAGGAAGCGAGAGGCAGAGAAATAAAGAGTGAGGAGGGTGCTGCAGTCGACAGTTCTCACCTTAACTCACAGGTGGCCAAGTCGATGTTAAGAATAACAGTCACAAAACAATGCAGGATGTGAGCACACCTAAATTCAATATTTAAACTAAAAGGGACAAAACAATGCAGGATGTGAGCACACCTAAATTCGATTTTTAAACTAACAGGCACAAAACAAAGCAGGATGTGAGCACACCTAAATTCAATTTTTTAAACTAAACTAAACTAACAGACACAAAACAATGCAAAATGTGAGCACACCTAAATTCGATTTTTAAATTAACAGACACAAAACAATGCAGGATGTGGGCACACCTAAATTTGGTTATTTAAGACACAAGTATTGCAGCACAGCAGTACAGAAGTGGAAACAGTGGAAGTGAGAGACTTCCGGAAGGCAAGACAATTTAAGAGTTTTTGATCATGACATAAAGGTGAGAAGCGCAGCTGTGATAGATCAGTGAGAACATCAGGAGTGGCACAGGCACACAGTCAAGGGGAGATGAGGCAGACAAACGGAGCAAACAGTCATCACTTACAAAATAACAGAAGGGGAGATGCCATAGGGGATGCCATTGTCTTTTTCTTCCTCTGCACCTGAGTCCATTTATTTTCTGATTCATAGCTACTCTGTGTACTCCATTCCCTGTCCTCTAGGTGCACCCTATCTCTATGAGATTGGGAATATCTTCCAGAGTCATAGATTTTGGACTCCTCTTGCCTGGACTGCATTGAGCTCTGTGGGTCACTTTCCTAGTAGTTACTTTTACGTTACTTCTTCTGCCCTTTCAGGTAGTCTGGGGAAATCCCCCATACCTCTGTATGGATGGAGGTTTTTAATATGCTCATCCCAGGTTGATTTTCTGGCTTTTCTCTTCCAGTGAAGTGGGCCAGGTGGTCCTTTTGTATCCTCACCTTCTGCAAGTTTAACTCCCTGATCTTGTCATCATAGGAGTTTTCAGGTCAGAATTACTCATGAGATTCCTTTTGGCCTCCTAGGACCCACTGGTCTGGCCACGTTCCCTTCCGTGTGGTAGCGGTGAATACTCATCAATATCAGACAGGGAATGGGCTTCTGGATCAGTTGGGCTAGGCCTGGGCACGTCTAACTGCCTCATGTCACCCTGTTCTTCATAGGTGGCATGCATAAGGTTGGTTCCCATTTGTACATGAGGTGTTGTAAATGGATCTACATGATTACCGCACATCGGGAAGTTGCGAAGATGAAAATATCAAATCACAAAATCCTGCTGCGCAGTGATCATGTAGATCACGCTAGCCGGCATCCCTCATACCCTAACTCCCTACTTACCTTTTGGCAGCACAAAAAGAAGTGTGTTGTTGACTCTCCTCAGTTACGTCAACAAAATCACCTGAAAATTATCTAAAATATGACATGAAAAGGAAGGCAGTATGACGTATGGTTGCTGAGAAAAATGGCTAAATGATAATAGTCCTTTTACATTAATAGTAAATCTTCCTGGTATGCAAATTGTAGCTCTCTGGTCTCCAGGCCATTTGCCACTCTGGGCCTGACTGTGACCAGAGTTTTTTTTTTTTTTTTATCCGTCTCTTTGTTGTTTGAAGTGTGGGCTGCAGATCATAAATACCCGGGATGCACCGGCAAATACAGAAATCCCCCACTGCAGACATCTGGCATTCTGTCCTCTTATCTGAAGGGGACCACAGTTTTGATCTAGAAAGCTTCTATTTGCCTGTATTTCTTTTCAGAGTTCACACTTGATTGCAGCCCCTGCTTTCACACCTCCTCTCTACATACCAGTCATGCACCTGCTAGGTCATCTGCCCTGAATCAAAATTAGCTTTCAGAGACTCCCAGTCTTGGGGACGTATGTTTTCAGCACCCTTAGTGGCTACAGTTTATTGCAGTTGTAAATGGTGGGGATGCAAGTCAGGCTTTCAGTGGGGGAGTCCTTTGTGACATTTGCCCCACAACAAGCAAAAGGGTCTGCCTCAGCCTACAGGATCTTTTCATGGAAACAAAGTGTGCTTTTTTCTTTCAAATGTTGCTGGTATTTTGCATGTGAAATATACCTTATTATTTTTCAAAACACGCCATGTCTTTTCCCTGACATCTTTATATTAGCAGGGATACATTTTTCTCATGTCTTGCTTTACAATCTAAACGCCTATTCAAAATAATGTTGGTTTTAGTGTTTGAAAATCTTGCCTTCCAGTGAAAGGGGCCTTTGCATTTCTTCTGCCACTGTGAATTAAAATGCTGCATTTACCTTTTATAATGAGAGATAGGCCCTTCTCACATGACACCTCCTTGTATTACTTGCAGATTCCCCACAGTCTGCTATAAAAGGCCCATTTTGAGTATGAAGGTTTTGTTATAAAGGATGCAAGGTAATTTTTTCAGTAGATCCTTCAGTTCCATTGGGTTGGGGCCTTTGGTTACACCCCACACTATGAGATCTATTGGTTTGTGTGCATATCCAGGAGATGCACCCTGTATTGTGGGATGTGTGAAGGGTGTAATTTAAAGTATGTTTGGGCCTGTTTGTCCTACCTGTTAACAGAAATGAAATAGTGCGTGTATCCTGGGTATATCCCTGTGATCGTTGAACTTTTCCACCTGTAGAATTTGTGGCACATGTAGAAGTGTTATGCAATTAATGTGTTTATGTGGTGAAATTAGTGAGTAATTAAGCTCTGCCCTGGAGGTTTAAGTACTTTTGTTCGGGTGTCTTGCGGGTCCATGTGGCTATAGTGACCCACGGGTTCTGCCTTGTTTGTGTGCCATGGGCCACATATGTGATACTGGTTCTGGCAGTGCATTGTTTGTAAGGGCTCTTGGGGGGATGTTGTAGTTGTTCTCCCCTTGCTTCTTGTGCCATTGCGGTGTGGAAGTTCAGTAACCAGTCAAGGTTACTTGGTGCATAGATGAGTACTGCAAGTGTAATTTTTGAAGAGAGGGTGTTTTCTCAGAATTGTTATGTTGGGTGGATGCCTTGTTGGTTGATGGGTGTGGCATTCATGTATTGGTTTATCATATTTTGTTGTTGTTGAATAGGATGAGCAGGGTGTAACCCATGTGTTTCCTTCTTTTTCGAAATATTACTATGGTGAACATATTTCCATAGTGTGTAGGGTGTAAATTGTCTATCCCTTGTTGGTCAACAAGTATTAGGAGAAGCATGGTGTTGTGTGGCGAGTGGTTATTCATTCTATTCTATTGTGGACTATAGAGTTTTCGCCTATTTAACAACTGCCTAAAAGTGACAATAAAGAGGACCTACCTGCTGTGTACTGGCTGACTCTGTGTCGACATCTCCTCATCTTAACCTCTTAACACTCCCCCTTGGAGAGAAGGGACGAATTCCCTCGATTCAACACAGTACGCAAAATGATGATATGGGATTTCTTAAAAATTCACAAATGGAAAAACACGGATTGATTCAGCTTGGCTGGGTAAAGGGGTCTAAAGTGACATGGTATGGATGGATTGATGGGTGCATGGCAGGATCAGAGAAACAAAGAGATGGGCTTTCAATGGTTGGGGTGTTAAGTGTAAGGCATAGATTATAGATTGGCAAAGTTTGATATAAAGGGTATATATAGCAGGTGAAGCCACTGAGCTATCATAGGGGGATCCAAGCCTGTTGCCTTCAGAATGCTCACAGATAAAGTCAATAGGTGGATTTACCCATGAGTTTTCTAACTTGGATTGACACATTGTGGCCTGCAGATTTTCGATAGATTTTCTCTGAAGGAGCATTAACACACTTAGGCCCTCATTAGGACCTCGGCGGTAGCCATGCCGCTATTGGCGGCATGGCTGCCGCCGAAATCACGTCCGGGTCCACAGAATGAGGAATTACCAGGCCATTCTGAGTTCGGAAGGCCCGGTAATTACTCCCTCCAAGGTCCCGGACCCGGTCCTTCCCCATTCCCATTCAGCCCCCATAGGGCTGAATGGGAATGGGAGAGGGACCAAACAACGGGCCATTACGAGTTGACCCGTTGTTTGCTCCCTCTTCCCCTTGCGGGACCCGGTAAGCACGCCTGGTTTGACCAGGCGTTACTTCCTGTGTCCCATGAGGGTCCTCGTAATGAGGCGGTACGGGGTAAACGTCGCCGGCACCTTTTACGGTGCCGTTAACCCCGTACCGCCAGGGTCGTAATGAGGCCCTCAGTTTTCATATGGGAATACTAACCTGTGACCTGCACTGTAGACACATATCTCTTCAGTAGGAGCATCATGTAGGTTAAACACAGATTTCTTTAGGAGGAGCATGAACTACAAAGCATTGTTATCACTGAGAGTGTGTTTGTTACCTGTCATATGCACAACATACAATGTCGACTTGGGCGATCCCTGGCTTTAGGCGATTACTGCCGTGGTTACAGTTACTGTACAAACGCATATTGCAATATTACGTTTGGAGATATAAGCTGCAGAATGCACACACATTGGCAATAATAATAAAACACTGAGATCCCAAATAGTTTATGTTAATATATTTAAGGCATGTTCCCTATTGAAAATCTGATTGTATCCACCTGTTTCCTTTGGCACATGGAATGTGCCCCACTTTCTGAATCAAAAATACTAAAATATTTTTCCTTTCAACTACTGAATGTAGTGGGACCTAATCTGTGGATCATTTGCACACTCTCTATTAATCTCTTTAAAAAAAATAATACTTTTGTAGACTCATATCACTGAATCACTAAATAAAGTCTGATAGATGCATTTATTCGTTTTGACGACTAGGTGCTGCTGAAAACACTGGCTGTAAACTGAAACTATTGTCATTGGAAATGAATAAAGGGAATAGGTTAAATGGGAGGAGAGGCACACATCATGTGACTGTTGCTTGGTTATTTACCCACCTATTGACCACCCATGGGCAAGATAACCTAAGGTCATTTTTGCCAACTACCTGCTTCTCCCCACCCAAAACACATCCTTCTGCATCTTTTATAGTCTAGCTCTGACTTTAATGAGCACACATCTGAAAGGCAATTATTTACTATCAACTAGTAATCAGCTCCTGGTATAATAAAACTATCATAACCATGTTTTAATCTAGACCATTTCTTTATAAGCAGGTCACATGTCCTTGCATCTGTTCGTTTCGCCCAATTCCTATTCAGTATTGCCAAATCAAACAGTTTTTAATCGTGTGGAGACCTTAGATAGCCATTTGCCAGGCACTGCTATCATATGTGCAGGCAGTTGCACCATGTTCCAGATTTTGACCCTTATGATCAGATAGAACAATTATGGCAGTGCCCGTAGAATGTGGGACCCATGCCTACACAAAAGCTAAAACTGTTGGCTTTGCCGATGCTTGCTTTTCTTCTTGATATGAAGTAATCTTAAAGTGCTGCAATGTATCTAAAAGGGGAATTGAACCAGTAAGTGCTGCACACTCTCAACTCACCATCAGTTGCTGGATGTCACCCTGGAATCATCTTTGCCAATGCCTGCTAGAGACCTAGAGACATCTCTTGGAAGCCCCTCAGAGCAAACACTGATCACACTCGAATATAAAGTTCGAGTCCACTCCCTTCAAATAGAGAACTGCCTAAAACATCTTCCTTCAACCTCCTTGGATACTCAGCTGCTAAATGTGGAAATGGCGTTTTTGTCATGTACTGCCATATATACACACTTTTCACAGCAATTAATAAAATTAGCAGAACAGCACAAACGAACAACGTGGATAGAACATATTTTAAAAATTGTTACCACACACATAGGTTGTTTTTTAAGTGGAAGCATGTTTTGTGATAGCTCGATGCATGTCAGTCACGCTAGGTGGACCACTGTCCTTAAGTGCTGTGATATTTGGGTTGTGTGCCCAAGGTAGATTTGGAGAATTTTGAGTTAGTGCACAATGCCATTTTGGATGGATGAGAGACTCGAAATGACATGACACATTATAAAAGGCTTTTAATATTTCCTCAACATACCATGATAGTAATATTGCCTAATTACTCCATGTCATCAATAAAACCACATCCCACTCTTGCTCGTTCATGTCCTCGTTAATGGGAATTGCAGTTTTGGTCAGTTCAATTTAGTTGAAGTGAGTTAAGTAAAACCACATTTCAAGGCAGGAATAGAATGTCTTCAGCCACTTGCCGTTCTCTGGTAACCCTAACGTCAGCTCGCCTTTATTTTGCAGTTGGGCTAAAGATGAAAAAGCACTTATTTTTCAAAGGAAGCGTGCATAAAGTGAGTGAGGAAACATCATGGAAGAAGTAGACACTGATATCATGATTGCAGTTCAGAGAGATCCTGTGAAGCATTCGCTTATGTGCCTGCGCTCTTCTATGTGCAGAAGTTTGTTGCATTGCCAGTTCTGACGGAGCACTGAGAGGTCGTGTGCGAGAGAGAGAGTCAAACCTGGGTTTCATATTGTGACTGATGACATGTTTCAGAATGTGAAAATCCGCTTTTGACTCAACAGCAGTCTAAGAATAAGAAACGTACACTTCAATCAATGAACAGACGTTTATGTTTCTACAAACAGGCATTTTTTACCATAGAAAATGTATATATTTTGCAAAGTGGGTTAAAGACGTACAAATTAGGTGGCGAGTGTAGAGTTTACTTATATAGCACATTATTCGCTGTATACATCATCCTTTTTTCAGTAGTGAGCATAAATATCTCAGCATATAAAATATTAGCGATGTTGTGTTCAGTCTTTGATATCATTGAGCATATGATATTAGTGCTTTCCAATATGATGTCCAGATTTAATTCTATGATAAGTGGGAGTAATTATGTGGCATGGGTATGTTTGTATATGAGATGATGAACACACGTTGGTAATGGTGGATAATGTCCCCAAAGGTCCTGTATAGAGGTCTTTGGATACTATATTTTTATAGACTGGGTCACACAAAAGGTTGCAGAAATATATATTCGTTGCTAACTCTCCATTTCTTTGTTTTAGTTTAATAGGTTAAGAATGGCGTGTGAATGAAATTCGCTGTCAATTACAATGCCACGTTCTACTGCTTTCGACATTTCCTTTTCATCAGCTTGGGGCTGATTCATGGAATTATTTGCGCCGAAAAACGAGGATTTGTCCGCCATTCTGCCCGCAAATCCCCATTTGTTAAACAGGGATTTGCGGGCAGAATGGCGCACAAATCCCAGTTTTTTGAGACGCACAAATGGGAACTCACTTTACAGAACAAAACAAGATTATTGCAGCTATAAAACAAGTTGTTTCAGTTCAATGATCTAAGTATAGACACAGATGCCTTGCAATGTGACACAAGAAGCATTCATTCATAAACATAAATACATGGAGTGCATTCCTGGCATAGAGCGTCAAGAAAGCACGCAGGCGGCAAAAGTGTATGGTATAAGAACCTTTAACATAACATACACCACAAGGACTTGCTGAAAGGAAGAGCACCCTTGTCAAATTGGAGAAATTCGGTATCATGCGTTATAAGCGAATCTAACATAGACTGATTCTCTAATTTCTGAATTGACTTAGCATACTTAAACAACACATAAAATAAATAAGCGCACGCACACCAGTGTTGTTTTTCACGCTTCAAATGTACTAAGGGATCTATGTTGATTAAACGAAAAAATAAACTAGTTGTATGCTCGTTTCATGCCAGACTCATCCCTCAATAAGCGTGACATCTGCTTCAGTCTGTCTGCCTCTTTGATTCCTGTTTTTAGACGCTGAAAATAACTAATCCAGTTTCCGAGTATCCTGGGGCACAAAACTGCTCATTTTCTTTCCCCATTGCTCAGAGCTTGCTTACTGATAACCCGACCTCCACAAACATCAATATCAATTAAATGTCCATTCACAGTAAAGCAACTGCAAACAGAATCGCTCACCTTGTAGTTGCACGGCACGTCCATTTTTTTAGTTCAGGTCTACTTAGTCTGGCTCCACCATGGCTGGCATTTCATGTCAGATGCTCCCCTGAGAAGAAGGATGTCAGTAATATTACCAGATAAAAAGTAGCCACATAAATACACAAATACTGAAATGATTGTTCTCAGGTAATTATGTGACTGCCCTTTAAGCTTCAGTAGTTCTCTCCCAGTTAAATGCATCTAATATTTGACTGGTAAATCATCATTTGTGAACTTATAGCAAATCCATAGTAACATCATTGTGTCGGCCATAGTGTGGGGTGTAGTACAAAGGTTTCACACCCAAGCCTGGAAATAAGCAAATATCCCAAGCAATCCAAATGTAACCTGATGTTTTGTATTGGAGGATCTAGGAGAGTAGACAAGGTACACTGAGGGAAACTTTGTAGAGCTGGTACATGAAATGCTCCCATATTTCATAACTTGTAATTACAAGGATGACTTTGGGATAAGTAAGACTCTCTCCCATGGGTTTTAAGTGATTTCAACTGATTTTAAATATCAGTGCCTACAAGATACCTACAAGGCACAAGCAGATAATACTATCGTTAACAGCGAATAGCCAACCAGGCACAATTTGGAAAATTGGCTCCCTGTCAGAGCATAGCTGTATATGCAACCAGGGTCAGTAAGTCGAGAGCAAGAGGGGGGGGGGGTCAAGGAAAGCAGGCACCTGAACAAAAGAGACAAAAGAGAGTGAAGAAATATGCAAAGGTGGGCAGAGAGGGAGAGGAATCCAAGATAAGGGAGACTTGTGTTCTGCCATAAGGTGCAGGCTTCAATGTTGTGAACATCTACGATGGAGAAGTACTCCCTATTAGGGAAAATTAACTAATAACAGCATAAATAAGAACAACTTGTGGATCCCCAACACAAAGGGAAGATAAAACCATATGGGGGTTGACTCCCCAATCCATTTGAATTTTCCACAGGAGCCAATACTCCAAAGGGAGCGTTTAGAAGTATGTAGCCTTAACACAGGTGTGAGTAAAAAGCTGGAGCAAATGGACGTCTTCCATATATTTCATTTTTTTCCGTGATTCTCTGAGGCTCTTTCAGCAGAAAGACATGCCTGACATTTTAACAGGCCAACAGATGTGGGCCAGTACGTTGAGGACATTGATGAATCTTTGCTTTATTTAAATATGGCTCAAATAGGTCTACAATAAGGTAGTTGATAGCGTTAGTATCGGGATGAAGCAACATTGGCCGATGGAAAGCCTCTCTTATAAGGAGAAAATCAGTGGGAGCATGATTTTGTATGGATGTTGGACTTCTATGAGGGGTCTAGGTAGCATAAGCAGAGGTACTTTCCTCTAGCTCGGAGGAGTGACGAGGAACGTTGAGTATTGAGCGCTGAGTGAGGAAAGGAGATCTGAGACTACCAAGGGAGCAGCGGGAGCGTGAGGAGCTGGTGAATTGAAGCAGAGCTAAGGTAACCAAGTCAGAGTTCAGCCGGATGGTTTGACATTGCACCGCTGGTAGTGCTAAGCAGCCTGTGTGCATCATTGTGTTGGAGGACACACTGTGGCTAACACAGCTTTGGCACAGACTCGTAGGGCCTCATTACGAGTCTGCAATGCTGGAATGCGGTGATTCCGTGTCGATGGTGACTCCACTTCCACAACCGCAAGGTTGCGGAAAGAAGGGCCGATTACGGCAGGTGGGTCACGCGCAACACACCGAGGCGGAAACAGAGTCACCACCGTCATGTAAACACCTACACACGCGGACTTAGCGCCACAGAAAACAGCACTAGAACCGTGTCCGCCCCTGCCAACACGGAAACACCGGAAGCAGAAATACCATGACCCCAGGGAAAAAAACGGAAACAGAGAGGCGGCCATTATATAAAGCACAAACCACTGCCATCCTCAGACACCAAAGGTCAGATCACCTCCCTGAGACTGAAAAACCATCCAACACCATCATGGCATCCAGGATACCAGCACGCAGACAGAGACAGCAGCGCTTCAGTGAGGCTGTGCTCACAGTACTGGTGGAGCACATTGTTGAGCATGCTGAAATGCTCTTTAGTGCAGATCAGGGAGGCGCTACTCAGCAACGCCGCAAGGAGGTGTGGGCAGAGGCAGCATGCAATTGCACAGCGGTTGGCGTGAACACACGCTCAGTGAAGGAGTGCCACAAGAGGTGGGATGACCTCCTGCTCCGGGTGCACAACCTCATCACAGCTGTTACGCTCACCTGGTTCCCACGGGGGCGTCGACCGGAACTGGGCCGCTGTTATTTCCATCAGCGTGACGTGTAGCGCCGAGATGACTGACTGGACTGGCCCGCTCAGCCTAGTTTGTCTGGCTCGCAAGAATATTCTTCTGCAAAGGAGAAGAGGAACTAACCACCCGTGGAATTGAGAGACAACCCACCTTCCCCACTCCCGTTGTCTTGCCACTGATCACTCTTGATGTCCCCTCCTTAGTTTCACCTGATGGTTTGGAAGGATGAGCTCTCCATCCTGCGTCGACCGCAGGGGCGCGTTGATGACCAGTTACTTCACTGGCGTAGAGGAATTGGTGAGTTCCAATATTTACTCTAAAGTCCAATTGTTCATAAGAGTTCAAATGTCTGCTCTTCACTCTGTCCGATTCCTTGCAGGTTGCCGATTAATCCACTCGAAGATTTCCAAATGGCACTCGGTAAGATTCAGGTAAGTCTATTGTGTTTTTCCCCTTAGGGGCCGGGGTACGGCGATGAAGCAGAGTTGACTGCGCCGACCCGAAATGAGGTGAGTACCTCCCGTGGTAAATCAGGTAAGTCCTTGGGGGTAGCTTGTATGGCCTTAGAGAGTCCCCTTGCTCACCTTGCTGTCTTTGTCTCCTTAGGTGTCGGAGGGCGGCCGCGAGATGGAGAGAGAGTGATGGAATGCTGAAGTACCGCCAAGCAGGTGAGTTCAGCGCGGCGCCGTAGAAATGCGAAGCGATGCTTCAAAGACTTCTGTCTTTCAGTTCCTTGGCGAAATGGATCAGGATTCAGGTAAGGATTTAAGTTAAAACTCAAGTTCTAATCTTTATCCTTTTTGTCTTGTTTCAGGAGTCCCAGGACTGAAGCGGGCGGGGCTGAAGACTGGAGCTGCTGAAAACACGGTGAGCATTACGCTGCAGCAAGCAGAATAACGTAAATTCGTGTGGCTGTCCGGGCGTGGTTTAAATAGCCTTGGAAGAAGATCCACGTAAGTATTCTTCCACAGCCCCACCCAAGTAACAAAATAGTCCCTTCAGTAAAATAGTCCCTCCTAAGCCTCATTTGGCTTGAGTCTTCATGCAGCGTGGTCTGCTTCAGGTAAGTTATCAATAATGAGGCTGGCACCCATGGCGCCAGGACTGACTTTATCTTTATGAGCCTGGCGCCAGAGGCGCCAGGACTGTACCCAAACAGACCCTAACTGGGGCTTTTGGGCATGCTCCAAGTGGCATGATGCCTGCTTCCGGGGCTGCTGGGCCTGGTCTGGTCTTCCGGGGGCAGGCATCATGACAGCACTCCCCCTCAAGGCCCCTCCTAAAGTCGTTCTCCCCCTTGGCCATGGTTTGTCTGGAAATTCCTTATGGAACCTCTTCACTAAACGAGGTGCATGCACGTGGTCACTAGGTTCCCAAGACCTTTCCTGTGGACCATAACCTTTCCAGTCAATTAGGTAAAAGAGTTTTGATCTCACTCTTTTTGAGTCCAAAATATTCTTGACTTCGAACTCGGGCTCCCCGTCTATGAGGATAGGTTCAGGTGGAGTGGTTAGCCTTGTTCCTGGTTGCACTGGCTTCAAAAGAGACACGTGGAAAACGGGATGGATGAGCAGGTAGGTCCAACTTGACGGCCACTGGGTTAATAATTGCCTTGACAGAAAAAGGTCCCAAATACCTGGGGTTAAAGGTCCGAGTCCCCTTGAGTGGTAAGTGCTTAGTGGATAACCATACTTGGTCCCCTATTTGGTATTGAGGAGCTTCACTTCTGTGCTGATTTGCATCCTTTTTGTATTTTTTCCTTAGCCTTTTGCAAATGGATGGTTGCTTCTTTAAAGGCTTGTGTAATAACAGCGTGGAGATGGTCCACTGAGGGCATCTCTAAATGCTGGGGTGATTCCAAATCCGAGGTTCGAGGATGGTGCCCATAGTTGGTAAAAAAAGGACTTTGTCCAGTTCCTGAGTGTACAAAATTATTGTATGCATAGTCTGCGATCCACAGAATGTCTTTCCAATTCCCCTCAGACTGATGTAGCATACAACGGAGGTACTGTTCAAGAGTCTGGTTGGTCCTCTCCGTTTGACCGTCGGTCTGAGGGTGGTGACTGGTCGAAAGCCTAACATCAATGTGTGCCAGTTGGCAGCATTTCCTCCAAAAATGTGAAATGAATTGACTGCCCCGATCTGAAATTAACACTGAAGGAAAGCCATGCAGGCGGACAACATTTTCAAGGAATTCCTTGGCCAGGATTGAAGCTGAAGGTATCCCTTTTAAAGGAATGAAGTGGGCCATTTTAGAAAAAAGATCTACAATAACTAGAATGGTATTGTAACCTTGGTACGGGGGTAAATCCGTGTTGAAGTTTAATGACAAGTGATCCCAAGGGGTAGGTGGTATGTCTAATGGTTGTAATAATCCAGCAGGTTTTTTCTTTTGCCCTTTATTTTGTGCGCAAATGCCACAAGACATGACAAATGACTTGACATCCTTTCGCCAGGTAGGCCACCAAAATTGCTTCCTAATTTTAGCTTCGGTTTTTGCAATACCCGGATGCCCTTCTATTAAGGTGTCATGGTAATGGGAAATGACAAATTCCTGTAGTTCCTTTTGCGGTAAAAATAGCCGGCCTTGGTACTAAGGTAAATCATCGATGACAGAGTACTCTGGACCTTTCTTTGCCCAGTCTTGTAGGGCAACAGAATCAAAGAGTTGGTGGATCTTGTTTTGAATGTTTTCCAGTGTCTGTATGGATGTCAGGCCAAGGATTCTCTGTTCCGGAATTATGGGCACGGGTTCTAAAGTTATTTCTGCTTCTCCCATTCGAATCCGGGACAAGGCGTCTGCTTTACCATTCTTACAACCTGGCCGATAGGTTATTACAAAATCAAACTCGGCGAAGAACAATGCCCAACGGAGTTGGCGCGAAGATTGGGCTTTGGCTGTCTTTAGGTATTGTAAGTTGCGGTGATCGGTGATGACCGTGATGGTATGTCTGGCACCCAGTAGATAGTGCCGCCAAGCCTTGAAGGCGGACTTGTTGGCCAGCAGCTCCTTGTTGGTTATGGCATAGTTTAATTCGGGGGCTGAACATTTTCTTGACCAAAACGCCACTGGGTGAAGCTGGTTAGTTTCGGGATCCTTTTGGGAAAGGACTGCTCCCATGGCTGAACTGGATGCATCTGTTTCCACTATGTAGGGAAGCTCGGGGCGCGGGTGTCTTAATATGGGAGCAGATGTGAATTTAGCTTTTAACTCCTGGAAGGCGTTCTCGGCTTCCTCTGTCCACAAAAAGCGTTTGTTTTTTTCGCAATAGCGTTGTGATGGGATGTACAATGTGCAAGAAGTCCGGGATAAACCTGCGGTAGAAATTGGCAAAGCCAAGCATGCTTTGAACTCCTTTGATTGAACTTGGCAAAGGCCAATTAAGAATGGCATCCACTTTTCGTGTATCCATCTGGATTCCTCTCGGGGTCAGAATAAATCCAAGGAATTCCACTTCCGTAGTGTGGAAGATGCATTTTTCCAGTTTAGCATATAATTTATGCTGGCGTAACTTCTCTAGGACTGCTCGGACGTGTTTTACATGCTCAGATTCTGATAAAGAGTATACTAAGATGTTGTCGATGTAAACAACCACACAAACGTCGATAAGCTCTCGGAGGACATCGTTCATGAAGAACTGGAAGGCTGCTGGTGCATTGCATAGTCCGAAGGGCATCACCTGCTACTCAAATAGTCCGTACTTGGTGCGAAAAGCAGTTTTCCATTCGTCACCCTCTTTGACACGTACCAGATGATATGCCCCCCGAAGGTCTAGTTTCGTGTATATGCAAGCGTCCTTCACCTGGTCTAGTAGTTCTGGGATCAAAGGCAGTGGGTATCGATTCTTGATGGTTATCTGATTCAGTGCGTGGTAGTCTATACATGTTCTAAGGTCGCCTTCCTTTTTCGGTACGAAGAACAAAGCTGAAGATGCAGGGGATTTGGAAGGGCGAATGAAGCCATTAGCAAGGTACTGGTCTAGGTACTGGCGCAAATGAAGATTTTCGGGTTCCGTAAGGGCATAGATTCTGCTGCAAGGTGGTTGTGCTCCAGGTACAAGATCTATTTGACAATCATACGATCTGTGAGGTGGTAAGGTGTTTGCCTGTTCCTTTTGGAAGACATCCTGAAAGTCTTGGTATTCAACAGGTAATTGCATGGCTACTGGAATTACTGGGGCCAGGACTGAGTTTGAGTTTTCCTTGGGTAGCAGGTGTGAGCACATTCTGGGAAGGTTAGTCTCTTCTCTCGCCAATCAATACAGGGATTGTGTTTTTCCAACCAAGGTATCCCCAGTATCAGCTGAAACGGTGGGGCCTTGATTAAGTCAAACATCATAGCCTCTCGATGCCCATCTTGACTCAGCAATGTCATCTCTGCAGTGGAATGAGTTACGGGTCAAGAGGCAATTTCCGTTCCATCTACAGTGGTGACAACATTGGCTGTGGTCTTGCGGGTGAGAGATAGATTCATCCTGGTAGCCAATTCCCAGTCCAAGTAATTTCCTATGGCGTCTACGTACGCCTTTACCGCGTGCATGCGTGATGGCTGCTCTGGATCTACAAGGACCATGGGTATGGTGAAATGTGAGGTCAGAGTGTCCTTCTTTAAGCTCGGCAAGCGGACCTCTACCCTTGCCGGGCGTGGTCGTTTCCCGAGTCAGATTTCACATGGTTTTCGTCTGCTGCTCCTATAACTTTCTTGGGTGGTTTTACAGGGCAGTTCTGAAGAAAATGACCAGTAGTTCCGCAATATAAACATAATTGCAGTTGCCGTCTTCTATTTCTCTCCTTTTGGGTTAGGGGTCCTTTAACCCCCCCGATTTGCATTGGTTCTGAGACATCTACTCCCTTGGAGCTTAGGTGGGTTTTAACCAACACCCTGTTCTCAAACTTGGTTCGGTCAGCCTTCCTGGTTTGAAGTCTGTGATTGAGCTGGACCACTAGATCTATATATTCAGCACAGTCTTGAGGCGGGTTCACGATTTGGGCCAAAACATCTTTGAGTTCTCCTCGAAGTCCCAATGGAATAATGTGATTCGCTTGGAATCAGGCCATTCGGTTTCCACTAGTAATCTATTGAAATTTGCAATGTAAGATAAAAGATCCTGGTTACCTTGACGTAGGGATAAAAGTTAGTTGTCCAAAGATATGCAGTTGTAGCAGCCCACTTACACAGGTCTTTGGCCTGGGCACTCAACACACTTCAACATCGCATATGCATTGGCAGTTGTACTCACCCAATAGCCACGTGCTTTGTCCAGCGTAGCGTTCCATGTAGCATGGCGATGTGGAATTCTGCAGGACCATTGAGTCATGTGTTAACCCCGGAAAACGTGCGCAGCAATGTGTAATCAGCAGTCCGGCATCACATACCATCTGTACATTCAGTGAGTGGTACTGTTTCCTGTTGTGGTACACCATCTCCATTGAACGTGGTACTGTCAGCTCTATGTGGGTGCAGTCTAATGCACCTATGCAATTTGGCATGGCTGCAATGGCATGGAATGCCAACTTGGTTGCAATGACCTCTGCAAGTGTACGGGTAGGGCGATGTGTTCCGACACATGGCGCAGCAGAGCGTCCAGTACCTGTCCCAATATTTTTGAAAAACAGGTTTGTGAGAGCCCGTGCAGCTCACCAACTGTGTGCTGATAAGTTCCGGTGCCTTGCAAATGCAGTACTGACACCACCTTCAGGAGGGGGGGTTGCGGTCGAGATGGCAATGTGGCTGCTGATGTCGTCCTCAATCATGGCGGTGATGTACATGATTGTTGGACGGTCCAGACGGTATAATGTGTGGATCTGTCCTGGGGTCAGGTTCCAGGGTGAGGCCCTGATGTGGGGTATTGCAGGCTGCCTGCGGGGTCGTGCCGGCTGCGCAATTGGGTTTGGCATGGGTGCAGGGTTTGCTAACTGACACCTGCGCCTCCTCCGCCTCCGCCTCATCCTCCTCAGCACCATTGCTGCCACCATGTGCACTGCTGCCTGTAGATTCAATAGTCCCAGTACCAATGCTGCTGCTGCTGCTGCCTGCATTGTTGTGTTTGGCAGGGACGAGGCAGGGAGGGGGGAACAAGGGGAAGACAGACAACGATCCTACTAGGCCAGGTGTCATTCAGATCGTGCACGTGCAGGGGTAGGGGGAAGGGAAAAAGTGCTTGGGGAAGGGGAGGGGGGGAAGTGCAGTACAAGAAAGTAGAATAAAATAAATAAATAGGGCCAGCTGGTGGCAAGTGCAAGACAAGTGCTGGGAAGGGGGGACTGTAGGGGTACAGAGACAGTCCCGCAGTGCAGGGGTTGCCAGGGAGGCAGTGCAAGTGGAGAGTGGCTGGGCCCAGGACCGAGGTCGGTGAGAGAGGCCCAGTTGCAGATTCAGTGCAGTTTCAGTGAAGAATTTAGCAGGGGAGAGGGAGAGAGAAAGCAGAAGCAAAGAGGAAGGTTTTGAGGTGCTTCCGGAACCGGAGATGGTTCTCCTCAAGTTTCAGGGAGGCAGGAAGGCTGTTCCAGAGGGAGGCCCCTGCCACGGAGAGAGATCTACCCCCAGCTCGTTGCTTCGAGAAGCGGCTGACCCTGAGGGAGTTGGAGGCGGATGAGCGAAGGGCTCGGGAAGGAAGATATTTAGGAAGAGAGAGTTGAAGGTATTTAGGCCCTAGGCCCCAGAAGGCCTTGTGGACAATGCAGAGGGTTTTGAACTTTATCCTCGCAGCCACTGGGAGCCAATGTAGAGATTTCAGTCCTGGAGAGATACGGTCCCTGGGCTTGAGGCCAAGGACAAGTCTCGCAGTTCTGTTCTGGATGAGTTGCAGAGGACGGAGAGTGGAGGCAGGCAGATTAAGGTAGAGGCTGTTACAGTAGTCTAGCTTCGAGAGAACCAGGGCTCGGGAGACAGTGAGCTTCTGGGGGAAGGAGAGGAAGGGAAGAATACCTCTGAGGAGATGCAGTTGGTAGTGTGATTTCTTAGAGACGTCAGATATATGAGGAGAGAAGGAGAGTGTGGAGTCGAAGATGACCCCAAGGTTTTTTGCCTTGCAGGTAGGAGCAGGAAGAGGGCCAAGAGAGGCCGGCCAGAGAGCTGCAGGGAAGGAGGGAGTGGGTGTGCCGATGAGTAGAATCTCAGTCTTACTGGCATTGAGGCAGAGGTCATTGGTGGCACACCATTCCTGGATAGCAGACAGACAGTCAGAGCTGAGGGAAGGAGAGGAGGAGGCTGAGGGTAGCCTGAAAATGAGCTGGGTATCGCCTGCATAGCACTGGAAGTTGGGGCAGAGAGCGGCGATGTGGTGGGCAAGGAGTGCCAGATACTGGTTGAAAAGCCAGGGAGAGAGATTTGATCCCTGGGGGACACCACAGGTGGAGAAAAAGATGTCAGAGAGGAAAGACCCCAGTCGAACCTGGGAGGGTCGATTGGAAAGGAAAGAGGTCAGCCACGCCAGAGCCTGACCAGTGATACCCAGGTTATCACGGAGACGGTTGAGCAGGATGGCATGGTTGACAGTGTCAAAGGCAGAAGAGAGATCTAGCAGAATGAGAACACACGGAGTGTTGGAGTCGAGGTTCAAGAGCAGGTCCTCACGGATGTTCAGGAGAGCGGTTTCCGTGCTTCTGAAGCCAGATTGATGGTCATGAAGACTACCAACAGATTCAGCATGGAGATTAAGCTGGGAGATGGCCAGTTTCTCCAGGAGCTTGCCCAGGAAGGGAGTGATGGAGATTGGGTGATAGTTAGCCGGGCAGGAGGGGTCGGAAGTGGGTTTCTTAAGAAGAGGGTGCACAAGGGAGTGCTTAAGGGGGGATGGGAAGAATCCAGAGGCGAAGGAGTGGTTGCAAAAGTCAGCCAGGCTAGGAGCCAGAGAGTCAATGTGGTCCTTGATAGTTTGGGAGGAACAGGGGTGAACCTGTTTAGACAAGACTTTCATAGATCGGACTTGTCTGGAAACCTCGTCAGCAGAAAGAAGGGGAAAGGCAGAGAATGAGGGAGGAGGGGTGGCTGCAGAAGGGCCAGAGGAAGAGCCGGGAAGAGAGGGAGGGAGGTGATAGGAGGAGAGTGAGGACAGGATGTCCTGAGTTTTAGAGATGAAGTGAGAGGCCAGTGCCGTGCAGAGGGCCTGGGAGGGGACAGGAGAGGTAGAGACTGCATCAGGGTTGGCAAGCTCCTTGCAGATTTTAAAGAGTTCGGCGAGTTGTTAGATGACGCAGGATTGTGGGCTTGGATAAGGGCTCTCTTCTTGGTGAGAACGGAGAGACGGTATTGCCTTTGGAGTAGGCGGCAGGCCAGTTTGTCAGAGGATGAACATAAAGCACGCCATTTCCTCTTTGCCACCCTGCACTTGCGTTTTAGGGTGACGAGATCCGAGTCATACCAGGAGTTACATTTGGCTTTGGGCTTCAGGCGGATTCTCATGACGGGGGCAAGGATATCAAGAGTATCAGATACGGCAGAGTGGAGCATGGAGAGGGTTGTGTCAGGGTGGGATTCAGCTGAAGGGGGGGGCGAGAAGGTGGCAGCGAAAGCCTCAACTGACACGCGCTTCATGGGTCGGATGACCGAGAAGGTGTGTGGCAGTGATGAGGGTGGCTTTGCCTGTGGGGTAGGGAGGGTGAGGTGGGAGGATAGGAGAAAGTGATCACTCCAGGAGAGAGGAGTGGAGAGAGGGACGGAGAGGGGAAGGTCAGAAGCATCAAGAGTGTGCCCTGCAGAATGAATAGGCCCAGACGGGAGAATAGAGAGTGAGAGAGAGTCACAGAGGTCACGAAAGAGTCCAGTGGGGGGACAGGAGGCATCCAAGTGGATGTTGAAGTCACCAAGAAAGAGGAGTTGAGTGGTTGAGGACAGGAGTGAGGAGGAGAGGTCTGCCCACTCAGAGAGGAAGGAGGAGATTTGACCAGGTGGCCGATAAATAGTAGCCACGGTAAGGGAATGGCTAGGAGAGAGAAAGAGTCGGCAGACAAGACATTCAAAGGAGGATTAGGTCTGCGTAGGAGTGACAGTGGCAGGAATCCACCCAGGGAAGATAAGGGCTACACCCCGCCTGCATGGTTGGGCCTGGGCATGGAGAGCATCTTGTAACCGTCAGATAGGAGTGTGTCAAAACTGGTGACAGAGCTGGCCGTGAACCATGTCTCGGTGAGACCAAGGACGTCAAGGTCCAGTTCCTCAAGAAGGCGACAGATATCAGAGGAATGCTTGATGGCAGAGCGAGAGTTAAGAGTGGCAATGTGGAGAAGGTTGCCATCCTTGAAGGACTTCCGGGGAGAGGTACAGATCAGAGGTACGCCCTGCGGAGGTGTAGAAGAGGGAGGTGAAGAAGGAGCACGAGAGGGGGCAGGGAGGGAGGGTAGAGGCAAGGTAGCCGAGGACAGAGGAGGGGGGACAGCAGGAGAGGAAAGGAAGTTGATGAGGCGTGGGAAGCGTCTATCAAAGAGGTGAAGGTTGGCCTGAGGGCCTTGGACCAAGATGGTCCCATTAGCGTAGACATTAATGATGGGCTTAGAGGAGTGGAAGGAGGCCAAGAAGACATCCCAACGGGTGCCACCATTAATGGGAGAAGAGGAGAAAGGAGAGAGCACAGAGACCATATGAAGGGTCCATAGGTCAGGCGAAGGCACGAAAAAGAGGATGTCAGTGAGAGTTTCCTTGGAGCAGCCACTAGTGTAGGTGTCAGCAATAGGGAGGCCTAGGTTGGAGACCAGGATGTCCTTTTTAAACTTCTTCCTACCAGATTTAGTGAGGAGAGCCGGATAGTCAATAGAGAAGCAGTTAGAGAAGATAAGCGAGATAGAGAGCACCATGGAGTAGGAGGGAGTGGGGGGGAGACAGACGATACGAGAGCACGCAGGCAGGAAGTGAGCGGCAAGCCCAAGTTTACCACAATTCAGAACAGTAAATGCGTATTAGGTACAGAGGCCACCTAAGTTTGAGAATCCTGCGAGGGGAGAAAAAAACCCTAGTTTTCCACAACTGTGGAACACAGTGAGGTGAAGACACCATGTGAATGAAGTGAACAGGTGTAGGTGGGGTGGGTTGGGTGAAGGTGGAGATAACAAGTGGAACTGGCGCCTGGCGTCCCCTGCGGACACCTGCAGACACAGAGGGAGCCGAAGCTGTAGGAGCTGCCCTTTGGCTGAGGGGCCCTTAGCCGTGGGGGCTGCCCAGGAGGGTCAGTAGATAAGGGGGGGGCAGGCAGGGAGGCGGGCTGGAGGAGGGCACCAGGAAGAGGCTGCAAGGGGAGGGGGGAGGGAGAAAGCACACAAACCACACGCTCGGAGCGCGAACAAAGTGAAAAGAAAACAAAAACAACGGCAACAAAATAATCTCACTTCTGGCCAAGATGGAACCGGTAGGATTTCAATCCTGAAACTGGGCTGCCCGGTGAGCTGCTCTCACCTCTGGAACTGCGCTAACATCATGTTCGTGGTGGCGTCGATACCGCCTCCGTGGCCATAGTTTTTTCGCCATTTTTATGGCGGTGTTTCCATGTCTGTGGTACTCATGATGCCCATGGTGTTTCGTGTTGCTGGTAATTGGGTGGTTTTGCCGCCGTCGCATTCTACCGATCCCTTAACTCCGCGTTGGCGGATTGTGGTGGTGGTTTTTCTGGGTCTGTGGGTCGTTATTGCACAGTCACGGAAACAACGGCGGTATGGTTTTACCGATGGTGTTAAGTCCGGGTCGGCGGACTCGTAATGAGGCCTGAAGTCTCGTAGCCCTCCTGGTGATCCTCTATAGAAGTGACTTGGATTTGACTTGGATTCGATTGACTGAAGTGTCACTCCTGTGCTCTGAAACTTATTGGTGCACAAAGAACACTCTAAATAGGCAGAGAGTGAGACAAGTGTTTCGTGTTTTGGAGACCCTGCAAGGAGCTGCTTCCAGTCTTTCCTCCCTTTCACTTTCCTTTCCAGATTACTGGCTGTGGGAAACCCTCAAATACACTGGCCTCATTATGAGTTTGCTGGTACAGTACCAATGGTACCGATAAGCTTGCCAGACTGTTGTTACCATACCGGCAAACTACTAGTTCTGCTCGCGGATGCCTTTGCAGCCACCAGGTCTGACCTGGTGGCCACACCGGCACCCGCAAGCATAACATGATGGTAGTACCGGTACCGTTATGAACGGTAACGGTACTACCACCCTCCGCATTCCCATTGAGATCTATAGGGCTCAATTAGCAATGGTGGAATATTTTTTCCGGCTCCCAGAAAAGGGCAATTACCCAGTCCGTCAAGGTCGTAATGGTCCGCTGCTCTGACGCGTAGCATCGCTGAGAGCGGGACACGTGTTTTGTGTGTTCAGTGCGGACAGGAGGGAAAAGATTTTGCGCTGCCCTGAACTGCACGGTAAGCCCCATTCTTTCCTTTTAATTTTAATATCCAACATCTATTATTGTTACTTGAATCGTACTGAGAGCATCACGTGCCTTTGGGAATGTGGGAACAACCGCTTGCGAAACTGCATCAGCTCGCTTAGTACTTTGGATCATATTAACGTCCTTTTTCATACACATTGGTCCTTCTGACTTGTCCGGTCAGCATCACACAAAATTAGGAAAGGCCTTGGGGGAGAGGGTGGCTGATCTCCCCTTGCCCCTGCCCACTCGAAGACAAACCAAATGTTCAGCAGAGGCCAAAAGCCTACTTAAACACACGCCTTTCATAACGTTAATCAAGCAATGACCAAAACAAACCCAAAACTTTTCTCGTCCTTTAAATACAAAGATCTTAAGGACGCTTTAACATGCAAGAAAACAAAACTGAGGGTACAGAATGCAGAGGACTGGCGAAAGCCCTGAAAAGGAAAACATCACTGTTAACTTTAGCCTCCTGCATACTCCCAGAAAAATGCTCCAAACCTAATAGGGGAGGGATTGAACAATTCATGACGCAACACTAGTTCCCCAAACATAAAACTAAGAAATTATCTACGCTAGATCTAACTGATGCAGAAATGCTAGAAATCAAAAACTCTGAAATAACTGAAATACAATGTGCGAAAACCATATCCAAAGCCTTGGACTTGCCAATACACTCAGCTAAAGTGGAAACCCTAAGATCTGCTCCTATTGAGAACCCTCCGTTTAACCTGGAAACAAAGGCGTCCTCAACTCAAGAACTAGAGGTTGGAATTAAACCTGACCGATGCTTATCCCCTGCAGTGACTAACTGGCAAATGATATTGCATATATCAAAGGACTGCTTGGAATTATATCACTCAGATCTAAAGAGGAAGCCAGAGACTCACTGCTGGTAACACAGGAGGCTAATGAGTTACTGAGAACTCATTGTCGCCCACAGGAAGGAAAAATATGGGAAGAAGAAAAGATATCCCATATTAGTCTGGCCAAAAACACACACCAAGATGATATCCAGATCTCTTCCCTAAATACTAAGC
This sequence comes from Ambystoma mexicanum, assembly GCF_040938575.1. Lineage (NCBI taxonomy): Eukaryota > Metazoa > Chordata > Amphibia > Caudata > Ambystomatidae > Ambystoma > Ambystoma mexicanum. The sequence continues at coordinate 912,725,926 of NC_090937.1, read as the reverse complement.
ATAGTCAGATCAACAGAGAACAAATAGAGGTGGAAAGAACTAGATCATCTTCTTCACCCATTATGCTTGATGACTCTGGGCCTCATTACAATAGTGCCGGTCTGGAAACAATGGTGCTGGTAAGCCTACCAGTAGCATACCAGGACTGGCACACTTTAACTCTGCAGGCTGGTGCCGTCCCTCCTGCTAGGGTCAGACATGCTGGGCGGGACGGCACCAGCTCGCAGAGTTTTCACAGAAGCACCGGCACCATTGTTAACGGTGCCGGTGCTCCCGTGTCCCCATTCCCATGGAGTCCTAAGGGACTTTCCGGCCACCAGACCCGGAATAGACCGGTGGCACCGGGAAGTCAGGTGCCTGTAATTTGTTTTGGGTCTGGGGGCAACCCACTGGTTTAACTGGCAGGGTTACCCCCAGACCCGTAATGAGACCCTCTGTCTTTTCTCCAAAATCTTGCCAGAACCTTCCCGGCCTCCTTTCATTGACAATCATCAACACCTAGAATAGTCTTATGTCAGCGCTGACAATATCCCCTGCCCCTTTTCTGAAAATGTACAAAGCTATGCATGAGAGTTTCAAATAGCAGGCCTCCCTCTTGGCAATAATTAACTCTAAAATAATTTATATAGAGGCATTAATCTTGTCACTTCAGGCAAGGGTGGACCAAGAAAAAGCAGCCTCCAGTCAAATCCAAAAACTCATGCAATGAACACTTGAAGTGGAAAGACAGGAAAAGATGATTTTAGCATCTTTGATGGAACTCATATATGAGAAAAAGAGAAAATCAATGCAGGCCTCTCACACAGCATCTGTGCAACATCACGATACATCCTTGAACCTGGCTAATGATCAACTACCAAGAAATTATATATCCCGAAAGCCTCATACCAAGGATAACACTCAAGAAATGTGCAAGTCTGAAATCCTGGTCAAGGGGCTGATTGAAAGAAATTATATATCCTTGAACGTTAATACAAATGACAAACCAGACATGGCAACTGCCAATAACGATGGTAAAAGTGAAAAAGCACAAGAAAAGAGGCCTTATATTGATCTCATATCCAAAAAGAACTGGAGGGACATCGCAAAACATTTCCCCTACATCAATTGAGACCAAAACCAATTCTACTCAAAACCTGCCTAATACTTTGAAAGGCCAACCCTTCCAAATATTCAACCAGCACCAAAAAAAAAGAAAATTGAATGCTGCAAAAAATGTCTTGACACATATTAAATTCCTGCTGATGATAGAGTCAAAAAGCAGAGCACTGCCCCCATCATCTGCCATTAAAACTAGGAAACTTATTTACCAACATCATGATGAGTCCACCCAAAATCCTATATGGGAATAGAAAACTCATATTTTAACCATTGATGAGTTGTATTTGTTGGACCTTTCGACTAACTTTATTGAGGAAGAAGAGCCAGTGGATAGCCGCGGCTCAGCAAGATTTCAAAGGGACACAACGGAATATATAGCAGAACCATGGAAAATCTGCCAATGGGATAACCCAAGAATAACCCCACAACAAGAGTCTAATTGTTTAATAGATCAAAGACTGACTCTAAACACTTTCCAATATTCAAGGAAAACAGAGAGCGCATCAAATTTTTGAACTCTGGAGCAGAAAAGAGCTTATATCCATAAAATCAACAAGGACATAAAGGATAGGAGTGTAAAATCTGTGGTAGCCACTAAATGGGGTGATAGAAATATATCCGAAAGTAGGAGTTTTGATAAAGGGGATACAAGCCTGTCAAGAGAGATGAAGCATTACAAAGCCAGGAAGAACAAGGCTGATAACACAGTTGTACTGCAATGTCTCTTTCCTGGGGACAATATGCTTATCCTTAACCACCTGAACGTGATGAACCTCTTTCAACATATTCCCCCACTAAGGTTAATCAAATCATATGATATAGAAATTGTGGATTTCCCTAGAGAATCTGTTCAGGATCGTGTGATCCTATACCTCCATTCACGGACGACAAAAGCAACTTTATTGGAGCTGGCCCACTTACTGCAATGAGTGGGCTTCGAACTATTTGACTACTTTAACAATATAAAAGAACCACAAAAATACAGCCCAGAGAATTCAACCTCTAGATCAATACCTGTTCAATATTCTGTCAAATTGCTTAACCCTAAAAAAAGGTACATCTAATGATCTATCAGAGAATGAAAATGATGACCAGGGAAACATCAGCAATCTGCAAACCTTTACCAAGAAGCCTCAAAAGGGAGATCTTATAGTATTATTCAAAACAACAAATAAAAATGGATTTACAGATCATCAAGTGAGGCAAAGGGAGCTTAAAGCCTACACTGAAGAACTAACTGTAATAAATTAGGACATTACTATGGCCCTACATAGGCATATCTGCTAACAATGACATAAGTCATGGACATTCGGATATTGGAACACCAGAGGCCACAGACACTTGTTGAAGGATAAGGACATTACAAAGGGAAACATAAATGTAATATGCTTCCACGAAACATGGCTGAAACTTCCTCTAAACCTAGTTGGCTATTCTTCCTATCTTAACTCAGCCTATGGTGATGGGAAAGGCAGACCCGCTGCTGGCCTGCTTACCCTAATTAATAATGGAGTTGGCATTGAACCATCTAGGGTTTCTAACCCTAATTCCTTTGTACAAATGATGTATGTGACTCTGAAAACTGATGCATGTACCAACATGGGGCCTAATAATAAATGTCTATTGGAATCCTGTGATGATAAAAGCTGCTCCTCCTTTGCACTTGATATCCGAAGCAATAGACCTCTTCACCAGAACATACGCAGATAGATTCATCATATTGGGAGGAGACCTAAATATCCACTGTATCGATGAAAAAAGGAAACATAATCGATGAAGAAGAGGAGTACACCACAGAACGTTTGCAACGTGTGGCAACATGGCTCGGGATAATGTATTTCAAAGACCTTTTTCTCCTGAATGGCCAAGCGAAAGGAGGCCAACCACCAAAAGTGACATTGTCAAACCATTTCCATTCATCATACTTGGACTATATATTTGTCTTGTCAGACATACTAGGAGACATAAACAAGCTGGAGATCAATAACAAAGAATCTAGCAAACATGCTTTCCTGAAGCTAACATGGAGTAGAATAAATCACAGCATAGAGGAGCGTTGGTGCCCAAAGATAGAGGCAATCAACTAAAAAACAAGGCTTAGATTACCACTCCCAAGAAATCTCTACAATCCTAGACAGCTTTACAAAACAATGGGAAGAAAGAACTGACATAAATTATGTCCCACTTTTGCTAGAATTCACCAGACCAGTTAAAATGAGACAAAATATCAACTCGCTCCATGTGAACGATGAAAAGATAAAACACGAAAAGGAAACACTAAACAAAGATCTGAGAACGATAAAAAAGATGGACAACACATCTCGATCCACTCTCTTGAAAAAGCAAAAAACAAGATATCGAAACTGACTGCGTTGGTAGAAGGCAACACTAACTTAAAAAGATGCAGAAACTATATATCCTTGAACGTTAATACAAATGACAAACCAGACATGGCAACTGCCGATAACGATGGTAAAAACGAAAAAGCACAAGAAAAGAGGCCTTATATCGATCTCACATCCCAAAAAACTGGAGGGGAATCTCGAACCATTTCCCCTGCATCAATTGAGACCAAAACTAATTCTACTCAAACCTGCCTAATACTTTGGAAGGCCAACCCTTCCAAACAAAATATCCACTTGCTCCATGTGAACGATGAAAAGATAAAACAAGAAAAGAAAACGCTAAACAAAGATCTGAGAGCGATAAAAAAGATGGACAACACATCTCAATCCACTCTCTTGAAAAAGCGAAAAACAAGATATTGAAACTGACTGCGTTGGTAGAAGGCAACACTAACTCAAAAAGATGCAGAAACCATGTTAAAGGTACTGGCTAACAAGAATTCAAGACAGGCATGGCAATGGCTAAATAATCTTACCACAGCTAACTGAGCCTCCCTAATGAAAGTGGTAACGGAAGAGGCCTGGTATAATTTTTATGGAGATCTATTCGCGATGGGATCCTGTGCTCCGAAAGAAGTAAAATAGGAGATGAATTATCCTTCGACCATCCCAATGGACAGGCTTGACCTGGAGATCCTTACAAAAAAAGACAGTACATTGAATGCATCTAGCCTGGATGACCTAACAAACTTGATGATATAAAAATCACAGAGAAGCATGGATCCCATTTATCTTCAATCTTTTTACTCAAGTTCAGAGATCGGGCAGCACCCCTTGAAGAAAGGAGACACAACAAACCCTGCAAACTATTGACTGATAGCCCTCCTTGATTTTCTGGGTATACTTTGTGTGTGCCTATTATTAAAACAATTGAGAAAGTGGATAGAGGATACCAATGCCTCTGATCCATGACAAACAGGGTTCATCCAAGGAGTAGGGAGGGAACTAAACCTGTTTACGATAAACCTCCTGAAGGCAAATGCTTTGAAAACGCAATTGTAAATATATCCTGCCTTTATCGACTTAAGAAAGGCGTTCAACATGGTTTCTAGGTCTCTATTATGGGAAAAAGTGGAGTCTGGGAAATGTCCTGATAATATACTGGCCCCCATCGTAGCCCTCTACTCCTCTACCAGAGTGCAAATCAGGCTGAATGATCAGGGCACCTTTACTACAAAAGAAATCTGCACACATCGAGATTAAACACAGGGATACCTTGGCACCCACCCTATTCAACATTTTTCTGCAAATCTAAAGAATAGTGGAAAACAGATAAATACTTTTCCACCGTACATTAACGGCCAAGCAATATAGTGTATTGTTTATACAGGTGATATCGGGCTTCAATGGGTACTAGCTGATCTCCAAAATATATGCAAAATAACGGATTGGAGATATATGTGGCTAAAACTAATATTCTAGTTTTTTCCTCCGCTCACTAAATCAACTTTAAATGGTTCCTGGGAAGTGAGATTCTTGGAATGCGTATAAACTCCAGCTCAGGGCCCAGGGCCGACTCATTTATAGAAAATACGGCACATGTTTCATCCTCCCAATAATTGCCTTTTACAGATCTCAGGTTCTGGCCTGTTTGACGTACAGAGCGGAGGCCTGTACATTCACCCCGTGGAAGATCAGGGGTATTCCGGGAGCCATTTCCTGGAGGAAAATACTGAGACTGCTGCAGAACGTTCTTTTCTACTGTTACAATGTTAGTTTGAATGCTTTTGCCATCTTCAGTTCACATTGCTCCCAAACCATGCTGTACCTGTGGGGGATAAGGACGGATCAGCTGTCTCATTGAGTAACATTTCTCATCTTTGCTATATTAGTGCAGGGGTTGGGCAGAAGCTATGGGTGGCGTATTCATCTGCCTCCCAACACTGCCCCCTCAGGTCGTCTGGACTCCAGGTCATATAGCAGCATTCCCCCTCAGGGTCACAGTATACGCAGTGCTCAGTGTAATTGTGGGGGACGTGAGCATAGGAGAATTTTGAACTGGGAGGTTCAATAAGACTCTCCACTATTTGGGTATGAGGAAAGTCATCCATTTGTGCATATTCATGCATTGGAGTATTCACGCTTATCACTATTGTCATTCCCACTGTCTTTTTGTCAGTCTCTCTACATTGGCCATTTACTATTCGTAGGACACAGACAGCTAATAGTACTAGCACCAGTATGACTGCTAGTATTTTGAAGGTGTTAGCCAACCAGGTGGGTATCCATGAGACCAGATAGTTAAACCAGTCATCATCCAGAATGCCTTCCACCTCTTCTACCATTTTCGTGTGCACTTCTTTCACTATGGCTGATGCCTCTGTGAGTGTCCCATTTTCCTCATAGTGGGCAGGTCTGCATGTGCAGCGAGATGGTCCAATTTCTGTACACATGCCACCTTGCATGGTCATAATAAGGTCAAAGACGTACCTGTTTTGGAGACTCATAAGCCTGGCTGCTCTCAGCTCTTCCATTATGGCCCTTCACACTTGCATTTATTGTTTGCATCAATTCCCACTGGATTATTTGCAAACATTCGGCATTCACAGATGCTTTCAACCCGGGAGTAAAGAAGGATGCAAAGAACATTTCTGTTCTACTGAACAATTTATGCTCATCTGTTATGGCGTCATATACATTTGCTACTTTCTCTGACGAATAATTATCCCTAATTGTGCGTTTAAGGGTGAGGGACCTCTTATTTCTTATGTTTGCATTGATTTGGGGGAAATCTCCAATCTGCAACTCACTCTGGAGCATTACTGGAGAAGGGGCATTTATTACCACTAAAGAGCAAACGCCTCCCTAGTTCAGAGAGAGCTGCATGTAAGCTCTGGAACCACAAGCCCAAAGTAGTCCATTACTACTGCCATTCCTATCGTCAGTCCAGGCACATTGAACATGTTTTTACACCATGTAGTTTCTCCTAGCTTTACTCTGCCTGCATTTCTTATGCAGAGTGAGGCCTTTTAAAGGGGAGTATTTGTAGTGGCCCTGCTTCATCTTCTACCAATGTTAGCATTCTAGTGTATTTTGTCCATGCTGTAAGACACTCCTCATTCCCTTTTTGCACAGCCACTAGTGGTTGCTCTAAAAGCACCTCTGCTTTACAGCTGATCAGTCCTTTGGCTTAGCCTTCTGTGGTGAATACCTGTCCTTTCATGTGCAACAGGCATCTCTACCAACATGCAGGTTTTTCTCTTCCTTGTTTATAAGTGCTGTTCAAATATTGGTGGTCTTCTGTCATTATTTCCCCTCTTCTCAGGCCTGACAATATATAAGATATTACCTCATGCTGTGTGTCACCATCGCTCATCACTGACATTTATAAAAGCTTCCTCATGTGGAGAATGTTCCTTTGTTACCCAGTGCATGGAGGCTCTTCTGTCCTGAAATTGCCCTCTGGTCTTGCATGCTGCAAAGTGTGTCAGGCAGTGTGCTATGTATGCAGGTACTTCAGTTGCAATGAATGTTCTGGCAGAACTCATAGCGTAGGGTATAAGGGAACACACAAAACAGCTGTCATCAGATGTGTCTCTCCCCACTTGTCTCATATGTTGATTCCACATATTACTGAGCAATATTATCAACATTACGTTCCATAAAGCGTTGATCATCAATTATACTTTTTATGCCCTCCTCCCTGGAGTGCTATGCTTGGGATATATCTCAGAGGGTTTCTCAGCTGGCATTACTATAGGTATTCTACTAGTGTTAACATTATGGAGAACATGAAAGGCTGGTCCTGCCTGGCTGTATGAGCTAGAGTAATGCACGGAAAACCAGTGAATTAAGTAGAGACACAAAAAGGAGAGAAATGTTACTCCTATCATGATTGCTGGGGTATAGGTGCATTATAAGTGCCATATCATATCATATCATATCATATTGTACCATATCATATCCACTTTTTTCAGATACCTTTGGGTACTGTGAGACACCTGAGGGTATTTTCACTCCTAAACCGCATGGATCCTCTTCTCGGGTGGCCAGGGAAAGGCCATCGCTCTTGGATCCCAACCCCGGGGTGGAGAAATGAGAGAGGACAAACAGGGTAGAGGGTCCTCGGATTTTGGGAGTGGGGTGCCCTTAAGTAATACATGGTAACCCCCCTTCCCTAATCGTGAACAACCTGAACCTTCCCCCAAACTTTATGGGGTATTGTAGGACCTCTCTCCTCATTTCCCCACATTTAACATCTGAAAGTACTAGGACGAGGAAGAGGAAACTAAGAGTGATGAACACTACACCTTTTCACACCTTAGGTACTGAGACAAGGAAGATGCATATAAAGTATAGTGAGAGTCAGGCATGTCCTCTTAAACAGGGTCAGGCAAATCTAATTAGATGTCCTCACCTGCAGCCTGTAAAGGGCTGCAGGTTACGGGCTGCAGGTGTATAAAGGGAAACCAGTGAAGAAACAAGGAGTGCAGGCAGCCGTGGTGGGGCCTGAAGTGTGACCAGGATGCCGGCAGATATCGCTGAGAGGTGGGAGCCTCCGTGGCAGAGTCAGAGCAGCTGGGAGCTGCTAATAAGCATCAGAGAAAGAAAGGATGCTGTCCGCATCCACCCTGAGGCAACAAAGTTGCACGCGCCCTACAGCAGTGAAAGTAGAAGTTTTAAACAACCTTACACTATGAATATTGAATGCTGAGCTGAATGAAAGTGTACAACAGTGATAAATCCAGTGGGTTAAATATGAAAGTGGCTGAAAATACAAAATGTACACTTATGTTGAATATTAATGAACTTTATAAGCAAAACCAAGAATCAATACAGACTAAAAAGAGAATACCCATATGAAAGCAACCAAGGAATTAATGTGAAGGAGTGCAAGCAAAGGTGGGCATGAACAGAATTACCACCAAATGAACTTTGTGAATAAATGCAGTGTGGCAAGGCCCAAGACTGGTAAAATATGTGGGATAAAGCCAAGAGGCCAACAAGAAGAATCTAAGGGAGTGTGCCTTTTCACACACAGGCAAATGCAGACAAACCTGTGTGGGTTGAAGAACCAAGAGGCCCTGGTTGCGCAACCTGTGATGGGTCGACCGTGTGGTCTGATAACTGCGCCTAGACCAGTGAGACCCACATTATAAAAGGTAAAGACACTGCAAAGCCTACCAAGAAGGAGAGTGAATCATCCATTGGTTTCAATGTTGAAGTCTTGGGGAAGGGAACCCTGAGATTTGATGAACTATAAATACCATCTTGAGGACAGGGCCTCAGGAACTCTTTTGTTTGAACTGCATTACTTTGAACTTTGGGAAGGGAGCCCAAAGGACTTTGTGGAACTCTTTCAACTTGCACAAGGTAAAATCCTGAAGACTTTTTTGTGGAACTTTCTTGAACTTGGGTCTATTATCTGTGTCTTATTTTATGATGTCTTCACAAATGGTGTCAGGAGTGGGACAAAGCTCACCTGATATTTGGGGGACACTGAAATTTGAAAAGCTAAGTGCCAGAGCATCAGACCACTCAGTAGCTAACAAGGGCTCTATTTGTTTTGATATCTGTAGCAGTAGGGATGAGACAATCCCTCCAGGGGAAAGAATATTGATACCCACAGATTTGATACTGATTCCACCCCTGATACATACATTAGACAAGCACCCAAGTCAGGATTGACATGGAGATTTGAAATTGATGTATTAGTGGGAGTAATAGACCCACATGAGGCTTGGTTAAGGCAATGTTGCAAAATCATGGAATGGACCCTGTAATGGTTTATTGAGAGGCCACCCTCAAAGCAGGGAGTTACGGCCCTCCTCAATCTAGGGGTCACACAATAAAAAGCGTACTGTTAGTTCTTTTTTCAGCCCTATCTCAGTATCATATGGATCCCTCCCACTGAGCTACCAATGAGCCAGGAACCAGGCCGGTATACGGGAAATATGTCTATATTTATTTGAATTAGATGTTAAGAAAATCACACTAAAATGTCAAACACCACTTTATCCATGGCACAACACAATGAACTTCTAAATCACACAAGTGGGTTGAAAAGAACACAAATTACAATTCTTTACTTTCTAGAAATTTCACTTCAAGAAATAATGAAACTCCTTATCTCTCTCTATCCGCTCCATCCCCACCTACACCTCCTTCAACACCTCCTTGAAAGCCCTTCTTCTTCTCTCCCACCTTGACTTTCCTTCTATCATCCCTCCTCCCCATATCCCCTGTCTCCTTCCTATCCCCTTCATACCTTCCCCTTCCCCTTCCTTCTCGCACCCACTGGAATTTAAATCAGATAACTGAATTATTGTCCCTCTTCCCTTGAATACCTCCTCTCCCTTCCTTCGCACCCTTCCCTCACCTCCTCCATCTAAGGAAACTGTTCTACATATTGTTTCACTGGTTTGTCTCATGATTGTAAATATGTTTCTTCTATTATTGTACCTTGTTGTTATATTGCAAAGTGCTTTGGATTAAAGCGCTGTATAAACCTAATAAACATAACATAAACATAACAAAAAAACAACTATGTATTTAATGCTGTGAAAATTCGATTTTCCTGTGCACTTAAAAGGCCAGCAGTTTAGTTTTACAAACAAGTCCAAATGCATATGGCAATTATTATCTCACCCACGCTTTTGTTTTAAAATATAACTAGGATGATTTATCAGTTTGTTTTTCAGACCTCTCAACCCCTAATTTGGTCTCTGTTGGGGAAGTCTGACACTAAAATTGGAATGATTTGGGAATTCTGGATTTGAGGCACTCCTCCACGTAAAGGCCTGTGTTGGAGAAGATGGATAGCAAAAAATTGGGATGGTTTGAGAATTTGGGATTTCAGACCCCCCTCCACTCAAAGGCCTGTGCTGGGGAAGCTGGATAGCAAAAATTAGGATGATATGAGATTTCGGATTTCAGACTCCCCTCTACTTGTAGGCCTTGGTTGGGGAAATCAGACCCATATGATTAGCCAATTAAATTACAGTCTATAATTTTCAGCACACACAGGAAAGGAGATTTGTTAATTTTGAATTTTAGCAACAATCACCTGTGGTGTTCTGCCAAGGGGAATTGATTAAAAGGATCTCCAGAGTTTTGCCCCCAGCGCTCCACCGCCTATAAAAGGAAAGGACATTTTGGTTGCAAATGGTTCAATTCTACTTACACAGAAAAACTCTGTTTAAAGTTCAGGAAAGCCAGCTGCATGTCGGGACCCTCTGGAAAGACAGAGCAATGGTCTGGTCACGTACTCTAAAGGATGGCCCCTAGCTCTTCACCATAGAGTCCAGACCACTTTTTTAGGCATCCCTAGCAATAGGCAGCTCCACCCATATGCAATCTCCCTTGGTGATTCCTTGAGGCTGTCAGATGATAGGTTTTAGCGGCTCTCTCCATTCCCCATAGTGCATCCACTTAATATAGAAGTGATGATACCTCAAGTTTACAATCTTGGGGAGTACCCTCCAAGAGTTATCACAAATAGGATTGGGCAGTCACGCTTCTCTCTCCTCCAAAATCCATTCCATCTCTAATGATTGGTTTAGGAGTCGGGAGCAGATGTATGCCAGCTTCCATTTGCAATTCCCATTTGCTTTCATGTCACATATTTGGAAAAAAACTAGTTATGTGTCAAAAACTTTGTGATTTACTTGTAACTGCCATAATATATGCATTTCTGATTCAGCTATTTAATAAAACAACAGTGTGGTCCGCACCATGTTGCATTGCCGTTTGGCAATTTTCTGATGTTTTACATAATGAATATTCGTTAGGAACTTGCAATTTATTCCCCATATACCTGCTTTTACACTCCACCAGTATGCCAATTCTCACATGCAAGACATGTTAAAAACACCCATAAACCCATTTTAGATGGCCATTACCGTTCCCTTATTCGCAGGTGGATAAATGTTGTATCACCAAAATCGCCTGGAAAAGATCTAAGAAATGAAACACACATGTGATCAGTGCAACTCATGGTGCTTAGAAAATGGCCAAAGTTATAATAGTCCTTTTAAACAAAGGGAATCTTCATATGTGCAAATATGAGCTTTCTTTCCTCCAAGCCATTTGTCTCTCCTGGCAAGTGTTTTTATTAGTCGCTTTGATATTGGTAGCCTGAAGTTGTAAATACCTGGTATGCGCCAGCTGGAGCATTTGTACTGCTCAGAACTGCTCTTTTAAAGACACTGAGTCTAGGGAAAGCCACACTTTATTGCAGATGTAAATAGCTAGGGGGTGGGGGGTGTAAAAGCCAGACTAGCAGTGGGGGAGCTCTTTGTGAAGTTTACCCACCCACAAGCCAAAAGGGTCTTCCTTGGGCTTATATGAAATCTTCATGTCACCCATAGAACAATGATTTCCTTTTCCCTTGTTGCCAGTATTTTGTGTGTGAAGCATAATCTACATTACATATTGTTTACACACACCATGTCTTTTTCCTGACATCTTTATGTTGGCTGGGGAAAATGTTTCTCTTGTCTTGCTTTATACTGCAAACACACATGCAAATCCATTTTGGTGTCAGTGTTTAAAAATCCTGTTTTTCATACGAAAGGGAGCTTTGAATTTCTTCTGCCTTTGTAACTTAAAATGTTGCTTTTCCTTTGGTATTGACAGGATGGCCTTTTTCGCATGGCCCTTCCTTTCCCTTGGTTTCGGGCCTCCACATGCCCCCATGTTCTTCCAAAATTCTTAGGTGGGAAAGAGTAGTGCCGAGAGGGGTTTTCATCTGACCCCTTTTGTTTTCCTTCTATTTTTGTTTTGCTGGAGCCTGTCTGGCTCCATTTCCTCCAGTCTACCCTCCCATTTTTGGGTTCGGGTGTGGCATGCACCCCCTTTCTTTCTTCTTTCTGGGGTCCCAAGGGTTCTCCCGGAATCCCCTCTTGCCTCCCAGCTGGGAGATAATGGAGTTAATTTCTAACAAATAGAAAGAAAAAGAGGTTCAATACTTTTTACACACATATTTCCTAGGAAGATTTACACAGATTTGACCAAAAAAAACCAGCATACAATTATAACAGACAACATTTTCACCATTGTACAAAACCTTATTTATTTATTGTCTTTCTCTTTACATGACTCCCTGTGTATATATATCAATGAAATTTGTGATGTCATCTTTGATGTCCTGGGTGCTCGTCTTAACAGTAAACCATGGTGGCGCGAGTTATGGTTGCTTAGCTTACCATAACTGGCGAATTTCAAGGGTTTTTCGGATTTACTTGGAACCATAACGCCCCTTTAACAAAGATTTTTCACTAAATTTCATAGGTTTTTAGAAGCACAATTTATCCATAACGTCTCTTTATCAAAGTTTTTTTCACTGAATTTCATAGGTTTTTTGAAGGGCAACTTAACCATAACGTCCCTTTAACAAAGTTTCTTTACTGAATTTCATAGGTTTCTGGTAGCTCAACCTAACCATAACACCCCTTTAACAAAGTTTTCTCACTGAGTATAGATATAGATAATATAAATTTGATAAATGTTTACTAGAATTCCCTTAGTTTACATACATATAACATAGAAAATACTAGTGATTTGGATGTCCGCAGACCACACGCATGTCCGCAGACAGACGCAGTCACCATCAAAACTATCCGAAAACTCCGGGGGTATCTTACATGATTGTATCACACAATAAAAACACCAAACATGTTCAAAAAGCAGCACATAAATACATTACATTTAATGATAAATAAGAAGTGGAAACTGTATATGTAAAACACCAACCATCTACTGAAATAGCATTTGCAATATAATGGAATATACCAAAACAAAATAAATATGCCTCCAACAGAATTTACCTCACAGAAACTGCACAGCAAAAAGCAAGAGCACACCTACACAGCAGTAACTCTAAACGTTTGTAAGAAACTAATAAGTACAGTACATTTATTTCATATATTTATAAACTTTCTGTATTAGTACACTAAAACTAATATTTTTCCTTTTTTACACAGAAATGTCCAGGACTTTAGAATGGCTGGAAGAAAATTTCCCACGGGATGAAATGAGTGAAGACAGTGATACTAATGGTAGACACAACATTTATCTATATAAGCCAATTAATAACCATTACTTTATGTGTACTTAACACATTTTATTTTAACAGATCATACAGAAACTAAAAATAATATACCAAGAGAGACATTAGAAAATAGCAAATGGAACTAAAAATGTGTTCATGAAAAATGTAATTCTTATAAAACATTTTGTGGAGGACCACATAAAAGAAAACATTAAATATCACTGTCCCACATGTACCTGTTCCTCCTCTCCATGTGCCAGCTAACTATCCCCAACCCCTCCCCAGCAAGAAAAGTGTTACGATGAGACTTCCATCCCTTCCTCTCCTCCCATACATCATGTCCAAACCCCTAATTCCCCTGTATTTGTTTCAGTTTCTGCTTCCTCCTCTCTTTCGGAATTTTTATACTATTATACAATAATAACATTTTAAGTGTGTTCTTAGTATATGCCTATATCTTATTTTTTTTAGAAAAGAAGTTAGGGTGTCCGCGGACAGCACGGGTGTCCAGGGTGTCCGCAGCTAAACAAAATGGCGGTTTCCTTAGAACACACAAGATGTCTGCCTGTCCGCAATTAACTAAAATGAGGGTGTCCTAAGAACACTACACCTGTTTGAACTATCCGCAATCAAAATGGAGGTGTCCTTAGGGCACACACAATGTCTGCATGTCTGTAATTAACCAAAATGGGGGTGTTCTAGAACACTATACCTGTTTGCACTGTTCGTAGTTAAAATGAAGGTGTCCGCAGGGCACTAAATCCGTCTGCATGTCCGTAACTATTTAAATTAAGGTGGAATAAAGATGATATGGTGCTGCTTTGTAGGTGATAAAAGAGTGTGCCGGTGCCGCCAACTCCTCAGTCAATTTTGGTGTCCACGGATATGATTTGGATGGTAGTGGGTTCAGGCCGAGATGTGTTATGTAAATATGCATTGCACGCACTTGTTATATGGTTTAAATCTATTGTGGTGGTTGTGGCCAGTTGCCAGATTCATTGATGAGGCCGACTAAGTTGAAACACATGCCTGGGGTTGCTGTTGGTACTCTTGCTCAAAGGAGGATTGCCATAGCATTTCAGTGCTGCACTGCCCAAGAGGGTGGGACAAAGACTGATATGCAAATAGATTCCTCCTTGGGAAAAGTATAGTGCGCTAAAACATGTGGCTGAGTACTCTGAGTGGGTACATTCCCATATAACAGGTTATCATGCCATATTCTTTCTTGCAGAGGGCACCCTGACCTATTTTTGTATGTAAAAGAAACATGGGGTTGGTCAACCTAAATTACCTAGGGTTATCCATAGGTGGACCCCTTGCTCACTGTGCTCAGTGAGGCAAAGCTCCACCTAATTCATGAGGTCCAACTAGGCCAAAACACGTGTCTGGGGTTGCTGTTAGTACTCTTGTTCAAAGAAGAATTGCCATAGCATTCTGGTGCTGGACTGCTCAAGTGGTTGGGACAAAGACTGATATTCAAATGTATATTCCTGCTCATACTATCCTTAAAGACTATGATGCCCATATCAATTAATGCTTGATCTAGCGTTAGGCCTTGTGATTTGTGAACAGTGAGAACATATGCAAGAGATTGAGATAATTGTTCTGTGAATATGTGCATGTCTTTGATAAGAAGGAAATGTGCTATTGTGTGGCCAATTTATGTATCATCTGCAAGTTTGTCAAAGTGGATGTTGACAAACTGAATGTTGCTGTCATGTCGATATGTTTGAAAGCGTACAACTGTACCAATTGTTCCATTGACTGAACCTTGTTCTACATCAAGGTTGTGTTTTAGAATTACTCTGCAGTTTAGACACAAAGTCAATACGTTTTCTAATCCAGCTGTGGAGATACATTTTTCTAAGCTATTTAGTTGTGCTGTTGCTTGTTGACAATCTGGGAGTGTTATGCCAAGCACTTCTAGTTTGTCTGTGGAGCTGATGTGCATTATTGGTTGCATTTAATTTTTCAAAGGATGCCATTAAGGACATGCATTTTATATTTTGTTGAGTTAATTGTTCCATGAAATCAGGAGAAGATGTGTTTTGCCCATATAGCTCATGCATTAGTCTACTATTTTAGATCAATTTTGTATCTTTAGTAAGCAGACCAGTTCTAATGCTTTTGGAAATGTTAGCATAGGTCAGGTCTGCAGACTGACACATGTTTTAAGTTATTTCTTTGTAGTGAACATGTTGCAAGAGATTTACATTTCCAATGCTGCTGAGTGTGTTACAGCATTGTTTATGTACTAATGTTTTGAAACTAGGTTGACTTTTTACTGGTGTAGGTCTCTGAACACAATAACCTCTTTTCCACCAAATAGTTGTTTGTTGTTGGTTTTTAGGACTTCTTGCACTCTAAAGTGAATTAAAGCCAACATAAGGTTGGAAACCATGCTTATTTCTTCTCTCAGGAGCACTTTCATTTGTTTCAGAATTCTACATACTTCCTTAGCAGCTTCTGCTGAATTGTTGTAGTATTCAAATTTGTTTTGGTGTTCTACCAGGAGGAGCAGTAGTCGGTATATAGTACTTTATTGCAGGCAGCTAAACCAGTGGGGGCTGCTTGGTACCAAAAACTGTGTGGTACAGACTTATAGCGTGGAATTGTCGAGATATTGGCAATCACCACACTACCTGAGAGCTTCAAATGATTTGTAGTTACCTAATCATTCTTTTTCTTTTCTCCAAGCTTTAAAAAGTTGCCATAGGGCCATGTGATGAGGTTCCTTATGTTGCCCCGATTTAAATGATAACTTTATATGATTGATTAGCCTGGGTTTGGTAAGTTTCACTAGAGTTCCTTCACAAGTTGTGACTGAATATTTGCCAGTTGCCTCATCTGGTGTACACATTTTCTTTGTAGGAGTAATTTTGGGCTATGTTTTACAGGCTCATGTTTTCCAAAGCAGTACTTCTGTTTGGGTAGTATGTGTCAATTAAATTGTCACTGGCCACAGGAGTATGAAGGGAGGATAAGGGGAGCTATAAGAGAGCATGTTAGAAGTGGGGGCCAGAGGAGTAAGGAACCTTGTATGCCAGTCGGACCCAGATCAGGACAAAGCCGCATCAGGGGGGACTACGCAAGCCGAGCGCCTCAATTCAGGATAGAGACGCAAACTAACCAACCCTACTAGCAATTTTCCTTTCTGCATACACCTCTCAAACTCCAAACCAAACACAACCAAAACCTACAGCACAACAAACCGTACAAACCTCACTAGATTGCAACAACAAAACAAAAACACACATAGTCTTGCACAACAGTACACGATGACAACCGGCCGCAAACACCCCAGACCCAGCCAACGGACCCACCAGGCTGAGGCCGCCAACAGCACATCACTGCTCTCTTGCACTTTTCCTGCTTCCTCCCACTAACTCAATCTCCTCTCCTCTTTCAGAGCCGCCAGAGCACCAGGGGACCACTCCAGTGGTGATAGTGCGCGGTACAAATGTCCTTTAACATTAACATTAATATTACCAACAGCTGAAAGGTTGTTGTTTGTTAATTTTTGTTGAAATGTGCTGATTATTTTAATTAAGAATGTTTTACCAGAATCAGCGTCACCACTTATATATGGGGCAGAGGCTTATAATGTTTACAGCTACAAGATATAGTTTCATGTTTAAAACCATGTTTAATTTCTTCAGTGACTTCCAGATAAATGGTGCGTTTTTAAACATTTAGCTTTTTCAGATTGTTTAGATTGATACATGTTTTTTCTTCCTCAGTCATAGCTATTTTTGATTCATTTAGAATGAGTGGTTATCCAAGTGGTTCTTGGCTTCCCGTAAGTAAAGGTTGACAGCCCTCAGGAGTGTATTTATCTAGTTGCGCTTTAATTTCTTACTCTTGTTGGTGTTCATTGGCTAACATTTCTTTGTATTGTTTTAAATTGACATTTGTTATACTGCTTTCATTTGCTTTGAATGCAGCTTCAAATGATTTATAGTTACCTAATCATTCTTTTTCTTTTCTCCAAGGTTTAAAAAGTTGCCATAGGGCCATGTGATAAAGTTCCTTATGTTGCTCCGATTTAAATGATAACTTTATATGATTGATTAGCCTGGGTTTGGTAAGTTTCACTAGAGTTCCTTCACAAGTTGTGACTGAATATTTGCCAGTTGCCTCATCTGGTGTACACATTTTCTTTGTAGGAGTAATTTTGGGCTATGTTTTACAGGCACATGTTTTCCAAAGCAGTACTTCTATTTGGGTAGTATGTGTCAATTAAATTGTTCCTAAATATGTCCTGGCCATTGGGATCACTTGTGGCTATTGTTTCTATCCCTGGATAGGATTATAGTACACTTTTTTGGGATAAAGCTGGACCAAGCTTTAACCAGATAATGTGTTCAGATTTTCCATTTAGGGCTGTACCTGTTAACTGGTCTGTAGCTTCTTGGCATCCACATTCTCTATGGGAGAACATTTTTATACCAAAGCTGTTCAATTTTTGTGACAGTGTTTTGTCAGATGATATGACATCTCAGAGGTCTTTTAGCTCTGTTTTCTCAGCCTTGGTGATTAAGGCTGTGACATATCTTGCAACTGCAGTGGAATTGTCTGCAATGTATTGTGTGTCTATGTTTCCATTCCACTAGAGGGCATTGTAATAACTGAAACACTTGAATGTTTCATCCCTTTTAATGTTGTATGTGTTTTTAGGGAATATGCCTTTTACACTGTGTCTAACAGAAGGCATCAAGCTATTTAGTTGATCTTGGGAAACTGGTCTAGTGAAGCCAAAGTGACATTTGTTATAGTATTTAGCTTTGTTTTTATATCTACATTGGCAGTATTTGCCACACATGTTTTTGGAAGCATAAGATTTGTGTACGTAGGTCACTATCTGTTTTCTGAAGGGATGTTGTAGGTAATGTGTTTTTCAATAAACTGTAAAACAGTGGCATTACTGTCACAGCTGAATTTGGGATCACCTTTTATCCACAAAAACATGTGGATGTGAGATGCTCCTCTGGATTGATATTCTTTTCTCCAAAAGAAGTCTTGCACTTCTCCGAATGGAGGGGTGGTTTTATTGAAGATGAAGTTAAGCATGGCAATTAAGCAATGGTGAAAGTACCTTGATACATTGACAGGGTCAAGAGAACAGAATTTTCCTGCTGTTTTTATTTCAATTCCTTCTTTATTTTGGTTTGCAGTGCATAAGAAGTCATGCAAGTCATCCCATGCGTATTCTGCACCACTTAAAATAACAAACCATGTGGGTGGTCCTAGATTCCTTAGCATACAACGTACATCAGTGTGATGTTGAAATCAGCATTCATTTGTGACACCGAAGTTTGCCAAGCAATATGTGATACTTGGCTGAAAAACATCATCTTTGTCTTTTATCACTTAAAGCAGTTGGGTAGTGGACATGTTTAAAAAAGGAGAGCCTGTTTTTAATGTGTGTGCAACTACATAACATAGAGTTTCTAGTTCACTTTCGAACAGGAGGTGGAAAATTTATTCTGTATTTTGTCTGACTCTGGGGTCTTCAGAATCCATTCATAAAGAGTGATATTCTGATTGCCTAGTTTTTGTGGATCTTTCATCATATCTTCCTCTGTTTACTTTAGGAAAGAGTAGGGAAAAAGAACGTGCTTCTACACTTTTTTCCCATATGCTCATTGGATCCTTTGGCTTGATGCATTTGATATGTTTCTAATGCATCATCAATGGTGTCTTTAGAGTGTAGTGGATTAATTGTATACTGGTCTAAAATGTTGGCTGCAGTAACACCATCTACACGTACAAATTGGCCAGTTGCTGGTGAATCTTGAATTATTTGGGTAGTTTCTCTTATTTTTCCTCTATGTTTATATCTTTGTATTATTCATTGTTTTCTTTCAGATATTGAAGGGCTATTCTAACTTTGTTTAAGTCGACAAGTTGTTGCCAAATGTTTGTCTTTTGTTGGTAGACCACTAACTAGTACAATCAAAGACTGATCCATTGTTCGTTATACTCCTAGAGTTTCTACATTTTCGTTAAGATCAAATGGCAAATATACTACTTTGACATTGATGCCTTTTAGAAACTCAGATGGAGGCAATTTGGATGTTTTCAGTTGAAGGCGTATTATTGCTTGAAATTGATGTAGTGTTTGGATTGTAATGCTCTCATACAAGATAAGTTGTCTAAGAGGTTTTGGAAGTGGGAATATTTCTCAGTTATTAGTGATAGCACGTGATGGCATTTGTTTATTGTTAAGCTTTGTATTGCAGTATGTGCAAACTTTTGAGGGGTCAGTTATTTTGTATTTATTTTCTTCTGTTAAATATAAAACTAATTGGAACCATTGGGATTCCTCATTGTCCTCTATTTTCTTGGCAATATCTACTATTTTTGTGCTCAAAAAGTTCTCTGACAACAGACACATATGTTGTCTGGTATTTCCTCAGCAGTTTTGAAAAACGTAGCTATTTCTTGTTAGGAGGTTGGTGTTTGTGAGGTTTCCGCTAATGTTTCCTGAAATGAATGAATTTTCTAAGTCAACGTCCATTACCAAGTACTTACTTTGGATGTGCTCTATTTCTCGAATTAGTTCTTTAGCGGTTCCATGTAGGCGAGTGTTATTTACATTTTGCAGTTCGAGAACAGGAATTTTTGCAGAGTATAGTCTATGCACAGGATTCCGTATAGCGTAATGGTGTGTTGTTAACATTTTGATGTGGTGGAAGGTGTTTTTGCAAGCAGTTCTTGAAAAGCAGGCTAATGAATGTCCTCGAAGCCCTGTGTGGCTGCGCACTGGACAAGAGTCCATGATTTGTAAAGTTTTCATTTTAGTTTTGTCTTCTTGTTTCACACAGTGATTGAGGAATTGTTGTTGAGATTTAAAGGATTGTTGGTGTACATTACACATTGAACTGCATGGCCATTTATACACTGGATGGTTTGTTTGGGCAAAAGGAATGTATGGTTGAAAGTTTGTTGAGGACATTTTTTCTATAAGGGTTTCTTTTGCCACAGTGCCCTACCGTTTCATACCCCCAGCCATTACTCTGTCCTTTTTATAATCCTTTTCATTGAAATATGGTGCTCAGCTGCTTGTGTGAACCCATTCACCTTCATAGAAGTTTTAAAAGGTATCTATATTGACATTGTGCAAGCTTATAAGTACTTTTTGTAATGTAATTGTTGTTTTAGTTAGTGGTTTCATTCTTTTTAAAATCAATATAAAAAAACATTCTCTTTAGTAGAAATGCACTGCCAAGTAGAGCTTTTTGGATTAGTCTTCTGCGTACTTTTTCTGGGTAGACTGTGACTTTTCAGCTATCTTTATAAGATTGTGAATAACTCTAAGGTGGAACATGTTTTGTAAAAAAGATTTTCTGGAATGCTTTACTGTGGCTCCATTAACATTGGTAGATATAGTGTTAGATTCATTCATAGGTATGCGTTTGTTTGCACATCTTTTTTTCACTGTTAGTTTTTGGAAGAGGGGCAGTTCTTTTTTTAGTGGTCGCTGGTTTAGATTTGTTGAGTGAGGTTATTAGCTGTCAACTGTTTTGTTTTAATGTTTTCTATACATTTAGAGGTAGATGACTATGTGTCTGGCTTTTATTCTTATCTGCTCTATTTATTCTTTGTTTTATACAGAGTTGCTTTTTAGCAGGCATTCTGTTCTGTCTGTTGGGAAAAGGAAAGTTTGGGTTTGAAAGTTTTGGAAAGTATTTGCATGTGTTGTGGATGGGTGTGTGGGTGTGATTGTTGAGATGAAGAGAGTGCTGTGTGATTGAGTAGTGGGATGATAGGTGTAGTTAAGAAGAGTAATAGTGTGTATAGGTGTGATGGGCTTGGGTTAGTGATTAATGGAGTGGTGGTGTCATTATAATGTTTTGAGGAAAACAGTGGTTGTTGTAATGGTGGTGTTTAGAAAGAGTGTGAATGTTGCAATATAATGAGTAAGAGTGAAATAAATGTTGATTCGAAAATGAATACTTGAGGCTAATGTATAGTGGAAGTGCATTGTTACAATTAGAAACATATACATGCTATATTGATGTACTAACTTTGTAGGATGTAAACAGTGTTCTTTTTGGTAGCTGTCTTTGGCAATATACTTCTTTCCTATAATTGTAAAAGGACATTAGTAGGTATATTTGGTAATGGTAAAGCACTTTTAGTAAGTGAGGTGGTTATTTATTAAGGTAGGAGGAGTTCTTGGGAAAAGGAGTTAACAAAGTTGTGTTATGGGTGGTGTATGAAAGTGTGTTAACTATGTTGTTAAAACAATTGGAGTATGATTAGTGCTGTTTGGCACATTAGAAGGAACAGGGCAAAATGGGTAATTAGAAAAACGCGCACATCTAGGTTATTTTTGTGCGGCTGATTTTAATTGAAATAGTGCTGTTTTTGTGGTTTTTTATATTTGTAATATGTTGCAGTGTGTTTAAAGAATATGAAACTGTGTTCTAGTGTTAATGCAATGGCAGATTGTTGTTGCAGCAGTGTTTGGTATCCTATAGTAGAGGTTCAGAAAGAAGAGTACTTTATATGTAAGGTGAAGGGTTGCATATAGATAATTTGGTGGTATACAGATATGTGTGAGCAGGTGGAGAATCGTGGCAGTGTAAGGGATGTAATCAGTGAGATTGGAAAGTGTGGGATTTAAATTGAATGAAAAATGGAAAATGCTGCTTTTTAGGAGCATTTTCATGAAAGTTAAAAATGCAGATGGTTATTTATGGCAGCACTGTGTGTAACATTTTTGGAAAAGAAAAGAAAAGCAGATGGAAAGGATTTGTAGCACATTTTGAAGTGGCAGTTGGTGTGTGGAAGTTTAATATGTTGGCAGTACATGCATATTTGCCAATATGATCCATTGCAATATGTTGGTGCTTATGAAGTTTGGGTTTTTACTTTGTATTGTGGGAGTTGTAGTTGCACTTTTTCCATCAGAAAACATAGATTAGATAAGTATCTAGAGATTGGAATGGGCCATGTTAGCAAGTATGCATGTACTCTCAAGATATTAAACTTGCACACAGTAAGTGGCACTTAAGAATGTTACACACATGGTTTGCATCTGCTTTTTCTTTGTTTTTACAAAGAAGTTACACACAGTGCTGCTGTAAATGTAGATATGCATTTCTTAACTTTCCTGAAAATGCTCCTAAAAAGAAATATTTGTAAACGAGCAGCATTTTTCATTTATTATTTAATATGAATGTGATACTTTTGAATCTTGCAGTCCAGGCCTGGCAGGGACTTGTACTCTGAGTTGTGTAATGGGAGAAGTGGTATGCAAAGAATGAAAGCAAGTTTTAATAAGCAGCTATAACTTGGAATGGGTCATGTTAGCAAGTATGCAAGTATGCATGTAGTGTGTTCTGTCAACATATTAATCTGGCACACACCAAGTGCCACTTAAAAATGGTCAACAAATCTTTTCTATATGCTTGTCCTTTCTTTTTTGAAAAAGTTACACACAGTGCTGCTATAAATGCACATATTCTTTACATTTCATGAAAATGCTGGTTAGAAAAGTGAATATGCGTATTGAGAAGCTTATTACAGGGTAAGTGGCAGGAACCTTGTAACCCTCTATATATACATTTGTAAAATAGTTGAAAACATACTATTTCCATATGTTTTGTGTACAAGAAACTACGCACCATGTGAATTAAGGCGTATGTGCTTTTTTAAAGGGTTAGGCATGGCATCTTTTCCAAATGTAAATATCATGTTGGATGGTGTAAATACATTTTGGAGCAATGAAGTGGATTGAAATAATTTTGGAAATGACATTTTTGAAATGTAAAAAAATGCTTTGAAAAACAAAAAAACAAAAAAGGTTCTTTTAAGAACCACCATTGTAGAATAAATTGTTTAAATTGAGTGAACACCGCCCCACCCCTTGAATTTGACATGGGGCCTCATTCCAAGTTTGGCGTAACCCGCCGGTGCTACTGGCTGGTTGCGCCTTACTGAAACACCGTTTCCGCCACCTCATATCCTGGTGCCACCTGGTGCCACCTGGACAAGTGCCCACGATATCAGATGGCAGAAAATGTTGGTCCCAATTCCCATGGAGTGGCATAGGACTGCACAGGAATGGGGACTCGGAAGCACCAGCACCATTGCTAATGGTGCTGGTGCTTCCATGGCAACTCTGCTTTCCAGAACTGAGCGCACAGGTACTTGTGACCATAACGCCCCTTTAATAGACTTTTTTCACTGAATTTCATTGTTTTTTGTTAATGCAACTTAACCATAATGTCCCTTTAACAAAGGTTTGTCATCCTTCCTTTTCATTCCTCAGATGGTTCCTCTGCTCAACTTTTGTTTGGCTCCTCAATAAGTGGTAAAGCTGTTCTGAGATGACAGATTTTCAAATGTTTTAATGTGAACCCATTTTTCTTCTGTCTGTTCTTTTGTGATGCAGATCTTATAGGCAACAGATTATATTGTATCTACAATTTCAAAGGTACCACACCAGTATGGAAGAAATGTCCACGCCCTGGGCTGATACCTTTGAAATTGAACAGGTAAACATTGTCACTTAATTCATACTCTTTCTTGGTGGCCTTTAAATCATAATAGATCTTCATTCCGTTAGCCGGCTTTTGCAAATTGCGCTGAGCATAAGCAAAAGCGTGCTGGAGGTGCTTGCTTAATTTTTCAATTTACTCATGAGCTGTGGACGCCTTTATCAGGGTCTGCTCCTGAGCTCTGCAGAGCAGATGCTGAGGTGAGACCATTTTTCATCTGGTCATAAGCTCAAATGGAGACGTCTTTGTTGCAGAAGATGGTGTAGAACTGATAGCCATCAGGCCAAGCAGCAATCCCAACTGGTCCAGAGTCTGCCACAACTTCTTTTAGATAGTCACAATTGGCTTGTTGTATCTCTGTAAACCCCCCCCCCCCCGCTTGAGGCCAGCAGTAGGCAATGTAGAGTTTTCTTTTAACCTCTATAATCTCCCACATCTTTGCCATCACCTCACTGGTAAAATGGCTTCCTCAGTCTGACTCAATCCTTTGTGGGAGGCCAAAATGAGAGAAGATGTTTTATTATGTTACTTGTTATGTTACTTGGCATTTATATAGCGCCTTATGAATCATTGGTATGATCTCAAAGCGCTGGTAGGTTGAACACCCACGGGTCCCGCAGTTCAAGTCAGTAGAGAGAGAGAGAGTCGTAAGGTGCGTGGGCACACCAGATATGTGTGCAGCTGGTGTGGTAGTTGCATGATAGCTTCTTCTTAGTGGTAGGTGTGGTGGTGAGGAAGTCAGTTGGATGTGTTCAGTCTGGAGAGTGGACACCCAGACAGCGTTCTGGCTGCGTTAGGCCTGAGGATATGCCTAGGCTAGCAGTATGTGCTTGGTTAGCGGTGTTTAATTAGGGTGTTGATGAGTTTTTGGGTTTGTGTTAGTTGAGAACAGCTATACCGAATGTGTCATAGTATCAATGTGTTCTAGTTGAGTGATGGTGTATAGGAAAGAGTAATCGTAGGAGTGTGAAGTAAAGCGCTTGAGACCGAGTACTCCATGCGTACCGTCTGTTCTATCCGTTTTATTTACTACAACCTTTCCAACCATTCTAATTGTTCCATTCACTTTGTCTGTTCCATCCACTTCATCAGTTCATCCATTTCATCTGTTACCTCTATTCTATCCACAAGTCTCTACCATCTACTCCATCCACATGATCCACTCGTCCATTCCATCCACCTATTCCATCCATCTCATGCGTTCCATCTACTTCATCCGTTCCATCCATTTCATCCGTTCCATCCATTTCATCTGATTCATCTGTTCCATCAGCTTCATCCGTTCCATCAGCTTCCTCTGTTCCATCAGCTTCCTCTTTTCCATCCACTTCATCCGTTCCATCTGCTTGATCTGTTCCATCTGCTTCATCCATTCCATCTGCTTCATCCGTTCCATCCGCTTTGTCAGTTCCATCTGCTTCATCTGTTCCACTCACTTCGTCTGTTCCATCCATTTTGTCCGTTCCATCCACTTTGTCCGTTCCATCCACTTCATCCGTTCCATCCACTTTATCGATTCCACCCACTTCATCCATTCCATCTGCTTCATCCGTTTTATCCAAATCATCTGTTCTATTCACTTCATCCGTTCCATCCACTTCATCCATTCCATCCACTTCATCCGTCCTGTCAGTTCTATCTACTCCATCCGTTTCATCCACTCCGTCTACTCATCTGTTCCATCCGTTCAATTCCTTTGTCCGTTCCGTCTAATTTAGTTCACTACGTCTGTTTCATCCAATTCCATCCGCTCCATCCTTCTATCAATTTCATTCACTCCATCCGTTCCATCTACTCCATCCGTTCCATCTACTTCATCCGGTTCCATCCGTTCTGTCCACTCCATCTATTCCGTCCGTTCTATCCACTCTATACACTCCATCCATACCTTCCGCTCTATCTGATTTATCCGTTCATCCGTTCCGTTCATTCAATCCACTCCATCTATTCTGTTAACTCCATCTGTTCCATTTGTTCTGTTCACTCCAATCCATTCCAGCCATTCCCTCCGTTCTATCCACCTATCCGTTCGGTCCACTCCATCCTTTTGTCTATTCTATCTACTTCATCTGTTCCATGCACTCCATCTGTTCCATTCACTCCATCTGTTTCATGCACTCCATCCGTTCCATCCACTCCATCCGCTCCATCCACTCCATCTGTTCCATCCACTCCATCCATTCCATCCACTCTATCTGTTCCATCCACTCTATCTGTTCCATCCACCCATTCATTCTATCCACTGCATCCGTTCCATCCACTTGATTCGTTCTATCCACTCCATTCATTCCATCTGTTCTATCTGTTCCATCAACTCCTTCCATTTCATCCACTCCATTCTTTTCATCTGTTTCATCTGTTCAATCTACTCTATCCATTTATTCCATCTGTTCTATCCATTCCATCCACTCCTTCTGTTTCGTCCACTCCATTCTTTTCATCCGTTCAATCTACTCTACCTGTTCCATCCACTCCATCTGTTCTATCCACTCCGTCCGTTACATCCACTGTATCCATTCCATGCACTCAGTTCATTGTTTCCTCTCTGTTCCTTCCAACCACTCTGTTCATTCCATCTGCTCCGTTCGTTCTATTCGTTATAGCCGTTCAATCCACTCCTTCCGTTCCGTATACTTTGTCAGGTTCCATCCTCTCCGTTCCTTCCAACCAATCTGTTTGTTCCATCCACTCTGTTCGCTCTATTCGTTCAAGCCATTCCATCTCCTCCATCCATTCCTTCGTCCATTCGTTCCATCCGTTCTATCCGTTCTTCTGTTGTGTCCACTTTATATGTTTGATCCACTTCATCAGTCCATCCGCTCCGACCGTTCCATCCGTTTCATACACTCCATACACTTCATACACTCCGTTCTGTCTACTTCTTCTATTTTGTCACTCTATCCATTCCATCACTCCAACCGTTCCATCTGCTTCATCCGTTCCATCCGCTTCATCTGTGTGATCTACTTCATTCGTTTCATCCATTTCATCCATTTTATCCACTTCATCCATTCTATCTGCTTCATCCGTTCCATCCGCTTTGTTCGTTCCATCCATTCCATTCGTTACATCCATTCCATTTGTTCCATCAATTCCATTCACTTCATCCATTCTATCTGCTTCATCCGTTGTATCCGCTTCATCCGTTCCATCAGCTTCAACCATTCCATCTGCTTCATCCGTTCCATCCGCTTCATCCGTGTCATCTACTTCATTTGTTTCATCCATTTCATCCGTTTTATCCACTTCATCCATTTCATTCACTTCATTTGTTTCATTTACTTCATTCGTTTTTGCTCAGTCTATCCATTTAATTTATTCTAATCGTTTTAGTTTTTCTATTTGTTCGATCGGGTTCCTATTCTTGATTGTTATCTTTGTTCAGCAACTTTGGGTTTTGGTTTATTGTGGTTGTTTGTTCCGTTTGTCCTAAGCGTTGATTCTTTAAGGGAAGAGCCACGTTTTCAGTAGTTTGCGGAAAGACATGAGGTCTTCGGTGTGTCTAATGTGGGGTGGGAGCAAGTTCTAAAGAGTGGGGGAGGGCAGAGCTTGACCTTAGGGTGTGCGGTGGGTTGTACGGTTTTAGTTTGTTCTGTAGGTATTGAAGTCCGGTTTTATGCATTGCTCGGTGGGAGATGCATAAGGATTTGAAGGTCAACCTTAGTCCAAACGGGAGCCAGTGGAGAGTTTTGAGAGCCAGGGAGGTGTGATCTCTAGGGCCAAGTGCTAGAAGCAATTTGGTTGCAGCGTTTTGTGCTCTTTGTAGTTTAATCAGGTGGTATTCTTCGACTCCGAGGTAGAGGGAGGTGGCGTAGTCTAGTCTTGACATTACAATAGTTTGGACAGTGGTGAGTTTTATGGTTGGTGCTGGTTGATGTCAGGCTACTGGCGTCCTGCTTCTCCTGCGGATACCTACAGATACGATCCGGAGCCGTATCTTTGGAGCCCTCCTTTGCCTCAGGGTCCTTAGACGATGGGCCTGCACGGGCAGAGGGCTGCCATGGGAGGGCCAGTTAAGACCAGTAGGGCTGGACCAATGGGAGGTGGGTGGGCGGGATTGGTCGGGAGGCGGGAGGGCTGTGGAAACAGGAAGAGGGTGCGGGGAGGGACACTGAGGCAAGGGGACCAGAAAAAGGGGCTCAGGACCCAACACTAATGCTAATACAGGCAAAGTTCAAGCAACTTTTCACCAAAAACACTCACTGAGCTCTGAGATGCAGAAATTGAGCCGGTGCAGTCACGCGAGTCGATACAATCTCAAAACAGTGTGGATGGACCAATGGGAGGGGGGTGGGCAGGACGGGAGCCAGGAGAGCCACGGAAACAGGAAGATGGTACAGGGAGGGAAATGGAGGCAAGGGGACCAGAAAAAAGGGGCTCTGGCCACAACACGAATGCTAATACAGGCAAAATGCAAGCAACTTTTCACCACAAAAGCTCACCAAACTCCGAGAAGCAGAAATGGAGCCAGTGCAGTCACGTGAGTAGATACACTCGCAATACAGTGTGGATTGACCAATGGGAGGGGGGTGGGCGGGACGGGAGGCGGTAGAGCCATGGAAACAGGAAGAGTGTGCGGGGATGAAACCGGAGGCAATGGGACCAGAGAAAGGGGATCGGGCCCCAACACGAATGCTAATACAGGCAAAATGCAAGCAACGTTTCACCACAAAAGCTCACCAAACTCCGAGAAGCAGAAATGGAGCCAGTGCAGTCACGTGAGTAGATACACTCGCAATACAGTGTGGATTGACCAATGGGAGGGGGTGGGCGGGACGGGAGGCGGTAGGGCCATGGAAACAGGAAGAGTGTGCGGGGATGAAACCGGAGGCAATGGGACCAGAGAAAGGGGATCGGGCCCCAACACTAATGCTAATACGGGCAAAATGCAACCAACTTTTCACCAGCAGGATGGGAGGCAGGAGGGCTGCAGAAACAGGAAGAGGGTGAGGAGAGGGAAACAGAGACAATGGCACCACAAAAAGGGGCTCTGGCCCCAACACTAATGCTAATACAGGCAAAATGAAAGCAGCTTTTCACCACAAACACTCACCGTGCTCCGAGATGCAGAAATGGAGCCGGTGCAGTCACGTGAGTTGATACACTCGCAATACAGAGTGGATGGACCAATGGGAGGGGGTGGGCAGGACGGGAGGCGGGAGGGCCTGTGGGAACAGGAAGATGGTGCGGGGAGGGAAACTGAGGCAAAGGGACCAGTAAAAAGGGGCTCGGGCCCCAACACTAATGCTAATACAGGCAAAATGCAAGCAACTTTTCACCACAAACACTCACAAGCTCTGAGATGCAGAAATGTGATTGATCATTAGTGAAGCAGCTATCTTCACCTTACAATTCGGGGATGGAAGACATTCCACCCACTTTGCGAACAAGCATGACAGAGTCAACATGTACTTGTTTCCTCTAGAGGAACAAATCACTGGCCTGATGAAATCGACTTGCAAATCTGGCCAAGGCAGTGTCATTCCCCTTTTTTGAAGGGGAGCTCTGTGTGTGAGTAACTGGGTTGAAATTGAGCACACAAAAGACACCCCTTTAGGTAAGTGTTGAGATCCTGGCCCATGTGTGGCAAATAGGCAACCTCACGCAAGAATTCAAATGTCGTGTCAAACCCCCTATGACCGGCAGAGGCATCGTCATGTGCGTGATTCAACATCAGGCTTCGAAATGAGGTAGGTACCACCCACTGGTCACAGCCAGATAGGGCTCTCCTTACCAAAAAACTGTCTTGGATCCATAACATCTTGGAAAACGTCATCAACACCCAGAGATCCTCTTTGCCAGTAATAATCTGACTCTGTTAGAGGAAAACTCATGGGGTCCTCAATGTGTTGAAAGAACTTTCCAATGATTGGGTACTCATTCTGTGCAGTGATCAAATCTGCATCTGGGGTAGCTTTACTCCCCTGGGCAGCCGAGAGTTCACTATTTGCATGAGTTTGAAACCTGGTGACAGCAGCAACTTGGATTTTCCACTGCAGGGCTCCGGTTTTAGCCAACTGGTCAGCCAGATCATTCCCAGTCTTATCTGGCCCCTTTATTTTGGAGTGACCTCTTATCGTCTTCCAATAGATGGTCATTTCATTGGAGGTCAATTGACTGGATCAGTTTGGCATGGTTTAAGGGTTTATTGTTGGCACAAAGCCTGCCTCGATTCTTCCAGTTGATCAGGGGCTGCAGAAACCCATTCCTGACATCATCAGAGTCAGTGATTATGACCAGTTCTTTGAGTTTGTGGTGCGCCGTAATAATGCAGCCTGCTGCTCGTAGAAGAGCCCTTCTACGAGCAGCAGGCCGCACTACGGCGGGTGTTGGGTGTTAGAGAGCAGCCACTCTCTAACACCCAGCACCCACCGTGATAGCGCAGCCTGCTGCTCATTGAAGGCCTCTTCTACGAGCAGCAGGCTGCATTATTACGGTGGTTGTTGGGTGTTGGAGAGCGGCTACTCTCTAACACCCAGCACCCGCCATAATAACGCTGCATGCTGCTCATAATTTTACAGCGGGTGCTTAGTGGAGCATGCAGTTGACCTCCGATTAAAGGAAATGTACAAAATAATAGTTTAAAACGGCAATATCAAACATTCTGGCATAACAAGGAATGAATTGCCATGTGCAACTGTTGGCCACTTGGTATTGGTGCCCGAGACAATTTTATACCCCAGTCCAACTGTGGTGGACAGTATGAAGACACATAATATTTGCCCAAAGCATCACTCACAAACCATACTTTTGCTCTGTGCACGAACCAAGACAAATTTTACAGAGTCACCAGAGCCAGTACACGTTAAAATCTGGCCTCCAGAAAATGCAGCACATCCCATATAACATTCTGATGTGCTGCATTTTACAGAGGACACACCTGAATGTGTACCGGCTCCGTGTTTCTCTCTGGTGTTTGTTCCCTGCTGGTTATATAACCAACTAAGAACAAACACCAGAGAGACAAAGGAAACGGGTGTACAAAATAACAAAAATGCTCTGTGCAGTGTGCACAGTCCACTTGTACCATGGGCAGATTAGACTCCGAGCCCGCCATGGTGGGGGCCCAGAGATCTAATCTTCCCTGTGCAAGCACTGTGCACAAACAGTACAGGCAGGGCAGTTTCTAGCCAACTTGGTGCCCAGGGCGAAACATCAGAATGCGCCCCCCACTGAATGGCACACGTCACTCCCAAACTACTCCACTGTCCTGCAAAAATACCCCTCCTTAATATGAATAAATAATTGCTATATAAATGAAGCTGGTTTCATTACATTATAATTCAAGTACCTTACAGAAGAAATCTAATGTGAAAACACAGCTGTTGCTGTCCAAGTAAATGGTTGTTCTGTCACCTGCTCTTAGGGAAGGCCATCCAGTGGCATAGCAGATAGGAAAGGCCCAAGGAACTGCCGTTGGAATGGCACTACTGCATCTAGCTAACAGCAAGGAATGTCCTGCCATAGAGAAGAAATGCAAGGGGCTTGGGCAGTGGTGGTAGAAAATTGCCACTTGATTACACAGCTCCAGATGCATCAGCAGAAATAAACCCTTTCCCCTGTATTCTATATCCTGAATCTGAAATGCTTGTCAGGAACTTGCCAAATGTTCCTTTAAGCAGCTCGGAGTGCAGCACAAAAACTAAGAAATTCCTTAGCAAAGCATAGACCACACAAAGTATGTAACATGGCAGATGCACCTAAGCCCTGGCCCTGGAATAAGCAACTTCCTGATGTCCCCAGACAGTGCAACCATTCGGCCGCCCTGGACCGTGTATTCAGGATCAGGTTGGATCGTCTGGGTGACACCTGACCCTGTTTGCTCTGGATGCTGACACAGGCTCTTCTGGTCCGCTCCCCACTGCAAGCCCCCAAACTCCCACTGACCGGTGGGGTGGGTTTGGGGGGAAGTGAAGATAGCTGCGGAGCATTGGGCAGTTGGAGGTGGCGCACTCTTGTAACCTCCTCACTCTGCAGGGGAAGGCACAATGATTGCCTGGAGCACTGAGTTGATTGTTCCGAGTGATTACGGGTACAAACTCCTGAGGTACCCCATTTAAAGACACTCCTCTCACCTGCAAAGGAGTGCATTCACGCATGGTCTCATCATGGTGGAACAGTGCTCTATTTCTACTTTAAAAATGACTCTGCAAACCTTAAGGGGAGAGACTACCTTGGTTGGAAGTGAGCTTGATACTCTTACAAGTGAGGCAAACAAATTATTGTCTGGAACCCGCAAGTCCGTTTCCTATCGTGGGGTCCAACTAACACATGTGAGTGCTCAAGTTCTGAACAGTTTCAAGCAAAAGTGTAAAGAATATGTCACAAACATTGACAAATCTTGAGAAGATAGATTGTCTTTTACTCAGGACAGTATTTACAACTGTGCAAAAGTGTTAGACACAAGATTATGGGCATCAGAGTTAAAAGAGTTGGAAAAATATGGAAATAATGAAATTGTTAGAGTGGCAGAACACTTTTCTGATTTAATTTTTGAGTGCAGTTTTTCAGTATCAAGTCCTGGAACAATTCTGTCTTAGTGGCAAGAGTTTAAAGTATTTGCCCAGAACAACCTTTGTAAACTGCCACCAAAAGAGATCTGGGTGAAACTGGAAACCCTCTATGACACCTCATATCCCCAGCTTGTGAAGCTCATAAATATGTTGAGGGTTTTCCCTGTGTCCAATGCAGTTGTAGAACACTGCTTTGTGTGCATCAACAAAGTTAAAACTGACTGCAAAGTTCAAATCCAAAAAGGCTGTAGATTTATTTCTTAGCATGAAACCAAGACGTCCTGGTGTTGCCGATGATGATTTAAGGCCAACGTCTCCCAAAAAGAGCAGATCATGCACACCAAGCATGTCTCAAGACACAGATTCTTGGTCCTACACATTCATTTAAAAATGTTTTTATGACTGTTTATGCCAAACACTTGCTATATGTAACCTGATATAATAAAATAAAAATTGCATGCACACACTAAGTCTTTGATTGATGTCTTGTTAACAATATGAAGGATGCAGCACTGTGCTGCAACACTGACTGCATGACCCAGCCACACATCCTTGAACTGAAAAATGTTTTAAGAGCTTTATTTGTTTGGCCACAATCATGCAGCGAACCTTTACATTTTGCATACATTGCACTGATGTTATTTATACTTCAAAGGTACATAGAAACCATTTCTGCATTCTTGCTAATTCTCTATCTTGGGGTACAACTAATTCTGGTGACATTCAATATTAGTACAACATTGCTAATCAAATTAGTTCATTTGCTAATCAAAAAAATGCTAATTAGCAAAATCTGCTAATCAATTTTTGAAAACGAATGTATGCCTTGTGACCTTGTCATGCTTTGATACAACACCGCTGTTAGGCAAGTGTCTGAGAACCCTGTCTCTAAGGAGAACTGTTTGATATTTCTGGGGTAAGCCAAACAAGGAGCCTGGGAAAGGCTTCTTTAACTGCCTCAGCTTTTTCTGGACCCCACTCCCACTTGACTTCGGTCTTTAATAAATGGACCATGGGTCACGTGACCTCTGTGTAGTCTTCAATGAACTTCCAACTATAATTAGTGATTCCATGAAGGCTCCTTAATTCTCGTAGAGTAGTAGGGTCTTTTAATTACAATAAGGATTCAACCTTCTTCGCCTGGGGGTTAAGACCCTGATGGGTGATCTCATGCCCTAAGAAGTTCACTTCGGTCTTACATCAGTGTGTTTTCTGAAAGGACAGTTTTGCTTTGGCTTTCTGCAATTGGGTCAGAACATAGATGTTGCTCCACAGTTGAGCTTGATCAGAACATCATCCACATAGGCCAGGTTTCCCCTTGAGCCCAAGTCGGGCATGGCCTTCTGTAGAAAGATGTTGAACTCATTGCCATAGTTTATATATCCAAAGGGTGATTGGGTCCAAGTGTATTGCTTCCCCCGAAGGTAAAGGCAAGCTTGTACTGGTCTTACCTACTCATGGGTACTGTTCAGTATCCGTTGTTCAGGTCACTGGTGGTGTACACGTTTGACCCTCGGCTCTGGACTAGTCCCTGATTGATGCAGGGAAGGGGCCATATTGACATGTGGACCTGTTTGTTCAACTCCCTTGGGTCTGCACACAGTCTCCATTGGCCATTTGGTTTGAGTATTCCCAGTACGAGGTTCTTAAAGGTACTATGGATCGGATGAATTATCCCACAGGATTCTACATTTTTAAAAATCTCCATGAGTGACTAAATGGACCCGAGAGGCAACCGGGATTGTTTCACAAATACTAGTGACATCTCGGAGTCCATGGGTGTGATGGTTGAATGTATATTTGTGCATCCACAGCCATTTAAATCCACTGAAAAGATATACTGGAAGTCCAGGAACACCTATTTCATCTTCTTTCTTTGCTCTTCTTTCTCACAGGCTTCAGCCACATTGATCCATTCTTTGACAATCTGCTTGAAGCCTGGAAAGATCCTGGGCTTGACAATTTTGGCGCTATCCTCCAGTTGGGTGGAAAGGTCTCTTTTTATGGTGTCAACCTGGACAGGAGGTTCCATGGATTTGATATGGCTATCCTTGACTCTGAAGACCACCTCATCTCCGTGATGTTGCATGTCACCTCTTCCCCTCCATAAGGGCAGGACGAGTGCACCAAGAAATTCCCTCCATGCCTAGTAAAAACCTTTTCTGGAAGAATACCATTGCTGATGTCGAAGCAGTCGGGTGTGATTGGTCCCATGATTTCATACCTAAATCAATAAAATAGGGTTGGGCATGAACGACCATTCCTATAAAGGTGTCTGTGCCCAAGGTGATACTTCGAGGGTCACTGTTATCCACCAAAATTCAAATGGGGTTGTTTTCTGGGTCTACTAGAGGTGTCGGATTTAAATACAAACCTTGTTGGAGAAGGGAATTTAAATTTAAATAGGCGTCCTGATGTTTGAGGTTCGGTCCTCACTTAGGGCCTTATTCATGGAACGTTTTCCTATGGGATTGTGCCATTATAAAATGCTTCCATGTATCAGGCCCTTAATTTTGATGGGAATAGTGAATGATCGCACCTGTCCTGGGATGGTAACCTCTTCCCGCACTTGAACTTCAATGATATAAGACAGCAATTGAGCTGACTTGAATGCTTTTTCAGTGTTGACAAAGCCCATGGGGTTACCCCCCAGTCAGGACCATGCTTTATTATTATTTAGGTCGAAATTGAATCGGTTGAGAATGTCACTTCCCAGATAAAAGACAGAGGTGGCATGTCTCACGACCCAACAATTATGTTCTATGCTTTTGTCGCCAATGGAAATTTCTAGCATACACCTGCTAAGCAGGAGATGTTTGCAATTTGTGGTTTCCAAACCTACTTACCATGTGTCAATCAATTTAAATGTCGGAATGGTCTGATCTTTTGGGAGTTTCCTTAATAAGTCTTTGTTGATGAAGCTCTTCCATTACTCAGGCATACACTGCTGAGCACTGGCTCCTCCTCCTCATTTAACTGAATGGGGAAAAACAACTATTTGCCATTTTTGGAATGTGATCAGACTTTGAGCAGGTTCGTCCTTGTCTGGTTTCACGGGCTCAATGTTTCTTCTGACTTTGCGACTGTTGTAAAATGTTACCTTTTCCCCTTCCAGTGTGGATTGTCACTTAAAACTGGGAGGAAGGTTGATTTTCAAGAATGGAGAATGGTTCCCATCACTGATTTGTTATCCTACAAAGATGACAGTGATGCCTAGCACTTTGTTATTCTTGAAATGGAATTCTACATTCTCAGAACGTTGATCAATTAAATGACAGCTACCATTCATGCGTACATAATTGGTGCTCATTTTTAATTTGATAGGCCAGTTAGTCTGGGTCAAGAAGACATTGTTTACACAGTTGATCAGAAGTGATAACCTCCTCGGGAGAACGTTCTCCAGTAAACAAGGTGTACCCTTTGGAGTCAGGATTATCACCGGATGTTTAACTCGGTGCGGTCCAATTTCTATCTCCAGTTCTGCAGTCCCTTCGATGGAAATATCATTTGCATCTAAATTTTATTTTTATTTTTGGATTTGTACAGCGCACTGCAACCCTTGGGCAAAGAGGCGCTGTAAGAAGATGAAAGTAGGCTTGCTTCGGGGTTACAGCTGAGCGGCCCCAGTTAGATACAATTGCTTAGTTACAGAGGGTCCGTAGACCCAGCAAAGGTTACATTTCATTGTACAGTACATGGTATCAGAACAACAGAGGGCATGAGGCAAAAACAGGTTGGAAGGCGAGGCTAAAGAGGCTTGTTTTTAGTTCCTTACGGAAGGCTGTATGAGATTCTATCAATCTGATTTGGGCTGGGAGGGTGATCCAGTATGTCGCTGCCATGGTTGGGAAGCTGGAGCCACCGGCTCACACTCTGCGTGTGGGAGGGACAATGATGCAATTGGCATAAGCAGTCCTGGATGGTCTAGAGGAAGTTTGGCTGATGATCCTTTGAGCTAGATAGGGGGGAGGGGCTAACCCATGAAGACATTTGTGTGAGTGCCAGTGTTTTAAAGACAATCCTTTCTTTGACAGGTAGCCAGTGCACTTGTCTTCTGACACCAGAGATATGATCCCTACGTGAGATACCAGTTGCGGCCCTTGGAGTGTTATTCTGAGCCAGCTGGAGTTTAGCCAGGGCTTTTGGGATGTTCCAACAAAAAGGCCATTGCAATAGTCAAGTCTAGATCCAATGATTGTGCTTGCAATAGTGAGGCAGTTGTCTTGTGATAGGAATGGCCTGACTGCATTGATTAGTTTCGAATGATAGGCTGCTGAGGATGCGATGGCATTAACATGCCTCTCCATGGTCAGGCTAGGTTTAAGGTATACGCCCAGTGTTTTGATTACTTGAGACACAGTGATAGGTATGTTGCCTATTGTGAATGAGCAGTACTGCTTGTCCAATTTACCCAGCGTTGCTGTGGATCCAATTAGCAGGAGTTCTGTTTTTTCGCTATTGAGACAAAGCCAGTTTTCAGCCATCCATGATTGAATTGTAAAGTAGACGAGGTTGAGGGTGTTCATGTCAGAGGGATAGTCACCGTTCAGAGGTATGAGCACCTGGGTTTCATCTGCACAATTAGTATATGAGATGCCCATGGCGTCAAGGATTCGGAATAAGGGCCTGGTGAAGAGG
The DNA here is from genome assembly GCF_040938575.1 of Ambystoma mexicanum. NCBI lineage: Eukaryota > Metazoa > Chordata > Amphibia > Caudata > Ambystomatidae > Ambystoma > Ambystoma mexicanum. The sequence continues at coordinate 912,688,767 of NC_090937.1, read as the reverse complement.
TTGTAGAGAGTTGGGGCTATGCAGGAACCTTGTGGGACACCACATTTAATTGGACTGGGGTTAGCATTCGAGGAAACCGAGAACACCATCATCACTCTTCCTTTGAGGAAAGATGATATCCATTGACAGGCCTTTGGGGAGAAGTTGGCTGTGGATGACAGGTGATGACATAGTGTTTTATGATCAACCAGGTCAAAGGCCGCTGATAGGTCTAGAAGAAGGAGAAGAGCCGGCTTACCTATGTCCCTCAGGTCATCAATTTGGTTTTTAAGATCAAGTAATGCGGACGCAGTGCCATGCCATGGACAGAATCCAGACTGGCGTAGTCCCAAAAGTTGGTAGTCTTCCAAGAATTTCTGCACTTGCAGCTAAATTGCTTTGTCCAGTATCTTTAGCAGGAAGGGGACAGTGGTGATGGGTCTGTAATTCCGCAGGACCAGGGGGTCAAGAGATTTTTTTTTAGGAGTGGCCGGACCCAAGCCTCCTTCAGTGATGTTGGGTCCTGGGTAGAGCGGAAGGATGAGTTAATGAATGCAGTGATAAAAGGGGCGAGGGCAGGAGCACAGTCCTTAATTAAATGTGCCGGGCAGGCATCTCCTTTGCAATTGGAGGGTTTGATGGACCTGATAAGGGCAATGACTTCCGATTCGCTCATGTCTGAGAATTCAAATGTTGGTATCTCCTTACATGCAGATGCTGTGCAGGGTGGACTGGGACAAGAGTCTAGAAGAGCGGATATGGCTTTTTGATGAGCTAGAATTTTGGATTGCAGGGTGTCCAATGTGTCTAACATGGCATTTTGAATAATGTTACACTATGACTCATCCTTTAGAAGGGTTGATGGAGTGATAGGGTGAGTCTCTAATTCCCTGAAGATAGCAAAGATTTTGTTCGCCCAGACTGAGCGTTGTTGATCCTAGTATTGAAGGATGCAGCTTTGGCCTGTGAGATGGCTGCTTTATATTCTCTAGTGATGGCCTGGAATGCTGCTTTTTTTTCAGTAGGGTTTTTTTTCCAGATGGCCACAGAGGCACTTTTATAAGAGTGGATAAGCATTAGTTCCTGAGCGAACCATGCATTGGAGTGCTTGGTTTTCTTAGCCTTTTTAAGGGTTTTGGAGTTGTCCGGGAAGTGGTGTGAGAGGAATTTGGTGGCCTCCAATTGCGTAGGGTCCGCTTCACTATAGTGGCGCAGGTATATCTCTCGCCAGTAGAGATCAACTCATTGGAGTGTTACGTGGGGTAAGCTACCTGTATCTGTGATATTTTAAACACTGCGTTGTTCCGTCTTTTTAACAGGAGACAAAAAGAGTGTACTTAGTTATATTTAGTTCTTCTCAGTCACATACAGGGCTGCTGTGTCTCTCGGAAAGCAGCCACTCGACCGTCTCTCACATGATTTATAATTTATGCAGCAGCGTTGTGCCGCTGATCAGTAGTGCTCGTGGGTCAATGAAGGAATGCCATGTTGGATATCCTGGTTTTGTACTGTGAATGAATACACGGCACACTGTCAAACGGGTGTTTCAATTCACCTTTGCCAATGTTCTTATTTATACTGTTGATGCCCTCGTACAGTGAGTATTAATCAAGCATCTAGCCCAGATATTGTTCACAAATTATAGTTATGTTTTGGCATAATGCTCTTCTCTTTTTTCTTTAGAACTGTTCCACATCTGCTGATGGTGAAGCATGATGATCGAATCTGATGTGGGTGCCCTGCTTTCATTGCTAATACTGCTCCAATTGCGTAGGTTCCGCTTCACTATAGTGGCGCAGGTATACTGCTCACCAGTAGAGATCAACTCCTTGCGGTGCTACTACTTCATCAAATATAACATCCATACTGTTGGATAAACCATCTGTCCATGTCTGAAGACAAAATGTCAGCATACATGGACTCCAAATAGCTGGTGCATTCATGTTTACAGGCCAATTACGGCTAATGGATAAACAAGTTCCACAACAGAATAAAGGGACTACTGGGGGTGAACACCTGTTGTTACCCCAGATTACGTTGTCACACAATAGGAACACAGGTTTTCACAATTTACAGTTATTTCACAGTTTCTACCCTTCGTGTAGCCTCACTCTAGCTTGCCCGCCAACATTTCTAACTAAACCCTATTGTTTTCCTACCCCTAGCTAGCGCTGGTGAATCGTTTATCTAGGGTGAGCGGATAGTGAAGAAGGAACTTGTTCTATTCCTAGCAAGTTACCAAGAGGTTCACAAAAAATGTTTTGCTTACAAGTTTCTAAAAAACACTAAGTTAGTGTGTGTGGTCTGCTTCGCAGGTGGAATTCTTTCTAGTTTAATATGTTCCCTTGTTCTACAGTACCACAGTTTTTTGTAAAAAAAAACAATGAGGCCTTAATGGCTCCTAAATTAAAAAGACTTACAAATGGAAAAGAAAAGAGATTTAGGTTGTACTAAATTGATGTTGCACAGGAAACTTCTACATCCAGGCTTTCTAATACCGTGTGTTTTAACACTTGCACCCCACTCTCTAACCACCAGGGAAAGAAAGTGAGCAGATGTAGCACAAATATTTCTTTTCATTAAAGAGTGCCCATTGGTGCTATATTTTCTGCACAGAGGTCACATATTGGCCGACCGGTTTCAGTGGTTTCAGAATATTTCTCACTTTCTTCAGGGCCACAACATGTGATCGCATGCTGTTTTAGTAGGAGAATTGTCTTCATTCACTCCTATATTCACCCCACCTGCAGATGTTACAGAAAGAAGAGGGGCGGGGGGCAAGAGAGACACAATGTGCTTTAGATAAAGTGCCCAGACTCTGAATGGTATGCTTTAAGCATATCTTACATCCCGCTATTGTGTAAGTACCAAAGCTTACCCTGGTATGGCTTTAATGAGCATCCGGGAATGTTGATAGTTAATAAGGTGGGTGCGTAATTATAGCCGCATCCGCGTGCGATCTGAAACAAGTAGTCATTTCTGAATCAGGTCACAGAACAATGTAGTTGAAGAGCTAGCTCTCACACGACCTGTGTGTGTATTTAGTTATATAATTTTTATCTAGTGTATTAGTTTTTAGCATTGAGTCCCACGGGCTCATGATGCTAGAAGACAACATGCCAGGCATGCCGGCGTGTAAAGTCTACATGCCGGTCTGCTCTTACCTGTACGATCCGATCGCTGTCAGGAGTGGTAGTCTCAGAACCCTTACAGTGTTCGAATGTGAGATTTAGTGTTTGGTTTCCATGGATATACTCTACACACTTGTGCGAGGGTCCATGATCTGTTCAAAGAAGGTCTCCCACTTAGTAGAGCAGTATGGGCGCCATCTTGTTACGTCCACCGGCTTGTCAGTACAGATAACCATTTTTTGGAAGTCATGATGCTGGTACCCTGGTGCGCGCACTGTATGTAATTTGCCACTGAAAATCATTTTACCGAAAAATTGACACATTTAAAGTGGACAATTACGGGAGGTAAATGCCAGAGGGTGGTTTGAGTACACTGTTTCTCCTTTGGGAGTACATATGTGTGCACTAACTTGTCTCTCAGATTGGTCATTCTTTTAAAAGCAAAATGAGGTTTGTTGATTTTGAAATCCTCAGTATGGATCATCCCCCAGTTTTTAAGAAGAGTTTTGCGTAGATCATTACTGATGGGTGAAAAGGAAGTCACTTACTCAACACATCCATGCCTGTTGCAACGCTGATAGAGAGACTAAGATAAAAGCATTGTTTGATCAAGTCGACCACAAACGTGAGTTGAGAACTAATTATTGCCAATAAAAATAAGTTGGCAGATATTCTCAAGGTTTGACATTATTTCTTGGTATATTCAAAAACAATTGTGATTCATCTTGCTGTTAGCTTTCGCTGCCTATGCACGACATATAAACTGAAACTTTTGCATTGGAGCACATCTAGTAAGGGAATTGGCATGTGAGGACGATCACACATCTTGAGAGTTTTGTTTGGTTATTTACTAACCCATTGCCTGCCCATTCCATGCAAATCCCTATCGCCAATACCAACCATTACCTGCTCCTCTCTACCAAAAGATCTTCATTCTGGTTTCACTATGAGCTAGCTTTATCAAGCAGTAACATCAATATTTGACATGCCACTGTTATTTCACAGTAGTCTGCTGAGAATTAAAGGCTTAATTCCACCTGTAAATGTTCTACAATTGTAATGAAAATGGCTTAACTAATTGTGTCTTCAGCCATTTGATTTATATCTGCTCCATACACTTAAGTCCAGTTAAAAACAGGCATTGACAAATCAACAGTCCTATCTTCAACCAATTAGACCATTCTCCAGCTGGTGCCATTTTATAGCCATTATGGCAGTGCTTGACAAATTCCTATCCCTTGACTAAACACAATCCTAGACTCTTATCTTTGCCAGTACTTGTTTTTCCTTTTGTTTTCGTTTTATCGACTGTTTGAAAATATGAACAACGTTTCATGAATTAATTTTCTTGCAACTGTTCTTTATACCCCCCCCATCAAAGAATTCCATAATAACCTCTAGACTCGCGAAAGTGCAATAACCCAAACACACCAATGCACATCTAAACACGGCAGCTATTTTACCTGTTATCTCTTGCAAAGAACTGTTGATCAATCTTGGCAAGTTAATGCTTAGCAAAAAGTAATTAATCTCCACAGAAAGGGGGCGCAAGTCATAGGTTCCAAATCACTCACCAGCAGCACGACTGCACATATTACCGAATGTTCGTTCTAGTTTTTTGTTCCCACATGTTTCTTTCCTGCATCTTTAACCCCAAGCTCGGTGCTTTGCTTGGTGATTAATTACTTTAGTAATACTGCAGTGATTAAGCTGGACCCCTGGATGTATAATGGCAAAGTTACAATGGTTCAATTCTCTTTGATAAGAGTACATGCTTGTTCAATTTCAATTAGTGATATCTAATTACCATGGCTCTCAAACTCCCACTGCTGCTTCACGGCTTGTGAAAGTCCCTGCTGGGCTGTTAATCTGCAGTGAATGATGTCGATGCCACTGTCCTTTTCAAAGTAATCCTGTTTATGAATTGACAGACGGCAGTACAATTTCATGAGCCTGAAATTGTCTCTAAACTGACTTGGGGCGAACCACTCTTGTAGACACGGACCCGAATGCCACACAACGTGTGTGACTCTTTCATGACGTGGGCAGCTGCATGACTGCCATTATAGAAACAAGCATTGATAATGCCAATAGTTTTTACCTTTGTTTCAGCGCTACTTAAGCATTTATCAGCTACTACAAACCTTTGGATGGTATTAGCATTACCTGTCCAAGCATGAACAGTGTGTGAGCATATGGACAGTGTCAGTGTATGGTCATTGTGGGTATATATGTGTGTGCACATGTGTGCGCATTTGTTGTGTTCACAAATGGGCTGGAGAAGGTATGTGATCAATATTTCCTCTAATTGGATTTCTTAATGTACTGCAGTGGACACGTTATGTGCGCACTCAGCTGCATTTAACAAAGTCACTGATTGAGCCATTCTAGACACGGTGATGGTGTGTGTGTTACCACCTCTTAGAGATGACTGTGAGGCAGGTATTTTCCATCAACTATGTACTGTTAAACTGTCAATAAAACAAAGCAAAGTAGGAATTGTAATTCCGATAATAGGTATACAACTCTAAAATGGGGACACGTATCATGAGTGGAAAGGCCTAAATCTGATAGTTGAGTTGGAAATTAATTCCTATCCACCCACAATTTAGCTTAAACCCATTGAAAACCTAATTGATTCTAGTCTTCAGGCACCTCTTCAGCTCACTCTAGAAATTGGGGGTACTACCCAATTTGATCGAATAATTGTGTCTGCATGGACGAATTGGCCTTCGCCCCGCTACTAACAAATCGAAGCCCATCATACCGAACATTAGGAGAAGGGGTTGCGGGGGTGTCCCCCACTCCTCATGGTGAGTATGATGGGCTTTGGAGGTTGCGGGACATTGGAAGCAGAGGAATCCCCCCATAAAAAGGGACCGTACGTTATCAGCTCAGAGCCGCATTGGAGGGACACAATTGATGCCGCAGGGATATAGCAGGAGCACGGCAGCCAGCGAAAAGGTAAGTTGGGGAGGGGGGATTGGTATAGGGCTGCTGGTGGGACAGGGATTTGGGTTGTTTGCCTGGAGGTCAAATATATTTGTGCCGGAATCGACTACGGTCAATTCCGCTGCAAATCTGTTGTCTTCGGTCCAACAATCCAGATCCAAAATGGGTACATAAAAATTCTGAGCATTAAATATTTTTTAAGTTAACATTTTAAGTAATTAAATTAAACACTTAAAACATTTCCCTTGACATTACATTCTTCCAGAGTGGTTTCTAATTTAAATCTGAGCATCGAAAAGCAACTTGTAATAATGTGTATCAAATAATTTCCCTAGTCTCCAGCAAGTGATAATGTAGACAATTGATCAGGGCATCCCGAATTGACGAAAAACTCTTGTGACTCAGAGGTGTTTAATAACATTTTTACTCATGATGAGTGAGCAGAGGAGTTTAGCCATAACAAAATATTTTGCCGAACTCCAGCATGGCCATAGTGAGGAATAACAGAAAAGGGCCGGACTTAACGTTATCAAGCACCCCACAGATTATGCTACTCAACACCAGATCTTTGATTAAGCACGCATTGGTGGTAGCTACACACATCGAGGATAGCAAGATAGATATGCGCACTTACAGAGACCTGGAGCCACGAGGCAGCAGGCCCCTCCTTAGAGCTTTTGATTCCCACAGGCTACAGTATCATGAAAATTGACAAAAAGGAAGACAGTGGAGGAGTCACACTGATATTTAGAACAGAGATAAAAATTTGGAAAACCAAAGTGAACAATATACCAGTGTTGGAACTCTTGATAGTCAAAATCGGCATTAGCCCAGAAACTACCCTTAGCTTATTAGTCATATAAACAGCCCCGGGGGCAGCAACAAACTTCCCTGAACAATTTTGCAAAAGGGTTTTACCATTGCTCAGACCCAATACTACATTTCTAATTTTAAGAGACTTTAATCTTTGGCTGGGGAATGAGGCAGATATGACCGTGGTTACCTTAGAAGCTGTGTTGTTCTCTCTCAGTTTCAACACATAGTTAGATCTCTGACACACATAAAAGGGCACACCCTGGATTGGGTGGCAGCCCATCATATCATGATGTCAGACTGAGAGGTTTTACCCTGCCCATGGTCAGACCATTTTGGCATATATCTCTATATTACCAACAAACGCTTTTCCATGAAAATTGGTAAAGAAAAGACTCTGAAGTTAGCTAGAAATTTCAAAAAGCTAACTGCGGTGCACCTTAAACGATGGATTACATCCCTATCATCAGAAATCGCACTTATAGAAACTTGATGTGACATGACTAACTCTTTCCTTCGTACATTTCATGATACCTCAGAAACCTTAGCTCCTATAAAAAGGAAATACTGCCAAGAGGGATTTAAGTGTAAGAAATGGTTCTCAGCAGAGATCCAGGAACATAAAACTGATAAAATAAAGCATTTCTATGCATGGAGTAAGAGTCATGAGATTTCAGATCTACAACTCTACAATAAGTCAGCCAGGACCTACTAAATGTACAATTGTACAAGCCAAAAAAGAAACCTTTAATGACAGAATTGCTAGGTCAACATCTGACAGTAAAGAAATATCAAAATTCTTAGATAGTAGGAAATCCCTATGGGCCCTAACAATGAACCAATACTGAAAAATGAGGCTTGGTGCACCTCGATCCAAGAAACTGACACTAATCAAAAAGGGTATAGAGGTAAAAATGCTAACCTTAATAAGCAGGGAAACATTGAGCACACCCAGATCTCAAATAATGTGAGTAGACCTCAGCAGTTTCAATTCTGATACATTTTAGAGGAAGAGGAAGCAGAGGTTATTAGGAAACTCAATGCCATTAGCTGCAAAGGTGACCTGTGCTCTTCCTGGCCAGATATTATCTTGCCAGCACTCATTATAATTATTATTTATTTTATCAAATTTATAAATTCCTCTTTTGCAGAAAATGATGTTCCCCAAAGACTTGAACAAATGTGGATAACACCCATTAAAAAAAAAAAAACAGGAATCCGTCCTATAACCCCGGCCAACTATCGGCCAATAACCAACACTCCCTTCCTTCTCAAGATCTTGGACAGTGTGGCTTCCTTGGCGTGAGCGGGTGCTGCAGCTGGGCTGATCGTTCAGGTAAGACCCTCCTGGGCCTGCATTTGGGTTTTTAAAATTATCTGGTGCCTCCCTGCCCCCTGTTCGTTACTCCAACGCTGTTTCCTCTCCCCATTGTTCCGCACACCTCCCTCCTTGTCTGATCGCCCACCCCCCTCCCCGATTGGCTGCTTCATTTCCCTGTGCCGGTGTTGCCTGATCCCTGCGCACTACGCTCGCCATTTCTTCCTTGGCGTGAGCGGGTGCTGCAGCTGAGCTGATCGTTCAGGTAAGACCATCCTGGGCCTGCATTTGGGTTTTTGAAATTATCTGGTGCCTACCTGCCCCCCTGCTCTTTACTCCCACGCTGTTTCCTCTCCCCGTTGTTCCGCCCCCCTCCCCGATTGGCTGCTTCATTTCCCTGCGCACCACGCTCGCCATTTCTTCCTTGGCATGAGCGGGTGCTGCAGCTGGGCTGATCGTTCAGGTAAGACCCTCCTGGGCCTGCATTTGGGTTTTTAAAATTATCTGGTGCCCCCCTGGCCCCCTGTTCTTTGCTCCCATGCTGTTTCCTCTCCCCGTTGTTCCGCCCGCCTCCCTCCTTGTCTGTGTGCCCACCCCACTCCCCAATTGGCTGGCTCATTTCCCTGTGCCGGTGTTGCCTGATCCCTGCGCACCACGCTCGCCATTTCTTCCTTGCCGTGAGCGGGTGCTAAGGCTGGGCTGATTGTTCAGGTAAGACCCTCCTGGGCCTGCATTTGGGTTTTTGAAATTATCTGGTGCATCCCTGCCCCCCTGTTCTTTACTCCCACGCTGTTTCCTCTCCCCGTTGTTCCACCCGCCTCTCTCCTTGTCTGCGTGCCCACCCCTCTCCCCGATTGGCTGCTTCATTTCCCTGTGCCGGTGTTGCCTGATCCCTGCGCACCACGGTCGCCATTTCTTCCTTGGCGTGAGCGGGTGCTGCAGCGAGCTGATCGTTCAGGTAAGACCCTCCTGGGCCTGCATTTGGGTTTTTTGAAATTATCTGGTGCCTCCCTGCCCCCCTGTTCTTTACTCCCACCTTGTTTCCTCTCCCCGTTGTTCCGCCTGCCTCCCTCCTTGTCTGCCGGAAGATTGGCTCTCCATCCCCACTTAAGGCCCTCCCTGGGCAGCCCCCTGCCTGGCAGTCCCAGGCTAAGGGCCACTAGGCAAAGAGCGGCTTCTTCTCGAGGCTCCCAGTTGTGTCTGCAGGTGTCCGCAGGGGACGCCAGTTGCCAGTCACCTTCCCTCGGAGTGCCCTGCCCATCCCCTACTACTTGCTGTCAGTTCCTCCACTGAGTTCTTATATATAACTATCTGAGTACTATAGAATTGCACTGTGTACCCTAGGCCTTTCTCCCACTATTCAGGATTCTCAAACTTAGGTGGCGTATAAATTCAACTGAGTACTATAGAATTGTACTGTGTACCCTAGGCCTTTCTCCCACTATTCAGGATTCTCAAACTTAGGTGGCGTATAAATTCAACTGAGTACTATAGAATTGCACTGTGTACCCTAGCCCTTTCTCCCAATATTTAGAATTCTCAAACTTAGGTGGCGTATAAATTCAACTGAGTACTATAGAATTGCACTGTGTACCCTAGGCCTTTCTCCCACTATTCAGGATTCTCAAACTTAGGTGGCGTATAAATTCAGCTGAGTACTATAGAATTGCATTGTGTACCCTAGGCCTTTTGCCCACTATTCAGGATTCTCAAACTTAAGTGGCGTATAAATTCAACTGAGTACTATAGAATTGCACTGTGTACCCTAGGCCTTTCTCCCACTATTCCGGATTCTCAAACATAGCTGTGTCTCCCCTACTGTCTTAATGTGCTTTTTTGTGATCTCTTTAAATCCTGCGTGTCGTCTTGTCCCGTTACTCAAATTGCCTGCCTCTCGCTGTCCTGTCTGCTCTAGCTGTCCTTTCTAGTGTCTCCCCCTCTCCCTTCCACCTCTCCCACCTACTCTATGGTGCTCACTGTCTCTCCTATCTTTTCCAACGGCTTCTCTATCGACTATCCGGCTCTCCTCACTAAATCTGGTAGAAAGAAGTTTAAAATTGATATCCTGGTCTCCAAGTCAGGCCTCCCTATTGCTGATACCTATACCAGAGCCTCCTTCAAGGAAACTCTCACCGACATCCTCTTTGTCGTTCCTTCACTGGACCTATGGACCCTTCATATGGTCCCTGTGCTCTCTCCTTTCTCTTCCTCTCCCATTAATGGTGGCACCGGGTGGGATGCCCTCCTGGCCTCCTTCCACTCCTCTAAGGTCATCATTAATGTATACTCCAATGGGACCGTCTTGGTCCAAGGCCCTCAGGCCAACCTTCACCTCTTTGACAGACGCCTCCCGCACCTCATCAACTTCCCTTCTTTGCCTCCTGTCCCCTCTCTCCCCTCCGTGATTACCTCACCTCTCCCTTCTGCCTCCCCCTCGGCTACCTTGCCTTCTCCTTCCCTCTCTGCTCCCTCTCGGGCTCCTTCTACACCTCTGAAGGGCGCACCTCTGACCTCTACCCCTCCCCGGAAGTCCTTCAAGGATGGCAACCTTCTCCATATTGCCACTCTTAACTCTCGCTCTGCTGTCAAACACTCCTCTGATATCTGCCGCCTTCTTGAAGAACTTGACCTTGATGCCCTCGGTCTCACTGAGACATGGTTCACGGCCAGCTCTATCACTAGCTTTGACACGCTACTACCTGATGGCTACAAAATCCTCTCCGCACCCAGGTCCAACCGCTCTGGTGGGGGTGTAGCCCTGATCTTCCCCGAGTGGATTCCTGCCTCTGTCATTCCTACGCAGGCCTACTCCTCTTTTTAATGCCTCGTCTGCAGGCGCTCTCTCTCCCCTAGCCATTCCCTTACTATGGCTACTATCTATTGGCCACCTGGCAAGATCTCCTCCTTCCTTTCTGAGTGGGCGGACCTCTCCTCCTCACTCCTGACCTCAACCACTCAACTCCTTCTTCTTGGGGACTTCAACATCCACCTGGATGCCTCCTGTCCTCCCTCTGTACTCTTTCATGACCTCTGGGACTCTCTCTCACTCACTATTCTCCCCTTTGGCCCGACTCACTCTGCAGGGCACATGCTGGATGCTCTGATCTCCTCAGACCTTCCCCTCTCTGTTTGCCTCTCCACTCCTCTCTCCTGGAGTGATCACTGTCTCCTCTCCTCCAACCCCACCCTCCCTACCCCTCAGGCCAAGCCACCTCCATCACTGCCACCCACCTTCTCGGTCATCCGACCCATGAAGGGCGTGTCAGCTGAGGCTTTCGACACCACCTTCTCACCCCCACCACCCCCTTTGGCTGACACCCACACTGACACAGCCCTCTCCACGCTACACTCTGCCATATCTGATACTCTTGATATTCTTGCCCCTGCCATGAGAATCCACCTGAAGCCCAAAGCCAAGTGCAACTCCTGGTACAACTCTGACCTTGTCACCCTAAAACACAAGTGCAGGGTGGCCTAGAGGAATTGTCGTGCTTCATGTACATCCTCTGACAAACTGGCCTGCCGCCTGACCAAGAGGCAATACCGGCTTTCTGTCATAACCAAGAAGAGAGCTCATATCCTAACCTGCGTCTCTTCGGCATCAAACAACTCAGCTGAACTCTTTTAAATCTGCAAAGAACTGGCCAATCCTGCCGCAGTCTCTACCTCTCCTGTCCCCTCCCAGGCCCTCTGCACGGCACTGGCTTCTCACTTCATCTCTAAAACTCAGGACTGCATGTCCTCACTCTCCTCATATCCCCTCCCTCCCCCTCTCCCCTGCTCTTCCTCTGGCCTTTCTGCAGCCTCCTCTCCCCCTACTTCTCTTCCTTTCCCTTCTTCTCCGCTGATGAGGTTTCTAGACAAGTCCGATCTATGAAAGTCTCATCAAAACAGGTTCACCCCTGTTCCTCCAAAACCATAAAGGACCACATTGACTCCCTGGCTCCTGCCCTTGCTGATTTCTGCAATCACACCTTTGCCACTGGAGTCTTCCCATCCGCTCTGAAACACTCCCTTGTGCACCCCCTTCTTAGGAAACCCTCTGCTGGCCCCTCCTACCGGGCTAACTATTGTCCCATCTCCATCACTCCCTTCCTGGGCATGCTCCTGGAGAAACTGGCCATCTCCCAGCTTAATCTCCACACTGAATCTGTTGGCTGTCTTCATGACCATCAGTCTAGCTTCAGAGCTGCTAGAAGCACGGAAACTGCTCTCCTGAACATCCGTGAAGACCTGCTCTCCAAACTTGACTCCAACACCCCCTCTGTCCTCATCTTGCTTGATCTCTCTTCTGCCTTTGACACTGGCAACCATGCCATCCTGCTCAATCGTCTCTGTGTTAACCTGGGTATCACTGGTCAGGCTCTAGCGTGGCTTACTTCTTTCCTCTCCGACCAACCCTCCCAGGTTAAACTTGGGTCCTTCCTCTCTGCTATCTTTTTCTCTACTTATGGTATTCCCCAGGGGTCTAACCTCTCCCCCTGGCTTTTCAACCAATACCTGGCACTCTTGGCCCACCGCATAGCTGCTCTCTGCCCCAACTTTCAGTACTACACGGATGACACTCAGCTCATCTTCAGGCTATCCTCGGCCTCCTCGTCTACTTCCCTTATCTCCAACTGTTTGTCTGCTATCCAGGAGTGGTGCGCCGCCAATGACCTCTGCCTTAATGCCAATAAGACTGAGATTCTCCTCACTGGCACACCCACTCCCTCCTTTCCTGTATCTCTCTGGCTAGCCTCTCTTGGCCCCCTTCCTGCTCCCACCTGCAAGGCTAGAAATCTCAGGGTCGTCTTCGACTCTACACTCTCCTTCTCTCCTCACATCTGTGATGTCTCTAATAAGTCACACTACAAGCTACACCTCCTCCAAGGTATTCTTCCTTTCCTCTCCTTCCCCCAGAAGCTCACTGTCTCCAGAGCTCCGGTTCTCTCCATGCTGGACTATAGTAAAAGCCTCTTTCTAAATCTACCTGCTTCTACTCTCCGCCCATTGCAACTTATCCAGAACAGAACTGCAAGACTTGTCCTTGGCCTCAAGCCCAGGATCGTTCTCTACAGGACTGAAATCTCTGCACTGGCTCCCAGTGGCTGCGAGGATTAAGTTCAAAACCCTCTGCCTCATCCACAAGGCCTTCTGGGGCCTCAATACCTTCAACTCTCTCTTCCTAAATACCTTCCTACTCGAGCTCTTCGCTCATCTGCCTCCAATTCCCTCAGGGTCAGTCGCTTCTCCAAGCAACGAGCTTGTGGTAGATCTCTCGCTTTGGCTGGGGCCTCCCTCTGGAACAGCCTCCCTGAAACTTTAGGAGAATCATCTTTGGTTTCGTAAGCACTTCAAAACGTTTCTTTTCTCGTCCGCTTTTTCTCTTCTTTTCTCTTCTTTTCTCTTGCTCACACGGAAACTGCACTGGTTACCTGGCCACCCTCCGATCTCGGGCCCAGATCCACTCCCCCGCCAGTCGGGTCCTGACAACCCCTGCACTTAGTGACTGTTTCTGTATCCCTATGGTCCCACTTCCTGCACTTGACACCGGACGTCTGCACTTACCCTTTCACTTGCCACCTGCTGGCCGCACTTTTTTTTATTGTTATATATTGTTTATTTATTTATTGTTCTTATCCCATGTACTGCACTTTCCTCTTCCACTTCCCCCCGCACTTCTCCTCTTTCCCCTCCCTTGCACTTGCGCGATCTGAATGTCACCTGGCCTAGTAGGATCGTTGTCTGTCTTCCCCTGTTTCCCCCTCCCTTACCTCGTTGCGCCTTGAAACACTTGTGTATAGGCACGTTATAAATGCCATATCATATCATATCATATGACCAAATTGCACAACATCTCATTGACCATCCCATCCTCAATAAGTTCCAATCAGGATTTAGGCAACACCATGGGACAGAGATGGCCCTCCTCGACCTGAAGTCCAAACTATTGGAAAGAATGGACAATGGTCAGATATCACTACTAATGATCCTTGATCTATCTGCTGCTTTTGACCTGGTGGACCATGACCTCCTGGCCAGCAGGTTAACATTTTCACCTTATTTGCTGATCAAGCGGCACAGTGAATTGTTTCCTTTCTGAGCGAGCAACAATGTAGAGTGACCAGTGGGGAAGCTCAAACAAAACCAGCAATGCTATTATTTGAAGTACCACAGGGTGCCTGTGCCTGGCCCACCCTATATAGAAATGTTATGGTCCCTTTCTCCGATCTTTTCACACCAAATAATATCAGCTTTACAAACTATACCGACGATATGCAATATATCATTCCACTAGCTGGCTATTACAGCTTTCATGAAAGTCACATAAATCAAGCATACAATCTCATCCACACATGGATGGTTCAAAATGGCATGGCCCTTAATAACGAATAAACAGAGCTAGTGGTGGTCGGTATGGAAAACAAACTCGCTCAGCTTCACCTTCTGTTTAGTAGCTTCACCATTGTCAATCATAAGATTGAAGTACTTAAGAAAGTCAAAACGCTAGGCATAACCCTGGATCGAAGTCTAAACACGAGGGCACAGGTGAGCATTCTGGTGTCCTCGTCTACATATTACATAAAATTGCTCACACACCTCCGTCCGTTCATCACACAAGACAAAGCAGAAATGATAGCTAGAGTGATAATAGGCCCCAAAATCGATTACTGCAGTAGTCTCCTGACCGGTATTGCCCAATCTGAGATCAACCGCCTGTAAGTTATTCAAAATGGGGCGGTCAGGGCGATTAAGAAGCTGAAGTGGAGGGATCATGTCTCGGAGGCAAGGCGTGAACTACACTGGTTTCCTGTAAAAACCAGGGTCCTATTCAGAATTCTGCTGATTACGCATAAATGGAACAAAGGAGAACAACAAGCACACCTATTTAGTTGTAGAACTTATTTAGATATAGATATCAACGAAAGTTGTTAAATTCACTACCAGAATAAAGATTTTCTAAGGTGCAGGGGAGATGTGCTCAGCCTTGGTATCTAGGTTGGGGGGAAAACATAAAACAAAAGGATAATAGATTTGGAAACCTGCGTCCCCTGCACACTTTTTGCATGGCCAAAGACTAAGTAGTATTTATGAGGTACAGTCTGGTATCAGTTTCCCCAACAAGGGGGAGGAAACTATTTAGACCGTCCTGTAGTTACAGGATAATGTAGGATATTAGATCAAGAATTTGTCTTGTGACATCATAGCAGGAAATATATATAAAATATAGCAAATATACAATTTGACCAGTTGAGAAAATGTAAAAAACAATGTGTTTTATTATACAATTGGCCAAACGCGTTTCGAGTAAAGTTCATTCTTCATCAGGGGCAAACATTGATTTTCATTCAATTTCTATAAAGAAAAAACATTTTAGTAACAATTAGATTTTGACTATGTGACTCAATGAAAAGCATCAGTAGATTACAGTCTGTTTCTTTATCTTATTCATAGTTCTTCATTTATGAGAAACAGCGCACAATTGCAGCTAAATAGTCATTTCATCACATGAAGTTCAAGTACTGCAGTTAGTATACAATGTTTAGAAAATTAAGTACCTATAGGTCATCATGTTTTTTTGTATATCCAATCCACAAATTTACAGTCAGGTCTATAGGTGTTCTTGGTTGACATCAATAAATGCTAGAGATAAGCGGGCCGATTCATGGAATAAATGTGCGCCGAAAAGGGGAGCGCAAACATGAAAATCGCAGCGCAAACATGAAAATCGCAGCGCACGCGTGCCAAAGCCGCGCACATCGATTCATGGAATTTAGTGCATGTGTAAATCCTGAGATGTGCGCTAAAATCATGGGTGGCGCATGCGGGCGCACACGTCGTTAAACAGCATGTGCTACGCGCACAGGGAAAGCGCACATAGCGCAGCGCACACAACAAAAGTGGGCGGAACACGGGCCGTAACACGCGGAATGGGGAACAACACGTGAAAATGTGGGCGTTACGGGGGAAGTACAGGAGATAAATGCTCGCAATGCCAACACGCGCGCCAACAACACGTATTCATGGAATCAAACAGGGAAAGGCGTGCGCAAAAAAGACGCGCTAATCCGGAAACACGTACGCTAGCAGGAAGCAGGCGTAAGCGACCGCACGCAGCATAAAAGTGCGCGCAAACAACAAACAAGCTCAGACCGTACGATGAAAATATACCGTTCCTTGCAGCAGTGGTCATGGGACACCACAGGCGGAGGATAGCCAGGCCCCACATATTTTTACCCAGGACCAGCCTTTTGAGGATGCCTGATGACCAGGTGTATGGAAGGTACAGGTTTCCACCACACATAATCATAAAACTGGTCAGGGAGTGGGAGGATGACCTCACATCACCCACCCTGTGCTCCCAAGCAGTGAGCACCTTGGAAAAGGTGCTCAATGTACTGCACTTCTTGGCTACTGGGTCATTTCAGCGGACAAGTGCCATAGTGGGGGGTGTGTCACAGGCCACACAGTCACGCTGCCTACACCAGGTGTTGGCCATCATGACTGCACGCCCCTCAGTCCGCAGGCACATATACATGCCCAGAACACCTGCAGAAAGGCAGGCCGTGGTGCAGGACTTTTACGGGGTGGCACACTTCCCCAAACTGCTAGGTGCCATTGATAGCACCCATGTGGCTCCACGTCCTCCCAGGGCCACTGAGCACATATATCGAAAACGCAAGCACTGGCATTCAATCAACGTGCAGGTAGTATGTGATGCCAAGGGAATAATCACTTCAGTATATGCCAACTATCCAGGGTCAAGCCATGATAGTTTCATTTTCAGAATGTCACCCCTAAACCGGGACCTGGAAGCTGGGCGGCATGGCGACCTATGGCTGATTGGTGAGTATAAATGCCTCTGCACATGCATGCATGTCAGATACTGAGTAATGTGACAACCCCACTAATGATAGCCATCATTACCTCTCCAGGGGACAGTGCCTACCCTCTGAGCACCTACATGATGACGCTAATTCGGAACCCCACCACACCACCCGAGGTAAGATACAGCACAGCCCATATTGCAACCCGGGGCATAGTGGAGCGCACATTCGGAGTGCTCAAGTCACGCTTTCGCTCCCTTGACCGCTCTGGTGGGCAGCTGCTATACGCTCCCCCAGTAGTGTGCAATCATAGTGGCAGCATGTGTCCTGCACAACGTTGCAACACGCCGTCACGTGCCGGTGGACATTGTGGTGCCCCCACATCCCTAACCACATGCACGGCCGCTGCGCATGGGAGGTGAAAGGGCACGTGGTGAGGCAGCCCGTACCCAGCTTGTGGCAAATTACTTCCCCTAAAATCCCACCCCTGCCGATTGCACACAGGTCTGGCACATACCAGATGACAATCAATGATGAAGACAAAAGGGACAGTCAACTGTCACAACCATACCAGCCTGAGATTGTTCACCTGGAAGTGTTACATTGCGTGCATCCCTACCTACCTAAAGACACTCAATGCTGTGTCACAAAAAGACACACATTCATGCAGCAGGAATGACTAACCCCTTGCAAAATACTACATCGAAATAGTGCCATGCCACCCAACCCCTACCCATCTCAGCTACCCAACACACCATGGCATGGCATGCAATGTGAAAGCAACTAAATGAAGCACAACACATGACATAAGTGTCACAAAGTGCACTGTCCCTAATTTAAACAGTCCACAGACAATATGCTCTCAGTAATCAATAAGAAACACCACACATGAACAAATACTTACCAGCAACACAAAACATCAGTACAGGATGAAACCGTGGCAATATATGACAGCAAAAAATTAAAGTAGTGCAAGTCTCACAACCTGACTAAGGCAGCATATCGACCCCTTACAACTGCAGACTGTTGCTGTTAGGCAAATGTCTCAGTGTACTGCATACAAAATGAACTGCATCTGCAAAGGAGACGGTCTTGTGAAGACATGAAGAACCTACATGTATATAAGGAGAAAGACATGGATGCACAAGCACATATCAACACACCATGCAGTGTAGAATCCAACAACAATCCCCACTAGGGATGTATACACAGTTTTGACTACAGACTGCCCACACAACTCATGGGAGCCCAATGTCACTGTGTAAGTTACTGTCACTTGGTCACACCCTTTGCAAGCCCATGAAAGGGGAAGTAGGAGGGGTGTGTGTCAGGAAACCAGGCATCTAACCCAAAGACAGGACAAGCCTGTATGTGCCCAGCTGGAAAACACAGTGGATGCCCACGGGAGCCACACAAAGCAATACACTGTAAAAATAAAATAAAAAAGAAAATATATCAAAAATGGCCATGTGTGGACCTGGGGGGAGGGAGGCCATCCAGGGGGGATGAGGTACAGGGTGCATCCCAACACCCACATGTGTGTATGTTGAAAAAGAAAATACCTCCATGGGCTCATGGCCTGCACGGCTACGCTACAGTGGGAGAACTGCCGCCACCGTCATCACCCTCTGCTGCTACATCAGGAGGTGGCCGTGATATGGGAGGCAGCCCATGCAAAGCCCTGGTATGGTCCTCCATGGCAGCAAGCATACGGGTCTGGAAGGTTTGGTTCTGCAGGATGATGGTACGGAGATCCCCATGCAGCACCTCACGCATTTCTGCCTGCATAGCCTCGCGTGATGCCTGGATCTCCTGACGGGTTGCCTGGAGCTCAGCTGACAGTGAACGTGTGAGCTGATCCAGCTGCTGTTCTGACCTAAAATTCAGGGAAGCCTCAAGTTCTCCCAGAGTATCTCTGAGGGACCCGTGTTCTAATCTCAGGGCTTCCCTGTGGGCCTGTGACTCTACAGATATGGCTGCACGCAGAGTCTCCAATGCAGCCCGTCGGTCCCTGTTGGACGCCAACATGTCCTCCCTGTGTGAGTGGCAAATGGAGTCTGTTGCCTGCTGCTGAAGCTCCATCTGCCTTTCAGGGGGGAGAATGGAAGGGGCCACCCTATCCATTGCCTGAGCCATCATTTCACACGATGCCCCCTGTTGTGCTGCTATACTGTAAATGGAGTTCTCCCACACAGTATTGCCTGGTGGCGCACTGCCACTGCATTGGTGGGCACCACACCTGTTTGGGGCAAGGCAATCTGCACCTTGCTGTGCTGGCACTGCCTGAGGCTGCAGGACTGCATTCCTCCTTGGATCTGCTGGACCAGGAACAGGAGCAAATATTGTGGAGTGTGACCCTGCATCCGTAACCGCCACAGGCGGACTTTCCAACACTGAAATCCCCATAGAGGGGTCTACCCCCGGTGCAGTTGGGTTGGGCAGAACAGCATCTCTGCCAGAAACACTCACCTGTGATGGCACATATGTCTCACTGTCCGATTCAGCACCTGATTCATAGAGGTCTGCGGAGGTGTACCCAGAGACACCCGTGGACAGTATGGTCTGCAGGAGGATTGGGTTTTCACCAACCACCACCCAACATCCTCCACTGGTGCCCAGTTGTGACTGAGATTCCTCCTGTGTCTGCACCATCTCCTCCTACTCAACAGCATCAAGTGCCTCATCACCTGCAAAAACATGAAAGACAACAAATGGAAACAGGCATGAGCACCATAGCACACACATAGGCCTGACGAGGCAGAGATCCAGTACATAAATTACACATGTCCCACATGACTATAACCCTGGCATGCATGCACTGTCAATGAGTTGGAAGGAGAGGCAAAAAGCAGACACTGAGGACTCCAAGATGGAAAAGCAACACATGTGCTGCATGCTGGATAGCACTGGCATCACACATTAGCCTGTGAGTGGCATGTGTAATACACATACATGACACATTCCAGCACACAGATGGCACGTAGCATACCCATGGTACTTTCACAAGTACAGCCATATGGTAGGAAATAAGTACTGTCACCCATCCATGTGAGATGGACATCATGAGATAAAACATGCAAAATAGTATGACAACACACGCATGTGCCACACGCTGCAACAGATCCAGTGTTCACTGATACAGTGATGGCAGGCAGATGGATACATCAATGGTTGGTCACTTCAACATGACAGAAGACAACAGGCATGTTCAACATTCAAACAGGGCCCAAAAATGATTATGTGCAGGCCATTACTCAATCAGCCTAAATGGTTAAATCATTCCCATAACAAGGTAATAAATGTGGGCCATTGTGGGGTCTAATCTATGACAGATGTATGTTACATTAGTGGCAGTACGGCAAATAAATGTGTCGTAAAAATGGCAAGAATTGAAACAATCAGGCTGAATGAACAGGAAAACATTTTGAACAATGTTAATGCAAGATGACAGTTGAAGGGCAACTGCAGTAATCTGGTACAAATTGGCAACTGTTGTCAGAAGGGATACTGTCATACCCAAACCCAAGGCCGGGGAATGGTTTGGATGGACCACATGGGTGACCAATACCAGTCATGACTACACAGCCTCACCTGGCACTCAATCAGAACACATCACCCAAGATCCACGTGGCCTGGTGACAGCAACATTCACCGCCACATGTGGCTTAGACTTGGTGACACGGAAGTCAGCCTGGGAGTCATCCTGTGCCGGTTCAGTTGACAATATGGGCCGGTTTAACAAGGGCTGAGCTGGAATGGTGTCAGCTACATTTCCCCCAACCATTTGGGGGGCATAGGTGGGCCTGATTAGTCCTCCACACACTGGCCTCTTGGGCCACCCTGCACATCCTGTCCACATCCCCTACCACGCTCACCTCGCCCACCTCTTTGAGCTCAGCCACCTTTGCCTCCCTTACTGCTTGGTCGCCTCCCAACCTTGGCACTGAAATTGTTGTACGTATGGGAGTTGCAGTAAACAATTGTCCGGGGCAATTGGGGTGAATATGGTAGGGTACTAGATGGTATTCGTACCCTAGTGCTCTAGCAAGGCTGTCTGTGACCCCTGGGGGAAGATGACGGGTCACGCAACGCACAGGCACCCCGAAAACAATATCAAACTTGCACGCAACCCCTGGTAGACCACTTGCGTGGAAAATGACCCAGCACTACACGGTGGCACCCAGAAACACAAAAATAAGCGTACGCGTGATACACGCAGCCTACAATGACCTCTGAAGGGGTACGTGACACACGAGGGCAACCACAGTTGGAAAATACGTGCGCGACTCACCGTCTGCCTGGAAAAAGAACGTAAAAAAGACGCGCGTGTGCGTGTTGGCACCACCCCCGCCAAAAGAAGAATTGAATGCTGTCTGAGGAAACAGGGAGTACGAACTGGAACCGGTGTGAAGTAATCGCGTGTGAACCGACAAGAAGTACAAGAATCACCCGCTCGCTCTCCACAAAAAGCACGTACAAGAAAATGGCGTCCTACACGTAGCTTTTAAGCGAGCCCACACGTGCGACGTCACTTAGGCGCCTACGCGCTAAGGGCCTTTCCTCCAACTACACGCAGTGATACCTGGACGTGCAGTTTTTTCACGTGTACAATAAACATGCATCCGTGTTGTGGGAAACGCCCATGCGTGTAACATCAGAGACACGCTTATGTGCTAAGGGCCTTCCCTCGAATTTCACGCTGACGTGCACTTTTTTCACATGCCAAATAACTCTGTATCAACGCGACAACACACGGAAGACCACGCTCCTGCCCAGAAGGCCCTTTTCCTGCCCCCCAGAGTCCCGAACACGCTCCCACCTGCCATCTGCTGCTGCCTGCCTGCCTGCCTGCTGCCCACGTGCCCTGCTATTTGGTGCCTGCACGTCAGCCATCTGCAGGGGTGCAGTTGCTGTGACCACCCCTGCTGGAACTGAAGACTCCCGACTGGGATACCATCACTCCACAGCCCAGTCCCAGGACCCAGCTGCCCACCCACACCTGCATCTGGGGTTGCCGTGTCAGACACAACACCATCTGGCACCACTGGCAACCCCCAGCCAGAGAGGCAGAGGGCTACCAGCTTCAGTGCCAGTGAAGTTGGTATCCTGGTGGAGCAAGTCCTGGGGCAGTATGATGCCCTCTTTGGAAGTTTGCACGCCGACAATGAAGGATGGAAGAGGATCTGGATGAACATTGTGACTGCCATCCACGAGGAGGGGGTGGCAGTCCGCAACATTCAACACGTCCGGAAGCACTGGGAGGACCCCTCAACAAGGCCCAGCACCTCTTGAAGGCAGCGGATGCCAAGGGGTGCCGGGTCCACCTAACCAACAACCAAATGAGGGTCCTGGAACGTGCACACCCAGCGCTCCACGTCCAGGTCCTTGAGAGGCAGACCCGTCTGGAGTCGAGCGGTAAGTGTACATGCGTACTGTTTGGATGCTGTGCATGTTGAGGTGTGCCAGGAGCCTGCAGGTTGCACATATGTCTTTGTAGGGCCATGTATGGATGCGTATGTACAGGGACGTGAACCTGCCACATGTGAGTCCTCTCATGTGTGAGACACATCGATGGTGTATATGTTGGTAAGCATGCTGGCCAAATGCATGTGTGGGTGCACACATGTTAAAATGTCTGTGTATGTACTGTGGCATGGTTGTGGTGTGACACATGGATGCTGGTTCCAGCTGCCTGTATCTGCACTATGTACATGCTCATGTGTGTGTATTTGACAAGTGTGCAACTGTGATACAACATGGATGCATGTGACACTGACATGTAGGAGGCTGATTGCCAGATGTGACATGGATGGTGATGTTATCACTGCAACATGTGGTGGAGATGTACAGATGCATGTAGGTCTGGTGGCGTGTGTGCATGTGTTCTGCACTCCCCGTGTTGCATGTGACGTCAGGCTCACCTTCGGCTGCTTATGCTGTTGTTTGTGTATGGATGGTGCTGCCTGGTGCAACATTCACATGTGTGTGAGTTGAAAAGACATGTGTGTTGGGGAGTGTGATGCCATGTCTGAAGTTTGACACTGCCCCTCATGTACAACTGTCATGTGTGTATCAGACAATTGTACAGTGCCCTGATGCCTGTGTTCTGTCTCTCCCTGTCTGCAGCGTCAACTGATGAAGAGGGTGGAGAGGGTGCTGTGGAGCAAAGCGGCAGGGATCGCACCGCCAGCTGGAGATGCAAGGCCCAGCTCCCCTCCCAGATTGTCATCTCTTCGGTGAGTGAGGCGTCTGGTGCCACATCCCAGGGTGCAGCTGCCGAGGGTAGGTCCAAGAGGCAGAGGTCGGAGGTGGACACCTCGGCAGCATAATGGGCAGCTGAGACCCCCCAGAGACCGACAGAGGAAGATGGCACAGAGTCATCCAGGTTCGTGGGGGGTTTGGTGGAGGAGGAGGCTGTTGTTGGGACACACATGGGGTCTGGAGGGGGGGATTCCACTGGTGCTAGTGGTGCAGTCCAGTGGCAGGGACTGGAGGCAGCACAGGCTGCCGCGGAGGTGCCTGTGTGTTAACCTGTCCCCGATCCTGTGACTGCATCATCGCACACCAGCAGGGATGCCTATGTCCAGACCCGTTTTCATGGAGGGGATGAGTGCACAACAACTGGCCTTCCTCTCCCTGCGGACGTGGCAATCCAGGACCAGGTTGAGCCTGTCCTGGCTGGGATGGCGTTGCGTCAACAGGGCATGCGAGCTGACCTGTGGTGTTTTCGTGACGACACTGCACGTCATCTCGGATGCCTCTTTGACCGCGTTGACCTACTAGGATGGGTCACCAGTGTTGGATTCCTCCGTGTGCTGGACCTTCTTCCGACCGCCTCCTCACCTGAACCCCCTATGCGCCAGTCGTCCTCCATGCCACATTCCCACCCATGTATCACCTGGGTACCCTGTGGAGCTGCCTCTGACCCAGCAGCCAGGCTGGTGGAGGACACATCCCTGCCAGAGTCGGGAGTCGGACGTCCAGCAGGGGTGGCCACCACAACAACTGCACCCCAGCCGGAGGAGGACGTGAAAGCAGCAAGAGGCAGGGCACAGGCTCAGCAGCAGCAGGCACAAGGTGGGAGCAATGATGGCTCGGGGCCATCAACATCAGAGGGGCAGGCATTGGCCAGAGGGCAGGAGGACCCTGGATTGGGAGTGTCTTCCATGTGGCAGTGGTTGGGCAAGGCCATAGATGAGGAGCGGGCAGAAGAGGCACGGCTCACAATGGTCAGGGCGGAGAACTCCATGTGCAGGGTGCTGAGGTGGGCCGAGTGCCTCGAGGCAATTTGCAGGGTGTTGGAGTTGAACATGGCATCGTCCGTGCGAAACCTCGGGGCCATGGAAGAGGCCCGCCTCCATGACATAGACGAGGAGTTCGATGATGCCCTGGCCCGGGAAATCAAAAAGTGAGCCGTCGGACTAGCCCGCCGCCATTGTATATAGTTTGCAGTGTTAGGTTTCATTTTCGGTTTGCTTTATTTTGGGGTGCTTGGACAATGCCCCACCCTTTTGTATATAGTTATTTCTTAGGTATTTTTTTATAGGTTTCATTTCATTCTTTGGGCTCATGGACCCTGGATTGAATCGTTGTACATAGTTGAACTGTAGATTTATGAAAACAACATAATCACCATGGATCAATGGATTTTGCAATTTACGTTTCTTTTGGATTTGCTTTGGTGGACGGAGAGTTTGGACGAACTTTCTTTTGGATTACTTTGGATTGAGACTTCATTTCTTCTTTTTATTTTTGGACATGCATTTATTTTCTTGTTTAAAATATTTTTCATGTTTTCATTCTATTACCTTCATTTTGTGCTAAATACATTTTCATGTATTATTTCCATGTGTGGTATTTGCTCATTGGTTTACTGCATGTCACACTGTGGGTTTACACAATCACTGGCACCCAGTGTGTGTGTGTGACGGACATGTGTTGATGTACATAGTTGACTTTTGATTTGTGTCATGAAATAGGCCTTTCAGTGTGGGGTGGATGGGAATCTTGATTGGATCTCAAGACTGGGGTGGCGTGCAGTGGGATTTTGGTGGACATGAGGCCCATAAATATGCATCTTTATGACATGTTGGGGGGCACATGAGTTGGGGCCTGCTGGGAGGTGCCCATCACTGCTGGGTGGGTGGGGGTACAGGGGGACATAAGTCAGGGCCTGCTGGCAGGCCAAAATACATGTACCCTGCTCGCTGAAGACCTATCCCGTGTGATAATTCCAGCGCACCCCAGGAATACACGTTCCCCGCTCGCGCGATTGCAGTGTGGCGGCCCTGTAAGCTGGTCCAGGGTTAGCGCTGCCCTTTGCGCTGCATTGGGGATTTCAATGGCTTTTCCTTGCACAAGGGGTGTTCTTGGGGTCGTAACTGGCGCTGCGGGATGTTCTCTGCGCCAGCGCTCATAATGGCTTGGGAATTCCATGACTATGCGGTGTGTCATAATGCTGTTTAATGCACAAGGCTGGTGCACGCTCCCTCTCTGCGCTGCTCGCGTGCACTGCCTCTGCGCTGAAATCTATAAATTACCCCGAAGATGTTCCAGGAGATGGGGGTACCCAATCTCAAGTACCCATATTTACTTACGGGGTAACCTAACTGGTTCTGCAAGTCTATTTTAGAAAAATATATCTGTTTAATATCTAAAGGCCATGTGGGTGCCCTTGTATATCAGTCTAAAATCACCTTCTTACCTATCACTTGCTAGGAGTTTCTTCTATTTTCAACATAGCCTCTAAGAGATCTCTGTATATGTTGTGTTCACGCGTTATAATGCTGCAAACTCGTTGGAAGAGGGTAGATAGATATCAGCTTCTGCCGGTGTCCTGGGATGTGAAAACCACGACTATAGTGGTGTTGGAGGGCCTTTTAGAGAAAAAGTGCCTGTGAAGACATAGCACTATTTGGTTCAAGTGTCAAGTATGTAATATCAAGAGACATATATTTTAAGCGGATGCAAAACTTACCAATTAGGTTAAGATGTGCGTTATATTCTAATGCACATAAAAGGATAAGCTGTAAGGTATCAGTAATCCCGTGTTGCCAGGAGGTGCTCTAGGTATGGTAGCAGCTGGAGGGGGGTATTTCTGCAAAGATCAATTTAAAGAGTCCAGTACCAAGTTCTGCAACAACGGTAAGTTAAAAGGTAAGTATCTTAAACTTAGAAACGAAGAAATGAAAAGGTCTGTTCTAAATTGTCATGAGGTAACTTACTTGTGTTTATGGTCAGTGGCGATCAGCAAGGTGAAGGGGGAGAAGTGCAGAGCCTGGAGCCGTTTAAATCAATTAGAAAAGTCCAGTACCGAATTCTGCAACAACGGTATGTTTAAAGGTTAGTATCTTGGTCTTAAAAATGAAAAGATATAGTCTAAATTGTCATTACCCGGTGAAGGCATGCGCGAGTGACTTCACTGATGACACATACATATAAACATGGCCACAATGGCAGAGCAACGCTCCACCGGCTTCTAGCTCTGGACGGCTCTCATGCTACATCACTATTTTCCATTGAACTAAAATGCAAGTCAGTTATCTAATAGCAGTTTAAATTAGAGCTTTTTCGTTTCTGTGATCAAAATACTTACCTTTACTTACCGTTGTTGCAGAACTCGGTATTGGACTCTTTAAACTGACTCCGAAGGCTCCAAGCTCTGGACGTCTCCCATGCTACCCCGCTGTTTTTCATTGTACAAAAACACAATTAAGTTGTCTTATGACAATTTAGACTAGATCCTTTCATTTTACAGCATTGAGAAAAAAACCTGAGACAGCTGAGGTCAAATAACACATCCCAACTAAAAACTTGCCATTGTAAATCCATTGCTGCCCCACTATCATGGAACAAGTTACCCTTAGATATAAGAGAAGCCAAATCAACCAAAGTCTTCAAGAAAAAACTGAACATGCTCCTATTCTGTTGAACTGATTCTACCAAACCTGCAAACTGATAAAAAATAAATTACCACGTAATTGGATCTGCGTATGTGTGTCATGTTATATGTGCGCCCTTGAGCCTACGGGTAACTGGTCTGCGCGGTACGAATACGAAAGTAAAGTAAAATAAAGTAAAGTATTCTGTTGCTGGAGGAGAGAGCTGCTTTTCCTGAAAGAACGTTCGTTTGTTGAAACATTTTCCTTGGCACTGCAAGCCACGGAGGGCTCTTGCCGAGGCACGCTCGCTTCCGGGAGGAGGCGGAGCCAACCGGCGATCACGTGGGCAATCACGTGACTTTGTGCAGCCTCTTAGAGCAGCCCAAACCGCCCGAGCGGTGTATTCTGTTGCTGGAGGAGAGAGCTGCGTTTCCTGAAAGGTTGTTCGTTTGTTGAAACATTTTCCTTGGCACTGCAAGCCACGGAGGGCTCTTGCCGAGGCACGCTCGCTTCCGGGAGGAGGCGGAGCCAACCGGCGATCACGTGGGCAATCACGTGACTTTGTGCAGCCTCTTAGAGCAGCCCAAACCGCCCCAGCGGTGTATTCTGTTGCTGGAGGAGAGAGCTGCTTTTCCTGAAAGAACGTTCGTTTGTTGAAACATTTTCCTTGGCACTGCGAGCCACGGAGGGCTCTTGCCGAGGCACGCTCGCTTCCGGGAGGAGGCAGAGCCAACCGGCGATCACGTGGGCAATCACGTGACTTTGTGCAGCCTCTTAGAGCAGCCCAAACCGCCCGAGCAGTATATTCTGTTGCTGGAGGAGAGAGCTGCTTTTCCTGAAAGAACGTTTGTTTGTTGAAACATTTTCCTTGGCACTGCGAGCCACGGAGGGCTCTTGCCGAGGCACGCTCACTTCAGGGAGGAGGCGGAGCCAACCGGCGATCACGTGGGCAATCACGTGACTTTGTGCAGCCTCTTAGAGCAGCACAAACCGCCCGAGCGGTGTATTCTGTTGCTGGAGGAGAGAGCTGCTTTTCCTGAAAGAACGTTTGTTTGTTGAAACATTTTCCTTGGCACTGCGAGCCACGGAGGGCTCTTGCCGAGGCACGCTCGCTTCCGGGAGGAGGCGGAGCCAACCGGCGATCACGTGGGCAATCACGTGACTTTGTGCATCCTCTTAGAGCAGCCCAAACCGCCCGAGCGGTGTATTCTGTTGCTGGAGGAGAGAGCTGCTTTTCCTGAAAGAACGTTCCTTTGTTGAAACATTTTCCTTGGCACTGCGAGCCACGGAGGGCTCTTGCCGAGGCACGCTCGCTTCCGGGAGGAGGCGGAGCCAACCGGCGATCACGTGGGCAATCACGTGACTTTGTGCAGCCTCATAGAGCAGCCCAAACCACCCTTGCGGCGTTAAGCCCGTCTGCGGAGTAAAGGGCGGTGCAGTCCATCCTTAGCTGCACTGTTTTGCTGCTGTTTGGCTCCGGGTGGCGCAGGAAGTCCTGCTGGGTTTTGCTCACTAAGGTGAAACAACAGGGGTCAACTGTTGCTCTTAGCTGGACACTGGGGAGGAGAGACAGACTCTGGCTGCTCCTCAAGCCATCGGGCGTTCCCAAGGTGATGCTATTATACTACATATAAATTTTTTCTTAAAAAAAAAAAAAAAAGTATATGTGACAGTGATTTTAAAAATAATTGATAAGCACTATATACTTTTTAACCGCATATCTTTTGTTCCCAGCTATTACTTTCATTGATTTTGCTAATAGCCATTTCGGAGATATTATCTTTAATACCTAGAGGCTGCGAGCTGTTCTCCCCTCTGTAAGTAACATAGTATCTGTGCTTTTACTTTTAACATGCCCGCACTTAGAAGTGGGTTTGAAACTGTTGAGAATCAAGCACCTATAATAGTAGAGGTTCAACCTGGCTCCGGGATGCAGAGTGAGGCACCCGTGTACATAAATTCTACTGGAAATATGCCTAACCCTATTTTAGCTGCGGGTAAGACTAAAGAAAATTCTATTTTTAGTGCTGAAGGGGGTCAGAGGGGTTCCTCCTTTACCGACCCCGTAGTGTCCGATGTTGTAGCTCCTAGCAATGGGGATATGGAGCTAGTAGATTCTGAATCTAATGGGGTTCATAGGGATATCCCAGACTTTAGACAGGACCTTACAGATGAAGAATGCCTCCAACAAAGTTTTATTGGTACTAAAAGGGTAGTTCGCTAGCACGCTTCCACCCCTCTTCAGAGGAGGATTTTGAATGGTAAAATACAAGCTGGAGAAGGCTTAGAATCGTTAACTTGGAAGGGAATAAACCCATCCGGTTTCATGCAATTTTCACATATTTCGCCAGCTACATTCATTTTTGGAAAGGAGAATAAGGATAATGTGCAGTCTTCCCTAGATTCTCCAAGGTTAGAAACCCTTAAGCAAAATGATTGGGGGGTTCATTCTAAAGGGACTCCTAGTCGCCCTAAGTATAACCCCAATCAACCTATTGGGGAAAGCGATTTAGATGACTCTTTTTTTATTATGGCAGATGCTAGGGGTGTTTTGCTTAAAGAAATTGTGGATTTAGAGATACCAGCATGTAGATCTGTGCGTAACGGAAAGGGGGCAAGGAGTCTATCAGAGGGCGCGCCTTCTAACTTACACCCATGTGATGAAAACAACTACATAACTGGGAATCAACTAGTGGGTATGCAACAATCTCTGGTTAAATTGATTACAGAAACAGATAACTCGTCTACACACAATAAAATAGCCTCTACTCAAACTGACAAGGGGAGGATTATATAGTGGAAATGGAGGACAAAGCAACGGATCCTCAGCAATTTCTACGAGAATACCATGTAGTAGAGGAAGATAAACAAGAAACATCTGGTTCAAGTAGGAAGGAGAGAGGTGATTATTTGTTACCACTCCTATCCAACTTACATATTAGTCTAAATTTGGCCTTGAAAACTCTGGGGGAGTCTCAAGAGACTATTGTTGGCTCTATGATAGGGCAACAAGCGGCTTCCAATCAGCTGGTGACTCGTCTGGCATTTTTGGAGGGAATAGTAGAGGGCAAGATCATGAATGAACAGATTATTAAAGAACAGAGTCGATGTGACAAATTTAGAAAGGATCAAGATATAAGGTTAACTACCATGGATGCAAAAATTACCACTTTGTTGGAAGTTATGCTTACAGGAGACCGTCCTACTTCATCTAAGAGAGAGCTAGGGGAACTTGATTCCCAGGGCCAAAGAGATAATGAGGACAACAATAATAATTACGGAAAGAAAATGGTTTCTCCCGATAGTCCTTCTACCCTCTTAGATGTCATAATGATGGCAACTGAAGGGTGCTCCGAAGAACAGGAGTTGGATAACCTTAGTGCACAGACGCAAGCGAGTGTATCTCTTAATGACGAAGAACCCTTGAACATCAGTAGTGAAGATACAAGATCTCCTCAACACACTACACCAATAAAAGGGCTAAAATGTAAACAAAAGACCAAACATTGAGAGAAAAAATCAGTAAATCAAGATCTGGAATTAGAGGCAAAGAGTAACAATGATGGAATAGTCCCTGTGAATATTTCCGACTATAATATAAATGAGGTGCCCCAATCCCCAGTTGGTAGACGCAAAAAATCAAAAAAGCAGGTTAGGATACTTAAAAAAAGCAAAAACATGCCCAACACAAAAATTAAAGGTAGAAATGCCAACCTTAAAGGAATTAGAAACATCCCGCTCCAGGAAGAGCGGGAAGTTAGGGTGGGTCCCAAGGATGCTCATACGGAAGAGAGTCCTGTCCAGGGCGAGTTGAATAATAAAGGCCTTGTGGCTAGTGGGGAAACTACTATTGACTCAAATAAGGAAAAGAATAAATGTGGCCTTGAGCTCACTCAAACCAAACAAACAAAGATGACAGCTTTTGGCACAATAATTAGTACTAAACACGCCAGAACATCCGTAGGAACACAACAAGTCAAATTCCCTTCGGTTTCCCAAGAAACACTGCCAGCTATAAGTAATACTACCCATCCCGTTAAAGGGCCGACTGAATTGTTAGGGAGGGATAGTGGTTCAACCATCAATATCATGGGAAGAAATCCCCAAAATACACAAGCTTCCAAACTACAAGATCCGGAAGGTAATGTTATGATCACTTCTGGAGTAGATTACACAAAGAAGCAATCTACTGTGATTCAGGCCCCTACTAAGATCTGTACAG
This sequence comes from Ambystoma mexicanum, assembly GCF_040938575.1. NCBI lineage: Eukaryota > Metazoa > Chordata > Amphibia > Caudata > Ambystomatidae > Ambystoma > Ambystoma mexicanum. The sequence continues at coordinate 912,657,661 of NC_090937.1, read as the reverse complement.
GGAAAATTGTGGGTTGGATTAACAATAATATAACAGACTCACAGGTTAGCTTGAACAGAACTCATCTCTTAAATCTGTTTAAAAAGATCCCCGTGTTACGAGCTATAAGAACAGACGATATAGATGCCATATCTCTTCCTAACTGTAATAATCACAGAATGGTAAGTTGTTTTCATTCGGTGATAGTAGCAGATATGGTGCGTGCCCAAGAAAAAAACCTTAACTCTTTGGGCTACGATCTATTCTCATTAGTAGATAATAAAGAGGCCAACAACTTTCTTGAATATAAGGAACCGAATAATATTCAAAATAAACAAACTACTCAATTTGATAATAATAAATTAGAAAATTTGGGTCCAGGATTGGCACTTATTTCAAGCCTCCTGAATAATAATCAGGATTGATCATGGCTACAACCGGCACTCAAAACCTTGGAAACATTTAGAGAGGATAAGGGGTGTTCCTAACAATATAGAGATTGAGGTGATCTCTTGGAATTCTTGTGGGGGAACCCATCTCAACACGTTTTTGAATAAAAGGGAAAATTATGTACGCCCCTGCATCTATTTCTTACAGGAAACTATGATGCTGTCGGATATGCACATAGAAGGCTTCTATACCTTTTTTTCAGTAGCTATTAGGGGTCAGTTGGCCAGACCTAGTGGAGGTCTGATTATTGCCATTGATCGTAACTTGGGGTTCCTAGGTGAGGTGATCTTTAGGAGTAACTGGCTTCTGGCTATCATGCTCTCAATGGAGAATAATGTAGAGCCGATACTCCTCTTGAATCTCTATTGGAATCTGCTAAAAGTAGACATTGAGGAAGTGGAGGACTCTCTAGATATGATTCTGGGAAGTTGGTTTGAGAAAGGGTTTGGAAATCGTATTATCTTGGGAGGGGATTTTAACTCAGCCTGTGCTGACAGTGCAGTGCTCAACGAAAGAGGGGTATTACCTAGACTTCTCAGCACGACTATTAAAAGAGGTATAAGGTGGGATAATTATTTGGACAATTGGGATTTGGGTCTTTTAGACCATGCCCTAGATTGGAATCTTCTGAAAAATACTTGGAAAAGAGGAAGTAATAGCTCTACGATTGACTTCTTCTATGTATCTAATGGCTGGAAGCAAGCTTGTGGAAAATTGTCACTTATGGAGGTCGAGTTCAGTGATCATGTTCCCTTATGTTTTTCTCTCTCCATCCCCGGCATGGGTATTTATATCAATCCCATGTTGCAGGGTTTAGAGGTGGGAAACAATGGGAGAAGGGTTACTTGGAATAAGAAAATAATTAAGAAATGTAATACCTTGGTGTTGGAAAATTTGTCGAAGGTGCAGCTTCAAATTATTAGGGGAGATGAAATTGAGTTGGGAGGTTCCTACTATAATATTATACTGTCATGTGTCTATAAAATTAGTATGGCCAGAGATCTGGGGGTGCCGAAACCAAGGGTGCGGGCGGCTGATCCCAGAATTCAAAACGCCAAGCGTACTAAATATAGGGAAATCAAAGCATTGAACAAAGTGTCCATTCCTTTCTCGGAACTTAGGCTGAGAAAGAAAAAAATAATTCAGAAACACAAAAACTTTATCAAGTCTCTGAGAATGGATCATTATCACGAAACACACCAACTGATGATGTATAATCTATGCAAGGGCAGAGATGTCAAATTTTGGCCTACTATTAACTCTATACTCACGACTGCTAAAGATAAATTAGACTGCCCCATTCAAGCAGATGTGTGGACTCTTTTCTATAAGGAAAAGTTCGCTCTACCCTCTAATCTCTCCAGGGAACAGGATGTGAACTTAGGCCCTCCAGTTGTAGGTGAGTGTCTGTGGGATATAGAGGATATTAAATGGGCCATCAACAAGCTTATATCTTCTAGAGCACCGGGCCCTGATGGCATTCCCCCTTTCGTTATAAAGTCGGCCCCGGAGATGTGGGCTAAGTTACTCAAACCCATATTCGATGATGTATTTAAATATCATACCATCCCTAAAACCTGGTCACAGAGCATCATAGTCCCTATCTATAAAAAAGGGGATGCCCTTAATCCACAGAATTACAGGCCTATAGCACTGTTAGATGCAGCAAGCAAAGTCTTTGGTATTTTGCTTTTGAGGGACCTTAACAAGGTTATTAGAGGGAAGGCTTGCTATAGTAAATTCCAGGTTGGTTTCAGAGAGGGCTTGGCAACCGACCTGAATGGGATGATTTTGGCTCATTTAAGAGATACAGTTCATCAAACTAAAATGGGAGATGTATATATGGCTTCCCTGGATCTCCCTAATGCCTTTGATGGGGTTATTAGAGCAAGATTGTGGACAAAAATGTTAGCTATGAATGTTCCACGCAAGATTGTCCAACTCTTGGCTCTTTTACATAGGAATACCTCTGTCAGGGTTTGTTTATCACAAGAAGGTTCCCTATCCGATGCTGTTAAGGTTCCCTATCCGATGCTGTTGATACTGAGGTTGGGGTCAAGCAGGGCTGCTCCCTTGCACCCACGCTCTTTAACCTGTACGTTAGTGATGAGGAGGACATGTGGCAGGGCCCTTCCATTGCTCCGGTCAGGTTGGGTAGCTTGGCTATCGAGTGGATGGCCTTTGCAGATGACTTTATCCTTTTTGATCGTACCCCGAGAGGCCTTCGCAGAAGGATGGATATTTTTTACCAATATGCACTGGCGAATAATCTTTCCCCCAACGCTTCGAAATCTCGAACGATTGTAATTTCTAGGAAGAGAGTTATCAAACCATGTATCTGGAAGATGGGAGATAATTCGGTGGAACAGGTTCAGGCCATAACCTATCTAGGTTATAATTTTTCCAACCAATCTAGCCTAAAGATGTGGAAATTGAATCTTGGGGATAAAGCAGCTAAACTAAAGATTCAGATGAAATTTCTGAGGGCAAAAGTATGTAAATTCTCGCTCCTGCCTATCAGACGTTTCTATCTTGCAAAATGTGAACCGGTTCTTTTGTACGGTTTGGACATTTGTACAAAGGACTTGAGTTCCTATCTAAATGTGATCCAGGGGAAACTGTGGAAGGAAGTAATGGGCCTTTCTATGGCAGTCCCCAATTCCATTATTCGGCACGAGTTATGCCTCATATCACTTAAAGCCAGATACTTGTGGAGGCAACTCTCTTCTTTTAGAAAAATACATGATCCTCCGATAAACACCTTATATGAGCTGGTGAATAAGGTAGTCAAATCGGGGGCTGTACTATCTATCAAGAGTTTTAGCGACAGAATGCTTTCTCTGTTGAAATCTCTGGGACTTTGCTTAGATGATCTGATTCAACGACCGGGATTAGTTAAAAAAAATGTATTTAGGTCAGACTGGGTAGACACAGTAAATGATATAGAGTCCTATGTAACCTACAAGGAGTATGCTAAATTTTTGCATGCAAGGGAATCGATTCCTCTATATATTCAAAGATTTCCTTGCCAGAGGGTGAGAACCACATTTATGCGTTTCAGACTTAACCAGATGCCCACCCTAGAAAGAATTTACCATTGGACCCATAAAGAAAAAGGGTCAAATGAAAATTCTAAAAATCTCTCATGTCGATTTTGTGGAGCGACTGACATGACAGAAACACTTAGGCACCTTCTCCTTACATGCACCCACTTTGGGACTAAACAATCTCTCTACTTTACAGATAGATTTGATGGGGATTGGGAAATGTCGAAGAATCTGTTCTGGAGTCGCTGCATGTGGGGTGTAAATATCTCCCTAATCCTCGCATTGAATTCACTCCTACTTAATATTCAGGAGGAATTGGAAGTAAAAAATAAGGAATTCAATGCGCAGAGACTAGAGTGGATCTATGGTATATGAAATGATCTATGGTATATGAAATGTAAACTGTATATAACACGTACGGAATTTGATTTTATGTCTGGGAACGATTTTAAAGGCTGATAAATGCGTTGAAATCTTTTTATATGTAGATATTTGTATATTTGTATATCTGTTCATAAAATGAAATGTATTTTTCTTATTTGTTTGTAATGCACTTTATGTTGTATAAGGTTTTATGTAAACTAAACATACAACAATAAAATAAAAAAAATAAAAAGTAAAACAAAAGGTCATCTTAGTTACACAGGACAAAACAAACATGATATATATGATCTGATAGAGTCAGCAAAGAAATCAATGCACACATGAGAAAGAACAAAAAACATTTTTCACATACCATGTTGTACAAAGCAGGCGGGTCCCATTTCATCTGTAGGTGTGCCTACTTCCATTCAAATACATGCTGCAAGCTTACTTTTCTCTTCTCTTTGGAGGTTTATGAAATAAAGCATAAGTGAAACTCACTGGGCTTAGGAAGAAAGGATAAGGGAGTAAGGTGCACCCCAAGGGGGCAGTGTAAGCAGGGTATGAGTGAACACCTGTAGACCCTCACATTGAGTGCTCTTGGAAAATCGAGACAGTTATGTGATGCAAAATACATCAGCCGCAGATCGACAACTTGCAATTTGTTTAAGAATATAATAGAGTCTATTATTTTAGTCTGTCATCGGTCTTCTGGGAGCTGTAAAGAGGCCAAACATAAAATGGAACACAGGTCCAGAAACAAACTGAAGGTGTAGTACTAGATAAATTGAAGATGTAGAAACAGTATTTGTTACTAGGTGCCATTTGCATTCAGAAACAAGCAGCAGAAAACATGGTTACTGAGGCAAAACATCTCTTGAGTTCCTTGGCTGCAATGGTCCACACAAATCATGGTCCTTTTTTGAGGGAATGAAACGACAGTAGAAATTAGTGAACCCTAAGAAAACTCTGAATCCGTTTGACTGATGAATGGAAAGGTCATTGTGTCACTGCTTCTACCTTCTTCATGTCCAAGGTAATCCCTCAGGTCTGAGAATAAACCCCAGAAATTCCACCAGTTGTACATGAAATGTACATTTTCCTAGCTTGGTAATAGTCTGTATTTCCTGAGTTGCAATGGGACAGCTCTTACATGGTACATATGCTCCTCACTGAATTTCGAGAATACCAAAAAATCATTGATATATGGCACAGATGTCAAACAGCTCCCTCCCAGAGTGTGACTTCACCTGGATGAGTGAAATCATGTACTTGTTTTTGATGGTGATTTTATTTAGCCCGTGGTAGTCAATACAAGTCATTACATCCTCCTCCTCCTTTGGCACAAAAAATAAGGTAGAGGATGCTGGGGATTTGAATGGTCATACAAACCCATTGGCCAAGTATTTGTCAAGATACTGATGAAAGTGTTTCTGCTCGGGTTCGCTAAGCGCACAAACTCAGCTCCATGGTAGTTGAACTCTCAGTACAATGTTGACTTGGCCATTATAAGACTGAAGCAGAGGCAGAATGTTGGCCATTGCTTTGCTGAAGACATATTCGTACTCTGGGTATTTTCTGGGGAGTCCATCCAATGCCCCCAAACTTGGGTTATCTGTGCATTCCAGGCTATCAAACAACACTTTTGAGGTCTTTCATTAGCGAAGCACCTTTTGAGGCAAGCTGGTGATGGTAATCAGACAGTCCTGCCCTTCCACGAGATCGGTGGATTGTGTTCCATGTGCCTCAGAATGTCTAGGATGATCTTGCATCATGGTGCATCAATAAGAGTAAACGTTAACCATTCAACATGCTCATTCACGCATTTCAAATGTATTGGTTAGGTCTGATATTTGACTAGTCCTGATGTCAAACTGGTTCCATACACAGCACATAAGTCTTCTGGTCTTTCCTTTGGCACCAATGTAACCCGTATATGGTGTGCGTAGAGTCTAGTCATATAATAACCTTTTCTTCCACAGTCAAATAATGCCGCTCTTGCCTGAGATTGTCAGTTGGATGTGGCCAGTACCACTTGTAGTGTCAGGTGAGAATGAGTTCATGTTATGGGTAAGGAAGGACCTGAAATGATGTGTTGGCCTTCTCAACCATCGGCCAGTTAATTTCCCACTTGTCTGGTGTTAGGTAATTCTTCTGTAGCACCCAATGGGCCTCATCACGAGTTGGGCAGTATCCCGGCAGTGATACCACTGGGATACTTCTGGGCCATTAGCATTATCGGCAAAGGCTGCGGCGCGATTACAAAACGATCATGGGTTTGGCAGAACGATAATTCCCCATTGGGCCCATTCAGGAATTTCCCATTGGGCCCAATGGGGATTTTTTGGCACTACTACCGCCAGCGGTATTCGCACATGGTAATAATGCCACAAATCTGCAAATTCGAGATCTGGGGGTAAATCCTGACAAACCCGTGATTTGGCAGACCCTTAAATGTGGTGGTAATAGTGTTACTGCCGCATGTAAAGGTTACCGCCAAACTCTTGATGAGGCAGAATGAGCCTCATTATGAGATCAGCTGTTGCCATGCCGGTAAAACCAGGACGGCAGCCTCCGGTGTCATGTTTTTTCTGGCGCTTGCGAATGGGCAATTACCGGGTGATTACGGCCCTGCCAGACCCGGTAATTGCCCATTTGCAGGCGCTGGAATGAAATGCTCCCCATTCCCATTTTAGTCCCACAGGCCTCAATAGGAATGGGGAGGTCGGATGCATCGGCACCATCGTGAATGGTGCGGGTGCATCTGACATGCTCTGCTTGTGGGTGCCGGTATGCCCGCTAGGTCAGACGTGGCGGGCGGGAAGGCACCCGTGAGCAGAACCGGTCTGGTAACAATGGTACAGGCAAGCTTACCGGTACTGTTGTTACTGGACCAGCAAACTTATAATGAGGCCCAATGTCTTCCTCTGCCCTTTGGGCCGGGATGGGCACTCACCTGAAAGGTTTCATGGTTGTCCACAGATGTAGTGCATGTATTTTCTCTCGCTCTCAGCAGGAGAACCGGCTCTTGACACCTCTAATTTGCATGGGCTCTGGACTCCCCTCAAAGAGATGGTTTCTAGAGGGCAGCAATATTCAGGGTCTAAACACTGTTGTGTTTTGTATTTCTTCACTGATCCCCCTTTCTTTTGTTTAGCCGATGGCCCAATTGCACCACTAAATTAGGATATTAGGAGCAATTCAATGGAGGATTAACTTCTTGCGAGAGCATGCCCTTTCATTTTTTTCTTAGTCGTCTATTGATCGTAGAGATTCTCTTCTCCACAGGCCAGTTTGTCTCCAGGACAAGCCGGATAAACGTGGTGAAGCAGATTTATAAGTCTTGGCTATCCTGTTTCAAATCCAAGAGGTCATTAATCAGTGCGTGTGCGTGAGCCTTGAGAATTTCCACATTTCTTCTTTAAACCCTTGATAATCTTGCAGTGTTACTCTTGACTAGGGGGATCAACCTGTTGGCAGCGTTGCCTCCTGAATACAAGAGCATGGCGTCCACTTTTGTTGAGCCATTAGGGAACCCTTAAAGTGTAATTCACATTGGTGTTCAAACTGTGCACATTTCAAAGGATCCCCATTAAAGCATTATGGTGGGGCTAAGGGTACTGGGACTGGAGTGATAACCTCTATTTGTGCAGTGTTTGTGGCCACAGGGCACCAGAACCATTTTCAGGGCAACCCCAGTTTGTGGGAGGGGGTAGAAAGGAGCCATTTGTGCCTGTACTGCAGTGACTCTGGTTGCCATAGTATCAGTGGCATCTCCGGTGTTCACTATATCCTGACAGAGAACATTTGTCTCAGCCCTGCTCACCCAAAGCTCAGTGCCCAATTCCGGCATCAGAGCAGATAGATCCTCTCCCATGTCCGAGTCAATGGGACCCAGGAAAGCCTATCTTCCTGAGGTAGATGCTCTGTACTGTCCTACCTGTCTCCTGGCTTCCAGGAACCTTGTGGAGAACAATTTGGTGTCTGTGGGATGTCACTGCCCTTCCACTCTCACTGAACTCCCCATCCACTGATAATGAATACAGTGAAATGGGGCTCCTGGTGAGTGTTGGGGAGCTTCTGTTATTCTTGGATGAGAGTGGTGTGGTGATAGCTTCCCCCAGTGCTGTGTCTCATCTCCTAGGTATGCTGCAAGGATGAGATAAGGAAAGGCTTAAAACTCCTCTCTATGGACCACCAGTTGCACCCAACAACCACTAATCCTCCCCGACAACTCATAAATACCTGCAATACTTATTGGAGGAAGCCAGAAGATCCATTCCACACTCTCTGTAACTGTCTTGTCCCGCAACGGCTGTTACATTTCTTAGAGTGATGGGAGTTGTCATCAGTCCTTTACCTGGATAGTCTGTGGTGATTGAACTGCACTCCATAATATTTGAAGGTCTTTATAGCTCTCCTCTTGCGAATGTATGTTCAATGGCAATGTCTTTCTTCTCTTTCTATTCTCTAAGATCGGAGCCAGTCTATGTGGAATTCGAGTATCTGGTAAGTCTGTTTCGTTTCCTGCTGTAATACGGTCTTTGCTATTCATATTTAGCGTAACTTACTTTCAACGTTCTTTCTCCTCTGTTGCAGATGCAAACAGAAACTTGGATCCTAACGCGTGAAACACAAATGCCTGCAGGAGGGAGAATTGGGGTCTGTTGTGTACTTGGACCTTCTGGCTTTCTCTGAATGTGACAGAGAGGACATAGTTGTATTAATAAAGAAATTAAATCCCTCAAGAGCTGCAGGTCCAAATGGCCTAAACAACAATGTCCTCAAAGAAAATCCAGGTGATTGAGCTGATTTTTGTATGATCTTATTTAAGCAAGTGTTAGCAGCTAGATAGATCACCCCCCCACCTCATGGATGTTCGCCCTGATTGTTCCAATATATAAGAAAGGCGAAAGGGACAATCCAAGAGATTATAGACCCATCGACTTGCTGGATACTCTAGGGAAAATGTCTGCTTGCATCGTACTAAGCGATCGGAATAAATGGGTGCATGAATCTGGGCACAGTGACAAATGACAAGCAGGATTTGTCCTGGGTGTGGGGATGAGTCTGAATCTATTCTTGCTAAATGTCCTTTAAACAAGACTAAGCAGAAGGTCTATTTAGCTTTCATAGATCTGGAGCAAGCCTTCGATAGTATCAACAGGGAGATGCTATGGAAGAAGCTTTCATCTTGGGTTTGTCCTCCGTACCTTTGGGAAGCAATTAGGAGCCTGTATTTGACTACTTCCTTTCAAGTAAGAAGGACTGCTAATGGCCCCCTATCTAGTGTAATTCCTATGTATAGGGGACTAAAGCAGGGATGCCCTCTAGCTCCCACAATCATTAACCTGTTTCTTTCAGACATGACAACAAGACAAAGGAGGCTATCTTAGTTGAACCTTTATTTTCAGTCCAAAGACCTGAGAATAAATGCATCCAAAAGCAAAATCTTGGTCCTCTCAAATACATGCAGGAAAGGTAAGCCTAAATTCATGTGGTATGTAGGAACTCAGAAAATAGAATGTTTAGAGGCAATAACCTGTTTATGAGAGTTAATTAACGGCAGTGTAAATGAAAAGCTCTGGACAGATGAACTTAGTTTGAAGTGCATTAGACTGGCAACCCAGACAAGAATGCTGCAGAAAAGATTTCGAAAATTCACGCTTGTCCCAATAATAACCGTTTACAAGCAAAAGGTTACTCTGATTTTATTATACAGAGCTAAAACGGCCTTAAACATCCCGTCAGGTTTTTGGGACATATTGGAGGGCCTCTTCTGGAGGCAAGTGTTGGATCTTCCAAAATCCTTGCCTATTGCTTTGATCAGGTATGAACAGGGCCTTCAATCCATCCACTCTATGGTCAGGTGGAAGTCCATGAATCTGTACAGGAAATGTACAGTGGTGGACAATCCACCTCCACTGAATATACTAAAAAGTGATAACAGTGGTGACAATAAGATACAGGATGAGACGGTTGAGACCTGGAAACACTGGTGTAGGGTGGGCCTGAAGCCATGGACCTAAATAAAGAAGCTCCGGTAAACAACCCTAACAAGGTTACGATCCAGATGCAGAGAGTAGACTGGATTAACACCATTGAGAAAATAACCACATATGGAATACTGTTCAATTTGAGTTTTGATCAAAGGTTGGTTAATCAACTGCCCAAATAGCTCGTGAAATTTCTGAGCTGTTGACACAGAAATGTATTCATGAGGCTAAGATTGAATATCCTTCCTATGAGAGAGGACCTATGGACAAGGAAGCAGATTGATGACCTCACCCCATCCTGTAGATTTTGTAAAAGACAGGTGTCAGGTGTATTGGCCCATGTTTGAGTCATTAAGCTGCAACATTTGGTGCTGTGGTCTTAGAAAATCCAAGATGGCCAAAAAGCCCACATGTGTGCCAGAATCCAGGAGAACCGCGCAGTTTGTGTGCACACCAAAATGGTCGCCTAACCTTCCACCCACCAGTTCGAGCGTGATGGGCCAGGGGTGCCATGAGTGGAATGTGTGCCAAAGGAAAAACAGCAGTGCCTGTTAGCTTAAAAAGCCATTTGAAATCACCTTGGTTTCTCTGAATGCAAGCTAAAAATGCCTATGTCAAACATTGCAGGATATTAAAAAATCTCACTGAACACCAGCAGACATTTGGCAGAATGAAGTTTTGTGTGCATACAAAATCTGGAAAGAAAAAGAGCCCAAAACAATGTTCATAACAAAACTGGCTGAGCTGTGGAGGTCAGCAGCTTAAGTTAAACTGAACTGAAAACCACTAAAATCGAAATGTTTAAATTAAATGAGGGGCCTACTTTTGAGTGTCACATAGTTTGTAACTGTTGAAATGTCATAGTTTTGAACTTAGAATCAACATTCTAGCTGCATGTGTAAAAATTGTCAGTTCGATTTGAATGTAGAAAACTGGGAACAAAAAGTGACATTTAGCTGAAACCTGGCTTGATGAAACTAAATTCTGCCTGACAACTACCCCCGACAGGAGAAACCTGCTCAGCCACTCTTCCCAGGCCTAGCTGCATCCTGCTTCCCCACCAAAAGGAGTTGACACCTCTCTGATTAGATTAGGGGAGGGGCACCGCAGGAGGTTGAACAAAGCCTTGCCCTGGACTCAGGCAAATGTTATATTGGGGGGGCCGTAAAGTGGCTTCCTCTTGGGAGAAGTGGGAGGAGAAGTGCCTCTGGGAGCCACCCGAGCTGGAGGCGGGGGCAGACAGAAGCTTCCCCCATATGCTTTGGAACCGAAACCACACCCATCTGGGCCAGAGCATAATTTAAAAAAAAAGATGGATAATTCATAGTACGGACTTGTCAGAATTATATAAGTAATATCATTATTCTTCTGATTTTTCTGTGCACGTTCTAAGAGGTGTTAGGACCCTGTGGTGTATGCTGGGGGGTTGCTAGCGTAAAATAGGGTCTTACTCCAAATGTCTGCACGTTAAAAATCTGACACTTCATCAATTAATGTCCATACTCCTTGCGCACATGTGTGTAATTTTTGGTAAATGTCCGATATTGGTAAACCAGTCAAAAAGCGCAAAATGTTGTCATTTTTTAATGCAAGCCCCCAGGAAGATCAGAGGCGGACAAGCATGGACCATAAGGAATATATAATGTGTACATGTAATTTCAACAAATTGTGTATCTGGGAAATATATATTTGAATCAAATATAGATTTGTGGGCAAATTGACCAGGGGAGGATCCTCTGACCCATAAACAGACCTCATCATGATGACAAGCCATTTCCTTCCCCCAATCATGGGAGAGGGGAGAATTGGGCCAATGACAAGTAGAGAGGGGCAGGCTCAGTTATGCCACGCACACACCCACTTCCAAAACACATAAAAAAGAGACTGCTGGGACAGGTAGAGACATTCAATTCCATTTTCTGCGTGACGCTCTGCCAGGAGACTCCAGACTTCACATCCATCAATCTTCAGAGACCAGAAATTTACTTCAGAACTTAAAGCAAGGGCCTAAACCCACAAAATGAGAACTCTTCCCAGCAGGTCTCAGCATCCTTAAAATCATTTGCAAACTATTCCACAGCCAGACGAGCTGTCTGAATTCTTTTGCCAAGAACTTTTGCCAGTACCCAGAAAGCAGTGTTACATCCAGAATCCACTTGATCCGGACCGGAAAGCAGTGCAGTATCCAGAACCAGAGGACGCTGTATCCAGTGAGGCTAGACCAGCAGAGCAGAGCTGACCCAGACCGCTGTGAGCAGAACCAGAGAACCAGAGATCCGGATCGCTGTGAGCAGAACCAGTGCCTGATTGACCCGCCGAGCAGACAGAACCGCCGCCGGACGTGTTGACCAGATCCGTGACGAGGCCTAGTTCAAATTTAAATTGTGAGTACCTAGCAGAACTGTGCAGAACCAATCTCTTAGTTAAAATAATCTAATTCAAGCTATTTTAACCTAAGTAGAACTGCCTCCTAGAAATTGTGTCATCTGTCATTTTTAAAGCTGCACAACTGTCACCTGTCAATTCTGCAGCTGCAAGCTGTCACCTATCATTTTGAGTTTTACTTTAAATCTGAAAATCTACCTTTATTAAATCATCCGTATCTCTGGAACCGTTTGGGCTAGGAACGAAATTTAACTTTTAAAGCTGTGATTCTAGACTTTCCCACGAACCTAGAACCGACTTCCTACTCCCTATACTTTTTCCGCAATCGCGATTTTACGCACTCGCGAAATTTACCGCGATTTGCGATTTTGGCTCAATATCTCCACTTGTCAAAATAGCAGCTCCATTCTTTCCTTGGTAATAACTCATCGAGCATTGCTAAAGTGAGCCTGAACTAATACCAACCAGCATCTCTCACTCACCCTGAATCTCTAGAGGGAATTAAAATCAGTTAGCACATTTTCCCATCCGTTGCCATTACATTTAAAAGCATTTTGGGCCTGTGTTTCAAACTTCTACCTGTTTCCTCTAAGCTTGCTGGGGGGGAACTGCATTTCGTATTGTATTTGATTGCATTCCTGAGAACTGTGAGCTCCTCTTTCCATCTCCTTCCATTTCTTACATTGCATAGGGGGGGCGTGAATTGCCAGAGAAAAAGTGATTACATTGTTGTTGGTTGAAATCATATCAAGTTTATTTGCTCAACTGCATTTTATTCCACCTTGCATTTCCTTGAAACCATAAAGCATTTTCAGCTACCTCATCCTCTATACTACTCCTAAGTAATCAAGTGTACCACTGTAACATTACCCATTGTGGATCCACATCATATGTCTCAGTGTACTATCAGATATTAATTTATTATAAAAGTGTGATATATATATATATATTGTTTAATTTTTCAAATAAACCTTTTAATTTGCAAAACATACCTACTTCTTGGCTCAGTGGGATCAGGGGGATTCTAAGAGAGGGGTGTTATATAAGGGTTGTCATCCAGAGTACATGAACTGGACCTAAAAATATATCAATAAGGGTTTCCCTCAGCATCCCAGACTAGGAATTGACTTAACTGTAGTATTGAAGTGAAGCCGCTTAACACAGGATAGTGTCCAGACAACAAAACATCTTCTACTAGAATGTGAAGTACTGACCGAGGTCAGAAAGAAATGTATAAGCGAGATGGCATCCCGATATAGGACACTTACATTGGAGGAATGGTGGGAAATGTTTATATTGGGGGAAAACAATGCAATGGAAGGAGCGAGTGTGTGAGACTGTCTTTGTGTTCTACACGCTGCCAGAGTCTGTTCTCATTGCCATTTGCTTGTGGCGGAGGATCTACTGGACCACAAGCACTCTTAGCACTGCCGCTGGACCGAGTAGATGAGCGAGTACGTGAGAGTGTGTTTTCGTGTTCTACACACTGCCAGAGTCTGTTCTCATTGCCATTTGCTTGTGGAGGAGGAGCTACTGGACCACAAGCACTCTTAGCAATGCCGCTGGAGCAAGTAGCGGAGCGAGTGCGTGAGAGTGTGTTTTCGTGTTTCCGTGGTCCGGTGGGACTGGGACCATGACCTTGGGTGTAGCCGCAAGCTGTGAGGACATTGCCATCAGTGTAATGGGCTCCACGTTTTCTCAGGTACCACATTATAGCGAACTCTCCCCATTGATATTTGCCGAATTTATATTCATAATTGTACGGCATAAGGACAGTATCAAAAAGGATATCAGTTTTGGAATGTGCGGGATCTTAATAAGTGCCACGCGCCAGAGCTACACTTCAGGGCTGTATTAATACATGCGGCTGTAGCGAGAGAAAGCCGCTGGAATGAGTGCCCTCACTGTTTGCAAGCTAATCGGAATTTAAGTACAGCTTTACGGCTTGAGTGTTGTGGCAACCACTAGGGAGACTGCAGAGGTTATCTCTTTGATCCCAATAGAGTGCTGCCCCCACTCGTTTAATTTTCCTCACAATATCGCCATCTAAAAATACAAGCTTATTCATTCTTGGAGACACGCCCAGATTCAGCTGCTAATATATTAAGCGATTGTCATATTCTGCAGACGGAAATGCCGCCGAAATGGATAATGCAGCAACTAATGTGAATAGGGAAGCACACAACCTGAAAGGTCATCCGGAGAAAGGGACAATACCTGCCCTGTTTCAAAAAATTACTCTTGTGACCGAAGGAATTGTCCAGCCAACAGACATTACAATCACTAATCAAATTAGCAATACTCCATTAGAAATAACAAATTATGATGATATCGATAACAATTCGCTTTTGGATTTATGCCTTTCAGTTCAAAGAACTATGGCAGCTTCAGTAAGAGAGGAATCAAATGGTAATAAGAACTCAGTAGTGGTGGAAGCACAAGTATTGAAAGCTATAAAGCACTCCTCTACTTCTATGAATAAGGCCCCTTCAGGGCCAACAATTGGGCGGCTATCAGAGTCCCCCAACCTCTTAATTGATCTCGAAGACTCGGGGCCCGTCGAGGAATTTAAGTCAAACGAGATACTGTGCTCCAGTTCTGAGGCAATTGTTGAACTACAGTCTACAATGGATTCTATACAGTTTGCCCTGAAAATATTACTGAAACTGTGCGGAAGAATACATGTAAACTCAGTCCTACAATTAGGACTCCCGGATCCCAGGTCCACCTATATGTCCGGTGATCAATTAGAACCAACTCCTGCAAAAGAGCAAGAGGTGACTGTGGTGCAGGATGAAATTAACTTGGCCACAGACATAAACCTAGTGACACCGCTCTCCAAAAAACAGAGGCGCAAATCAAAAAGAGCAGCGACTAGGAATGAGAATATAGAAACCATTCCCCAGTCCCCACTGCACCACTGCCGACTAAATAAAAAAAAGCAAGGAAAGGAGCCCGTAAATCTAAGAAACGGCAGGCAAAAGGCCCTGGGACCCTGACTAGTTGGGTCCTATCTGAAAAACCGAACGAGATCTCAGAAATGAGAAGTAACAACAATAACTCAACATTTATTCTACACAGGAAGGTACTATGGTCGATAAATACTCTACTCCCCGTAGACGAAATACACCACGGGTTCAGATGGTTTCATCACCTGAAGCAGATAGGGTGGTACTACCGAGGAAAAATAAGGTTCAGGAAAGCACAATATGTGTTATAAAAAATGTGAACCAAAAGAAAAGAGACACATGGTTAACAAGATCTGAGGTTATAGCTAAGTTACACCTTACACCTCAGCTACGTGTGATCCTGTCGGAAGATCTCATATTTGTTGAGCCGCTCAAAACCTGCAATCCAAACGCAACAGCATTACATTGTAGAGTTTTGGCCACAGCGCAATTGATACGGAACTACAAACAAAGCCTGTTGCAAGTTGAAGTGGATGTGGACCAGGAGGAAGAAGACACTAATCTGCCTAAGAGAATCAGTAATCAATCTAAACCTAAAAACAATAATAAACCAATGTGCCCTGGAGGGAAGAAGGTCCAAATGAGCGATATCCAGGAGACATTAAAATGGTTGGCAGATTCACATCCCATGGTGCTACAGAAACTCTGAGATTGTTGGTTAGTGTCATGGAACACTCGTGGTTTCAAGCACCTTACATCTAACAATGGATCATTATCGACTATTATTAACCATACTTTTATATCACTTCAAGAGACCTGGTTGACCTCACCTATCGCTATTGATGGGTATACTCTGTACCATTCTCCTGCAAACAAGGGGGTGCGTGGCCGCCCATTTGGTGGCCTAATGATAGGGGTTGCCAACTCACTGTCTAGAAGGAAGCTTATTACTACCTCCAGAGATTTTGTCAGTGCAGTGGTGGTTAAGTTTCCAACTGACAAGGAGCTGGACAACTTACTACTGGTGAATATCTATAACCCCCCAAGGGCAAAGTACAGAGAGCAAATACAGGAAACATTGCATGATCTCTTTGGAGAATGGTTACTAGATCTAAACAACCACTCTGTTATTGTGGCAGGGGATTTTAACTGCCACATTAAAGGCGGAGGTGGCATGGTAAATAATCCACTACTCTATCCTGATTGTATTATGAAACATAATATCAATGGCATTGAGGGTGACTGTTGGTCTAGTTTTTTTGATTGTTGGGAGCTCAGAATTGTCAATGGTCGGACCCTAGGGGACACGCCAGGCGAAAGCACCTGGAGAAATGGCTCAACTTGGAGCACACTCAACTACATATTTCTCAATGGTAAGGTCGCATCTAGGGTCAGGGAAATGAGAATTTCCAAAAATCCCTACAGTGATCATGAAGTTAGGCACAATCAACCAAACTCCTGTAATCATAAACACAGGTGAGCTATTGGTGACTCAGGCAGCTAACCAGGTGCAATGGTCTGATAGGAATATCAATAAGGCTCTGAATGCAATCAACGGTTGGGATGATAAAAATACAGAGATGTTCAATATAATGACTTTTGAAGAAATTGAAGGATGGATTACTGCATTTGTGGCCAAAAATGCCACTACCCCTGCTCCTCTAGATGTTAGGGACTGAACGGTGGATAATGCACACCACAATGAAATTAGAGATGCCATGCGTAAACTTAGAAGGGGAATTCACGAAATAAAAGCGAAAGGCTGTTCTATGATCCAAACCCATTAAAAAATCAGAGCCCTTAAAAATAAATATCAACAATGGATCAAAACCATATGCACTAAAAATACTCGTAAAATATGGGCACTTCTGGGTGAAGCTCGGGGAGACCGGAAAAAAACCCTAATAAATCCAATTACGGTAGCCAAATGGACTAAGTTTCTGGAAAGATCGTAATGGGCCAGTGATCGTGCCGAAAGGGGAAAGTACTAGAGAAGCCCAGTCCATTCGGCCGTTTGTGGTCTCTAGTGAGGAACTCCTAATCAATATCAGTAAACTGAAGTCATCTAGGGCCCTGGGCCTAACAGGCTATCTAATATGATCATGAAGGGCAATCCTAAATTCTGGGCAAGCCTAATGAAGATCCTAATTGAAAAAGTACTAAGGCACGGTAGAATTCCAGCAACATGGCAAACTGCAATATTAATTCCCGTTTATAAAAAGGAGAACAAAACAGACCTGGGCAGCTATTGCCTGCTGTAATGCTTGATTGTTCTGGGGAAATGTTTGCTTCCCTACTACTAAAAGAACTTCAAGCATGGGCAGACCAGGCCGGGATCCTTGACCGCTTTCAGGGTGGTTTCAGAACTGGATACTCCACATCTCACAACTTGATAATAATGGACACACTAAGTAGTAACGCTCTGAAGCCTAACAGTCCCCCATTATACGCATTATATGTCAATTTTAGATCAACTTTCGACTTAGTAAACAGAGAAAAGCTATGGCATAAATTGCGTATCATGAACTGCCCTGAGATACTGATATATTATCTGAAACTTCTTCACACCAATTCTTTTGTTCAGCTGAAACTAGACTATAGAGGGACAAAAACTGGTTTGATTAAACAAAATAGAGGTGTAAAGCAGGGATATACAACTCCCCCCCTTCTTTACAATCTCTTTGTTTCAGATATCCCAGAATTTATTTTGGGCACCCACAATTGTCCTCCTAGGGTGGGAACCATAAAATGTGTAGTCATGGCATACGCAGATGATATTGTGATTTTGACCATACATTCAGTGGCCTAGTAAGATCGGCCACTCAACTATGGCAATATGCCAACGTGAATTAATTAGTGATAGTAAAACAGAACTTATGCTATATACCTCTGGAAAGGTTGCTCGCCCGCGTATGCTTGTGGAAATAGTTGAAATCAGGTATATGCACTCTTATAAATATCTGGGAGTGGAATTCGAAAATAAAGGTAACTACGAACAATGCATTCAACAATGTAAGGTGAAAGCTGCACAATTAACACCATGATTTATAAATTCACGCAAAATCAGAGTGGCTACTCCATATGGGGTGCACGCCATTTGTATGTGCAGTGTTTAGTGTCCATGATAACCTATGGCCTGGAATCATTGATCACAATGAATCTTGAGTGGTTACAGATAGTAGAAGGGACATTTTGGAGGAAACTGCTGGGACTCCCCCAATGTGTGCCTACGGCTATCCTCCACTTAGTACTAGGGATCCCGTCTTTGAAATCGAATGTCCTGGATAAAAGAGCAGAGTTATATATTAAAATCCGATATCGCCGAAATAGCGCCCTATTAAAATCTCTAAATGAGGCCCTGGGGGATGGCACAAAATCCAAGCTAGTAATCGAAATGAGAAGTCTTTTTGAGTCAATGAACTGGACATTACCTTGGGGTGAGCATTTTGAATATATAAAATACCATATGCATAAACGACTAAAATTATGGGACTGGCAGAAGAATTATTCTCACTTGGCAAGTCAGAAAAGTTACGAGTTTGTGTTGTGAGAGGTTGCAAATTGTTCCTTAATGGCATCTAACTGGATCACCTCCTTTCTGGGCCCTCGCATGGTTAGGGTTTGTGTAAGGAGTCACCACTCCACTCCTATCTCTCAAACCTTTGTTGTCCCACAAGGCTCTTGCTTGTCGCCACTGCTTTTTAATTTGTACATTTGCCCTCTCTTGGACCTCTTAAACAAACTTGCTGTTCAGTATACAAACTACGCAGACGACACACACAGGTGGTCATACAGCTTAATGGTCAGTATAGAAATGATGTTGAGGCCATCGATAACATCTACAAAGCCATCCAGGATTGGATGGCTTGTAACTCTCTAGCCTTAAACAAAAATAAAACGGAACTAATGATAGTATCCTCCAAGAACACCTGGAGCAAACTAGATAATCCAACTTCCTTATTGCAGGCAACATCATCACAGTCCAGAGGAAGGTAAAAACTCTGGGAGTTGTCTTAGACAACGAATTATCCATGAAGCTGCATGTCTCTTACATCAGGTCTAGCTGCGGACTGATCAATAAGTGAACCAATTACATCTGTCCATTTCTAACAGCCGAAAACTGTGCTCTTCTATATACGGCGTTGATAAATTCCAGACTGGACTATTGCAATAGCCTATTGTCTGGTGCTACTGCCGCAAATATCCAATCCTTACAAGTGGCCCAGAACAATGCCGTGCGGACCATCTTCACTCAATCTCGTCGCTCCCATATCTCCATCTTCAGGAAGAAGCTTCATTGGCTACCAGCCAAATATCGCATTACACATAAAATGCACACTACAACACATAAATGCCTCTCTTTCAGCAGTCCCATCAACTTGTCTGAACGCATTTACATCAAGAGCAATGGAAGAAATCTTTGTTCATCCTCTGCCACAGTCCTTGCTTCCCCCAGATTTAAGACCGCAAAATTTGGAGCCACCATGCTTGATATTCAGGGCCCTCTACTTTGGAATGCTCTGCTGGCAGGGCTACGACAAATCAAAAACTACCTCCAATTTTAAAAAGCCATAAAAACCTGCCTTTTTAACATGGAGTAATCCTTATGACCCCTTTCTGATCCTGCTTCCTCTCTCTTGTTGTCCTCCTCTCTAAGTCTTTGTTTTTTGTGCGCCCTGAGGCCTACGGGCATGCGGCGCGTTATAAGAATTAAAATAAAATTAAAATAAATATGTTATATACTCTCATAAAAAAGCACAAAAGTACTTGAACCTATGCCCATCGGAACATCTCAGGCGATTCATATTGTTATTACGAATTAATCGCCTACCGAATCTGATGAATTTAGGAGCTGAAAGATCTATTCCACATGCAGATAGATAGTGTAGGATATGTAAACATCAATTCGAACCAGAAACAGCAAGACATGTACTTACGAGTTGTCCAGCTATGACCATCAGTTACCAAAGTAATTATGTGCATAATATTAATAGCATCATAGAAAAAGTCTTCTGGAACCAGTGTGTTAATACCTTAGCGCTAAGCTACAGATGTCTCTCTTTAGTGTGTGGAATGATGCAGACAAAATAGCGAACTTAGAGTTAACTCTTGGTTGTACGAAGGGTAAATGATTGCCAATAGGAGTAGGATGACATATGTATGACGCAGAATCAATGGTCAGCAATTGCCACTAGGTGTGGCTTATTTTCGCCAACATTATAATGCACCCACCGGGAGATTTCATGGTCATGCTATATTGTAGGCTGCTGCTATATCGATCTTCCCCTTACAGGGCCTTACTATGTTTACTATGCTTATTATGTTTATTTGTTTATTTACCCTACCTCATTTCAGTCTCATGATTTGTATTCCTTATTATTTATTTATTGGGTTCTATGTACATATATAGATATATTCAATTTATTCTTTTAAAGGTATTATGTTATTGATTATTACATTGTTCAAAAGTTAAATTAGGTGAATTTTATGATTGTATTGTGCTTATGTGTAAAGTTTTTAGATAAAACTGTATCACATTAAAACAAAATCAATAAAATAAATAAATAAATAAATGCAATGGAACTAGCGGCAACAACATTTTTTGGTGGACGTCCTGGATTTATAAATGGTCTGTTCGATCTTGTGAAGATGACTTGTGATGATTTTAATGGGCTCTTGAAAGGGGAGGGGGGGGAATGAGATGTGATAATATGGAAAGGGTTTAAGAGAGAATGGATGAATTGTTTGGGGATTTTTACCCTTTGAAAAGTTTTTCTTTTTTTTAATGAGGGAGGGATGTTTGTGAAAGGAAATTGTCATCATGAAAGGTTTGTAATATGCCGTAAAATGTGTAAATAAAAAAATAAAAACATACACAAGCATTGTTCAGCAATGTTAGGTTGTACGGAAACCCCACCAAGGGGTAGGGAAGACGTCCTTTTACGTGTCTGTGAGGCCAAGGTAAATGAACGGCAGGAGCAAATGGTGGAACAAAGGACGTGGTCAACATAATTAAAGTAAGCATAGCATGTGAAGCAACATTGATAAAGGAACAAGATACATATCGAGAAAACTGTAAGACAAACAAGAATGCTCTTCAAAGAGACCCCTGTGGGTGTAGTTTTAGGCGGAGAGGGGCAGGAAGGGAGAGGGACTTCACATATGCCTTAACCTAGCAATGGACATTAACGGGAAGGACTTTATTCCATAAGACATCTTTGAACTAAAGTCTGGTCATATTCAGAAGATATATGGGGTAATCTGAGAAATTGAATTCTTGCATTGTATACTGTTTGATGTGAATTTGTGAATATTTTCATGATAAAAAATGTCATGATAAAAAAAGTGTTCATGTAATTTCAAAACAATCTATTGTTTGGACACTTCCCAGGAGTGCTCCTGTGAGGGTTGTTAGCTGTCCTGTCCTGTGCTGTACTGCTTTGTCAGCCACACTGAGTAATTTGCTGTTTCCAGCTGAGGAGTTTTACTTTTCTTATAGATTACAGATGTTCATTGTGTTGATTTTGTGCTCTGCCCACCCGAGCCGGAAGCAGTTACCAAAGAACTGGTGAGCATGCATCCATGAGCGTGCATACTGGGAGTACTCTTGCGAGTGCTTTTAACTGTTTGCTGGCTGCAGGTGGAGGGTGGAGAGAACCCAAGGAGACACTGCAAGCAGAGAAAGTCAGTCACCATACTCTGGTTTATCATTGCAACTACACCTGTTGCATTTAAGTGTGTTGGTCTTTGTTACTCTCGTAGCATATAGATAAACACAGTAACTCACAAACAAAAATTTGAGATAGATGAAGAAAAAAGAGTGCTGCACTCCCTCTGAAAAAATCTATTATTGCAGCACCTTTGTTTTATTCCAAAAGGAGGGATAGCATGACTAGAATTCTTGCTCGCCCATTATCGCCCTCTCCGGTGGAATGAGAGAGCGTCATAAAAACAAGGCCTATTAAACGGTCTGAAAGTAAGGAGCAGGAAAACAATGCCATAATGAGCTCTCCCCTACTGCTATATAATGAAGATTTCAATTCACTACCTCAAGAAGTATTCAATTAAATCTTGGGTCAAGAACAATTCCAGACTCAACAGAAAACTACTCCTTCTTAAATACCCCAACCATTTTCTAAACACGAGAAGTTTCTCTATTAGTGTTATCAGAACATCTCGAGTCAGAAAATGGTCAGGAAGACACAAGACTTTGTTAGTTCAAAAGTACCCCCCATCTAACCCGGAAGTAGACAATGTTAGCATTTCTCCCCTTCTGGTGATCCAAACCATGCATGACAAAATACACAAGGAATTGCAAGATCATACCAAGTATTTAAGGAAAATTTCGTTGAACATGGTTAGCCTAGTACGGCTCTTTGGGGTGCGAGATAAATAATTTAGAACCTGGTCTTCTGGGCCGTCAAAGAATAACCCCAATGAGATCTAGAAACTAGAGGCATGAACCCGACATCCATAGATGGTAAAGAAGCACACAAGAAGGCACTAGTTTCAACAATTGTGAATATAGATGAGACCTTGACTCCAGTTGTAGATAAAAAATAATTCAACAAATAGGAGCAAGGATAATATACAGAGAAAACAAAAGAAAGGTAAAAAAGTAAAAAAAATAGAACACTAATAAAAATAAACCTTAAGTTTTCTAAGGTTATCAAATAAAAATTCTTGCTAATTTCTAAGACCTTTCAGAAGGGTAGATCTAAATGAGACTGAGGATGAGTATAATGTGGATTCTGAAATGGAGGAAGTTGACAGCGGGCATTTGGATGTGAAAAGCAGGAAAGGAAATGTTATGGCTAAGTCTGAGAAGAATAAAGGGAACGATAAGGGGGATTAAATAGAATGTTTAGATTAATAGATTCAATGAAACAGAAAAGTCTAAACAAGACAGCAATAAAGAAAAAGATAAACAACAGGGAGAAGGAGCTTTTAATGATATCTTTAATCGGCTCAATCCCCAGACTAAAGGAATGATAAATAAAGAAAGTGAGAAGATCATGATCCTGGCAGATGGTAATGAGCAATCCAATGAGATAGAGACATTAACGACAACTGAGCAAATACGGTAAGAAAGAACTAAAATGCGCCCCCCTTACTGAAGATGGCATTAGAAAGATTATAAAGATGAAAGGAAAAAACAGGCTGTAGAAGAGAATGTTAACAGCTGTCTATCGAGGTAGCCAACATAGTGAACAAGGCAATGGTTAGTGCCCCCAGGGAGATCCAAAAACAGGGACCGGGGCAAAACAAAGAAAGATGGTAAATGAAAATCTAAGGTTTTCTAGAAGTCAAACAAATTCAAAGCGGCAGGAGACAGGTTCTTATATGCCTCTCAAAACAACGGGGCAAATAAGAGCCGTGGACTCAACAAAATAAGATATTATCAAGGACGTATGCAACTATTTGTCAGATAAATTAAAACATCTTGCAGATTTTAGTGATCGGTCTTCAAAACTATACTCTCCTGAAGAGAGAGACATTTACCCAGTATCACAAAAAAAATGCTCCTATAAAGATTACCAAAACTAATATGAGCTAATAGTTACCCAAGAAGATGGCATACTATATGGATCATGATGGAGGGAGCAGTGTTCCTGTAAGAGCCTTGCCTCATACTTCTGTATATGTTTGATCATGGGGGACCAGGCTCATTAAATAGAACACAAGTTCAGGCCCTCTTAAAGGAAATCCCAAATTTAAGGCTCGTCACCTCTAAAGATATAACATTAGTAGATTGTATACATCAATCTCAATACAATCACGTGAGATTAGTGGTTCCATACAGAATGGTCTATGAGGCTCCTCTAAATGAATCAGAGAACTTCTACAATCTAGGATATGACCTCTTCCCTTTCGAGACTTGTCAACAATGTTATGTTATGATATGTTATGTTATCCGTTTGTACCGAGGTACAGCGCAACTAACACAAAAAAGACAACCTGGTGGTACAAGACTGTGAAGTTTTTAAAGCACGTCTAAATACAGAGGAGCCACTGAGGACTGAAGTGCAATGGGCAGAGCATTCCAAAACTTGGCAGCCCTCAAAGATAACGAGCAGCCACCGATTTGGACGAACCGAAATCTAGGCACAGAAATGAGAAACCTGTCCCCATAATGCAGAGAGCGGCCACAAACATAAGGCCTGAATTTATGCTGCAGGTACTCAGCGCCCACAGCATGGAAGCCCCTGTGTACGAGACACAGAGATTTGAAATGCACACGCTTGGCCACGGGGAGCCAATGAAGAGCACGAACAATAGGGGAGATGTGATCCCTGAAAGGGGTGCCAGTGGCTACCCGGGCAGCAGAATTGTGTAGGATTTGCAAGCGTTGTACCCAATATGCCGGTTGCGCAAGGTACAGGGAGTAGCAGTAGTCAATGCAACTAAAAACTAAGTCTGCAACCACCGGGGAGCAAAGATGATGGGGAATAAAGTGCAACACCTTTCTCAGAATCTTCAGCTTCAAATGGCGCACCTGGCACACTGAGCTGATCTGGGAAGACATGGAGAGGGTGGCAGAAAATGTAATCCCAAGATTTTTACCAACCGCAGCATAGACATGGTTAGAGCCAATAGACGAATGCCAATAGGAATGAGTCCCGAGAGACATGGCAGAAGCAGACCCTGCAACCAAAACCTTGAATTTCCCCATTCAATTTGAGCCAGTTGATGCTCATCCAGCTCACAACGGCCTGCAGGCAGTCCCTAAACTGAGTTGCATGGGATAGGTGGAGAAGATCCAGCCGTACTATGATCAGAGTATCATCAGCATAAGTGCAGCATCTGACACTGTGCGAGCAGATTAGAGCACAAGAGGCTGGATGTAAATATTGAGCAGGATGGGTGAGAGGACAGAGCCCTGAGGAACCCCACAAACCAAGGAATACAGAGGAAAGAAGAAAGACTGAAGAGATAGCGACTGAGAGCAATTGGAGAGGAAGGAATGAAACCAGGAGAGAACCTAGCCAGAGATCCCAGCAGAAGAAAGACCACTGATCAGGATGGAGTGGTCGACATTGTCAAAAGCAGCCGACAAATCTAACAGATTCAATGCTGCCACTCCATCCTGGTCAGAAATCAGTGTCAAATCCTCCAGCACTGAGACCAAAACAGTTTTGGTACCCCGACTAGGTCTAGACCCTGACTGAAAGGCATCAAACAGATGTGTGTCTTCACAAAACCTGACAAGCAAGAGAGCAACTAGTGTTTCTAGCAACTTCATAAAAAAAGAAGGAAGCAAGATAGGGCAAAAATGTGCAGGAATCAAAGCCTCGAAAGAGGGTTTTTTGAGCAGAGGAAAAACCAAGGCATGTTTCAGCTCAGAGGGGATCATACCCGTAGGGCAGGAGTGAATAATAGCGGCTATAACATTTGGATCAATAAAAGGCAGAATTTCTTTCACTATTTTAAGATGGCTGGCATCAATAGGTGAGGCAGATTTAATTCTCTCCACATCCAAGGAGATGTCAGTAGCTGGGAAAGATGGAAAAGAGTCCCATCTGGATGCAGAGACAGTCAAAGACACAGGAGTCTGCAAAGGTGCTGGGACAGGCAGAGAAACCAAAGCCTCCATGACTATGGGCAAGCGTAATATGCTCACGAATATCGCCTATTTTCTGAATAAAGAAATCAGCAAGCGAGGCACATACATTTTGGGAGGGGAGTCAGCAGCGGACGTCTTAGTAGACAGTGACCGAACAACCTTAAACAGTTCTTTAGGCTGGGTATTGGAATTCTCAATTTGAAGAGTAAAAACATTATTTTTGGCCTGACTAATAGCATGATGGTAGCTGGAAGTAGTAGCACAGAATGCTGCCCTATCGCAGGGGTAATAGGAGGAGTGCCATTTCCATTTGGCTTGCCTGCGTTTGAGACCAAGAAATGTAAGATTGTCATTAAACCAGGGCTCTGAGGGCTGACCCTGCAATCTAATGCATTTGAGGGGGGCCACCATATCAGCCGCAGTGTTGAATATCTGAGAGAGAGAACAGAGATCCAGACAGAGAGTGGCAAGACACAGATCATTAATATTGGAAGCGAACAGGGGCCGGTCAACTGAACACTAATTGCACTTCCACACATTCTGATTGCAGGATGTGGGGACACAATCAGTAAAATTGTATACAAAAGGAATAACAAAATTATCATACCAAGTAATCCTGTGGGCAGTGGCAACTGAAATATCAGAAAACCTAGCAAAAATTAGTTCAATGCAGTTACCTAAGATATGGGTAGGTTCGGAAACAAGTTGCACCAAAGACAGATCAGCCATTGCTACGCTACAATTAGAGGCAGCGCTATCAGAGGGCTCATTACACCTATAGTTGAAGTCACCGATGACGACCATATTAGTGCATTGAAGCTGGACAGAAGCCACAAGGTTAACAAAAGCCTCAGTAAAGGTTAGATCGGAACGAGGGGGACGATCCAACAATGACCTAGCAGTGCAGCTGGGTCAGATTAGGAGAAGGTGTCACTACAGCAGCCATGAGATTGGCCAATGAGCCAGGAGGCCAGGATATGACAGAGGGGCCAAAGCAATCTGCCCCTTCCATGCGACAGAGGAAAGGGGTAGCACTCACCAAAAGCAGGGGGGAAAGAAAGCATGCCACCCAGCCCCCTGGCCGGGATCAGGCATGCCTGCTGCACATGTCCATTGTGCTGCCTGTACTGCCGGCACATACGTGTCGGATCAGGAGATCACATGACCACATGGAGCGCGGAAGGAAAGAACATACTGAGTTGATAGGCAGTAGAGGAAATCTCTACTCAGCTCATACTGAGGGCAATTCAGGATTGCAAAAATTTTAATTAATGCGATTAATAGGACATTTGGGAAGTGGGGAACAAGCACACAATAAATAGTAAAGCAGTCTAAAAATGATCAAAATGCAGCAAACAAGCATGGACCGAGTGGCAGCTTAAAAAACCAAGTTACTGACCCTCTCCCTCTGGGCACATAAGTGTCGGATCGGGAGATCACGTGACCGTATGGGGCATGGAAAAAAACAAAATACTGAGCTGATATGCAGTAGAGGAAATCACTACTCAGATAATACTGAGGACAATTCAGGATTTTAAAAATGTAAATTTATGCAATTAATAGTAAATTTGGGGAGTGGGGAACAAGCACACAATAAAAAATAAAGCAGTCTAAAAACTATCAAAATGCAGCACACGAGTGCCGACTGAGCTGCAGTTTCAACAATCAAGTATTAAACTTGGAGTAATACACTTAATAAACATAGTCATCAAGATAAAATATGAAAGGAGACAACCACAGATAACTTAGAGAAAAATAATGTAAAGAAAAAAGAGTATGAGAATAAGAATGGAGAGGAGGATGAGATAAACTGCCACTGGCTGGCTCTGACCTTGAAGTTCATTTTACACCTAAAGGATTTAAAAGGACAGGTTTAGCAATCCTAATGACCTCTATGTAGTATCATGAAATGTTAGGGTATTTTCCCATTTGTGTTTTGTGTATTGAATTATGTAACCACCTCAGACTTTTCCCCGTTTTGATTCATCAGGAAACTTGGTGACTAACGCCCCCCGTTCTAGATGGATATGAAATAAGGGTTGAATCTGCCACGAAGGGGAAAGAGGGCAGTCAGCGGGCGGGCTGCTTATTGCAGTTAGAATTGGTTGTGAATTGAAAATAATCAGCCATTGTATTGTAAGTAAGGCTGTTTTAGCTGTGGTAGTAGAGACAGAGGGGGCATTAGACTTTAAGCGTATCTTAATAGTTAACATAAATTGGAATACCTCTGGAAATCTGTCTGCCGCAATGACAAAACTAAATGAAATGCTGGAGGACTGGTTTCCTACTACTCCTGGGGGGCAGATAATTATAGCAGGAGACTTGAACTCAAAATGTGAATTATCTGCTCCTGCTGATCTCGACTACCTATGCTTTGACACCATAGAGGATACGCAGAATGGCATTGATAACTTGCCTGACTCGAACAATAGAATGCACGCCTCAAGGAGGAAAGAGATTTTCAGGCCAAATTTGGAGACACAAGCTAGAAGATTGGGGACTATGTTTGGTAAATGATCTATATAATGTAGGAAAATGAAATGTAATGACATGGTCCAATGGATACTCATCCACGTGTATTGATTACATATTCGTAACAGCACATTTATGAGATTTGGTAAGGGATTTTAAAGTGATAGAGAATGAATTCAGTGATCATAGAATGCTATGTATGAGATTGCGTTAGATGAAATCCACACAAAAGAAGTATTTTTATTCTCTATCATTAATGACCAATGCAAAAGGGAATCGTGTGGTCTGGCATGTGGCAATATATTAAAATTCAATATGGTACTACTCTCAATGGAGGAAGAAGTAGGCACTTATAGCGGAAACAGGCGTGCACACTATTTAAAAACACTGATGGGCAACCTAAATACAGGGGAAACATGGGAGAAAAGAACTCACAAACATACGTTTAATTTACAAATTAAAGAAATTAAAAATAAGACATGCAAATCGACATAGCACTTACATAAAATGCCAAAATACATGATTTTAAAGATGGTGATGAGACAGAAGGTAAAGCAATGACAAAAGAATTGGCTAAAATTCTATAAATATAATTTATACCAAAGAGATGAAGTAGCCATTTTGGATGCTTTAAAAGACTTCAACCAAAGAGTTTTTTGGACTCAAATAAATGGCCTGCAAATCAACCAAACATAAGTTCAGACTAACCCTATTTCTGAAGACTCTTGATGTCAGAATTGTACAGAATCTATGGGATGGGACGAACTGCTGGTAAAGAATATATTTTGGATACGTCTTTATGGTCTTTGGAAATCTTCATTGAAGATATAGAGAGAATGATAGGGAAAGCCAGAAGATCGAAAGCTGGAGGACCCACCAACTCACTAATGTGATTTTAAAAGGAAATGTGGAACTATGGGCTGGGATGTTATGGGTGTTGTTCATGGAGGTGGTGGCATCAAGGAAAACACCTCCATCATGGAATAGCTCTAAAATAATTCACAGTCATGAAAAGGGCAATAGCTCAATTCCCTTGAACTATCGACTGATAGCTTTGTTAGACATAGACTCCAGCAAATTTGCGTCTTTAATTTTAGAGAAAATTGAAGAACGGCGTGTCTCTTACAAAATCCTAAGTCCCTTCCAGCTAGGCTTCAGGAAAAAAATATAGGAACAGATGGTGTGGGTCTTTTGTTATATTCCTTGTAAGTTTAGCCTGGAAGAACAATGCAGCACTAATATAAGTGGTGTCAATGGATCTTTCATTAGCATTTGATTTAGTGCATAGAAATAGATTGTGGTAGAAATTGGATAAATTAGGGCTACCATCTAATTTATTATCAATCTTAATACACTTACATGAAGGGTTCAAGCTTCAAGTGAGGCTATACTCACAATCCGCACTTGAGGTTGGGATTTGGGACAGTCAACTGGGTTTCTGGGCTCAAGGCTCTGGTCATCGCACGGCAGACTCTCCTGGCAAAAGACAGCTGGGAAAGTCTGGTCACTGGATGACAAGCGTACAGTGGGCATGCAGGTAGTGGGCAAAAACCCAGTCCGGTCATAGGATGCTCCCAAAAGGGTGTCATAGCTTTTCCCCCTTGTTATTGGGGTTTTTGTGGGGTTTCTGGATCAATGACCTTGCTGGGATAGGGTCAGCTATGCTTTTGCCTGGCAGTAGAGTCTGGAATCTTGCAAAGGTGGATCTGGAAGGGCTGGATACACAGGTGCTGGAAATTCAGGAGACAGTGTCTCTGTGTGTGTAAACCTCTTATTTATAAGACAGGTGACATCACAGAATTTGTTGTTGGCCAGGACTCAGCTAGACCTACCCCCAAGAACTGTATAGGTCAGCCCATGTTGGCTGCCTCCACAAGGAGGGGACTCAGTTTAGGGGGTTGTGTTTTATGAGTTGCAAAGCCATCCCACAGTCCTTTTTGCCAAAAATATATCTTACATAAATCATACATTTGTACAGTTGTGGCACTCTTGTCAATTACATAGGCAGAGTACATATTTCACACAGAGCATGGTAGTCCAACTCTCCAGTTTGTAGGACTTTGTTTCCTCTGTCTAATAATTTTTCGTCCTTTTCAGTGAAATTATTTTACCTACAATTCTATAAATGTATACATGTGTATAGATTAGCATAAGGCATGTGAATATTAAATTTCAAAGTGGCACCATATACACTTTCCTCAGAATATCCAATTATCTGCCATTTCAGTCCCTTATATGCCAGTGAAGGCTACCACATCTTAAATTAAATCCACCAAAATTGCATCAAAACTGTGAAACTTTCACTTCTCTGCATGGTCCAATTGCAGAGATAAAAGTCTCAAAGTTTTGTTAATAAACTAGTCTTTTGAGCCAAAATGGGGTGGCCTTTTTCCTCCAACTGGGACAATTTTTTTCTTCAGGCTTCCACCGAATATCAGTTTAACCCAGGGCTGCCCTATAGTTTCCCCAGTTTGACAGACTGGTGGTTGTCACGTCTAAAAGTCGCACGTAGGGGTCCCAGATCTATTGTCTCAAGCTGAAGCCCAGACAGAAGTATGACAAGCGTGTGATATTTCTTTTTCTTGGTGCATTCAAAGTTTTCAAGGCAGCAGTTAACATGTAGGTGTCCCAGAAATCCCTTGTGGCTCCTGTTGGGGGAAGCCCACATGCCCCAACTGTCACTTGAGCCATAGTAGAACTCTGTTTGGCAAATTTTCCAGTATAGCCAATTCCTTTATTTCTTTATTTTATTTTATTTTGTTCTGAATCAGCAGCAAGCCTGTTGAAATAAAACATCCCACATGTGTTTCCCAGCAAAACCCCCTTTATATTGCTAGGCCAGGACAGGGCCTTCTTTCAACATTACACTTTTAAAACAGGCATTTTTCCTTATTTTCAAAAGCACATTTTAACACATGGTGAAGTCTGCTGGGCTGACCATTTCAAAAGGTTTTCTCTTCCTTCTGACTTCCCAACATTGTTTTGCATCCCTAGTCAGTTTCACTTATACAGCAATCTGTTTAAGACACAGGTCCACTGAAATTGACATATGCTCTTAGAGCTAGGGTTTCTTTTAAGCATTGATTTTTGACATTGTGTAGCCCAAAAGTCAAGTGTTTTTCCGTGCAGCAGAAAGTAAAGCTTCTGTTGATTTCCTGGATCTAGTATGGCACAGCCTGTTATTCAGGGATAATGCTCTCTTCTGCTGGAGCGCAATCTGAATATGAAATGGCATGGCAGGGTCTCACTGATAAAATCAGTGTGATGTTAAACAGATAAAAAAAGTGTCAGGACAGCATCATTTTAAATGTAAAACATTCCCTTTCAATTGGAACCTTTTAGCAAGCAGCAGAGCAGCACTGCTTTTCACTTTGCTTCTTTAGTGCACACCAGAAAACACACTGGCAGCATTTCTCTGTGTGCTCCTTGTTCCAACTTGCCCACTAGGTGCTTGGCAAGACATCAATGATGACAAAAGCGATCTGTCCATAGCCCTGTGGTAACTGCAAAATGCAGTTTTGATGCTTGGCCGTGATGCTCAAAGGAGCCAGTGCAGCCATTTTGCTGTTAGCTGCTGAAGTGCAGCTTGGTTATGGATGGGAATTCTGCTGAGTGGAGACAAGAACAAGAGGCATGGGTGGGCACTGCTAGTTAATTCAAGTAAAACCCGTAATTAAATTTTCCTTAGGACGTTGATGGCGAGACCCAACACAACCAGTGTACACTTACACTGGAGATAACCGAAAGAAAAAAAGTATGTCCAATGGACACACATCCATCAGACCTTGGGTCGCCAATGGTGTAGTAAAGACTACTGCAAAATTAAAGCCAGTTTATTCACTGTTGAAAAATAGTCCATAGGTTTCCATTTATCTGGCTAAATGAATAGACTTACAAATGCTTCTTTTTGATCATTTTAATGAATGTTTAAAAGTTCATCTTAGAGTGAGGAGGCAGAATTTAAGCTAATTGCCAATACATTTCGGACCTGACTTTTGGTCCTTCTTCAGGGCGAATTCTATTCAACAAAAGACAAGAAAAAAGTACCTATTTTAGTCGAAAAGGTATATCAAATGAAACTATTGCATACATTGTGCTTAATATATCAGAGTCACATACATCTTGAGTTGTTACAATGTTACATCTTGTGTATTAAACCTTAGGACATGAAAAAAAAGTCCATACTCAACCTCTAGAAACTCATTTATAAGAAAATAGAAAAATAAAATGTTGGTAATTACTAGGAATGAACAAAGCTCTCCCCAATACATTGTGTGTGTTCATGCTTACCTCAATGTGTGCAAAATAAACTGTGTACATTCACTTGCTAGTACTGAGAATAAACCACAATATTCACTAATGACTAAACCCCTGCAGTCCAAAAGAGAACAAGGAAAGTGAGTTATGTTTACAAGTGTCAAACCATAGCTATTACCAATTCAAGAAAACAACACCAAGTTTTAAAAATGCAAACACATATGCTGCAGTGTTATTTCAATCAGTGCTTCTGAAGTCCCCAATTATACCCAATTATACCCTCCGGGCATGTTGCACTTTGTCTGCTTCTTTTGCTTGTATAACATAACACTCCCATTTCATAAAGTTCATTAAATAAAGCAATGCAAATCCAGCTCTTCATTCAATCCGCGAGGAGAGACTGTGTCTAGTCTCTCTACCCAATATGCTTCACGTTGTTGTAGTTTCTTAGTCACACTGATCCCACTGTTTGAAGCATCAATGACGTCCAAGATTTGTACACGCATTTGTGAGACTTGGTGGTTTACTTGATTGAAATGTCTAGCAACTGGAGAGTGCTGGTTTTTAGTTCTTATATTTGATTTGTGCTTGTTCCATCTAACTCGAGCTTTCCTGCTTGTTTGTCCAATGTACAGCAAGCCACAAGGGCATTTAATGCAATATATAACTCTTTCAATCATGCACGTAGAGTAACTCTTGATGCTGATTTTTTCTCCAGTTCTGGGGTGCATCACTGTGTTACCTTTGGTAATATTTTTGCAATTGCTGCATGACATGCAGGGAAAAGTTCCTTGTTTCTTTGGAATGAAGCTTGTGTTTTTCTTAGGTTTAGTTTTGACTAGTAGACTAGATTACTGCTCCTTTGGTTAGCAAAGACCGGTTTCTCTTCAAATAGATGTTGGAGCTTGTCATCACAGGTCAATATGGGCCAATGCTTGAGTATGATTCTCTTGATTTTAGGAGACTGTACACTGTATCTACTCACATACACTAGTGGGTTCTCTGTGGTGGTTTTAGTTTTGGTGGCCAGCAGAATAGATCTCTCCTGTGACTGTACTTTTTCTGAAGCAACTGTTAATTCATCCTCTTTATATCCCCGTTGCTTAAATTTGTTCAACATTATCTCTTTCTCCTGTTCATATTGGCAGTCTGTATTGATGATTCTCTTTATCCGAATCAGTTGGCTGTATGATAAGCTTTTTATTGTTGCCGGTGGATGAAAACTCATTCTATGTAAGAGGTTATTCTGCTGAGTTGGTCAATGTATGCCACACACTTAAATTGGGTGCCGCTACCATGCCTGCTCATGAAAGCCTTTGAAAGGCTGCCTCGTGCTGGATTGTTAGCGGACCCCCTATAAAAGTGAAAAGCTTCTGTTACAGCGCTGGAGTGTGGAGCTTTTCACTTAAATAGGGCACCACAGCCATGCCAGCTCAGGGTAGCCTTTCAGTGGTGTACTATTCAAATTAAAAGCTCCTGCCCCTGGAGTGCCCATTGCCGTCAAGAGAGCAGGACATTTTGCATTTAAAAAGGGTGCCTCTGCTATGGCAGCTTGGCGAATCCCTTGAAAGACTCCCTCGAGATGGCATGGCAATGGTGCCCATTGTAATAAAAAAAGCTGACTCCCATGCTGGTGCAGCAGTGGCACCCAAAGTAAGTGAAAAACTCCTCTCACAGGGGGGTTTCAGCTATGTAGGGCACCACTGCCAGCAGAAAGTATTTTTTTAAAGGTTCCTCCATGCTGGCGTGGTGGAGGCTATGGCGCCCTAGGCTTCCCATGCCTAAGGCCAGCCCTGAATGTAGACCAGTCTAGCCAAATCATGTTTGCTTTAACATTGATGGGCAGTAACTGTGCATCATCGGTAAAGCAAAAATAAGTGTTCTTACCTGGATGAATAGGCCAGCCTTTCCATGTAATAATACTACACTTACCATGTTTGTTTTACCCTGGATGCACAGTACTGTGTGTATCCGGGGTAAAGCAAAAAGTATGCCTTGCCCAAATCAGCCCTCTCCCCTAAATGTAGGGGTGCCTCCGTGTGAGGTGTGTACATGTAGGAGTGGGGGCTGACACACACAAACACACACATGCAATACACAGAAACACTTTGACCTGCACATTCACCCACCACTCACACACAACAATGACCAAAATACATGCATACATGCATACAATCCATACATGCATGCATACATACACATTACATTGTTAAAAAACACTTACCTTGCTTGCATGCATCCACACATGCCCACAGCCACAGTGAGGACCGTATGGGCCTCCCCTCCTCTGGGAACATAGACACACTGCCTGGCAGGAAAGGATACCTCTCCTGTCAGTCAGCATTTTCACATTGCAGGTCTCCAGAGCATGAACACACTGACTGACAGGAGAGGCTCCTCCCCTGTCAGACAGTATGTCTATGCTCATGGTGCAGTAATGATAGCCGGCGGGCACAGTCTTCCGATGCCCTGCTGGCTCGCATTATTTGCTGCTACTGTTTGTTGTAGAGCCAACAAAATAAAGCATAGTGGGGGATGCACCCCTGCAATAGGAAAGGACATGGGGGATTGTGCTGCCTGTCATTCAGGTGAGTTGGCAGTCTGCCACTCAGGCAAGGGGGTACACTCCCACGCCAATAGTGGCTAACTGCCACTGGTTAGCAGACAACCAGAGTTGGCCCATGCATTACAGGGTTAATGCTAATCATTTGCAACTTCAGTTTCAGGCTTTTTCTAAAACAATCCAATCAGAGGCTTACAAGTCTAGGGGTCTTGGCCTCAATATCAAAATGTGTAATGTTGATTGGCTGCAGAATTTTACACTGACACAAATGACTCGTCATATCAATGCCTGCATCATTAAACACTAAATAGGTCAGAATGTTCAGTCAGAAATAAAATGTCAACTTAAAAAAATATTTTCTTTTCATGATAGACAACTAAATATCAGTGGTACCCAGGACATCTCATGCTTCAGGAATGTCCTTGCCTCCCTACAAGCATGGATGGCAAGAACATACCTGGAGTACCATTGCACAAAGATGGAATTCAGCATGCTTGGTTGCCCATCTAAGCAGGATACCATTCAAGAGTAGCTACACGGCATACACCTTAATGACATATCAATAAAGCAAATACTTTATTTGGCATAAAATCATGAAGTACAAAAAAATAGTAAGAACACAATGGGCCTCATCACACGGTAGGCGGTAAGTGATTATCGGCACCGGTAAGGGCACCTGTGACGGCCCTACTACGAGGTCCCTTAGCAGGTCCCTTCCTTAACGCCTGGTTTTATCAGGCGTTAAGGAAAAGACCCGTTGAGAGACTTCAGAGCTAATAACGGGCCCGCTAATAGCAGGCCCGTTATTAGCTCCTTCCCCATTCCCATTGAGCCCTATGGGGGCTCAAATGGGAATGGAGAATAGTTCCCGGAAAGGGGATTTACCGATCCCGCCAAGGTCGGAATGACCTGGTAAGTCCCCATTCTGGGAACACAGACTCGGAATGGGGTAAGGGGGTAGCCATGGCGCTAATAGCGCCATGGCTACCGCCTACCTTGTAATGAGGGCCAATCAGTGATACAATAATAACATGGATAAAAAGGGATAAATGTTCTCCATACTCAAAATACAAAGATGTTTTCAAATAATAAATATGTCCAATGATCAGATAAAAAATTAAAAATTAAAAAGGACAAAATAAAAAACATTAAAAAACATTACAGTTACTTATATCCATATATTTAACTGTCCTGCCTAATGTCTATAATGGCAGCTTTTTGTCCCACAAACTTTATTAGTTTCATCCTCTGAAGCCACACTCAAAAAAAGTATTGGGCAACATAGGAGACAAGACCCAGATCCTCCATCCATCTAAAATAGGCCAGAGCATCCAAGGTGCACCATACACCAGCCTCTCTAAGAGGTGCTCTTAAATAGCGCATTCTCAGAGCTCTATACTCATCACAGCAGGAAGTGGACCACAGTCTCCTTTCCCCAGTTACACATTAGTCAAATCCCAGAGCTCTTACTTCCCCAGTCTTATGTGAAAGAAGCCAGCTTAATAGTACCCATTCTGAAACTCAAAAACAGATTTCTAGCATACGGGGGAGACAGAGCTTCAAGATATTTCTCAAAGCCAAAATCTGGTTTGGACAGAATATAGACAGGGACCAAATTCAACCTATTTGCAGCATCTTCCAAGTGTTTCCTTGCTCAAATCGTTGGCATCTTATTAATTCTACCTCATGCGGCTTTGTCCATCCAGGCTGGGCCAATCCAAATGCGAGTCTCATTTATATTAGATAAGAACAGTTTCACGTGACTTGCCCAATGTAACCCCCCCTCCAATCCCACAATGTGGGTCAGTAGATTATGATATTTAACAAGACCCTCCGTACTCCACAGCCTATCCCAGTAGGCAACAGGGAGGGTCGAGGCTAACTCCTCAATTGTACAAACATCCATCTCAAGGTGCACAAGGGCACTTGAAGAACTCTGAGGAAGAAGGAGGTTTTTCCAAACCCATTTTCCACCCTCATGAGTATCTGAATATTAACAAAAACCCACAATTCTGTGACGAATACCATCAGGTATTTGTTTGCTTTTTATTTCTTATCTGAA
The DNA here is from genome assembly GCF_040938575.1 of Ambystoma mexicanum. Classification (NCBI taxonomy): domain Eukaryota; kingdom Metazoa; phylum Chordata; class Amphibia; order Caudata; family Ambystomatidae; genus Ambystoma; species Ambystoma mexicanum. The sequence continues at coordinate 912,620,614 of NC_090937.1, read as the reverse complement.
CCAGTCAAGTAGTGAGATAGCTATACTTGTTCATGATATACATACTCACATGTATTTGTTTTGCTCACATTTTTTAATTGTTGGATTACAAGAAATACCACACATCAAATTCAGTTTCATCAATTGATCTCAGAATTCCATAATTCATTTGATTACTCTCAGGGTACCATGCATCCGTAATTAGCTTCTCACAGTTTTAATCATCAATTATATCTTCATTGATTAGCATTATTTGTTTGATTAATTTCCTTTCAGTGTCTTTGGTTCTAGGGTCACCCTTCAATTTTATCTTCATTGAATGTTCTCCTTTACTTTTTTGGTGGTTTTATAATTGGTTTAGTTTTCTCTTAATGCCTTCAATTTTAGCACAATGTATATTCATTGATAAGTTATCTCTTTAGTTGCTTTTCCTTAGTACCATCCATCAATTATTTTTTCATTGATTGTTTTTTCTCTCAGGTTCTAATATCACCCATTCATTATATCCTTATTGATTTGTTTCTATGGTTGTTGGTCCTCATAGTTACCTCTCGACATGTGTTTCTCCATGGATATGTCTCCATGGTGCCTCAGGAGAGAAACTGTCAAGGAAAAGTATACCTTTTGTCACATTTGCTGTTACCTTGTATGTGCTGTAGAGACATGTCTGTTACATCTTGTTATACATGGGCACCTGTGTTGCAGGTCATTATACACTTACCCTGTTCAATTTTTTTAATGGATTCTTATGGTTTCCTACAATCTGCTTTGTACATTAGCTCTGATCAATTTATTTCTCCTTATGGTCAGGTAATTTCCCATAAATAAATGTGTGGCCATGACTTTAAGTATCATTACTTCTTAAGCATTTAGCTGTCATTTTTATTAAAAAAAGCGGGATGGTGAGGCCAGTTAGTTTCTACAACGATAGTAGTCCGTTTTTCATTAATGCTTTTTTGCCCAGTAATGGCAAATTTAAAGCTAGTTGTGTTTGTTCCAAATTGTTAATGATAATTTCTCTTACTAATGCCATATGAGTATTACACCACACAGGCTAATTATTTTTACTGGTATGCAGCCATTTTACATTTTTCAAAATATGTGCCCCATTATCAATAGAGTACAGGGCAGGTCCAAACCAAGAAAAAGAATAATTGGTAGAGAAGGGATTATGGGGCAAAAATCCCCTACTCCTTACCTTGATTCATGTGTGTTCCAGGATGCGATTGTCCTCAGCGTCCTTCCTTGATGGGTCCAATTTGCATCTGGCTTCTTTTTATACATGGGGAAAAATGGCGCAAATGACGTCATTGCGCACATTTGCGCGATGAACTCATGGCTTTTCTGTGTACGGTGGCCATATTTGTATGTAGCCGATCAGGGGTTCACCTTCTCACTGATTTCAAATGTCTTGGCACATATTGCAGCCATGTTGAAGTAATACTCCTGAAAATGTGTGCTCATATATTGGATTTGATTTGTGATCATCCTCTAAAGCAATATTTTGTTATACAATGATGGAATTATTATGAGCAAATTGCTTCTGTTTCCAAGATTAATTTGCTGCATTACCCATTAATGCTGCTTCATTTGTGGTCTTTTTGGACTAAGTGGGTAATCTCTATATATGTTTATTGGTTTTATAGGTCTATGGCTACCTTAATTGCTGATTAGAATATACTCATGGAAATACATGAGTATCTAGAGAATCTGTACATAGATTTGTTAGTGGGATGCACTGTCTGCAGTGTGATAGCTGTAAAGAAAAAGCATTAATTATATATAACGATGTAGAGTTTTAAGCAGACATGCATCACATAGTTTTACACAAACTTTCCTAAGTACCAACAATCAATTTTTGAGATCCAGATACTCCATCCATCTGAAATAGGCCAGAGCATCCGAGGTTCACCATACACCAGCCTCTCTAAGAGGTGCTCTTAAATAGCGCATTCTCAGAGCTCTATACTCATCACAGATGAGCAGACAGTGGACCACAGTCTCCTCTCCCATGTCACACATTAGGCAAATCCCAGAGCTCTTACTTCCCCAGTTTTTTGTGAAAGAAGCCAGCCTAATTGTACCCATCCTGAAACTCAAAAACAGGTTTCTAGCATATGGCAGAGACAGAACATCGAGCTATTTCTCAAAACCAAAATCTGGTTTGGACAGAATATAGACAGTGCCCAAACTCAACCTATTTGCAGCATCTTGCAGCATCTTCCAAGTGTTTCCTTGTGCGAATCGTTGCCATTTTATTAATTCTAACTCATGCGGCTTTGTCTATCCTGGCCGGGCCAATCCAATTCCTAGATAGTTGTAAATGACTTCACGCTGGCCCAACTGCCGTACCAATGGGATTCAATAGAGACAGCACTTTCTCCTTCTGACAACATATCACTTAACAGGCCCAAACCACCTGGTACCAGCTAACCCTCCCCTGTAAGCTAACACACTTCCTTCCACCCAGAGACTTCATAATAATAGATAAGGCCCCAGTAATCTACTACATTGATGGGGTACACACTCTCCTAAACAGCATTCCAACAATGCATTCAGCCCCTTTTATGGCTATCCAACACACTGGAGCATGACTGATGACCGGAAAAAAGAAATTCTAGTGGCAATTGTAGCATGTTTTATAGGGCAATGTCTAATTCAGGGGAATGTTCTACCCACCCCAAATAAGGCATGCACAATTTTAATTTATTTAATAAAGTTATTTTTATGAAGTTGGGACCCCCAATTTAACAACATTGATTCCCTACAGCATTCCTCCCCTTTCGGGACAAGCAACACACAGGGTTGCACAGAAGTTCTATTTATTATTAAAATGGAAATAATTGAATCAATTTACATATACATAAATTATGCGTCTATGAAATTCAAATTTGAAGGGTCAAAATGGATTATGAAAGTGAACTTTTGAAATCCGTGCATCCCCATGAGTACATTTGAATTATCCTGAGGCCACATCCAGCATGCATTGAACAGTGTATGAGGTCTCGGGATAAAATTGTAATTTTATAGAAAAATAAATGAAATCAGTACATCGCCTATCTAAGTTTCTCTCATTCTTATTCACTGCAAATCCCCCCTCAATCAATGGACATGTCAGTAAAAGTCAGTTGAACAAGCTGCTTAACACTCACGCATATAAATTGCTTGCAAAAAGGAAACTGTATCTTTAACGTATATGTTTGCTAAATTCTCTTTAGTGGTGTTCCTATTACATTACCATATAAAAATTTGCATTTTGTAATTTTTATTGGGCAACTTACAGTTTGGAAAAATGGTAGCAGTTAATAACATTTTCCTCTGACAATTAAATGGTTCAGCGCCAGTAACAGAACTTTGTGCTGTAACCAGGGAATGTCATCAATTACATTATTCTCCTATGCATGCACACAGTCAGATTTCCTTTTGTTCCCAAAATATGTTTTCTGTCCTTGTACATTGAACAGAATGGGAGTCCAGAAGCACATACGATTCTGTAATATATATACTTATTTCCCAGGATGTACTTTCACTTTATATATCCCCACACCCTCAGTACTTAGAAATTACAGGGCTCAGGGATTAATCTATTCCCCGTTTAGAGTATTGTTCCCCTCAGGATTGTTTTCCTTTAATATTAAATGCACATATGCATTTCATTTGCTGTCTCACAGACAAGTGGGCACCCTCTTAAGGGCTGGTTCACGTCTTAAGATGAGGTCAACTTCCCTCTACTTCCTGTCTGTGGTTTCTTCTACTGCAGAGGGTCTGGACTTTAACTCCAGGTAGACCTCACTTAAACTGTTCTGCTTGTAATCCAAAAAGTGTCCAAAGGAAAGCAGTCTATTCCATTTAATTTCTGTTGTTTTCAATTCTCCCTTTTCTCCTTCTTCCCCTTGATCGGCCAGCCTGTCAGTGAGTCAGTGTGTCCCCAGAATCTATGGGTTTGAACTTTTATAGAGCAGAAACCACTCTCCTTAAAGGTGTGTATAATTTCTCTAATCAAATTGGTCAATGTATCTGATTGGACAGTATTTAAAAAGTGACATCACAATAAACCAATAACTCTGTAGTCATTGTGCATATTAATTAATTGGGCAGTCTAATAAGAGTGAATTATAAAGCCAGTTGTCCTTCCCTTTGGTGTTATGGCATCTTGTAGATTTCTGCATTAAACAAATGTAACCTTCTAAAACATCATCTTCCAAACATGTAATCATGTTACTGATCACTTCATCAGATTTCCCTCACCTAAAGGAATCACATGATGCGATTCTCATCTCAAGACAACTTGTGGTGGGTGTGTTATAGGTTTTTGTCTTTTTCTATTTTTTGGGATCCACATTAAGATCCCCTCCCCTCCAAAGCGAATCTGACTGTGGAAAGTGTACTATTACGTAGGAAATACACATAATCTGGTACAGGGGAGGTTGAGACAGTTATAGGTGAATGGAACAGGGCATGTTTATTACAGGACCTTATAAGACAAATAACTAACACGATTCTGAGAATGCTAGGTGGATACATTGCATGCACACAATATACATATGTGTCCACATGCTCCGGTGCAATGGAGGTAAGCTGTAATCAGTTTGACCTAGTTGCCGGCACCCACTCCACCCATGCGTGAAAAGCGCTACCTCTACTGTGATCCTGCAATCTGTGCTAATGGTGCATTATCAGGCAGCACCTTGCTTCAGATCGTGTGCTTTTCTGCATTTTCTAACTCCGATTCACTGGAAATCCCTCGAGGCAACCTGCCCCAAGATGGCTGCCGCCCCGATCCCACCCATCGCCTCACCCAGTCCTGCCATGTGCCTGGCCTCCAGCAGCCGGATTGGCCACTCTGTTGCTTTTTTGCAGTCCTCCAATAGCCGGCAGGCTATTCAGCCGGCCTATGAAGTAAGGCCTGGAAAGAAGGCCTCTGTGCTGACCGAGCTGACAGAGCGCTACAGGCGCTAGGCACCTGCATGCTGTCTACAACACCAGCCGCACTCAGAATAACTGAGGTGAGTCTACCGTCTGACTGCCATCCCCTCCAGGAAGCTCCTATGAAACACTGCCACTAACTGTCACGCGTATTAGCACACTAGAAGACGTACTGCGAGGTCACTTCCACGCCATTGAGACTCGCTTCCTTTCTACCTGCCCGCACGCCTTCATGTCTGTGCCCTACAAACTTGTAAAAGCGCACACGTTTATAACTTGCGCACTGTATTAATGCTGTATGCCTAATGTTTATGCATCTGAATATACTATGCGCTGGTAACAGACCATGGAACACAAACTGTTGTTTACTATGCCACTAGCCCTGTCAACCTATTTAGCTTCTCCATTATTAGCGCTAAATCATTCTGGATTCTATGTCTGACCCTTAATACCTAGATCCCATTGCTAACAATAGCTGAGCGCTCTAGTACTAGCCATTAACTGCAATGTTATTTGATTTGTCTAGATAGACTACCTGCCTTAAACACCATATTGTACCTGTATTGTACTGTCCTTTGCACAAATGTATTTCAGTAGAACCCACAACAGAGCACCACCTCACCAGTGCTCCCCACCCAACCTCACCTGCCCCTCCCTCTTTATCTTCACACTCTCCCTCTGGGCTACCAGCAGTATGCCCCCACCCTACTGACCACTCCCTTCCACTTGACCCCTATCTCACTGTACACCAATCCAACACCTATTTCCACAACACCAATCTGACTGGATAAGCACACCTCCAACATAGGCTCTGACATCGCAGAACTCGCACCAAGCTTCACAGCACCCACCGCAGCACACCCCCTACCACACACTTCAGGAACAACAGACTTAGCTCCTGCACACCCACACCACGCACTTACACACACCGCTCCCTCCAACACTCCACCCCAACCCATACCATTCACCTCCACACACTCTCAATACCCCCTGCACCGCCACCTCCAGCACCCCGAGACAACTTCTGCTGACACCCGCTCACTATGACCTCAATTGCGCTCTCATCAACGCCCATTGCATCCCTGCACATGCCATTGAAATCAATGACCTTATCACCTCCAACAAATTGGACTTACTAGCCATAACTGAAACTTGGCTCCATGAAGTATCCAGCCCTGCCATCTCCCTCGCCCTCCCCCCAGGATACACCATCCTGAGGCAGGACCGCAAAACCGCTAAAGGCGGTGGCGTAGCCATTATCCACAAAAAGACCCTCTCCATTAGAACTGGCAACCATCAATGGGAAAACAATGCTGACCTCCTCACAGCTAAACTCGCACTCTCTCCCAATTGTACCATAAACCTCATAATCACTTACAGGCCTCCAGGTTCTCACCCCGACTACCAAAAGAAACTCCTGCAAATCTTAGGCAACAACCTCAAAAGCTCAACCAAATCCATCTTACTCGGTGACCTAAACTTAGGTCTACCCAACCCCAAGGATAAAGCAGCCGCATCCCTGGCCAAAGAACTCACCCACCTAGGATTCGGACACAAAATCTCAGCCCCCACTCACTGTAAAGGAAGGCCATTGACTAGATCGGCGACCATAACTGCTCATCTTCCGTCACCGACATCCTAGCTCTCCCTTGGACTGTTCACCACTATATACAATTCTCTATTCCCACCGCTGCCACCCACAAGACCCTCACTCATGCCCCACCAGCTAAAGTTAGACGCTCTAAAAAACTCACCAAAACCAACCTTGCCCCTTTTCTCAATATCCCCAAACTTAAACCTCCTTTCAGCAATGACCCCACTTCTCTTGCCAACACCTATGCCCATGTACTCACCCAAGCCTGAAGCCATAGCACCTCTAGAGGAAACAAAAGAAAAGAAATCTATGCACTCCAACTCTTGGTTCTCAGAAGAACTGTTGGCCATCTGCACTAAGAAACGTAAAGCCCTCACCAAGTGGCAATCTGAGCCCAACCAATCCTGCCTCAACGAATTCAAAGAGATCTCTTCCACCTATAAAAAAACCATCTTTAAATCCAAATCAGAATCTTATAATCAAAGAATCTCTAACGCCAGCTCCAAATCCAGAGAAATCTTCTCCATCTTCAAAGAGCTCACCTCACCTATTTCCAGCCCAGGTGCAAACGTTAAGGACGAAGCCTGGTGCTCCAGCATTCAGACTGCCCTCCTCACCAAAGTTAAAACTCTCCAAGACAAAATAGCATCTCAGCGCAAGGCCCTCCCCAATAAAGACACCCCTCCACACCCCTCCCGCACAATCCTCTCCTCCAAACACCCCTCTTCACTTTTAGGGACGTCACGGAAATGGAAGTCATCAACCTTCTCAAAAAAATCAAAGCCGCCACTTGCAAAGGGGACATTTGCCCTCCTACCATCATCAAAGAATGCACAGACTCACTGGTTCCTATCATTACTGCATTCATTAACTCCTCATTCTCAACAGGCATTGTACCACAAAGACTAAAAGAGGCCTGGGTTTGTCCACTACTAAAAAAGCCCTCCCTTGACCCATCATCACCCAATAATTACTGCCCTATTGCCACTGTCTCCTTCCTCCGTAAAAATCCTAGACAAAGCCGCCCATAATCAGATCCAACAATTTCTGGAAACTAACGCCATCCTTGGCAGAAGACAATCAGGCTTCTGCAAGGGTCATGGCACAGAATCCGCCCTTTTAGACTTAAAGAACCAAATCACCAAAATAATGGACAATGGCAAACCCGCACTACTGTTCCTCCTCGATCTCACCGCCGCATTTGATTTGGTTGACCACAACATCCACACTTCCCACCTTTCTAATGCAGCACACTTCTTGCACAAGGCCACCTCCTGGATTACGTCCTTCCTAAAAGGAAGGGCCATGAAAGTATACTCAGACCTGGCCAATGCTGCCCCTGAGACCATCAACTGCGGTGTCCCTCAGGGGTCCTGCACTGCACCCACCCTTTATAATCTGTTTACCAAACCACTCTTTGACTTGTTGGATGCACTCGTCATAGCATACACCAACCATGCCGACGACACCTAAGTCCTCCTCCCACTCACTGGGGACTACTCCCAAGACACAGAAGCCCTCCTCCAAATATATGCCACCATTCAATCATGGATGGCCACCAATGGCCTCTGCCTAAACGGTGACAAAACCAAGATCATCATCCTAGCCCCCAAGGAAATCCTAGCTAAACCCGGCCCTGAATACGCGCACTTCCCCATTGACAAGCATACCTGTTTCCACATCTGTAAAGACTCTAGGAGTTTATTTAGACTCCACACTCTCAATGACGAAACAGGTCAGCGCCATTTCCTCCGCTTCCGCACTCACCACTAAACTCATCTTTGTCATAAAACCATTCCTAACCTCCCAAAACAGCCTCTCCATCGCTAGGTCCACCATAGGAGCGGGGCTAGACTACTTTAACGCCCTCTTAGCAGGCACCTCAACCAAAAACATAAGCAAAATCCAAATAATGCAAAATAATGCACTCCGAGCCGCCCTGCACATTCCTAAATACAGCCATGTATCCCAAGCAAGACGAAATGCACACTGGCTCCCAGTTAGGGAAAGAATCAACTTCAAAATCCTCACTATTACTCATAAATGCATCAACCTCACAGCACCTACATACTTATCCGAAACCATAGTCAAGAACTCCTCAGACCGCCCCGAAAGAAGCCATTACACGAACCAACTCTGCATACCCACCATCAGAAGAGCCAAAGCCGGCGGCATTGGCTTCCGCCACATTGCACCCAAGCTCTGGAACGCCCTTCCCAACACACTCAGAGCAGAACCATCCCTGCTTGCCTTTCGCAAATCACTTAAAACTACCTTATTTACCTAACTCCTTTCTTCCTCTTTCACCCTTCCACTTCACCTCATACCTCAAGATGCTCCTTATCTCAACTACTGTGTCCCTCTAATTTGCTCTAATTTGCTCTATAAATATACATGTCCATGTAACCATCTTCCTCTCCTATGTAACCAGCAAGCTTGTTCACCTCTGTAACAGCGCCACGATGCCCACGGGTTGTTGTGCGCTTTAGAAATACAAATTAATAAATAAAAAGAAATATAGAATGTATTTTTGACACTATATTCTGAGGTAGGCCTGAATCCTTGCAGGTCATGTTGGGCACACAAAACAATGAGGCCTTTTGGGTGAATATTTCTGCCCCACCCCTGGTGTGGAAGGGAACACAAAACACACATACAGATACATTTTGTTAGGGCTTTGCATTATTAGAAAGGAATGTGAGCTGCCCACCACGAGTAAGGGCAGCAACTGGTTGTGAAGGACAAACCCATGGGAGCCAGGGCAGCGGTCTTGAACTGCCAAAACACAAGCTGAAGATTTAACACACTAATGCCCCAGGATAATGGCCATACTATTTGAACTACCAGAAGCCCATGAGCAACACTCCTAAATCCTTCACTATTTGAACTGATTAGAGGAACCTGCAGGAAACGCAGACCTGCCCCTTGGGAGGGGTAGCTTATAAGGGGGTAGCAGAGGACAACAAAGTCTGTGATTTGTACTCGGCAGAGCAAAGGATGATGCCAATTTTTCTAAGATTATGGCACGGAGGCATGATGTGGGCATCTGTGTGTCTGGGATTAGAAAAGGGATGTTCTATTTACAATGACCAGACTGATCTCAAAATTAACCACTGAGCTTATGTTGCCGGCCAGGTGCACATCACGTGATTAGGCCTCAGGGCAGGCTAGGGTTCCCAGAAATGTAACCAATCATTTAACTGTGACCCAAGGTAAAGAGATTGTCACACACGTGTGAAGATGTGGGAGTCAAAGAAGATGCGACCAATGAACTCTGGGTTTACACGTGACTATTAGTATGTCAATAGGTGATAGCCAATGAGGGTGGTGTATGAACACTATGTTGAACATGTCACGAATGACAATTTTTGCAGGTATAACGTGGACGTATAATATACCCGGTCGGTCCTTTTCCTTTTTTAATACAGAATAAAGCTTTTGTTCTCACTAAAGGGTGCAAAAAGCCTTTTTCTCTACAGGTTTTTTTCTTTCGGTCTGGTTGTCAAGAGGTTACTCTATATAACTAAAACATTTATACAGCAATTACATTTCCACCTAAGAATAACAGGTTGTCCGACATGGACGCTAGGATATATAAATCACTGGTGTGTGCTGTTTTTTTGCAAAGATATCTATATTCTTTAATTTACATATTTACTTGATGTAACAAACCCGTTTCACTTTCAGCTGATAGAGATGTTCACCCCGAACATTTTTGAAAAAATGTAAGTCTCTAGGACCTTCCGCCAAAGGTTATAAGTGATAAAGTGGTTCCCAATGCAAAATTCTAAAACCACTGTTTTCTTATTTGCAAAATATTTCATGGCATATCCAGTCTCTCTCTGCCTAGTAAAGAACATCTGGTGTCCTATGCTGTTAGTGCAGAGATGAGGCATGTATGGATCCTGTTACTGCTGTTATCATTGTGCAAGTTCTTTGAAATTAGGCTTCTGGGCCATTGAGTGATCCCGAGATCTGGCTGCCCCTTTAGTCAGACACCCAGTCTTGAAAGTTGTGAAATTGTATCTTCAAATGAAGACCTGGCTGACTGAAAAAATCAAATTATTTGAGTGGGGCCTGCTGCTCACCAATTCCCAGAGCAAATACATTGTACTTTTAAGGGGGTTTAGTCAAAGCTCAGAGACAGATGACATTTGTATATGGATACCATTAGTTTTGATCTGCAGGACTTGGCTTCCTGAGAATTAGCTCCAGGCAGTCAACAGCTTTTATGGTTGGCTTCTAAGCCAATGTTCACACTTGACTCATAGGAAGGCGAGACATTCCCCTTCTTGTAGCTTATTTGGGGGTTTAAAGGCCATTTGGCTTATCTGGTCTCATTCACAAAATGCAGCTTTTAAAGTTAACTATTTTCCATGTCATAATAATCACCTAAAACAGAACAACATTATAACTTTTTATTTTTCATTAAGGGTCCTGTCAAAGACTTATATGTTAGATATTTCTGTAGGTTTTTTTCTACAAAGCTGATTCTCAGTCCTGTAAAGGAACATAGACACAGTGCAGGGCCCAATTCAGTTTTTCATGTTCCTATAAAATGTGCTTTTTGTTGCTGGATACTTTCTGCCAACTGAAAGTACTTATTTTCATGCTTTATTGGTTAATTTGGAGAAATTAATTTATTATCGATAGGCTGAAAGAATTGCACATTCCCTCGCCTGTCTTTTTCAAATGCTGTACACAGGCTGCAACTCACATGTTTGTTTTTAAAGTGGTGCTTTTCTTTATTTGCATACTTTTCTTTGGTATATGTTCCTACACAATCAAGGACATATCAGTGTTCTTGCAGTTCAAGAAGGCACTCTGAAGAACTTAATCTGCCGTCAATACCTAAGTGTTCATCTAGCCTCTTGTGTTCCTGCATCAGGACGTACCTCAATGGCTAGAACATCCCATGCCACATAGTGCAACCACTCCTTCCTTATCTCATCTGTAACCCTCAATGACATACAGCATTATGTTTTTTCCTAAATAGGATATTACTGAATACGATTACAAAATAAAAATACAAACATTTGAGTAATTTAAACATTTTAATTGAAGGCACAGTCTCTAGAGAATGATTAGATTGGAATGTGTTGCTGTTCATTCACTGCAGGGGAGGATTTTGAACTAAATACTCTGTGGGTTCATTCTTGTTTTATGAAGTTAAACTAAATCTATTGCAGATTTATAATACATGACTAACAATTAAAATAAGTAGTTTTGATATATTTCCAGAGATGTATTTCACAATCGATTTTAGATATAATTGAGACTTGCGATTCTACAGGTATTACCCACCCTTTGCTAAAATATGATTGTGTTCAGTACAGCTAGAAGCAGTGAGGCTGAGAAGAACACAACACATAAGAGAGAAAGTTAACAAAATATGCAAAGGAGAGAGGCATATGCAGCTTCTGAAAGAGGAACAAAGGTTAATAAATGCCAATCAAATTCACTAAGAGGGCCAGTATAATTTATAGGTAGGAGGAAATCTGGAAAATATGGGCCTGAGTTGATAATTTCATATAGCGAGACCTTCGCTCAACCCCATAGCTGTATGAAATTCTCACCATTGTCTGCTCCACTGAGTACGTGTGCCTCTCTCCATATACACTACTTGGCAGTCTGTTTACAGTCTTTTTCATTGTATTCCTTTCCCTACTCAGACTTAGTTTCTTTCAGACAATGAGAATAATACCCAAGAGAATCCTAGCTTCCTACAACCACATGGTAACAAGGAATACTGAAAGTGTACTTTGTCTATACCCTTGCTGCTAGCCAACTGTGCACAAGGACACTATTGCATAACCCACTCATCCACCGCTGGATGTATCCTATGAACCAAAGTAACCTTAACTCATGGTTAAGCTAACAGTGGTCTATTATTGCTTTGGGGAAACAATTCATCTGTGTCTAAACGGTCCCAACATTGTAAATCCTAGAGTTTCACAGTGACCCCCACATTGACACTAACCGTAAGGATTAGTCATTAATCAGTAAATTCAAGAAAAATGCAATAAATTACTAATATGCTAGGTTTTGTATATAATTAATGATTGTATTCATATATGAATTGTCACACACTGAACACCAATATGAGTATGGTGGTCCAGCAAAGATGTGGTAGTAAAGAGGCAGTCATTCCCATACTGGCACTCTACCACCACATTACCACACCACTGTATTCCAAGTTTTAGTGGTAAGGTGAAGGATGTACCACCAGCAAAAAAACTGGAGGTAAATAATTAATCTTAATACAAGAAATTGTGGGAATTATCACTTGCAGTAACTTCAAAATATTCTCCATGTTCCTATGGGCTCCAACAATGGGGACTAACCCCACATTTCCCCCATTCATAATCCCATAGTCGGTTCAAGGGGCCAAGTGGCCACAAAGATAATCGATTTTAGGCAGTAAAATGGTGCATTGAATGCAGATGTACTGACAAACTAGTAGTGAAGCCCGATGTGCCTTATCTAGAGAAACACAAAGTGCATATGACAGTTAAAAGTCAATGGGCCTCATTACGACCCCGGCGCTAAACCATTGCGCTATTAGCACCATAGTCCATGCCGGGGTCCGCCATGGTGAATGGCCGAATTACCGCCCCATCCCAAGGTTGGCGGGGCGGTAATTCCCCATTCACCATGGGCCCTTCCCCATTCCCATTTTTGCCCCATAGGGCTCAATGGGAATGGGGAAGGCGCTAAGTACGGTGCCGCAAATTGCAGCACCGTACTTAGCACCAAGGTCCCTTTGCGGCACCCTACTTTAACGCCTGCTAAAAGCAGGCGTTAAGGTCGGTCCTGCAAAGGGAACTCGTAATCAGGCGTTAAGGGTTTAACGGCGCCGACACCTTTTACGGGGCCGTTAAACCCTTAACGCCAGGGTCGTAATGGGGCCCAATACATGTTCCCAATATGCCAAGGGCCTGATTAATGGAACTTTTAGCACAGTGCAAAGTGACCTTTGTGGGGTGTAATTCAGCCCCGGAATAGCATGAACTGAAAGGCCAAGCAAGGCCTCAACTGCGAGACTTAAGCTGGCTAATAGAAAAGACACATTGGAACCTATAAACCAGCTATAAACTTGATACAGCACTGAGGCCTGGGTAATGCGAAAAAATGGGCCTCAGTGAACATTTCCAAAATGGAAAGGGACACAGGTGAAGGAAAGCATGTCTTAAACTGTTAATACAGCTACATGTGCCTGATGGGTTTAATGACACTGATTTCATGTAAAAGGGAAACAGTCACAGTCTGAGTGAGGAACCAAACAGCAGCATTGCATAATGAATCCTATGCAATACAAGGCTATGCATCTGGAGAATAAAGGAGGTACTGTGCCTTATATGAAAATGCAAAGTCAAGCAACACCTTTCATTTGAAATAAATAAACATTTACTTTCCAACATACAAAGTGACATTATGTAAAAGAAAAAGGCCTAACTTTTCCATGTGGACACTGGTCATGTTAAATGGAACTGCATGTTGTGAATCACTCAGAATGAACAGCCCTGTCTTTCATCATGGTTGTGGAAAAATAAATAATAGGCATATAAATGCCTATTATGTCCATGTAGGCATATAAATGTCCATGTGTAAATAGAATTACACATGGACAAAAGGATAAGATGATATCTGGTGAAATAAAATAAATGTCTTTACATGAGGAATCTATGTTACCAATTTAAAAGGTTGTTTCTTTCAGAATGTACATGTAGCTTTCTTTGCAGCATCCGCCACTGGACTGCTAGACTGTGTTAACTATCCCTGACCTCAGAGACCTTTGGCCGATGCATGCAAGGAATGAAGCCTGGTTGGAGGGTCACAAAACTGGCCTGAGACTGCAAAATCTCCAGAAAATATAGTTTTTAGATTAAATTTGTGGTCAATGCAGATAGCAAAGGCAGGCCTTATCTTTGCAGACTGTGACTGGTGTAGACTAGGTATTTACAACCCCCCAAAACTGAGCCTTACTTTTAAACAGAGAGCTCCTAATGGACCTAAATTACTGTAACATAAACATCAATGCTAGCTTGTGAAGCAGATGTCCCATACCATGTAACTTTCAAGAAACGGAAACTAAAGCGTTCATAAATTAATGTATTGCTATTGAGTAACATTGGACAATTCATTTTCCTTAATAAGAAAGAGAACCGTGAGTTGCACTTCAGTTCATCCAGGGGTCATTTTGAAGATCACAGCAAGCTTGTCAGTTCTCCGTAAATATCAACTCTGTGTAAGGTGTGGAATTTGAGCTATAGATGAAAATGTGTTTCTGATTTTCCTATAAATTATAGAAATCTGAAGGTTGGATAGATAATAGAACGTTAAATGAATGTTTGGATTATGAAGTTCCATAGTCCCAATTATGTTAGTTTTGGTATAAAGGGTGACAAATTATAACGCTCTCCAGTGAAGGTCGAGTCGAGACCAAAATTGTTTCTCTAGGTCTGGCATGAGTAGCTGAATCAGAAAATATATGTGTTATTGTGCTTCGTTGTAAATTACACAATGTTGCCATGTTGTGACTTTTCAAGTTGCTGCTTTGAAAGTTTAAACTGCTTATTTTAGACAATCCTTTCTTTCCTCCCCTCATTATCCATAATCTAGAGCGCATATATCCTTTGTCCTATCAGTTGGCAGAGGCCAAGGAGGAGGGGAGGAGAAAACAAATGTCCAATCCGATGCATGGGAAAAGGGGTTGGCACTGCATAAATGTTCATAATGTGGATGGTGTCATAGGTCATATTTAAGGTCAATACCCCATGGCACAGGGAGACTTGTACACTTTCTGGAGTTTGCTGAACTCTTTTGCTGGAGACTTTTGCTTGGAAGGCTGGGAGTACCATCTGCGGGAGACAGCCTAAAACCTGACTGGGCCGTGCTGTGAATAGCTGAGCTATTCTTGCCTGAGGTGTGAGCTGACTCTTACCTTTTCCCAAAAAATGGTTTTAATACCTGGCTGGCCTCCTGAGCTAATAGCAGAGATCTCACATGTAAGTAAACATATCCCAAAGCTATTAAATCTTTGGGGAAAAACTATCTGTCTTAATCCTTTCTCTTAACTGTTGGTGGGGGGCAAAAATGTGTAGACCCTTAGCACATTTGATTACAAATAATTAATTAATTCCCCTATAGAAAATATCATGGGATGATTCTTGTTAAAATTCAAAACTAACAAATCTCATTTCCAGTGCAGTTTAACTACTATAGCATATGAAGTAATTGGGCAACCCTATTTTTCCTGTAACCCAAGACATTGTGACAGAACAGGGGTGTCCCTGGTCCCAAAACAAAAATCCCCAATCCCTGCCTTTCATTTGAATGTGCTGTATTCCAAAATGTTTTCCCATTGATTCAATTTCCCATAACCATGCCTTTATTTGAATGTGCCAATGTCCCAAAAACAAAAATCCCCATCCATGCCATGATCCTGAACCCTGCCTTTCAAAATAAGATGTAGTTTTTATCCCAATTGAAATTCCCAATACATTCCTGCTCCCTGAACTTTGCCTTTAAATCAAGGGTGTCACATATAACTGATGCCTGGGTTGGGTACTATGAGAAAAGAGTATTTTGCCAAGTAAATTAAACCAAGCATGATTCTACAGTTAAAGGATGTACACACTCTCATGGGAGTGATCAGGTGCACTCATAGCATAAAGGTTTGAGAATCTTTGGGGTAAAGAAGGAACCAGGTTGCTGCATAGAAGGGGCATTCTAACTGACTGTGTTTTCAAAATTTGCTAAGTGTTAATGTGCAAACAAACACAATGTGTGAAGCACTGGAAATGAAATGTGTGATTTGATTTAAAAGCCAACCTGTTTTTATTGCTATTGAGATGTTATTCAGAAATACCTATTAGTTCATGATCACAAGGAGGTTACCTCAGTGCTGAAGTTATTGTGTTGAGCCACGGGGTTGGTGGCTTGTGTTATTTTCAATGTAATTTTTAATAATCCCATAATTTAAATAAATCTATAATTATTCTTCTATACAACAGCCTGATTCCTAGCTCATTGGTGGCACGGAGGAAGGGAGCTGGGTGGCATTATACAGGTCGGGAATCGACCCGAATAGGAATCCATTTGGCGGCTTTTGGAGTGACAACTTGATTTGGGAGGGAATGAACTCCCTGTGTTGAGGGTGGTTGTCCAATAAATTGTTACACTTTCCCCATCAAAAGTACTCTTTGCACTGTGAATTAGGCCATTTAGTGTGGTGAAAAGAGTACTTTTGCAGTGCAAAGGCACTTTACACTGCAAAAATACACTTTGCACCGCTCTGTGAATCAGGGTGTTTGTTGGCAGTGCAATGTCACTGTGCACCATGCTAAAAGTTCCATGAATCATGCCCCTTCATGTCAACGTGGCCAATAGTTCAAAGTCCAATAAGATTATTTTAGCTCCCCTACAATCTCCTGCATTACTCTCTGGAGAGAAAAGGTAATCTAAGGCTAACACTGAGCCCAGTTATAACAGTTGCCATGAACTTGCCTCAAATTATTAATACAACAACCAGCACACGCAGAGCTGCAAATAATTCTAACAACATCAATGTTGACCTACACTATTTAAAGGCACCTAGACACAAGAAGAGAAGTAGGACTTGTTTTATTTTGTGTGTGTGTAATGGATAAAACAACACAAAATATACCAAGGTTTATGGTGTGACAATGTCTATGAATGAACCCATTCATCTTGCCATTTACCCACCCATTTCCCATCAAGGTTAGGATGGGCAGCAGGGTAAAGAGAAGCCATGTCAAAAGAGATTTTTTTTAAACTGTTTTTCAGCCAAAATAATTCTCATTGTCTGGGTAAAGTGTCAGAGGTGGGTAAATATTAATGTAAGCATTAAGCAGTTCTTTTGTCTCTGCCTGCATCTTTTACTACGCCTTTGGGACCAGATCTGATTTCTATTTGCTAAGAGACCAGAACCCTAGCCTGATCAAAGCGTCTCTTACATATTTCACAACTTTATTATCAGGTCTAAGATACTGCGGTGTGAACCAAGGCACAATTAGTAATGTTCCTAGAAAGTCGATTTCACAAAGGACTAACGGCTGATGAACACCATATCCCCATGTACCAGCTCCATATTGTCAGCTGTTTCCAAACATTTAGCAAAATATTTGGAGGTTATGACATAAATGTAGAAGCTCTCCACATCTATATATATAAAAGTGAAAATGTGTGTGTGGTGGGATTTATGTTCCTTATACAATTCCAAACTGTTTCACCAATCTGCACCAAATTTAGCATAGCTGCCTGTTAGGACCCTCTGTACATTACTGGCTACATGACATTTGGACACCCCACCAATTTTTCCAGATTTCAGCAAAAGTAAAAATGTGTTTGTGGGTTTGTGGGTTGGCAAAGCGTTGTTCCTTATACAATTCAACACTGTTTTACCAATCTGCACCACATTTTGCCTAACTACCTGTTAGGACCCTCTGGACATTACTTCCTAGATGACATTTTGACACCCCTTCCTGTTAACTGGATTTCAGTACAAGTCAAAGAAAATGTGCTGGTTTGTGGCTTGGTGAAAGTCGTGTTCCTTATACAATTCCACACCGTTTCACCAAATTTTGCATAGTTACCTGGTAGGACCCTACAGACATTACTGGCTATATGACATTTGGACACCCACCCCCTGGATTTCAGCACAAGTCAAAATATGTTTACGGGTTGGTGAAGCATTGTTCCTTATACAATTCCACTCCGTTTCACAAATCTGAACCAAACTTTGCATAGTTACATGTTAGGAATCTCTGGACATTACTAGCTACATGACATTTGGACACCCCACCGTTTTTGCCTGAAGTCAGCAAAACATCAATGTTATCGTAGAAGGACTGGTGCCCACACAAGGAACAAAACTCGAGGTCCAGGCCCTAGCATGCATGGTTTCTAAGATATTTGCACTGCAATGCACTGCAATGAACTGCACCACGTCAGGGTGAGGCAGCATGCAAAGAAGGTCCAAATATGCAGCAGCACGCCAACTCTCACCTCACCCCGTCTGCCCTGGGGTATGTCAGCCAGCCACACATGCCCAATCTCAGTGCAGTTTACTTCAGAGTGCAAAGTACATCAAGTGATAAGCGAATCGGAACAGCAACCTACAGGATATGTTTTATCATGTCTGTCTACAGAACCCGTTCGGAGAACGGGTACTTCTGCGAGTAATATGTAAATCCTGAGCCATTAACATTAACTGCCTTCTAACAAAGGAGGACCGGCTTGGCGATTTAGAAAATTGAATATCCACATTCCAAATACTGCAATCCACTGAAGGATATTACCCAGATCTTTGGTTTGAAGCAGTGTTAAGGGTAAAGTGCATCACTTTAGAATTAGCTATGGTAACCCGCAAATTCCTTCATCTGATTAATCCAGTGCATTTGGTCATCAGGCCTTGATGTGTCATAAAAAATAGAAAGACAAGCAAGAAAGCAAAACCTTCATGAGCAGAGCATGACAAGTTGACAGAGAGACCTGTTTCATTTTTAGTTTCCGCAAATAATAATTATAATCATTGAACCATCATGACCATGCAACAGGGTTACATCCTGCAGGGGAAAAAGCAATGTAAGAACCAACAGGAGATTAAGAGGGTAATTGATAGAATTCAGCGCACAAGTGGCGCACGCGGCTGGCGCACAGTGTGCGCGTGCGACTTCCTGCGCCAGCCGCGTGCGCTAAAATCCATTTCCGCGCACAGCGTATTCATGGATTTTAACATCCAAAAACAGCCGTGGCGCAGAGTGGCGCATGACCCTGCAGCAGCGCCAGTTACGCCCCCAACCCCTCCCTGTGCGCCATGTACAACGCACAAATCCCGGACATGGCGCACAGGCTCACAACCTCGAAACCGCCTGTAAAACTCCCCGCGCACCCCTCCGAATACACGTACCCCGCAGCATGGGTAGTCTCACACGCGATTGGCCCTGTGCGAGTGGGGTACGTGTATTACTGGGGTTCGCGGGAAGTGTCACACGCGATTGGCCCTGTACGAGTGGGGTACATGTATTACTGGGGTTTGCGGGAAGTGTCACACGTGATTGGCCCTGTGCGAGCGGGGTACGTGTACTACTGGGGTTTGCGGGAAGTGTCACACGCGATTGGCCCTGTGCGAGCAGGGTACGTATATTACTGGGGTTTGCGGGAAGTGTCACACGTGATTGGCCCTGTGCGAGCGGGGTACGTGTATTACTGGGGTTTGCGGGAAGTGTCACATGCGATTGGCCCTGTGCGAGCTGGGTACATGTATTACTGGGGTTCGCGGGAAGTGTCACACGCAGTTGGCCTGTGCGAGCGGGGTACGTGTATTACTGGGGTTCGTGGGAAGTTTCACACGCGATTGGCCTTGTGCGAGCGGGGTACGTGTATTACTGGGGTTTGCTGGAAGTTTCACACGCGATTGGCCCCGTCCTAGCGGGATACGTGCATCACTGGGGTTCGCTGAAAGTTTCACACGCGATTGGCCCTGTGCGTGCGGGGTACATGTATTACTGGGGTTCGCGGGAAGTTTCACATGCGATTGGCCCTGTGCGAGCAGGGTACGTGTATTACTGGGGTTCGCGGGAAGTTTCATTCGTGATTGGCCCTGTGCGAGCGGCGTACGTGTATTATTGGGGTTCGCGGGAAGTTTCGCACGCGATTGGCCCTGTGCGAGCGGGGTACATGTATTACTGGGGCTCGCGGGAAGTTTCACATGCGATTGGCCCTGTGCGAGCGTGGTACGTGTATTACTGGGGTTCGCGGGAAGTTTCACACGCAATTGGCCCTGTGCTAGTGGGGTACGTGTATTACTGGCGTTCGCGGGAAGTTTCACACGCGATTGGCCCTGTGTGAGCGGGGTACGTATATTACTGGGGTTCGCGGGAAGTTTCACACACGATTTTGCCGTCAGAGTGGGTTACGTGTATTTCGGGGGTGCGCGTGAAGTTTCACACAAGATTTTGCTGTCAGAGCGGGGTAGGTGTATTTCGGGGTTGCGCGTGAAGTTTCACACGCGATTTTGCTGTCAGAGTGGGGTACGTGTATCCAGTGTGGTGCACGGGGAGTCCTACACGTGAATTGGCAGTGTGGGTCATCCCAGGTGTCCCCTCTACCCCCTCCACAGCCTCTGCAGGCAGCCCACACCACAGGGGACTACCCTGCACCCATGGTCATGTCTCGCAGGCAGCCCATCCACCATGGGCATGCCCCCCAGCCAAGCCACATGTCACATTGCAATATAATCACCAACTCATGTCCCCGAGCACCCCACCCCCTAGCAGTGAGGGGCACCTGCCAGCAGGCCCCCACTCATGTCCCACTCATGTCCCCCTGCACCCCACCCCCCAGCAGTGAGGGGCACCTGCCAGCAGGCCCCCACTCATGTCCCCCTGCACCCACACCCCCCAGCAGTGAGGGGCACCTGCCAGCAGGCCCCCACTCATGTCCCCCAGCACTGCCAACCCCCAGCAGTGAGGGGCACCTGCCAGCAGGCCCCCCACATGTCCCCCTGCACCCCCACCCCCCAGCAGTGAGGGGCACCTGCCAGAAGGCCCCCACTCATGTCCCACTCATGTCTCCCTGCACCCCCAGCAGTGAGGGGCACCTGCCAGCAGGCTCCCACTCATGTCCCATTCATGTCCCCCTGCACCCCCACCCCCCAGCGGTGAAGGGCACCTGCCAGCAGGCCACCACTCATGTCCCTTAATACTCCCACCCCCCAGCAGTGAGGGGCACCTGCCAGCAGGCCCCACTCATTCCCCCCCCAACATGTCAACATGACCCAGAATCATGGCCCTTATGGCCACCAAAATCCCACGGCACGCCACCCCTGCCCAAATAACCAACCAAGCATAACATACACCCCACATTGAAATGCCCATTACATGAAACAACCCAAATGGCATGTATGTACATCAACACATGTCCGTCACACACACACAATGGGTGCCAGTGAATGTGAAAACCCACATCGTGACATGCATTAAACCAATGAGAGAATACCACTCATTGAAGTATGGGAAAAATTGTATTGAACAAAAAATGTGATGAAAGAAAATCAAATACCAAACAATGGACATAAGGAAAACAATGCAGAATGTCACATAATGATAAAAAAAGGAAATTAGAATCCAAAATATATGAAATCAAAAATGTCTCCAAAGTCTCCTTCCAACAAAGCAAATCCAAACAGAAATGAAAAAGTAAAATCCATTGCTCCATGGAAAAATCAAAAAAGAAAATGCCGACAAATCCACACTCCAACTATTTACAAGGATGAAATCCTGGGTCCATGAGCCCAACTGTCCAAATGAAACCTACAAAAATACACTAACTAATGAAGAACTATATACAAAAATGTGGGGTATTGTCCAAGCGCCCCAAAAAAAAATGAGAACCAAAATGAAACCTAACACTAACTAACTAACTATGTACAATGGCAGCGGGCTAGTCCGACGGCTCACTTTTGGATGTCCCTGGCCAGGGCATCATCGAACTCCCGCTCAATGTCCTGGAGGCGGTTCTCTTCCATGGCCCTGAGGGTTCGCAGGGACGATGACATGTTGGCCTCCAACTCCCTGCGAATTGCCTCGAGGCACTCGGCCCGCCTCAGTGCCCTCCGCATGGAGTTCTCCGCCCTGAACATTGTGAGCCGTGCCTCTTCCGTGTGGCCCAACCACTGCCACAAAAAAGACACTAGCAATCATGGGTCCTCCTGCCCTCTGGCCGATGCCTGCCCCTCCGATCTGGAAGGCCCCGAGCCATCATTGCTCCCACCATGTTGCTGCTGCTGCTGTGCCTGTGCCTGTGCCCTGGCTCTTGCTGCCTGCACGTCCTCCTCCGGCTGGGGTGCAGTTGTTGTGGTGGCCACCCCTGCTGGATGTGCGACTCCCAACTGTGACAGGGATGTGTCCTCCACCAGCCTGGCCGCTGGATCAGAGGCAGCTCTACAGGGTACCCAGGTGATACATGGGTGGGAAGATGGCATGGAGGACGACTGGTGCGTAGGGGGTTCAGGTGAGGAGGGGGTCGCAAGAAGATCCAGCACATGGAGGAATCCAGCACTGGTGACCCGTCCCAGTAGGTCAACACGGTCAAAGAGGCATCCTAGATGACGTGCAGTGTCTTCACGAAAACACTTCAGGTCACTTTGCATGCCCCGTTGATGCAACGCTATCCCAGCCAGGACAGGCTCAACACAGTCCCAGATAGCCATGTCCGCAGGGAGAGGAATGCCAGTTGTTGTGAGCCCATCCCCTCCATGAAAACGGGTCTGGACGTAGGCATCCCTGCTGGTGCCGGATGATGCAGTCACAGGATCAGGGACAGGATTACACACAGGCACCTCCACGGCGGCCTGTGCTGCCTCCTGTCCCTTCCCCTGCACTGCACCACTGGCACCAGTGGAATCCCCACCTCCAGATCCCGTGTGTCCCTTCCACGGCCTCCTCCTCCTCCAAACCCCCCACCAACCTGGACGACTCCATGCCATCTTCCTCCGTCGGACCCTGTGGGGTCTCAGCTGCCCCTTCTGCTGCTGAGGAGTCCATGTCCAACCTCCGCCTTTTGGACCTACCCTCGGCAGCTGCTGCCTCGGACGTGGCACCAGACTCCTCACTCCCCGAAGAGATGACAATCTGGGAGGGGAGCCGGGCCTTGTGTCTCCAGCTGGTGGTGCGATCCCTGCTGCTTTGCTCCACAGCACCCTCTCCGCCCTCTTCATCAGTTGATGCTGCAGACAGGGAGAGATAGAACAAAGGCATCAGGGCACTGTACAATGGACTGATACACACATGACAGTTGTACATGAGTGGCAGTGTCAAACTTTAGACATGGCATCACACTCCCTAACACACATGTAATTTCTGCTCACACACATGAGCAATTCCACAGCAATATTGCACCAGGCATCACCATCCATACACATACAACAGCATCAGCATCCGAAGGTGAGCCTGACGTCACATGAAACACGGGGAGTACACAACACATGCACACACACCAACACACTTACATACATGTGTGCATGTCCACCAACTGTCAGAGTGATGAGATCGCCATCCATGGCACATCTGGCATTCAGCCTTCTACATGTCAGTGCCACATGCATCCATGTTGCATCACAGTTGCACACTTGTCAAATACACACACGTGCACATGTACACAGTGCAGATACATGCAGCTGGAACCAACATCCATGTGTGACACCACAACCATGCCACATCTGCATTTGGCCTGCATGCTTACCCACACATACACCATCCATGTGTCTCACACATGAGAGGACTTGCATGTGGCAGACTCATGCCCCTGTACATACACATCCATACATGGCCCTACAAAAACACATGTGCAACCTGCACACTACTGGCACACCACGACACGCACACCGTCCAATCAGTATGCATGTACACTTACCGCTCGACTCCAGACGGGTCTGCCTCTTAAGGACCTGGACATGGAGCGCTGTGCATATGCATTCCAGGACCCTCATTTAGTGGTCTGACAGGTGGACCCGGTGCCCCTTGTCATCCGCTGCCTTCAAGAGGCGCCGGGCCTTGTCGAGGGTCCTGGACCTGAAGTTCTCCCAGCGCTTCTTGACATGTTTGATGTCACAGACTGCCACCCCCTCCTTGTTGATGGCAGTCACAATGTCCATCCAGATCCTGGTCCGTCCTTCATAGTCCTTGCGAGAACTTCCAAAGAGGGCAACATACTGCCCCAGGACTTGCTCCACCAGGACACCAACTTCCCTGGCACTGAAGCTGGTGGCCCTCTGCCTCTCTGGCTGGGGGTTGCCAGTGGTGCCAGATGGTTGTGTGCCTGACATGGCAACCCCAGAGGCAGGTGTGGGTGGGCAACTGGGTCCTGGGGCTGGGCTGTGGAGTGATGGTATCCCAGTCGGGAGTCTTCAGTTCCAGCAGGGTTGGTCACAACAACTGCACCCCTGCAGATGGATGATGTGCAGGCAGCAAATAGCAGGGCACGTGGGCAGCAGCCAGGCAGGCAGCAGCAGATGGCAAGTGGGAGTGCTCGGGGCCCTGGGGGGCAGTAATTCGGCCTTCTGGGCAGGAGCATGGTCTTCCGTGTGTTGTTGCGTGGCCAGCTTGATACGGAATGATTTGGCACGTGAAAATCTTGCACGTCTGTAATTCGAGGAAAGGCCCTTAGCGCGTAAGCGCGTCTGTGACGTGACGCGCGTGGGCGTTTCCCTCGTGATGTGGTCAGAGTGGCTCATGGCACGTGAAAAAACTGCACGTCCGCGTGTGAATGCGTGTAATTCGAGGAAAGGGCCTACGCATCTGTGGTGTGACTCGCACAGTTGTTTCCATCAACACGGGTGCATGTTCATCGTACACGTCCAAAAACTGCATGTCCGAGTGTCAGCTCGTGTAATTGGAGGAAAGGGCCTTAGCGCGTACACGCTTAAGTGACGTTGTACGTGTGTGCCGCTTTAAAAGGTATGTGTAGGACCCCATTTCCTTGTACGTGCTTTTCGTGGAGAGCGAGTGGGTGAATTCTGTACTTCTTGTCGCTTCACATGCGATTACTTCACAGCGTTTCAAGTTCGTACTCCCTGTTACCTCTGACAGCGTTCATTTTTTTTGTTGGGCCTGTTTCCTCAAACAGCGTTCACTTCTTCTTTTGTCCTATCTCCTCAGACAGCGTACAATTCTTCTTTTGGCAGGGGTGTTGCCAACACGCACACGCGCGTTTTTTTCACGTTCTTTTTCCAGGCAGACGGAGAGTCGCGCACGCATTTACCAACTATGCTTGCCCCGTGTGTCGCGTACCCCTTCAGAGGTCATTGTAGGCTGCGTGTAACATGCGTACGCTTATTTTTGTGTTCCTGGGTGCCACAGCGTAGTGCGGGGTCATTTTTCCACACGCGTGGTCTATGAGGGGTTGCGTGCACGTTATTTTTTGTTTTCGGGGTGCCTGTGTGTTGCGTGACCCGTCATCTTCCCCCAGGGGTCACAGACAGCCTTGCTAGAGCACTAGGGTACGATTTCCATCTAGTACCCTGCCCTTTTCAACCCCAATTGCCCAGGACAATCGTTTACTGCTACTCCCATACACACAACAACATCGGTGCCATGGTTGGGAGGCGACCAAGCAGTAAGGGAGGCAAAGGTGGCCAACCTCCAAAAGGTGGGCATGGTGGTCACGGTAGAGGACATGGCCAGGATTTGCAGGGTGCCCCTAGACCCCCATTTGTGGAGAACCAATCAGGGACACCCATGCCCTCCCCCCCATGGTTGTGGGAAACATAGCTGACACCATCCCAGCTCAGCCCTTGTTGGACCAGCCCATAGTGGCACCTGACCCGGCACAGGATGACTCCCAGGCTGACTTCCAGGTCAGCAAGTCTAAGCCACGTGTGGTGGTGGAAGTTGGTGTCACCAAGCCACGTGGATCTGGGGCAGCGATGTCATCTGCTGCCCCAAGTAGGAAGGGTGGGGAGGCTGCAGGGGCAGCTGCAGCTCTATCCACCCCAGCTCTGAGTCTCCCAGCCGGGACAGTGTCGGTCCAGGTCCATCAAACCGACTTTGCCCCTGCCAACATCACATTTCAGCCAATGCCTGCACCAAGCCCTATGGTCATTGTGCCTTCGCACACTCCCAGTACCCAGTCCACCGGCGCTTCTGCCCCTACTGACCAGAGCGGCGTAAGCCACTCAGGCTCCGCTCCACCTTTGAAAAAGAGGAAGAAGGGTGCTCTGGCACTACAGGCTGAGACCCCAGACACGGCTACACAGTCCGGCACGTCAAGGAAGCCTAGCTTTAATGATGCTGAACTTGATGCACTTGTGACCTATGTGTCGGCACATAGCCACGAAATGGTGGTGACTGCAGGGTGCAAGATCACACCTGGTCAACCTAGGGCACACTGGCAGACCATCAAAGACCGCATAAGTGCCCTTGGATTTGTGAGTTGCACAGCTGATGATTGCTACAAGCGGTGGAATGACCTGGAACGCAGAGCAAAGATCAAGCTGGCCTCAAATCATGCCGCTACTCTGGTGACTGGCGGTGGGTCTCCACCAGATTACAACGAATTCACTGAACATGAGTCTGTTGCTGGGACTTTCGTCACAGAGGAATAGATCCAAGGCGTGGGAGAGCTACCTGATTACAACACATTGTCCGGTGAGTGCCCATGCATGTGTGTGTAATCCATGTGTATGTTGTTTGGGTGATGGGTTCTGATTGAGTGCCAGGTGAGGGTGTGTACTCCTGAGTGTTACGGGTCACCCATGTGCTTCCTCCAATACATTCACGTGCCTTTGATTTGGGTATGACAGTATCCCTTCTGCCCACAGTAGCCAATTAGCCCCACATTAGTGCTGTTGCACTTGAACTATAATCTTGCAACAACATTGTTCTGATTTTTTCTGTGTTCATTCAGGCTGATTGTTTAGATCATCCCATTTTTCATATGCTTTTTTCATCCCAAATGCCACATATGTGACATGCTTCTGTCATTGTTTACACCCCACATTGTGCCACTTTAGTTACCTGGTTATGTGAATGATTAGCCCATTCAGGGCCAGGGAGTATTGGCCTGCTGAAATTTATTTTTAGGGCCTGTTTGCATGTGGAACATGATAGTTGTTTCCTGTCATGTTGAAGTGACCAACCACTGATGTGTACATCTGTCTACAATCACTGCTTTATTGTACACTGGATTTGTTGCAGTGTGTGGCACATGCAAATTTGGCAACACTATTCTGCATTAATCTTCTCATCATGTCCATGTGACATGGATGTGTGACAGTACTCATTCACTGACATATCGCTGTAGTTGTCTAATTTACAATGGCTATGCTACATGACATCTGTGTGCTGGCATGTGTCATGTATGTGTATTGGACATGCCACTCACAGGCTGATGTGTGATGCCAGTGCTACACAACATGCTGCAAATGTGTTGCTTTTCCATCTTGGTGTCCTCATTGTCTGCCTTTTTGGCTCCCCTTCAAACTCATTGACAGTGCATGCATGCCAGGGTTATAGTCATGTGGGTCATTTGTAAACCATGTACATCTCTGTCTTGTCAGGCCTATGTGTGTGCTATGGTGCTCATGCCTGTTTCCATTTCTTGTATTTCATGTTTTTGCAGGTGACGACGCACTTGAAGCTGGTGAGGTTCAGGAGATGGTGCAGACCCAGGAGCATTCTCAGCCACGACCAGGCACCAGTGGGGACGTGGTGTGGTGGTGGGTGAAAACACTTTGGTACTGCAGACCATACTGTCGAGGGGTGTCTCTGGGTGCAGCTCCCCAGACCTTTCTTCACGTGCTGAGTCGGATGATGAGACTTATGTGCTGTCGCAGGTCAGTGCTTCTGGCAGGGATTCTGTTCTGTCCAACCCACCTGCACCATGGGTAGAACCCTCTATGGGGATGTCAGTGTTGGTAGGTCCGCCTTTGGTGGTTACGGATGCAGAGTCACACTCCACAGCATCTGATCCTGTTCCTGGGCCAGCAGATCAGAGGGGGAATGCAGTCCTGCAGCCTCAGGCAGTGCCAGCACAGTAAGGTGCAGATCGCCTTGCCCCAAACAGGCGTGGTGCCCGTCGACACGGTGTACGTGCGCCACCAGGCAATACTGTATGGGAAAACTCCATGTACGGTATGGCAACCCAACAGGCAGCATCAGTAGAAATGATGGCTCAGGCAATGGAGAAGGTGGCCACTCCCCTTATCCCCCTGAAAGGCAGATGGAGCAAAAACAGCATGCAACAGACTCCATTTGCCAATCACACAGGGAAGACATGTTGGCGTCCAACAGGGACCGACTGGCGGCACTGGAGACTCTGCGCGAATCCATATCAATAGAGTCACAGGGCCACAGGAAAGCCCTGAGGGTGGAACTCCATAACCTCAGGCAGAGTCTGCTTGAACTTGAGGCTTCCCGAAATGTTAGGGCAGAACAGCAGCTGGAGCAGCTCACACGTTCGCTCTCAGCTGAGTTGCAGGCAACACGTGAGGAGATCTGGGCATCCCCCAAGACCATGCATGCAGAAGTGCAGGCAACCCGTGACTTGCTGCATGGGGATCTCCGCACTTTAATTCTCCAGAATCAGACCTTCCAGACCCGCATGCTTGCTGCCATGGAGGACCATACCAGGGCTTTGCGTGGGCTGCCTCCCATAGTGCCACCACCTCCTGATGCAGCAGCAGAGGGTGAAGAGAGTGACAGCAGTTCTCCCACAATGGCATAGCCGTGCAGGCCATGAGCCCATGGAGGTTGTTTTTTTTCGCAACATCCACGCAGGTGGGTGTTGGTGTGCACCCTGTCCTAGAACCTCCTGGGTGGCCTCCCCCCCAGCCCCCACATGGCCATTTTTGATTATTATGTTTTTACAGTGTGTTGCCTTGTGTGGCTCCCGTGGGCATCCACTGTATTCCGGCTGGGCACATGCAGGCTTGTCCTGAGTTTGGGTTAGATGCTTGGGTTCATGACACACACACCCCTCCTGCTTCCCATTTCTATGGGCATGCAAAGGGTGTGACCAAGTGACAGTGACTTACACAGTGACATTGGGCTCCCATGAGCTGTGTGGGCAGTCTGTAGTCAATACTGTGTGCACATCCCTAGTGGGTATTGTTGTTGTATTGTACACTGCATGGTGTATTGATATGTGCTTGTGCATCCATGTCTTCCTCCTAATTTGCAGGTTCCTTCCTCATGTCTTCACAAGGCCGTCATCTTTGCAGATGGAGTTCATGTTGTATGCAGTACACTGACACATTTGCGTGGCAGCAACACTCTACAGTTGGAAGGGGTCGATGTGCTGGCTTATTCAGGTTGTAAGACTACCACTACTTTGACTTAGTACTGTCATGTTTTTGCAATGTTTCATGGTGTGTTGCTGTATTGGGTTGGTGGTAAGTATTTGTTCATGTGTGCTGTTTGTTATTGATTACTGGGAGCATATTGTCTGTGGGCAGTTTCCATTTGGGACAGTGCACTTTGTGACACTTGTGTCAGGTCTTGTGCATTGCTTTGTTTGCTTTCACATTGCATGACATGCCATGGTGTGTTGGGTGGCGGAGCTGGGGAGGGGTTGGGTGACATGGCGCTGTTTTCATGTTGTATTTTGCAAGGGGGTTATCAATTTAGCAGCATACATGTATGTCTTATAATGACACAGCATTGGTGGTGTTTCGGTAGGTAGGGATGCACACAATGTAAAACTTCCAGGTGACCAATCTCAGGCTGGTATGGTTGTGACAGTTGACTGTCCCTTATGTCATCATCATTGATTGTCAGCTGGTATGTGCCAGGGCTGTGTGCACTCCACAGGGGTGTGATTTTAGGTGACGTAATTAGCCACCAGCTGCGTACGGGCTGTCTCACCACGTGTCCTTTCCCCTCCCATGCGCAGTGGCCGTGCGTTTGGTTGGGGATGTGGGGGCACCACCATGTCCACCGACAGGCCCCGGCGTGTTGCAACGTTCTGCAGGACACATGCTGCCACTATGATCCTGCACACTACTGGGGGAGCGTATAGCAGCTGCCCACCAGAGCGGTCAAGGGAGCGAAAGCGTGACTTGAGCACTCCGAATGTGCGCTCCACTATGAGCCGGGTTGCAATATGGGCTGTGTTGTATCTTACCTCTGGTGGTGTGGTGGTGTACCGAATTGGCGTCATCATGTGGGTGCTCAGAGGGTAGGCACTGTCCCCTGGGGAGGTGTTGATGGGTATTATTAGTGGGTTTGTGACATTACTCAGTATCTGACATGCATGCATGCATGTGCAGTGGCATTTATACTCACCAAGCAGCCATGTATCGCCATGCCGCCCAGCTTCTAGGTCCCGGTTTAGGGTTGACATTCTGTAAATGAAACTGTCATGGGTGGACCCTGGATAGTTGGCATATACTGAGGTGATGATTTCCTTGGCATCACATACTACCTGCACGTTGATGGAATGCCAGTGCTTGCGGTTTCTATAGATGTGCTCCGTTGCCTTGGGGGGACGTAGAGCCACATGGGTGCAATCAATGGCACCTAGCACTT
Organism: Ambystoma mexicanum; assembly: GCF_040938575.1. Taxonomy (NCBI): domain Eukaryota; kingdom Metazoa; phylum Chordata; class Amphibia; order Caudata; family Ambystomatidae; genus Ambystoma; species Ambystoma mexicanum. The sequence goes on along the minus strand of NC_090937.1, from coordinate 912,590,065 downwards.
TGGGGAATTGTGCCACCCAGTAGAAATCCTGGACGGCAGTCTGCCTTTCTGCCGATGTACTGGGCAGGTACATGTGCCTGCGGACTGATGGGCGTGTAGTCATGATGGCCAACACCTGGTGTAGGCAGCGTGACTGCGTGGCCTGTGACACCCCCCCACTATAGCACTTGTCCGCTGAAATGATCCAGTGGCCAAGAAGTGCAGTACATTAAGCACCTTTTCAAGGGGGCTCAGTCCTTGGGAGCACAGGGTGGGTGATGTGAGGTCATCCTCCCACTCACTCACCAGGTCGAGTATTATGTGAGATGGAAACCTGTGCCTCCCATACACCTGGTCATCAGGCATCCCAAAAAGGCTGGTTCTGGGTGCAAAAATTCTGGGCCTGACTATCCTCCTCCTCCTCCTGCGGTATCCCACAACCACTGCTGCAAGGAACGGTATATTCATCTTAGCGTCTGAGCTTGTTTGTTGTTTGCGTGCACTTTTATGCTGCACGGGTCCACGTATGCCTGCTTCCTGCTGGCGTATGTGTTTCCGGATTAGCGTGTCTTTTTTGGCGCACGCATTAGCCCCGTTCGATTCCATGAATACGTGTTGTGGGCGTGCGTGTGGGCATTCCGCGCTTTTGCCTCCTGTACTTCCCCCGTGACGCCCACATTTTCACGCGCTGTGCCCCATTCCTCGTGTTACGCCCGTGTTGCGCCTACTTTTGTTGTGTGCGCTGTGCTATGTGTGCTTTTGCTGTGCGTGTAGCGCACGCTGTTTGAAGACGTGTGTGCCAGCATGCACCATGCCGGATTTTAGCGTGCATCCATGGATTTACACGCGCACGGACTTCCATGAATTGATGTGCGTGGCGATTTTCGCACTTGCGCTGGAAATTTTCAGCACACATTAATTCCATGAATCGGCCTGTAAGTCTTGCAGAGCAGCATCAACGTAAGAGCCAACAGGAGGTAAATCCTGCAGGGAGGCATCAATATAAGAACCAACAGCAGGAATGTCCGGAAAAGAGCAATCAATATAAGAACCAACAGGAGGTTAGGTCCTGCAGTTTACCTTCAATCTAAGAACAGACAGGAAGTAAGTTAGGGTGGCATCCATGTAAGAAGCAACAGTAAGCAAGTCCTGCAGGTTACCACCCATATCAGAACCAACCAAAGGTAAATCTTGCAGGGAACCCTTCATGTGAGAACCAACAGGAGGTACATCATGCAGGGAGCCAACAATATAAGAACCAAGAGGAGGTTAAGTCCTTCTGGGCACCATCAATTTAAGAACCAACAGGAGGTAAGTACTGTAGGGGTCCGTCAGCGATAGAAGCAACAGGATGTAAGTCCTACAGTGCACCATCCATTTAAGTACCATTGGAAGGTAAATCCTGCCTGGCACCATCAATGCAA